>NC_084484.1:153870588-154523088 GCF_030035675.1 Rhineura floridana
ATCACCTTATTCCTCCCCCTCCCCAACCTATGTTATACAGGAGCCTACAGTGCCAGGAGTTGGAGAAGCTAAGACATACTGGAAGAATCTGGTGTCCACCTGAGCATGGGATGCTTATGGAGATGTGCTGCATGGAAAAGCAGAGGTCTAATGAGTAATTAGTGATTGGGTTATCTAGCTGGTAAGCACTGCAAATGAGTGGTCAAGCTTTCTAATAGCCAAACATGCCCCTGCCAACAAATGATAGCTGGGCTTTGTGGTCTGTCCATCCATCCGTCCGTCCATCCATCCATCCATCCATCCATCCAGTTTTTGGTTTACTTTGGCTTTGTTACAATGGCATAGTCTTTAGATTCCCCTTTAATGATTTTAAGTCAATGGAGAATCTCCCAAAGGGAAAACATATATGAAACTAGTGTTTCTTGAGTTGCCTGAATTTCAGTTTTCAGCTTGTTTCATGTTATGTTATTTTAAAATATATATGCCATCTTTGCATCCCATACACTGAGGGTTTCAAAGTTGTTCACTGGCAATTAGCACCTACCAGAAACAGAATTAACATCTTTACTCTCCCTTCTGGCAGGGCTTTAGTACCATTAATATCCACTTAGTAGACAGAAACTGAACAGCTTTTGCTTCCTATGAGGTGTGATGATAGGAAAAGCATGATGCACTTGATTTCTACCTGTCAGGCAGTTAAAAAGGTACTGAATCCATGTCAGATCCAAAAAGATAGCAGCTTTACCCAGCAATTCAGATCAGTGTAGGTATTGTTGTTGTTGTTTTGTTGTTATCAGCAACAGCAACAACAATAAATGTATTGTCATTAAATTTATTACCTGCCCTTTACCAAAACGTCCCAGGACAGGGCACAATGGTACAATATTAAAAACAGTTTAAAACAAATTACATTTATTTCTAGAGAGGGTTCTAAAAATACATATCTCAGATGATGAAGGCCAGAGTGAAGAGGTGCCAAAATAGGCTTCTAAGTGGCTTTAAAACGGGGGAGGGGGGGACCAATTAGACAACATTGTTAAGCACGCAATAATTAAAAATCTACTATATATTTTGGAAAGTTGTTTTTTCACTATGCAATCAGACACCTCTTAAAATAGCATAAGCAAATTTTGCATTACAGCTCTTGAGATCAAGAAGCAAGTTTTCGTGTATATTTTGAATCAAGATGGTGGACTGAACCTTTCAAAACTGCATTGATATTTACCAGATTTTGCATGATGTTTCCTGAGATCAAGGAGCAAGTTTTCATCTGTGTTTGGATACAGTTGGTTGCCATTTTGAATCAAGATGGTGGACTGAACTGTTCAAAACTGCACTGATCTTAAAATTGCATTTTTTGTTTGTTTCTGAGAATTTCCACAGGCACCAAGCTGGCAGTACACCATAATTAAAACACAATAAAACAATCCCTTTAAAACATTAAAATACAAATGTCCTTAATTATAATATACAATAAGACAGCACAGCAATTAAAACAGGAGAGTCAGATCTAAAGATCAATGCCTATGTAAACTTGTAAAATGCCAATACAGATTGCGCCTCTCGTATTTCAGCAAGGATTGCATTCCACGACACCAGTTGTGCCACCAGTGAAAAAGTCTGCCTCCAAGTCATCACAAGCTGATAATCATCAGGCTGTGGTAAGACTAACTGGGTTCCATTTATTGATCATAGTGCCCTCACTAGGCAATGGAGGGGAAGTCAGTCTTTCTGGTAACCTGATCCAGAGTTGTTTAAGGGCTTTATATGTAAGGAACAGGACCTTAAAACAGACCTTAAAACTGGCTTGGTGGCTAATAGGCAGCCAGTGCAGATCCCTTGGCACTGGTATGATATGTGCCCAGCAAGGGGCATCAGTCATCACTTAGGCCATGACATTCTGCAGCAGCTGCAACTTCCAGACCAGCTATAAGAGAAGCTTGGCTAGCTGTGGTGATGAGGAGGTCCATAAATGCAAGCGTTGGTTTCCTGAACAGAATTCAGCTTTCTAGAAACTATGGTTTCTTTCTTTCAATGTTCCTAGCAAGAATGGAGAATCTTTTTACCATGTTGAGGGCCATGGGTTATATCCAACCTAGATTTACTCAGAGTAGGCCTATTGAAATTAATGGAACTTAATTAGTCATGTACATTAATTTCTGTGGGTCTTCTCTGAGTAGGACTAACACTGGATATAACCCAAAAAGTTTCTTAGGGATAATCTGTCATGGGTGCAAGGTGGCAGTGGGTGGGGCCAGAACCAATGATGGGTGAGACTACAATTGGCAGTGAGTAGCCCATATTTGTGGAAATTATTTCAAGGAAATGTTCCTTATTTATGTTATACATAGGCAGAGTAATTCAGCATTCTGAGCTGCATGTGCCAGTGAGTGTATTTACCAAAGAAGCAGGCTTTTACCCTGCCTTTCAACCACTGAGATTCAAGACTTAGTTCAATAACACTACTTTATTTATAGAAATACATAGTAGATAGGAAAGGCAAACCTAGTTCTAACTAAGTGGGAGGCACAATGTCCAGACTTGGGTATTGCCCTCATGTTTCAGGAGAGAGAACAAAGATGTCTTCTCTCTCCTCAGTCAACAAAGAAAAAGGTAAACAGGAAGGAGGGTCAAAAGTGAGGTCAACTTCCCTGAGAAAATCAGTTTACATGGAAGGAACGTAGGTAGAGAAGAGCACAGGTAAAGGTAGGCAAGCCTAGCCAGCTGGAAGACCCTCACTCTATCTTCTTTCTGGAATACAAAAAGAACCCAAACAGGAGTTGCTGTTGCCATGCTTCCAACAATGTAGTAATACTAAATTTTAATGCTGATTTTTGAAATAAGCAATTTTGGAAGATCTTCTGTTAGTTCTTTCACCAGATTGAAGAGATTGTTTTGTTTCATCTCCCTTTGACATGTTGGGGTACTGGTAAACTAGCAAAGTTTATCTGAATGTAGCTTATTCAGCTTTCTGTGCAGCATGAGTGTGTTTGGTTTACCTAAGAGAAAGCAAGCTTTTACCTTGGTTTGCATCACTGACACTTAGACTAAGTTTCAAAATGACACTACTTCCCTCTATATTATATTTTTGTAAATTGTTACGCCATCACACTGTCATGATGTCATGCAGCATGGCATGCAGGTGCAGTGGCAAAGCATCTTACAAAAAAGAAAGAAAGATTGGGCCTGGAACACAGTGGTGGCAGTGGCAGCAGCAGGCCCAGAACATGGCAGTGGTGGGCCCACCTGCCCGTGTGTACAAGAAGGCCCAGACCTTGGTGGCACCACCTACACATATGACAATGTCTGGAGTGTTGGAATGTATGAGGTTCAACTCCAACTAGTGGGTTGAGGCTGCATGGGATTAAAAAGGGTAGCTAGAGAGGAGACCTCTTGGTTGCTAGGCTATACCTATCCCTTTGATCTCCTGCTGTCTCTCCCTTCCTGTTAGACTGATATGCCAAGGATGTTGATCCCAGTTCCTTCCCTCCTTCCAGTCTTCTTCTTTCTCAAGAAGGGAGCAGACATCTTTCCTTGTCTCTCCCTCTCCTCCAGCATGAAGGCCAGCACTGGGATCAGTGCTCACTGCTCCAACATAGCTAGTTAGCTAGATATAGGACTCTTTCCTATCAAGCATGTACTTCCAGAATAAAATAGTTCTTTCTTATTTTAAAGCTTAAAGTCTCTGTCTGACTAATTTGCAGGGAAGGTAGAATCTTAGCAAAGATTCAAACACACACACATAAGCTCACTCAATACTCTCCGTTCCACTATGCAACTCTACAGGGTCCTACGGGACATTGGGCCCAGCGTCCTATATGGAGCATGGTGAGGCGCTTGAACACAAGAGAAAGGCTGGAGCTCAGCAACTGCAGCCTAGGTTTTGTCCTCACCAGGTGGGTGGGAGGCCAGCTTTGACAGCCCCTGGGGTGGTGGGGAGGAAAGAAAAGGGGATGGGAGCTCTGGCAACCCCTGGGGTAGTTTTTTGGGGGGAGAGAAAAGTGGGAAGGAGCTCTGGTGAACCCTTGGGTGTTTGGGAAGAGATAAAAGGGGAGAGGAGCTCTGGAGAACCATGGAGGGAGAGCTACAGTGAACCGGGGGGGGGGGGGAAGCTATGGCGAACTATGAGAAGGAGAGGGGCTTTGGCAATGGTAGGCAGGGCTGGTGAGCAAAGCGAGCAGGGGCAGAGCCCCTAGTTATTAACAGAAATACATACTTGATAAGAAAGGCTCTTGTTTGAGCTAACTAAATGGGGTGGAGAGACATTGCACTCAGGCTTCAGGAGAGAGAGACAAAGGGAAGATGCCTCATCTCCCTTGGCTGGTTCAAGAAGAAGGAAGGGGAGGATGGAATTGAGGTCAGCTCCCTGAGAGTATCAGTTTACAACAGAAAGAAGGAAGATAGAAGGACAAAGGTATGACTAGACAGCCTCTCTCCATCTCCCCTTAGGAATGCAAAGAGAAACAAACAGGAGTTGCTCTTGCTGCACTTCCAACACAAATCATGTGAATTGGTAGTACCCTTCTATTCAACACTGGTTAGGCGTCATCTTGAGTAATCCATCTAGATCTGAACATTGCATTTTAAGAAGGATGCAGACAAACTGTAACAGGTTCAGAGGAAGGCAAAAAGAATGATGAGGGTACTGGAAATAAAGCCCAATGAGGAGTGACTGAAAGAACTGGCCATGTTTAGCCTTGAGAAGAGGATATATGACAACATTCTTCAAGTACTTCAAAGTGTCACCCAGATGAGGGCCAGGATCTCTGCTCGATTGTCAGAGAGTGCAGGACACAGAATAATGGACTCAAGTTACAGGAAGCCAAATTTTGATTGAACATCAGGAAAAACTTCCTAACTGTTAGAGCAGTACAACAAGGGAATTCCTGCAGATACCATCTTATCAGGAGGTCCGTTTTGCATAACATAGGAAGAGGACCTACTTATCCTTTGGAATTCCCTCCCCTTAAATATGGGACAGATGCCATCTATTATCTTTTCAGCATCTACTGAAGATCTTCCTTTTTCAACAAGCCTTTTAAGTAGAGACCTTATTCCAGTTTGCATCTGTGTTGAAATTGATTTTTAATATGTTTTTAAAGCTTTTTATAAAAAGATAACATTTTTTTAAAAATCTAAGCTTTTTTAAAAGATAAAGTTTTAAAGATGTTTTGTTTTAATATGTTTTAAGGATGTTTTTATGATGTTTTAGAGTGTTTATAGTGCTTTTGTTTGCCTCCCTGGGCTCCTGCTGGGAGGAAGGGTGGGATATAAATCTAATAAATAAATCATAAGTAAATAAAATTACCTAGGGAGGTGGTGGGCTGTCCGATACTGGAGGTATGCAAGAGGCAGCTGGATAGCCACCTTTAATTTGGATTTCTGCATTGAGTAGTGGGTTGGACTCGATGGTCTTATTGGCAGAGCTTGGAAGTAATTCATTACAAGTAACAAATTACTTGTAGTTCATTACTTTTTTGAGGAATGTGTGGGTAATTCCTTTACATTTTGATTGTAATAGAACTAGGAGTAATTTTATTACTTTTGTGGAGTAATTGCAATGTTTCCAGCATTACTTTGGGGCATTACTGGGAGGGGGTGAGGAAGCAGGGGAAGTCTCCTGCTCCTCTGATTTGTGGATGAAGATCATGTGCCTCAAACTGGGCTTCTGTGCAGCATCACTCTTCCCTCATGTTCTGTGGGTGGATAGGAGGTGACGAGGGAGGAGGTGGAGAGTGATACTGTGGTGGAGTGGAGAAAACAATTGTTTTAAAAAATGGTGCTGGTGAAGAATGGAGTGGAGGGAAAAAGGAGCCAGAGGGCAAGAATATGGATAAAGGAGAAGGAGGCAGCAGCAGAATGGAGATAAAGAACTGTGGAGGTGAAAGATGACCATGTGTGTGAGTGTGTGAGTGAATCCTGTGTTTGCACTTGGCACACAAAGTGGCCTCCACCACCCTCTCTGGCTACTGTGCTGCATTTGCAGTATTTTCACTTTTTTGCATTTCAGGGGAAAACGTTTGCTTGAGTGAGTGTCCCTTAGTTGGTGGCAGGGCAGGGTCCAGGAGGTGGTTAAGTAAGAGAGATTATGCTTGCTGGCTGAGTGGGGTGGGGGGTTGCACTTGGTTTGACGTGCAAAGATCTGAGTAGTGGCCTCTGCCTCTCTCCCCACCTCCCTTACCAGTGGAGAGACCACCATTGCTATCTGATGGATAAAAAGAATAATTCTACTACCTCTGTATGTGTGTGTTTATTTTTAATGTTGTTTTAGGCTACTTAGATGTGCAGCAGCCAAGGCCAGCACTTTGTAGGCGTTTTTTTTTTTAAAAAAAGTAACTGAAATGTAATTGTAGAGATTTCTTTTAAGAAAAAGTAAAGTAAGCAGTTACTTTCAGAGCAATTGTAACTGTAGCGGTAACTACTACTTTTTTGGGCCATGTAATTGTAACTGTAATTTGTTACTTTTTTAAAGTAATCTTCCAAGCTCTGGTTATAGGTCACTTCCAACTCTACTATTCTAAGATTCTATGATTCTATGTGGTAACCACACTGTTATTTCAATTATAATTGCATGGATTTGCTTGGGTTGTAATACAGAACTAGAAGTGGAAGGGTATATTGCACTTTCTGTACATTGGCATTTTTGCAGTGGTGAGGGATGGTACCCGTCTTTCTCTGTTCCATCTCACTTTATTTAGGGTCTGACACTCCCACCCACCTCAGATTCTTTTTTCCCCTTTGTCCTATATAAGGAGGCTGCTTATAATGTTATACTTTTGAAAGACTCACTTTGCTGATTCTCAGATATCATATTTCTACAATTCAGCCATGGCCTTCAGATAATTTTCAGGTGCTAAGTTGTGGTAAGCCCTGGATGTTAAATATTTCTCTTTGGTTAGTTAAAAGTGTTGATGGGGAGGTGGGCAGGTTGGTTAGATTAAGAAGAAGTGAGTTTGCATTGCTGATGCATTTAAACATTGTTATGTCTAATGTTGGGGATGAGCATAATACTCTGCACATGCTCAAAGGCACTGCCTTCTTCATTATTGCTGAACAAAGGCCTAGTGCAGTTGTTCACAGTCAAGAGGAGTCAGTCTGAAAGTACCGGCTGTTGGGTTCATGATCTTCAAAATCAGGCCAGTTTCTGGGTAATTTGTTGTTCTTTTTAATTCCCCCTTCAGGCTGCAGATAAGTGATATCACCTCAAGTGCTTCTACACTGAATTGGATCCTGACATATTCATGCTTAGATTAGATAGACCCAGTAAATGCTATGACTAACTTAAGTTCCATTATTTCCATTGGGTCTGCTCTAAGCATGACTCATTCTGGATCCAAGCCACTGTTTTTATTTATTATGAACATTTTCTAATTTATAACCCACTTTTCTATTAAAAATATAGCATGTCAAGGTGGCATGCCATTAAACACATGCACACATACACATACACACACTGCTCCCTGAAAACTGAGGTCTTGTGCAATGCAATCCTATGCACCCTTATTTGGGAATAAATCCTATAGATAGCAATTGGATTTAGTTCAAAGTAGACTGCTATAGGATTGCACTGTTAGACTTAAAATGTATATTACTTTTTAGATCCTTTGTGCTATCGTATATCCTGTTGTTCTAGATTTTTATGCCTCTATACTATTTTATATTTTCAGCGGTTTTAACTTTTAACTGTTTACCCACCACCCTCCCTGATGCCTTGGCTTGGGGTGATAAATACAGAAGGAAATAAAATTGGTTTGAGGGCTCTACTCCAGCCTATGGGTTGGTGGCTTACCACTGTGTATTCTAACTAATAAATTAAAAATATTTGAATTAGCACATGAAAATGAATGCTCAAAGCTCAGCCCTTTGTCTACTCTGCTGGATTATTGTTATTGTTGGTTGTGCTGCTTTTTAATTTGGGGAGCAGGGGTACGGTTGTCCAGGGTCTTGGGGAGTCTTGGACCCCTCACTTTTTTGGGAGCAGGGTCTCAGCATGGTCCTAATGTCTCCAGCATCCTGTGAACCAATCAGCATGAAAAGGGAGACTGATAGACATTGAGAAGAGTCTTCTAACATGCTTCTTTGTCTTTTCCTGCAGATTGTTGCCAATCAAAGTGAAAGGAGGTGAGTCAGCCACTGAAAAGACTATTCTTAGTAGCTTACACTCTCCCCTTTCATGCTTATTGGCTCTTAGGTATGTCTGTTGTTGTGGGAGAGGGCATTAATGAGGACCTCATTCTCAACCCAGAAACAATAAAATAAGATAAAAGTGGGAGGCGTGGCTATCACTAACATGCACCTGCATTTCTGAATTTGCCACTACACTACTATAGGGGAGAATTTAGAAATGTGATCTCCTCTTCCTGTAGATTGAAGTGGCATAGTCTACTGTTAGCATTCTACTAATTCATTCTGCCATAACAATCAGTCAGTATACTACTCTTCCATATTTGTAGACCAGATATCAGTAACCCTTACAACTCTTAGTAGAGCAGCAAAACAGCACTGTAGCTGAGCTGTGTGTGTGAATCTTGTTAGCTGGTGTATTGCAGTACCATGGACTGAATGTGTGTGTGTGTGACTTTCCCTGCTGCAATGACTGAGGCATCATTGCTTATTTTATTAAAGGAAATACATCCTAAAGAGTAAAGATATTCTAATTCTCACTAAGTTGGAGGTGCAAAGGCCAAGCATGCTGCAGGTGAGAGACAGGCAAAGCAAATATGTCTCAGAAGCACAGGAAGGATGAGTCGAAAGTGTGGTCAGTATCCCTAAGAGTTTACAGGAAGGAAGATTAACAGAAGAACAAAGGACAGGTACAGCCTAGCAACCTGGAGGTGTCCTCTCTATCTCCCTTCAATCATGCAAACCCAACCCAGTTTGAATTGTATTCCCACAATTCCAACAAATATTACCTGAATAAGCACACCCTTATGCCTGGATATAATCACACTGAGACTCTAGGTTCAGGAAAGTAAGAAAGTTTCATATATTATTGGAAATACATGCTTGATAGAAAAGAATTCCTTGTTTTAACTAAGCTGGAGATGCAAAGAGAGTCATGCTTGCTCTTTGATCTCTGATGCTGGAGAGAGAGAGAGAGAGAGAGAGAGAGAGAGAGAGAGAGAGAGAGAGAGAGAGAGGTCTCCTCTCCCAAGGTGAGAAAAAGAAGAGAGGAGCAGGAAATGAGCTCAGCTATCCTGAACTCAGCTCACTGTCCATTTGAAGGAAGATCACCATAGGTTAGGTCAGAAATGTTGGAATGTATGAGGTTCAACAACTTGGTGGGTTGAGGCTGCATGGGGTTAAAAAGGGTAGCTAGGGAGACCTCCTTGTTGCCAGGCTATACCTGTCCTTTGATTCTTGCCGTCTCTCCCCCTCCTGCTAGACTGATATGCAAAGGATGTTGATTCCAGTTCCTTCCCACTTTCCCAGTTCCTTCTTCTCTCTTGAGAGGGGAGCAGACATCTTTCCTTTGTCTCTCCCTCTCAACCAGCATGAGAGGTGCACTGGGACCAGTGCAGACTGCTCCAACATAGTTAGTTAGCTATTATTATTATTATTTATTAAATTTATATACCGCCCGACTGGCAATAGCTCTCTGGGCGGTGAACATAGAAATACAATAACATAGGAAATACAATAAATGACACAATATAATACAAAATAATACAGTCTAAAACCAATACAATAACATTTTAAAAATTGAATCAATTTAAATTAAAATGCTTCAGAGAATAGGAACGTTTTAACCTGGCGCCGAAAAGAAAGCAGAGTTGGCGCCAGGCGCACTTCCTCGGGGAGACTGTTCCATAGTTCGGGGGTCACCACTGAGAAGGCCGTAGATCTTGTCACCACCCTCTGGGCCTCCCTATGAGTTGGAACCCGGAGGAAGGCCTTTGTAGTAGAACGTAGTGTATGGGCTGGTTCATATCAGAAGAGGCGTTCCGCAAGGTATTGTGGTCCCGCACCGTATAAGGCTTTATAGGTTAATACCAACACTTTGAATCTAGACCAGAAACATATTGGCAGCCAGTGCAAGCGGGCCAGAACAGGTGTTATATGCTCGGACCACTTGGTCATTGTTAGCAGTCTGGCTGCCGCGTTTTGCACTAGCTGTAGCTTCCGAACTGTCTTCAGAGGTAGCCCTACGTAGAGCGCATTGCAGTAATCCAAACGCGAGGTTACCAGAGCATGTACCACTGATGTAAGGTCCTCTTTACTCAAATAGGGACGTAGCTGGGCTACCAACCGAAGTTGGTAAAACGCATTCCTTGCCACCGAGGCTACTTGAGCCTCAAGTGAGAGGGAAGAGTCTAAAAAGACTCCCAGACTACGAACCCGCTCCTTTAGGGGGAGTGTAACCCTGTCCAGGATAGGGTATATATCCACCATCCGATCAGAGAACCCGTCCATCAACAGCATCTCAGTCTTGTCTGGATTGAGCTTCAGTTTGTTAACTCTCATCCAGTCCATTGTCGCGGCCAGGCAATGGTTCAGCACATCGACAGCCTCACCTGAGGAAGATGAGAAGGAGAAGTAGAGCTGCGTGTCATCAGCATATTGATGACAATGCACTCCAAAACTCCTGATGACCTCTCCCAACGGCTTCATGTAGATATTAAAAAGCAGGGGGGACAAAACTGACCCTGCGGAACTCCATATTGGAGAACCCGCGGTGTCGAGCAATGTTCCCCGGGCACTACCTTCTGGAGACGACTCGCCAAGTAGGAGCGGAACCACTGCCAAGCAGTACCTCCAACTCCCAACTCCGCGAGCCTCTCCAGAAGGATACCATGGTCGATGGTATCAAAAGCTGCTGAGAGATCAAGGAGAATCAACAGAGTTACACTCCCTCTGTCTCTCTCCCGACATAGGTCATCTTACAGGGCGACCAAGGCCGTCTCAGTGCCAAAACTGGGCCTAAAACCCGATTGAAATGGATCTAGATAATCGGTTTCATCCAATAGCGCCTGCAGCTGGCTAGCAACCACTCGTTCCAAGACCTTGCCCAGGAATGGAACATTCGCCACTGGCCTGTAGCTGTTAAAATTGTCTGGGTCCAAGGAAGGCTTTTTCAGGAGTGGTCTCACCACTGCCTCTTTCAGACAGCCAGGGACCGCTCCCTCTCGTAAGGAGGCATTTATCACTTCCTTGGCCCAGCTACCTGTTCCATCCCTGCTAGTTTTTATTAGCCAAGAGGGGCAAGGATCCAGTACCGAAGTGGTTGCACGTACCTGTCCAAGCACCTTGTCCACGTCCTCGAGTTGAACCAGCTGGAACTCATCCAACAAAACATGACAAGACTGTGCTCCGGACACCTCACTAGGATCAACTGCTATAACTTGAGAGTCTAAGTCCCGGCGGATGCATGAGATCTTATTCTGGAAGTGATCAGCAAACTGATTGCAGCGGGCCTCCGATGATTCCACCGTGTCCGGAGGGTTTGAATGAAGAAGCCCCCAGACAACTCGAAATAGCTCCGCTGGGCGACAGAGAGATGATTTAATAGTGGCAGCAAAATGATGTTTTTTAGCTGCTTTCACCGCTCCTACATACAGCTTAGTCGAAACACTAACCAGCGCATAATTGTATCCGTCGGGAGTTCGCCTCCATTTCCACTCAAGCCGCCTCCTATCTTGCTTCATCGCTCTCAGCTCCGGAGTATACCAAGGAGCTGTATGAGCTCTACACAGGAGAGGGCGTGCAGGAGCGATCGTGTCAACAGCCTGGGTCATCTCCGTATTCCACAGAGCGACCAGGGCTTTAACAGGAGCGCCAGTCCTATCAGCCGGAAAATCCCCCAGAGCCCTTTGAAAACCCTCAGGATCCATTAGTCTCTGGGGGCGGACCAATTTAATAGGTCCCCCACCCTTGCAGAGGAAAGAGGTTACTGAAAGTCTAAACTTCAGCAAGAAGTGATCTGTCCATGACAAAGGGAGTGTTGTAAGACTCCCCACATCCAGATCACTATCCCCATGTTCAGTAGCAAAAACAAGGTCTAGAGTGTGCCCCGATACATGCATTGGACCACTAACATATTGAGACAGCCCCATGGCTGTCATGGAAGCCATGAAGTCCTGAGCCGCGCCAGACAAAGTAGTCTCGGCATGAATGTTGAAATCCCCCAGTACTAATAGTCTGGGGGATTTCAACAATATCTCCGAGACCACTTCCGCCAGCTCAGTTAGGGAAGCCGTTGGGCAGCAAGGTGGGCGGTACACCAAAAGGATTCCCAGCCTGTCCCTCTGGCCCAACACAAGGTGCAGACACTCCAGGCCAGTAACTGCATGAACATGGTGCTTGGTGAGTGAGATGGAACTCTTATAGACGACAGCAACCCCACCTCCCCAACCCTCAGATCTACCATGATGCTGAACCAAGTACCCCGGTGGGCAGAGCTGAGAGAGACCAACTCCTTCCTGCTCACCCACCCAGGTCTCGGTTATACATGCCAGATCGGCTGTCTCGTCCACAATCAAATCGTGGACAAGGGAGGTTTTATTATATACCGATCTGGCATTTAAGAGCAGCAACTGGAGATCTGAGAGTTGGCTGACAGGACTACCAACGACCTTGCGGGTGTGGGAAGGACCGGAACAAGGCACAGCCACAACATGTCTGGGCCGCGTTCCCCTTACCTGGCACGTCCTTCTCACAGCGCCATACCTTCCTTTGCCCATCACTACGGCAATTGGGGCCCCCTCAATCTCCCCGCCTGATACATAAAGCTCTCTCCGAAGCACATAATAGAAACTTATATATACAACAATTATATGTATAAACAACCATACATACAAACATATAAACATACACATTCACTCACACATACATTCATATAGCCAACCACCCATTCATCTCAAACCAAATTGATGTAAGGACTCTTTCCTATCAAGCCTGTACTTCCAGAATAAAGTAGTTGTTTCTTATTTTACAGCTTAAAGTCTCTGTCTGACTAATTTGCAGGGAAGGTAGAATCTTAGCAAAGATTCAAACACACACACGTAAGCTCGCTCAATACTCTCCGTTCTGCTACGCAACTCAATAGAATTCCGACAAGAAAGACGTTCTAGGAAGCTTGAAGGTTTCCCTTTCTCTCTACTTTAATCCCTGCAAACCCACCCAAGTTGAGTTTCATCCCAACACTTCTAACCCAATGAATTCAGAGTTTGTATAAGATCTGAACTAGAAACTTCCAGCTTCCATGTATAGCTACTGCACTGCGCCCAACACCATCTTTTGAATCTTTAATACAGGGGGAAATCCCCTCTTTGTCTTTTCTGGTCCTTCTCTGTGTGGAACACATGGTCCCAAAAACCATGGGATTTTAATGTGAGTTTCCCTTTTTGCATCTTCTCCAGTCCACACTTCTTGGTTTACACGATCTGAAGAGGGGCAAGGATGAGAATTGTTTATAAAGTGTTGCCCCACCATCTACAATTTACCAGTCACCACCACTTCAGCAGCAATTGCAAGTACTCTTGGATGAAATAGATTATCTTGACCCGTTCTAGTCTGGGTTCAGGCCTGGTTATGGGACTGAATCGGCCTTGGTCACCCTGATGGATGACCTTTATCAGGAGAAGGACAGGGGGAGTGTGACCCTGTTACTCTTACTTGATCTCTCAGCGACTTTGACCATGGTATCCTTCTGGGCTGACTTGGTGAGATAGGTATCGGAGGCACTGTTTTACAGTGGTTCCAGTCCTATCTCCAAGGTCATTTTCAGAGAATAGCATTAGGTGATTGTCTTTCGGCCCCCTGGCAATTGTGCTGTGGGGTACCACAGGGTACCATCTTGTCCCCCATGCTGTTTAACATCTATATGAAGCCCTTGGGAGCTGTCATCAGGAGCTTTGGGGCAAGGTGTCAGCAGTACGCTGATGATACCCAGTTCAATTTCTCTGTAAACATCTGAATCAGGAGAGGCCGTCCAAGCCCTGGACCTCTGCCTGGACTTGGTGGTGGGCTGGTTGAGGGCCAATAAACTGAGTCTGAATCCTAGCAAGATGGAGGTGCTGTGGGTTGGTGGTTCCCCAGTTCAGGTAATTGGCGAGTTGCCTGCTTTGGATGGGGTTGTACTCCCTCTGAAAGAGCAGGTCTGTAGTCTGGGGGTGCTCCTGGATCCATCTTTGGTGCTAGAGGCCCAGGTGACCTTCGTGGCTAGGAGTTCCTTTCACCAGCTTCGGCTGGTAAGACAGCTGCAGTCATTTCTGGACCAGGATAACCTAACCGCTGTTGTCCATGCACTGGTAACCTCCAGGCTGGATTACTGTAATGCGCTCTATGTGGGGCTGCCCTTGAGGTTGATCTGGAAGCAGCAGCTGGTGCAAAATGTGGTGGCGAGACTGCTCACTGGGGCAGGGTATCACCAACGTGTCACCCCACTGCTGAAAGGACTGCACTGGCTGCCCATTTGCTATCGGGCCAAGTTCAAGGTTCTAGTTTTGGAGTACAAAGCCCTATACAGCTTTGGACCAGGATACCTGAAAGACCATCTTATCCATTATATACCCAGTCGATCACTGTGCTCTGCAGGTGAGGGCCTCCTGCAGATACCATCTTATCAGGAGGTCCGTTCTGCACAACACAGGAAATGGACCTTTACTGTGGCAGCACCTACCCTGTGGAATTCCCTCCTCTTAAATATTAGACAGGTTCCATCTCTGTTATCTTTTCGATGCCTATTTGTCCTCTTTCAACAAGCCTTTTAAGTTGAGACCTTATCCCAGTCTGCATCTGTGCTGGAATTGCTTTTTAATATGTTTGTAAACCTTATATATATATGTTTTTAACCTTTTTTCTTTTTTCTTTTTTAAGATTCTTCAAAGCTTTTAAAAATGTTTTTAAAGATGTTTTGTTTTAATGTATTTTAAAGTTTGTTTTTATGATATTTTGAAGTGTTTTTAGTGCTTTTGTTTGCTGCCCTGGGCTCCTGCTCTGAGGAAGGGCGGGATCTAAATCATGTAATAAATAAATAAATATTTCTACTACAGATGATAAATAAATAGTCATTTTTTGAGTTTCTGATATTATCCAGTAATGGTCAGGGTGATGTGGTAGAGCTATAGAGATATTCGCCTCTCACCAGCATTGCTGCAGCTTACCTAGATGGGGATGGGGATGGGGCAGGGTACTTGCAGGGTCAGGGCTGTACAGATGCACTCATGGAGCTAATCTGGCATTCTGGCCAGTGCATCCACATAGCCCCAACTCTGCCACTGCCCTGCCCTGCCCTGCCCCACCCCAGCTTTGTTCAGGTAAGCTGCAGCAACACCAGTGTCAGGAGGGCAGCTCTGCCTCACCAAACCAACTTCCACTGGCATTTTAGAGATCAAATGAATGTTTACAACAAATGCACAACTTGCCATTTCTAATTCCATCACACAAATCTCCAGTGCAAAATGTTGAATCTCAAATGTGAATCATCCTTATGGAATCTCAAAATGCAAAACTTGTTTGCATTTGTGTCAGGTGTCAAAAACCATTCAGTGCCATCTATCAGATATACTAAAATATTAAGCATGATTCCCTGTCCAATTACTGTTGGAAGTGTGGCAGCAACTCCTATTTGCTTCTCTTCGCATACCTAAGGGGAGATAGAGAGAGGGTCCTCCAGCTGGCTAGGCTGCCTGACCTTACCTGTGTTCCTCTATCTGTCTTCCTTCAGTTGTAAACTGATAATCTCAGGGAGCTGACCTCACTTCCACCCTCTCCTTCCTTCTTCTCCTTGGACCAGCCAAGGGAATGGAGGCATCTTCCTTTTGTCTTTCTTCTCTAGCATGGGGGCAATGACCAAGTTTGGCCATTTCATCTCCAGTTTACACCTAGAACTAGAGCCTTTCCTATGAGGTATGCAATTTCTTTTAATAAAGTAGGCTTTTCTTTTTACTAAGTCTAAAGCCTTAGTGATTCAAAGCAAGGTAAAAGCTTGCTTTCTCTCAGGTAAACCACACTCACTCACTCTGCACAGAAATTCAGAGCAAGTTACACTCAGCTAAACTCTGTTAATTTACCAATACTCTAACAATTATCAAATGCCAACATTAAAAATGAATGCATGTCAATTATAAAATACTGCTAATAAATGCTTACTTTCATACCAAGATAGCTATCAAACACAGTCAACTATAAAAGTAAAACATTAAACATTGAAATCAGTGTCCTCAGATATATTTGTTAAAAAAATCTGTGTATATTTATGCAAATTCAAATATTTAGGTACTGCAGCATCCAAACAGGGCTGGCCCAGCCGGCAGGTGGTGGCAAGAAGTGGTGGCAAGGTGTTGAAGAACAGGTATATATGCCATCACACATGACCTTCTCTGCTCCCATTAAGTTCTGCCCTCAGGTGTGATAGAGGGTGTTGTCCCATCACCTGTCTTGAAGCTACATTAACTTACTGGTTCAGCAGGCATTAAATTTCATATCTTGTCCTTTGTTACAGGCAGCAAAAATCCTTGAACCACCCTTGATTAGACTTCACATCCAAATCCTGTAGTGAGAAACTGAGGGAGCAATTCACTTGAATTCTACAACATTTTGTGAAACCATTGATGTGAAAGTTGGTGCTGTTCTGTCCATGAGCAGGAACAGGCTGCATGGTGGGGGGGCGGGGCCATGATGCCACCCACCTGTCAGATGCATCACTGCCGCTTACTGGATTGGGACAGGGCAGAGTGTTGGTGAATTCTGGTCTGCACTTGAGCCAGAAATGTTAAGTTGAAAATAAATGACTTCTTCAAGGTTCCTATCTTTAAACAGTGCAATGCGTTCCATTCAACTTTTACCTTGTATGCAGGTGAAGTGATTCACAAGTACTGTGTATCTAAAATATTGTTGACAAGTAAGAATTATTGAGTTGCGTGAAAGCAGTTCAGCATATAACAGCCTCAGCATCATTTGTTTCTAAGCATGCACATCTTGACATATATAATCTCTGAAAAGTAGCAAGTTGCAAAAACAGTCCAAATTTTACAATTACTATAAAAATCCTGATCCTTTTTCTTTTTTAAATGTGTTTGTGGATGAATTCTTATGAAGCAGATCTTGTCTAGAATTGCCACAACAACCCACTTGTTTACTTTTCCACAGTACAGTCTCTAAACAGTGTTGACAGGCTCATTTGCATAGTAATATCCTGAAGTCTGTACACAAACAGAAATATTTTGTTCTTCTCTATACAAAATGCAACCCTAATACTTTTAATGATATACATATATATGATTATTTTTACAGGGATCACTAATAAAACTTGGGGGGGGGAACCACCACCTCCACCTCAAGTAATAAACATACACTATGTGTTCAGTCTTAGCACTCTAGTTTAAAGTTTTTCCATTCCCCATTTTCCATTCCTTCCTCTCTCATAACACTAGAACTTGGGGACCTACAATGAAGCTGAATGTTAGACGATTCAGGACAGACAAAAGAAAGTGCTTCTTCACACAGCATGTAGTTAAACGATGGAATTCTCTCCTATGAGAGGCAGTGATGGCCACCAACTTGGATGGCTTTAAAAGAGGTTTAGACAAATTTATAGAGGACAAGGCTATCAGTGGCTACTAGCTGCAGTGGCTAGGTTCTGTCTCCACAGTTAAAGGCAGCATGTCTCTGAATACCAGTTGCTGGAAACTGCAAGAGAAAAGAGTGCTCTTGTGTCCAACTCCAGCTTGCAGGCTTCCCTTAGGCATCTGGTTGACCACTGTGAGAACAGGATGCTGGACTAGATAGTCCATTGGCCAGATCCAGCAAGCTCCTCTTATGCTCCTGTGTTCTGATGGCTGCGGCACACATTTTAGTTTCAATGGCTACACTATATAGAACAGGAGCAGCCAATGTGGTGCCCTCCAGATGTTGCTGGATTCCAACTCGTATCAACCTTGATCATTAGTCTGGTTCATTGGGGCTGATGGGAGCTGCAGTCCAACAACCTCTGGAGGGCCCCATGCTGGCTACCCCAGTATAGACTCCGATGTTCTGATCCAGCTTGAGCCATGCATGCAGAGAGCAGGCTTCTGCTCCTTGAGGAGCCATATGTGCATAGAGGTGGCTCTGCGCACAGTTCCTGACATTACAGCAGGAGTGGGGAACCTCCAGACCAACTCTGTTGGACCAACACCCATCAGTCCCAACCAGCATGGCCAATGGCCAGGGATGATGGGAGTTGGAGTCCATCAGCATCTGGACGAGCACAGGTTTCACATTCCTGCATTGCAGAGGCCCATCCAGAAACCAAAGCTGCACTCGCATGATCTCAGGCACATGACCAGCAACTTACGTAGCACTGCATTTGTGTCCTGTCTTTCTGTCCTGCAAAATGAGACAACCAAGACAGCTAATGGAGCATACATTCTTTAAAAACATAACATAAAAATATCCAAACCTTAAGCAATAATAACAATAACAATAATAATAAATCCTTTATTAAGGGGTGGTGTTGGAAGTGGGGCAAGAGCAACTCCTGTTTGGGTTCTTTTGTTTGTATTCTAGAAGGAAGATAGAGTTAGGGTCCTCCAGCTGGCTAGGCTTGCCTACCTTTACCTGTGATGTTCTCTACCTAACTTCCTTCCATTATAAACTGATATGCTCAGGGAAGCTGACTTGCCCCTCCTTCGTCGTCTTCTTCAACTGTCCAAGAAGAGAGGAGACATCTTTGCCTATGCTGTCTTTCCTGAGCCATGAGGGCATGAGGGAGATAGACGGAGGGTCCTCCAGCTGGCTGGGCTGCCTAACCTTACGTAAGTAGTACTTTCTGTCAGTGCAACAAATTTTCTCCTTGCACCATGGAATATTGTCCCAGTCTCCTCCCCCTGCACACTCCCTAAATCTGTTCTGGGTTTCCCCCCTTCCCCAACACTCTGGAGCAGATTTAGGGGTGGTAAGTCTTCCTTCCATTGTCAATTGATGCTCTCAAGGAGCTGGCCTCACTTCCATCCTTCTCCATCCAGCTGAGGGAAAGGAGACATTTTGTCTTTATATTTATTTTATTTATTAAATTTATATACCGCCCGACTAGCAATAGCTCTCTTTGTTCCTCTCCCCTAACATGGGGTGAATGACCAAGCCTGGCCATCACACGTTCCACTTAATTAGTTAGAATTAATTATGCCTTTCCTATCAGCTATGTATTTCCATAAATAAAGTGCCCTTTCCTTATTTTGCAAAGTCTAAAGTCTCAGTGATTTGAATGCAGAGTAAAAATCTACTCCTTTCAGGTAAATAACACAGCACATTTAATTTAACTCCGCTGCATCTTAGTTAAATTCTCTGCTAATGCATAACATTCCTAAGAGCTATACTGTGTATCTGTGGGAAGGATGCTTGCTCCTACCTACAACAAACCAGGGAAGTGCATGAATCATCCAGTCTTACTCCTCATCCACACCTTACATACGCTTTCCACACTCATTTGTTATAATACACTGATGGGCAGGTGAATACAGGTGGCCATTAACCAAGGGGCAGCTTCCCACAGTGTGTATGGAGCTATTGGGCAAGAGGGGGCCATCGTCCAGTGCACCCCCTTTGCATGCAGAAGGTCGCAGGTGAAATCCCCTTGTTCTTCCCCTGAAAGATAACTAAATAGGTCATGGGGAAGATCTCTCTCTCTCTCTCTCTCTCTCTCTCTCTCTCTCTCTCTCTAAGATGCTTGGAGCTGAATGCTGGCAGAAGCTGAAATGTAACAGGATTCCTGTTTGAAGGAGCACACTTTGTCCTGTATATAATCACATAGAGGCTCTGGCTTTAGGCAAACAAAAATGTTTACATTTGTTGTAGGAAACACATACTGGATAGGAAAGATTCTAGTTCTAGCTAACTGAAGTTGGAGATGGAAAAAGCCTCATGTGGTCTTTCATCTCTGCGGGAGAGAAAGACAAAAGAGAGATGTCTCCTCTCCCAAGGTGGGATGAAGAAGAAGGGAAGACCAGGAAGTGAGTTCAGCGACCATAAATTTACACACCTGAAGGAAGGTCAGCACAGGTTAGGTCAGGAAGATAGTCTAGGAAGCTTGGAACCCTTATCTACTCTTTCCCAGGCAAACTGCCAGCAAGCTGAGTTGCAACCCAACATCTGGAACAGATCCAAGAGGGCTGTTGCCAGTCAGAGTAGGCAAAACTGAGATAGGTGAACCAATAGTCTAACTTAGTATAAGGCAGCTTCTTATGTCTTGCTAATCTGGCCAGTGCTTGCTTTTCCAGTCTCCTTACCATGTGTCACCCAGTACCTCTGGCTGATCAAAGCACATCATCCACTCACACCTCTGCATTTTCACAGAATCATGGAGTTAATGTGGAATGCAACCACAATAGACTATCCATAAAGTATGTTGTTTAAACCTTTCCCCCTCTCCCTTCTCAAAATTTATCACTCTAAGTCAGTGGTGGCTGATACCCATGTTATGTACATTTGTATAGATATTAGCAGAGGTCGGCAACGGTCCAAAATGTGTGTGTGCTAGTGTGTGCGTTTACCTAAGGAAGCAGGCTTTTACCCTGCATTGAGATCACTGAGACTTAAGATTTAGTAAAATAAGAAAAGCTACTTTATCTATAGAAATACATAGTAGAAAAAGAAAGGCATACCTAGTTCTAACTAACTAACTAAGTTGGAGGCACAACACCCAGGTTTGGGAGTTGCCCTCATGGCTCAGGAGAGAGAGAGAGCAGAGACAAAGGTGCCTCCTCTCTCTTGGACAGTCAGAGAAGAGAAGAAGGGAAAGGGTGGAAGGAGGAGGGCAGATAAGCTTCCCTAAGCATATCAGTCTGGATGGAAGGAAGTCAGTCAGAGCATCACAGGTAAAGGTAGTCAAGCCTAGCCATCCGGAGGACCCTAACTCTATCTCCCTTCTGGAACATAAACAAAAGAACAAAACAGGAGTTGCTCTTGCCCCACTCCAACAACCCACTGGGATTGGTAGGGTGGAAGGCAGGGAGGCCAACAGTAGACAGAACCACAGCCAAAGATAAACACATAAGGGAGTAGTTGTCCATGGTGTTATAGACCCCTTAACATTTTTGGGAGCCACACCCTATGTCGGAATTTGCTCTCTATTGAAATGTGTAGCAAAGTTGCGTAGCGCTGCGGAATGGAGAGTATTGAGCGAGCTGTGTGTGTGTGTTTGAATCTTTGCTAAGATTCTACCTTCCCTGCAAATTAGTCAGACAGAGACTTTAAGCTTTAAAATAAGAAACAACTACTTTATTCTGGAAGTACATGCTTGATAGGAAAGAGTTCTATATCTAGCTTAACTGGCTATGCTGGAGCAGCAAGCACTGGTCCCAGTACTCGCCCTCATCCTGGTTGAGAGGAGAGACAAAGAGAAGATGTCTGCTCCCCTCCTGAGAGAAAGAGAACACTGAGAAAGGAAGGAAGGAACTGAGATCAACATTCCTTTGCTTATCAGCCTAGCAGGAAGGGAAGAGACGGCAGGATCAAAGGGATAGGTATAACCTCAACCAGAAAGAGGTATAGCTCTCTAGCTACTCTTATTAACCCCCATGCAGCCTCAACCCACCAAGTTGGAGTTGAAGCTCATACATTCCAACACCCTATGTCTCCAGCATCCTATGAGCCAATCAGCATGAAAGAGGAGTGTGTTGGCCACTGGAAAGAGTCTTCTAACATGCTTCCTTGTTCTTTCCTGCTAATTGGAGCCCATTAGAATGAAAGGAGATTAGTCAGCATCTCAGAAGACAGTTCCATTTCATACTGATTGGCTCCTAGGGACATCAGTTGTGGGGAAGGCATTAACAAGGATCTCATTCTCAACCCAGCAGCAAAAAAATGGGGGGGGGGAGAGAGAGAGAGAGAGAGAGAGAGAGATGGTGTTTCAATTTTTAATGATGTTTTATGTGTGTGTGTCATGCATGGTAAGGTGAAATGCAAATGAATATGCCTAAGAATGTGTGTGTGGTGCAGCCAACACCAGAGGTTAGGATCAGGAATTTCCATGCTTAAGTTTCCTCCTAAAATTCCTAAGCTCTGCCCAAATGCAGTTACTCTGTGTCTTAGCATGGCAACCAAGAAGGAAAACTCAGCAAAGGAAGTTCCTTTCCTTACAGCATGATGATGATGAACTGCCTGAATGAGCTAAAACATCTATCTTTTTCTACAATTCTGGGTATGTATGGAAGGAGGTGGGGGTGACACAAAGAGATAGGAGAAGAGGGTAGAAAAATACCTTACTACCTTCTAGAAGGTGGCCAAGGTCAAAAGGTTACAAATTCCTATGCAAAATGACTGCTTGGCCTGCTCAGAGAGTGTAAATTCCTTCATTTAGCAAGAACAGGCTTTACCTTAACTCAGCAGTAAAAAGTCCTCACAGAAAGAGGGGGGGGACCCTATGCATGCATGAGTTTTAAAGAAGTTTGTGTTTTTCTTTGTTGCTGTAAGGTTTTCTGAATCAGTTTTGCATGCTCCAGTGTGTGTCAAGTTCAAGCAAGCCCTTATTAGTTCAAAGACAAGTTGTGAAGAGTGAGAATTCTATAATTGCAGAAGAAAAGACGGTGAATCCTGATGATACCATCCCATCTACATCATCAAGCAGTTTGGTAGCAGTAGGCGATAAAAGTGTAGACACTGATTTCAGCAAATCAAGCAATATCTCTTACAGTGAGAAAGGACAGTCAAATGGTGACAGTGATAGAGAAGCAGAAAGTATTCAGATCTGGCCAGATTATTCTATAATTTTAGGAGGTTGCATGATCTTAGAAGGGGACGTGGCTGTGACTATGATGAAGGGAACCTGCACTTCTGAATGTGCCACAATACTACTGTAAACAGAGCCAACTAATTCTAGTTTTGTTCCCATCTTCTTCCCTGCTAAGTTCTATTCTACAAAGGAAGCTCTCAGTCTAAGGAGGAGGACACTCAGTCAGTGTCATGCTCGGACTGGTTGTAAGTAAAAAGGCAGGCAGATGGAGGCTGGCTGAAGGCAGACTGAGGTTAGTGAAGCAGCACCCCATTTGCCCAAATGCACCAGCTTCCTCTGAATGGTAGGTGGAATCAGAATCAATGACAAGCTTAAGCACCCCCTTATTGGTCATAAGTAAGAAGGCAGGCAGGTGTGGGTAGATTGAGATTTGTGGAGCAGTGTCCCATTTGTCCTAATGGACCAGCCTCCACTGCTCTAACTATGTCTCACAAATCATGGCATCCACCATCTCACATGCTGGATGCTCCTATTGCATGACTCTATTTATTTCATGTAAAATAAATAGGAAGCTGTGTGAAAACGGGGTCAGGTGGGGTTCAGGGAAAGAGAGAGGAGATGTAGCTGTTGGCATCAAGCAATGGTGCCTTAGGCAGGGGTGTAGTCATCCAGGATCTCAGGAGGTCTTGGACCCCTTACTTTTTTGGGAGCCATGTCCTAGCAGGGTCAGTATGTCTCCAGCATCCTGTGAGCCAATCAGCATGAAACGGGAGTGTGTTGGCCACTGAAAAGAGTCTTCTAACATGCCTACTTGTCATTTCCTGTTGAATGGAGCCAATCAGAATGCAAGAAGGTGAGTCAGTCACTGAGAAGACTCATCTCAGTAGCTAACACACACCCTTTTCATGTTGATTAGATCCTAGGGATATCTGTTGTTGTGGGAGAAGGCATTAACAAGGATAGAGATGCAGAAAGCAGTATTCAAATCTGGCCATATTATTCTGTAATCTTAGAAGGATGAATAATTTTAGAAGGGTCATGGCAGTGAGGGGGTGTGATTGTGACTGTCATGAAAGGACCCTGCACTTCTAAATTTGCCACTACACTACTAGCCTTAAGTGATCCCACTAGAGAAGCATAGGTATGACTTTGCATTCCAAAGATGGCTCATTGACCTACATATATGATTCTTGCTTTTTGGTATGAAAGGTTTTTAATTCAAATTCCACATGAGAGTATGCAATTAGGCAGAGAGGACTGTACCTTTCAGTCTATGATTGCTTGCTGATTAGCATCTAGGCCAAGTTTAAGGTTCTTATACTAATTCACAAAGCCATAAATAACTTGAGTCCAAAATACCTTCAGGACCGCTGCTTCTGTCAGTGATAGAGATCTTCTGATGGGGCACTTCTGGTGGTCCCCCATGCTCCTGAGGTTCAGTTGACCTTTACCAGGGACTGGGCCATTAGTGTGGCAGACTGTGCCCTCTGGAACCCCTCATCCCTGCTTTTTAAAGATGTCTTTTAAAAACTGTATTGCTCAGACAGGCATTTGGAATTTGACATTTTTTACCAACCAATTTTTCTTGACATCTTACTGATGTTTTTTCTTGGAGTGTTGGGATACAACTCAATTTGCTGGGGAGTTTGCATGGGGAAGGATAGATAGAGAGGGGAACCTCCTTACTTCCTAGACTGACTTTCTGACCTAATCTGAGCTGACCTTCCTTCAGGTGCGAGACTGATACTCTTAGGGTTTTTGACCTCACTTCCTGGCTCTTCCCTTCCTCTTCGTCCCACCTTCAGAGAGGAGACATCTTTCCTTTGTCTCTGTCCTGCAGAGATGAAGGACCAAGCAGGGCTCTTTGCATCACCAACTTAGTTAGCTAGAACTAGAACTCTTTTTTGTCCACGTATGTGCTTTGAATAACACACCAAGCTTTCTTTTTTTCCATAGCAAACGTTTCTGTGCAATTGGTGTTGGAAGTGGGGCAAGAGCAACTCCTATTGTGTTCTTTTGTTTGTGCTCCAGAGGGAAGATAGAGCTAGGGTCCTTCAGATGGATAGGCTTGTTTACCTTTACCTGTGATGCTCTGACTGACTTCCTTCTGTCATTAGATTGTGACGCCTTTAGGGAAGCTTACCTGCTCCTCCTCCTTCCACCCTTTCCACTCCTTTGTTCTCTGACTGTCCGAGAGGAGACATTCCTTTGTCTCTGCACTCTCCAAGCACGGGGCTAACTCCTACACCTGGGTGTTATGCCTCCAACTTAGTTAGTTAGAACTAGGGTTGCTTTTCTATCTACTATGTATTTCTCTAAATAAAGTAGCTTTTCTTATTTTACTAAGTCTCAAGTCTCAGTGATGCTGATGCAGGGTAAAAGCCTGCTTTCTTAGGCAAACGCATGCACACGCTGGCACATTCGCATTTCAACATCTGCTGTTACTCTGCTGCTGTTGTGTTGCTTTAAACGAAATTAAGTACACAAATTACACACAGTGCAACAATTGAAACCACAGGGAAGGCATTCAACATATTCCCCCTTCCAAGCGGTGTGCTTACTCTGCTAAGTTAATTCTACAATTTTTATCAATGTTGTTATGGCCATATCATGTTTTTATGCTATACACCTCCTTGCTACATTTCCTGTGAAAGTGTGGCATATAAAAAGCTAAAACAGACCTTCCATATTCTGAGACAGCATACCTGTGTTAGATACCAACAGCAGACAAGAGCTGTTCCTCTGCAGAAACTGAAGCCGTGATACACATTTTCCAAATGGTACAGAGATATTCTGCTCTGACATTTTTTCCTCATAAAGATTACTCTTGGGAGTAAGAGAATTATGTTGCAATTACCTCTCTGGAAAAGGCCATAGGATGCCTCTTAAATGCCCACTTCCAGATTATCCCAATGTCTTTTTGCCATTCCAGTCCAACAGGACCTTTTTTACATGGCACAGGAGAAAAACACAGTGTGCTAGTGCTGGTGGTTGCTTCTCTGTCAAAGCCTAGATTGAGGCTTGGTCCCTGAAATAGTTTATCTCCAGGTCTTGCACACCCAATCCTACAAACCAATATCAAATAAATTTGCTTATGAGCCCTCCTCCAACTTCCACTCTTAAGCATAGTTTTACTTGAAAGTTGACCTGTCGAACTTATTTCCAGCCTAAGGCCAGTTTAGGGGTTTCTACTTTTTATGGATGTTGGTTCTGTGTCTTTATCGGCCACATGAGATGCCAAAATTCATCAGATGCTGTTTTTCCAGACATGGGTGGCTGGAAATGGAACCCCTGTTGATTTCTGCCTGTTGTGCCGCTGTTATGAGCACAGTTCTTCTGCCCATAAAAGTGTAGCAGCCCTGCAGCCACTTCAATTGCATTCATTTGAAAGAATATAATTTTAAATCCAAATCATCCACCTTGCATTACAGTCCTTTTGGGTTTACCATCTTTGTTTCCGTGAGTTCAGGAGAGAAGAGGGTGGCTTTGTCGGTGCTCATATCTCCCATGCAGCCATAACTCAATTTAAGCCTAAGTACCTGTAACTGACTCTGAGAATCACATGGAAAGGAGGAGGGGAACCTTTTCGGTTCGCCCAGTGGGATTTTTTCCATTTAAACAACGAATTGTCCGATTCCCCGCCAAATCACAAACACTTTGTGACATTCTCCTGCCAGATTTCAGAAGTGCTTTTAGTGATAGATTGCTTTGTTTTTTAACCGGAGCCTTCAGAAATATGCATGGAAGAGAAGACTCTAATTGAAAGAAAATGCAGATCTCTAGGGGCTGCACCAAATGTATCAGCGATCATTGCAAGCCAAGTTTTTATTTCACTCAGGTTGCAATCCTATAGCACACTTGCCTGGGAGTAAACCCCACTGAACTCAATTTACCTCTGATTGGACACGCAAAAGATTACTCTCGTCAGTGTGCTGTACTGCGAGAATTAGGGCTGCAATTCTGTGCGCATTTATATGCGAGGCAGCGCCACTGAATTGAATGGGATTTCCTTCTGAGCCAAACTTGGGCTGCTTGTTTCCAAAACCTTAAGAAAGCCTTTTTGGTTCTCTTAAAATAAGGCGCGATCTGGGAATCTTCTTTATTAAGTGCCTGACGTTTGCACGCAGTAATCATAATGAATTAGACTTCCCCCCCCCCCGCAGCTCCCAAAACGTTACACTGAATCCCTGGGATCAGTGCTGAAAGCGGATAGAATGTTTTGCCCGGAATTTGCTGGTATTCTTTTCCTATCAGTCTCTGCCCATTGTCCCTAGTCGACCTGATCAGAGAGTGATAAGTATAAATAAGTGTACTTATTTGTTTACCTCTCCATCCATCCCACCTTTCCTGCATCTGATGATGTGAGTCTTGGCACACATAAGCTGATGCCACAATCAGTCTGTTTGCCCTTATGGTGGACCCATGACTCTTCCTTGTTTCCTGGGGGGGGGGGGAAGAGAGCAAGAGAGCGGGCGGATGTTTAATGAAGGAGCGCGCAAAAAAGATTGACGCGCAAAGGAAGACCTGCGCAAAAGCTTCGGTGGGCGCCTGGGAGAGTCAGACAGCGTTTATTCTAAGCTCCTTCCCCTACTGCACAAGCAGCCAGCACACTGCCTGCCCCCCCCAAAGTAGTCAAGTAAATAGTCCCACACTACACCATTAGGAGGGCTTTTGAGTGTGAGAGAGAGACAGTAGTGACCAGTACGGAGTCCCTGCACCAGTACAGACTCCCAGCCATTTTGTGCTGGCACCCACAGTACTTTTACCAAAATATGAGCAGTGTGGCACCTTGTTTTTTTTACTGAAAAAGCTCTGACTAGTAGTATACGGTTATGAAGATTTGAAAGGAACTAGTATTTATCTTCATTTTTATTTCTTTTGACCTTTTCTCGTCTATTCCTTTTTTAGAAACGACCTGGCTCCTTATTAAATCCCATATGCTCAACTGCACAGAAACGTAGTTGACACTGCACTTTTTTTTTTACACTGCACCAAATGTGTCTAGCAGCACGTTAGAATAAACCTTGGATCCAGGACTGCGTTGAGAAATCCATTCAGCTCCACTGGGGCGCAGCGGAGAGCAACGCGCCCTTAAGTCTAAGGAGGACAGGGAGGCTCATTTGGAGCACATTGAGGTGAAAGGAAATCCCGTCGTTCTTTACAAGGCCGGACTTCTTTTCACATTTTCACAGCTCCGGCAAGGGGCAGGGTGGAAAACCTGAAACGCTGGATAAATTGGCCGCACGCGATTTCTCTCCTCGGAAATCCCACAAAGGCGCTTGCTCATGCCCGAGTAGTAACGAATATAATAAGGCGATGGTGCTATCTGTAGCGTTTGTATTTGAGGTTGCAGGGCCAGGATATAAAGGACTGGACCCAGTGACCTACCCTCGTTGCGTCTTTACAAGCAGAACTCAGGTGAGGGGAGGCGGGCCCAGGCTCTGTCGTGGAGCCTTCTCTCCGAAAACAAACAGTTAAACTAGCGCTCAAGGGCTGATAGCAAGCTCGCTGGAATGAACGTGCAAAGATTTGGAGGGTAAAAGGGAACCCTTTTGTTCGGCTGAGCTTTTAAGGCTGCGATTTTTAACAGCTTTCCTTGAAATTACATTTGAGTCCTGCTTCCCAAGTAAAAGTGCCGTAGAGATAAAAGTATCTAGGGATTCCCGATGGGATTATTTCAGTCTCATTCTCTGCTATAGTTTAGTAAATATTACTAGTCCTGTTAAGGACGGGGTGGAGGAAATAAGGAGAAATAAAAAATGAATACTTATTTATATGTGTGTGTGTGTGCGTGCGTGCGTGTTGATAAACAGCTCCTATATTTGATAGGAGTTCACTTTATTTGTCTCCATGTTTTATTCAGAGGAAAGCAGAAACGCAGAGATGAGCATCGATAAATCAGGGAGTTGTGTGAAAGTAAGTAACGCGTGCACAAATTGCGCGCTCTCTCTCTCTCTCTACACACACACACACACACACACACACACACACACACACACACACATTCAACATATTCGATTTGTATATGTCCGATTGAAGCGTAATGTATGTCCGCAATGTAGAACAGAGCTGTGCATCTGTCTCAACGAAGGAAGACATACCAGAGCATGTGCTGCTTAAATTACACCGGGCGCAATCCAGCTCAAATGAAGCCCTTTAAAAAATACAACATCTTTGGTTGGTGGAAGTTATATTTCCCACTGAAACTAACTGGGGCTTTAAGAGCACTTTGGCATCGCATCCCAACCACGAACGCGATCCAGCCCCAAATAAGCAAAGCTAGATCGCATGGTTTCCACCGGAGGAGCCAAGTATGTGCTGAACTACCCCACTGAAATCAATGGGAGTTTTTAAAAGGGCTTCGCTTTCTCCAGATGCTAGGGCTCAATAGATTCCAAAAATCCAAAGGCGCCTGTCTGCATAATTTTGGGGCTCCTCTTTTGTTCTGCACAGGAGGGGGGAGAGAGAAAACAGTTGTTAATGAAAAAAGCATTTATTGTGCGTGCCTGTGTGTATGTACATAAATAAATAAATAAATATCTCCTGGGCATTACAGAAAACAGTACAGTCATCACACCACTATACACCTGAAGAAGCTTCATCATCATACCGATTTTTCTTTTTTAAAGGAAGAAGAAAAGGGGAAAGCAAGATAAACCAACTGATTGTTGTCAAACTCACGTTTCCCACTTAAGCGCCTGCCTCTCAAGACCATGGAAAGACTTTGTCGAGTTTTTGCCGGGTAAGGGCCAGAGAGAGAAAGAGACGGAGAGAGAGATGAAACGTTTGGAGCCCGCAGAAAAGCAGAAGGATCCCCAGACACTGACAGAGATGCCCCCAATTTCTCTTCCCTGCCTCCCCCACTCCACCTTTTGAGAGAGAGAGAGAGAGAGAGAGAGAGAGAGAGAGAGGGATTGGTTTTGGCAATCTCTATTCACCAGGTACCTTTAATTTCAACCCACTCCATAATAGAGAGGGGAAAGAGCTGCTTTATATGACACTCCTCCTCCACAGCTCTGGAGCATTTTTTTTTAAAAAGCCAGCTTAATATTTACACAGTCTGTATAGCTTCTCCCCCCTGTATTCAGCGAGGCCGGCCAAGAGTCCCTCGTCAGTTTCATCGCTATACAACAGGAGAGAGAAAACCGCGCGGCCCTTTGGCCTAAAACAGCCCTCTTATGGGGCAAGGCCGAGGTCTTTCTCCTCTTTGGCCGAGGAGGAGGGAGAGATGGGCAAGTCCTCCTCGTCTTCGGCGCACTTGGCGACGGCGGAGAGCGAGGCACACTTGCAGCTGTGGGCGGCCGGGCCGCCGGGCCGGTGAGAGCCGCTCTTCCCTTCCTTCTTGTGTTTGACTCGACGGTTCTGGAACCAGATCTTCACCTGCTTCTCGGAGAGGTTCAGGTAGGTGGCGATCTCGATGCGCCTCAGCCGCGAAAGGTACATGTTGGAGGCGAACTCGCGCTCCAGCTCCAGGAGCTGCGTGCTGGTGAAGGCTGTGCGCATTCGCTTGCTGCTGGGCAGCTGGCCGGACGTGCTGTCTAGAGGGGGGACGGGGCGAGGGCGAAGGAGAAAAGCGCAAAGTCAAGACGACGGGCTCGGATCCAAACCTTTTCAGACCGAATCCCACCACCCCCACGCCCCCCTCACCCGCAGCAACTCCAGAAGGAGAGTTCTCAAACACAGCTTCCCAGGCGACGCCCTGGCAGGCTGAAATGGGTTCTGGATCAAACAACTTAGATAAAATTCGAGGGAATTGGCGAGAAAGGGGGTGGGTGGTTAGGTGGAGGAAAAGACGGCCCGGCCAATTTGTAATGGAGCAAGGGGAATGTATTTCTGATGTATTTTTACAAGACCTTCCGGGTGTTTCCCCCACTATATAGGCATGCCACTCTTGACACCCCATCAGGCAGACTGAGCCTAAACAGTTGCTGGGAAACGTTCCTAGTAAGAACGTTTAGTAGGCGCACTTTGCTTGCACGCAGCTCCAGTTCATCAGCTCCAGAGCAGGCCCATAGAAATCAGATGAAGTGAGATTGTAGCCCAGTGGCCTGGAGCTCAGAACCACCATGGGACATTAATTACAGTCGCGGGGTAGGACAGAGATAAGCACAGTCGGGAGATCTCCGGCACTGAATAAGCCTACTTGGAAGAGATCCAGTTCGATTACAAATTGACAGTTGCAACTGCACTCTACAGGACTGGCTTCCAAAGATTCTCGGTCCAGTGAATATCAACCTCGCTCAATCCCTCTGACACCCAGAATTTAACTGCGCTTCCCAGCCTGCGGATGTCAAATTACGTTGTTGCGCTTAACTTAGTTCGGGATCGCGCCTATGGACATTCGGGCAGGTCCCCGATCTGTCCCTCTCCTCATTGACACCCCGACCCTTAGCTTGATTACTCGGAAGTAAGTTCTGTTGAAACCAAAGGACCCTCCTTCCAAGTCAGATGTGAAGGCTATGCTTCCCCAGAAACATACCCCACCTCATTTCAATGAGACTTGCCGAAGTGCGCGTGGATCGCGCATGGCATCGCCCTGGAAAACCTCTCAGGTGAGCATCGACCCCACATGCACTTGGTTTCCCCGGATCGTGCCCACCGGCCCCTCCCGTCCCGCGGCCCAGACGACTCACCGACCGAGATGCAGTGGAAGTGCCGGGGGTCGGGCAGGGGATAGGCGCTCTGGTAGAGAGTGGGCGCGTGGCCGGCTGCGGCGGAGCCTCCAGGGGCTTGCCTGGCGGCCAGGGGCGAAGGGCAGTACTGGGCGCCGAAGGGCGGGAAGGAAGCCTTGAGGAGCGGCAAGGCGGGCGGTGGCGGCGGCGGGTGTAGCTGAGAGGCGGCGGCCACGCAGAGCGGACACACGCAGAGCAGGCCGGCCTTACGCGCCGCCGACGTGGCTCCGGGGGCCGCGGGACAGGCGCCTCCGGAAGCGGCCGAAAGCCCGTGCAGCGGGTGCGAGGGGTGTACGGCATAAGGGAAAAGCGGCGGAGGCGGCGGGCTGCCGGGCGAGGTGGCCCCCTTCTTGTCGCCGCCGCCTTCGCGCAGCACCAGCGAGTCCACCAGGAAGGAGCGCGGCATGACTCCGCCCCGTCCAGCCTTGCCTTCTGCGCCTCGGCTCCTCCGCTCTTCCGCCGGGCCGCCTCTTCGCAGGGCGCTGACCAGCGCCAGTGGTGCTGAAAGGGTCGCGCGGCCCGCTTTAAATAGCTCCTTTGGGGGCCATGTGATGATGGCTGCGCCGGGAGCGGCCCGGGCCCTCGTCAATAGGCTTTTTGTGCCGCGCCTTGGCACCGCCGCTGCACGCTCCCTCATTATGCCCCTTGTTCGCCAAAGGGACTGCACAATGTCCCCCATTCTTGTCAACCCCACCCACGCTTCTCGGGCTGTCTTTCCTAGCCCCCCTCCTCTCCTCCCCCCTTTCCGTCCCCCCACGGCCAATCCCTGGGCTTCTTCTACAGCCTCCGAGGCCTCTGGTCTTCCCCCTGTTGCGCTCTTCTGGTCCTTTGGCCGGATCGGTCCGTTTCCTCCCGTGTGCCTGTTTGCTACTTCAGTCCCCCCCCCCGCCTCCCCCAGTCTTCTTAGGCGGTTCTGGCTTTTTGGCAAGCCTCTGCCTGGTGTAGACGTCCCGTAGCCCACATCCTTCCCACAGAGGGTCGCAACAGTGCACCTGAAACTTAGATGTATGTAGGCATCCTTGACTCTGGAACCAAGTTCATTCCCGTCGGATTCTTACTCCGAAGTAGAAATCAACAAGTGCTGAGGGAGAAATTAACAGGGTTTCATTCCCCGAATAATGCTACATGCCCCAAGGTGAAAAGCTGTAGGGTTTGCGCCCAAGAAAGCCTGCGGTCCTAAAACGCACATAGCAGAGTTACCGGCGTGTGAGTTTCACCCGCAGCAGTTAACGATCTGCTTAGGACCAAAGCGCATTTACTTGGAAAAGTAAGTGCCTTTGAATCGCAGGATTGGTTCCATCGTTTAGGATGGAAGGATGCAAAGAATGTTTATTTGGATTGACCCTGTTGATTTCGGACAAATGCTTAAGATTTTATTTGTAGAGAAGGAATATTGATTTCTATTTTCAAGCAACATTTAGATCCAAAACACATTTACTTTGAAATAAACCCAGTATAATGCTAGACCTTTTACCCAAATAATTTGTGTTTTGTTTGCCCACTTTGGTTTCCCCTTCCCTTTTTAATCATCTGCAAGATCAACCCCACCTCCCTACTCCAACGTATTATATATTTGAAATGCTTGTGCGTGAACACCACGTATTATTTTTAATTTTTTTTACACATAGTATACCCTTCTGGTAGTCAATAAACAAAATGCACTGGAAGCCAGCAAAAACCCATCCTCTGCGTGTGGGGGAGGGAGGGGATCGAATCTGCCTTAGATTCACGTGATGAAGTGGGCTAGACATTTTAGTAAGAAACTGATTGCAGCCTAGGATCACACCCTGAATTTCAGTTCCTTGCTTGGAAGGGCTGACATTGACGTCTGTCTGTCGAACTAAATGCTCTGGGGATGCGTGGAATTGCCCTGGAAACGTCCTCAGGATTCTCTTTGGACAAAGGCATATGAGTAACTCTTTCCAACCAAAGGCACAAAATCCCGTCTTATGCATTATTACTCAGTAGTAAGTTCCAATTATTCTAGTAAGTTATTCGCAGAGAGTGCAGAGGATGAGGAGGATTAACATGACTCCAGCACGCATCAATACACGAGTCTCCTTTTTTCATGTGCCCAAAGAACTCTACCATCTGAAACAGATCATGGAGAAGACAACAGAAGGAGGGTAGGGCAAACTTAGCAAAAGGGCAAATGCAGTTACAGGTCCATAAAACTCAATTACACTAGGGAATGACAAATGAGGCTGCTATCTTAAACACCCATACTCAAGTTTGCCAAACTCAATGCAATGAATTTACTTCCAAGTAGACATTAATGCAGTGAGATTGACTACTAAATAGGCATGCATAAGAATGCACGGTGGGAGGTTAGTCGAAGGCCTTTTGCAGACTTACACATTTAGGAATAAGACTGGTGATGATACTCAACAACATAATGCACTATTCATCAACAACAATCATAACAATTGCAGAGTGTCATCAGTGGAGGTGGTGTTTTACACATCAAAAAAATGGCATTAAAAAACCTACCTACCCTGAGGAACTTGCAAACTCAATTTTGACTGAGGAAAAGCCAACTCAGAGGGACTTACTTTTGAGAAAACTGGTTTAGTAGGAATGGGTGGCAATGTTACTTGGAAGCCAATGCCATTGAGCTCGATAAAGTATTTACCAGTGAAAAGGGGGGGGGAGCTAACAAACTCTACCGACATGCTTGAGCAATCCAGCAGCAATGAAGGTATGGGCCCCTTTTCCGTATATTTTGGAACACGCTATTCCGTTCTGTACGATTCAAATGTCCGGGGCAAAGGAGCCCTACTTGTTTCTTGCAGCTGTGGAGATATGTATGTAAGGTCGCTGGGAAAAGAAACTTGAGGAAAGGAGGTAGCAACAGACCCTCTGAGTCCATTTTTTCTCATCTCTAAGCCAAGGGAAATGGCGGGCAAAGTGATTCTTGGGATTCATATTCTTTTACCTAGTAGGCTTTTACACCGTTAACAGATCCAGGCTGTAACCCTATACCCACTTACCTGGAAGTAAGTCCCACTGAACTCAATAGGACTTCCTTCTGAGAAGACATGTATAAGATTGCGTGGTCAAGGGTAGTTTTAACCATTAGCATTGCTTCCCCGTCTCCCTCTCGCTCACTCCTAAACGACAGCCAGCGCCACAAAGAGATCTTTTTTTAAACGTGCACCTGAGAGACAGGAATGTTTTGAGATCTTACGGGATCTGAAATAAACCTGTAACAGAGCTTACACCAGACAGAAATCTATGAGAGGAAAACTCTTATTGAGGAGTTTACGTGGGATTTAGAAGCATATATGTTCTGGACGGCAGTAAGTGCTTCACAGGTGTGTAACTGAGCGTCCAACCGGTTGGTACAGTCCTGACTTCAACGGGTTGTAAATTGGACCCTGCACACTTGTGATTCCTGCCACCCAGGAAGCAGGATCCAAAGCGCAGATGCTTTGGAAATTTCAACAGGTTCTTAGAATCCTCAACTTGCCATGAACCGTAGACAAGTAAAGGATACTGCTGTTCGCTTGGTCGTTAATGTTCCAAGAACACAGTCACCGAAATGAGCCACTGAGATCAGAGGGATTTGCTTCCAAGCAAACGTGTCTCCAGTGGAAGTGCATATCAATATTCGTCTGTCTGTCTGTCTGTCTGTCTGTCTCTGTCTCTCTCACTCACTCACACACACACACACACTCTCTTCAGAAGATCTGGGGGTGAAATAAAATCTCTGGAGCTGTTGCTTTCCTTTCCTTGCTGAATCGGATTAAGAGTGGTGTGAAGAAGAAAATTGCATTTATATGGCCAACCAGCAACTGCGATTCACTTTGATTCTTCTTAATCATTTTTTTAAAAAAACAATCAAATGCAGGAAAATTAAACTGAATTGACTAGCTGTATCTTGAGCGAGACTGAGACTGATCCAGCCAACTGGAACGGGTCCATTATTTTAAACGGAAACAGGAAAGGGAATTTATGTTGAGGAAAAATGGGGCTTACTGTGTGAGAGAGAGAGCAGGTAGAAATTAATTCTGTATTTATATCAAGCATATATCTGGAGCTTTCGTGCATGCATACATTCATATCTGCAGGTGTACATATACCACATATCCTGAGAAATAAATGGACTGTTGAATCAGAGCCATGCAGTTTAAGGGGCCTCTCCTATGGCCACTTATTCCCAGCCAAACCATTTTGACTACTCCTCAGGAGCAAAGGTTGTTCTGCTGGGAGAAGAAAATGTTCTTTGTACTTTCCGGAATTACCTAATCTTCAATATATGAAATATATATATTTACACACATACGCGCGCACACACATTTGGGAAACCAACTTCATACCAGGATCTGAAGCACATTTCCTTGGAAATAAGCCCTCAGAAATCATATGAGACTTTACTTCCAAAGAGGTACATTTGGGATGCAACAGTTATAGTCCTTTTCTCCATGCCTATTAAAGCAGGCAGAGCTGTGTCAACAAATGTATGAACGTCAAATTAATGCTTATCTAGAGGTAAGCCCCACTGATATTCAAGGGGGTTTTCTTCCAAGTTCTATGTGCTTAGGATCAGGGTGTTGTAACCCCAGGCCATCCCAATGCATGATCATTGGCTGGGGATGGAATTTTGCTCTTGCTACTGTTGGTAGTTTAGCTTGTGAGTTGATATTTAAGCCAGAAAGCGGTTGAATTTGAGGAGGGTAGGAATTCTCTCTAGCAAATGGCTATTCATGAAGGGGGGTGTCCCAAGACATTTCTATATTCTCAAGACTGAACCCCCAATTTATTAGCTTCAGGGAGGTAAAGGGTTAACAACCCCTGAATGGACATCAAGCCCAAAGCTACTGGGAAAGAATATGAAAGGGGGGGGGGAAATAACCAGTTCTCCCACCCACCCACCCACCTCTCTCTCTCTCTCTCTCTCTCTCTCTCTCTGTGCAGCCGCTGGACCTTATTGAATGTCATTGAAGAAAGTTTTGAATGCCAGATAAAGAGAAGCGAATTAAACTGTGTGACAGCGGAGGATAAGCAAACACAAAGGGAACTCTGTCACACTTTGGGCAAAATCCATGGGCTTTTTACCAAGCCTCTTCGCTATGATTGAATTAAGTAATAGGAAAACATTTTCTTTCAGTTTAGAGCCATTAGACAAAAACTTCAAAGCCAAGAACACTTTTTAATGTGCAGCCCTCAACAATGGAAATCTCTGGTTTGTGGCGAAATGTTGAAAATGCTTTTCTTGTGCAAAATCCCAGCCTGGAAGAAGGCATTGCCACAAAACAAGACTCTCCTTCTCCAGCTTTGCTTCTGGGGCAGCTGAAAGTGAAGGGAGGCTCTTGAAATCCAGGCTTGCAATGGCCCTTTTCCAGAAAATGGGGTGTGGGGATGTTTTTCTTTAAAAGTCTATAGATTTGGGATGGAAAGTTACAATGGGACCATTGGAGTGTCCTGATCCACAGGCAGCAAGGGGAAGCAACTTAGTAAGACCACAATTTATTACACTACCTATGCAACCTCAACCTTGCTAGGCATTTCTGAGAGTTCAGACGTGTCCCTGTCCTCCAAAGTGGGCTTAAAGCAGGTCTGCACAAGTTGTGATAATGGCCTCCCAGGTGCTTGACAGCCCACCAACCCCCAAAAAACAAAAGCAGGAGGTTTATTAATCCCTCAAGAACTAGTAAATGGGTGGCACTGCCTGGCAGTAATGCAGTTAGGTAATGTTAGACTCCAGACTTAATGGTCTTATAGTCATCACCATCCCTTTTCGAATAGGCATGTGTATTACTGTTCTTACTTCTGGTGGCAGCTGGTGGCTCCCTGTCAGTGTGGTAGTGGAATCGGCTCAGGGTTTTAGCTCCTTTAGTACCTTGAACAGCTCCTTGAAAATTCAGACTAAAACCTGGAGCAGATTCCACTGCTCCACTGGCATGGAGCCACCAACCACCATTGCTTACTGTGCATTGGGAGCCCCCCTGCTCACTCTACCCAGTAGATATCCAGGGTAACCTAGATAACCAGGATAACCCAGATATCCACTCCCAAGGCCTGCCCTGATGGCACTTCTGGTGGCTGATGCACTGCATTCACTCTCCTAAAGTATAGCATTATCAGGGCCAGGCCAGAATGTTTTGCTGCCTGAGGCTGAGTCACAAGTTGTGTCTCCTACCACCACCGCCTACAAGTCATGACACGTAAAACTCAAATTTATTGTGGTCAAATTATTTTGGCACTTGTGGGAGACAATCCCATAAGCACTTCTCCTCCCCATTAGTAAAAATACAACAATACTAAATTAAATAACTATGTGCTGCCCTTTCATGACACCAAAAAAAAACAGCTGCCTGAGACAGCTATCTCACTCTGCTTAATGATAGGTCTGGCCCTCAGCATGACTGACTTCTGCCCAGCTTCTGTACAGGAACAAGAACCACAGAAGTTATTCACAACGGTTCTTATAATTGTCTCCAGAAGGAGGTTCTGCATACTGAATCTGCCCTGACTGAAAGAGGCTCTGTCTCAGGGTTGGGGAGCCTCCATTTTAGCCCACCAGGAGGTTTAGTTTGTCCATGAGACCAGGGGTGGGTGAAACTGGGAGTTGGTTGAGGGGATCACCAAGCTGAGGTGAGGGGGGGCACCAAGCTGAGTTGAAGAGGGCACCAGCTCACTGGTAAAATTAAAGAGTTTACCACTACTCCAACAGTAGTCTGGGGGGTGGAGGGAGGGAGGTTACAGACATTTGCTTTTTGCCACTTTAGATCACTGCAAACTGTGAGCTCAGCTTGGTACCTTCTTCAACTCAGCTTGGTGCCCCCCCTCATCTCAGCTTGGTGATCCCCTCAGCCTCTAGCATGGGGGCAATGACTAAGCTAACTTTTACCTTGCTTTGAATCTCTAGACTTAGTAAATAAGAAAAGGCTACTTTATTAAGAGAAATGCATACTTGATAGGACAGGGTCTAGTTCTAGTTAACTAAATTGGAGGTGCAATGCCCAGGCTTGGTCATTGCCCCCATGCTAGAGGAGAGAAACAAAAGGAAGATGCCTCCTCTCCATCAGCTGGTCCGAGAAAAAAAGGAAGGATGGAGGTCAGCTCCCTGAGTGTATCAGTACAACAGAAGGAGGGCAGGTATCATAGAATCATAGAACTGTAGAGTTGGAAGGGGCCTATAAGGCCATCAAGTCCAATCCCCTGCTCAACTAGGTAGAGGAACACAGGTAAGGATAGGCAGCCTAGCCAGCTGGAGAAACCTCCCTCTATCTCCCCTTAGGAATGCAAAGAGAACCAAATAGGAGTTGTTCTGCCACACTTCCAACACTAACTACAAATGACCTCAGTTCCTGTGCATACCATTGGTCATTATCCTGGCCCTGCCATGCTGCTCACCAGAATTCTTGGTATTTTGTTTTAGGTTTTCATAAAAAGAGGAAATGGTATATTAGAGTATATCAGCATATAATTGTGACCTAATGGGACCTCTCCCCAGCCATGATGAAGTAAATATTTTACATAGTTGTGTATGAAACAGAATAGATCCTAATTTGAAGCTTAAGATAGATGTAGAATGTATCCTTGGGAGGCTGGAAGGGAGGGGTCTGCTTGTTAGCTAGGCCGGCAGCCCAATTGTAAGGGAGTCTAAACTAATAATGATAAGGTAAATGTTTTCTTTATGTCTGGGCAGCCATAGAGACAAGCTATGGTCAGGCAGGCTTACGATTGGTTACAGAGTTTATTGTAAGGAGAGAAGGAACAGGGAGGGATTCTGTGGCAGAGCAGGCAGCCTGTTCTTGTCACAGAAAGAACTCCAGGCCCATGGGGAAAGAGTTCAAGTAGTGAGTGAGTGAACACCATCTAATATTTCCAGGCAAGGTGCAACTGGAGAGTAATTTTCTGTGGCAGTTACCACAGGGAAAGGCATATAAATGGTGTGAGGCCAGTCTTTAAAGGGGGCATCCTTCCTGAGTGAACAGCAGAGAAGGCCAGCAGCAGGCCAGAACCAGAAGACCTGTGACACTGAGCCCCAGGAAGCAGAAAGGAGCTGTGCCAGAAGGCCTTTGGATTTTGGAGAAGGTTCTCAGGAGAAGCACAATTATTCCCCTACCCCCATGTAAGAAAAATGAAGCACTTCTATCATCCTGTTTGATCCCAGGGCAAGGAGGAGCTGTAGGCAAGAATTCTCACATGTAGTCCATGCATGCAGGAATTCTCACATCTGTCAGCTTTATTTTATTCATAAATATATTTGTGTCCCATATTTCATTTTTCATAGCAGTTTACAACAAATAAAAGCCATAAATAAAAACCATTAAAGATACAGTAAAAGCAAAGGTCAGCTACTACACAACAGCTTTGTACACACATGCATGGATCCTTGTAGGGGCCAGCAGCAGGGCCTCCAACATCACACCTGCACCAGGCCCTAAAAGCCTTCTGGGTGACCCTGCAAAGCTGACTGGGTATGTGTGAAGGCACTCATTGTCCCAGGCACTATTTATACACGGGCCAGCCTTGCATGAGTCCACTTCCACCAACCATACTCACTTCATCAGCTGATTAGCAGAGAACACTCTCTATCTAGAAAGTGGCATGGAAGGAGCCCCGTACAGCCATTGTAGTGAAGTAGAATGGGTGTTGGACTTGAAAAGAGGGGCGCAGTGTACAAATCCATGTCTTCTGTCATAAAATATACTGGCTGAACCTCAAACTAATCTCTCAGCATCACAGGATTGTGACGAGGATACCGTAGAGCAACTGCTTTGATAATTTTTCATAGACGTGAAAAGCGGTACAGTAGGGCCCCACTGATACAGCGGGTTACGTTCCAGACCCCCGCCTATAAGCGAAACCTGCCAAAAAGTGGAACTCTGTCAATAAAATGGTGCTCGACGCCCAAAAAATGCCGTAAAGGCAGAACAAGCGCCGTATGAGTGGGGCCTTACTCTAATTGAAAGCCGCCGTATTAGCGGAACGCCGAAAAGCAGGGTCCTACTGTATATAAATTCTATAAAACTAAAACATGGAAATGGACTGCCTTCAAGTCGATCCTGACTTATGGCGACCCTACGAATAGGGATTTCATGGTAAGAGATATTCAGAGGGGGTTTACCATTGCCTCCCTCTGAGGCTAGTCCTCCCCAGCTGGCTTGGGCCTGCTCAGCTTGCCACAGCTGCACAAGACAGGCCCTTCCTTGTCCACAACTGTCAGCTGGGGGGCAACTGGGCTCCTTGGGACTATGCAGCTTGCCCACAGCTGCACAGGTGGCAGGGCATGTAACCCCTGAGCCAATTCCTGTGGGGGTGATCTTTAGCTGGCCCTTGACACCCAGGAGACACGAGTGGGGATTTGAACTCACAGACTCTGGACTGCCAGCCAGGCTCTCCTCCCCACTGTGCTAAAACTTACTAAATAAATAAATGGCAATGCTTGCTGCTCTTTCATCATTGTAGGAGGACCTGATGCCAATGTGATACATATATATATATCCCAGATGGGAGGCCATGTTAGTCTGTTCCAAGTGTGTGCTTATATGTAGGTCCTATGTTTTTTGTGGAGTAGAGACCACTTTATCAGATGCATTTAGACTTACCCCCAGCTGGGGCCAAAGGGCCACAAAATGCAAGAAGTACAGTGAGCCTGTGATGTGTCTATGCAAAGATCAAATGTATTTATTTATTCATTTTATATCCCACCTTTCCTCCACGGAGCTCTAGTCAGTGTCTCATTCTGTCCTCACAACCACCCTGTGAGGTATGTTAGAGAAAGAATGAGTGGCTCAAGGTCACACAGTGATCCTCATGGGGGAGTGCAGATTTCAACACCTCACTGGCTCTATACAAGGTATAAGATATAAGCATGGTGACCCTTCATGTTTAACTGTGCTTCTCTTAAAAATGTTAGAGTTAAAGAGACATGTCACAGACCGTAGTTCTTACATTGGTACCTCCTCTTCTGTGGAGTGACGTTCCCACTGAGATATGTCTTGCCTCAACTGTATATTCATTTAGATGCCAGGTAAAAACTCACCTAGACACGATGGCTATGTTCTGCCTCCACCGTTGGGGGCAGTATGACTCTGAATATCAGTTGCTGGGAATTGCAAGTGAGCAGTGTGCTATTACACTCAGGTCCTGCTTGCAGGCTTCCCATAGGCATCTAATCGGCTACTGTGAAAACAGGATGCTGAACCAGATGGGGCACTGGTCTGATCCAGAAGTACTTTTATATGCTGTTATCTTTTAAAATCATTTTAAAGTTATAGTGTTGCTTACTGTATTGTTATAGGACTATGGGGGTGGGTTTGGATGCTTTCTGTGACACCCCTTCTAGCTTACAATTGTGTGGCTGTAAGAAATACAATCTGCAAAGGAAGAAACCTGCTCCACTGGTCAAACTAGTTTCCTTTGTTAATCTAATAGTTTAGCCATGTCAGCTTGTGAGTTAATGGGCTTTTAGAGTGGTCGATCTGCATATCCAAATGCATATTCTGGATGTGGCTAGGAGAGATCCTGTTGCTACTGGAACTCTTATCAGGGGGAAGTCTCTCCTCCCCCCCTCAAACCTGGAGCCAAAGAGAGGCTTGTGTCTTTTAGTATCTGGAAAAATAAACAGAGAGGCTTGCCTGTTCTCTGTGTCTGCCATCGGCTTGGGGAGCAAGATCTGATGGACTGATAATGCTGAGAATCCCTCCATGTGATGCTCAGATTGTGAATACGTATAAATAAAAACCATACATCCTATAAGACAGTCTCCGCTCATCTTCTTTCCAAGGGAACGAAACCTTGGGTAAACACTGGAGCCCCTGGAAGTCTCACACCGCTCAGAGATTGGGGTGGCAAGCACAATATTATTTATATATTTTATGAGATTTCTTTTTAGTGCTCTTGCTTAATATGTAGTATGTTTTGTATTGCCTTGTTTTGTGTAAACTGACCTATGCCCATTTTTGGTGAACCGCAGAATAGAAATCTCTTAATGAATCCTTTGTGAGGAAAATATAGAAATCTCTGGTAGGATACCAATTAAATGTTATAGGAGAGCATGCCTCTTGATATTGCCATTGGCATTCAACCAATAGTAATCATCTTAGAATAGTGTTTTGGGTAGGAATTTCAAGTTTGCTAACTTATCCAGAAGGAAGCACTCTTTATTTATTACACAAGGTGTTAAATCACACATATGAGATAAGAAAGAGCCAGGCATGACTTAATTTGATCCAGAATTTATCCCTGGAGCTAATTTTGACTGCAAGGGCTTGGTCAGGGCTGGAGCATATGAGGTAATAACGACAAGAGCATGAGGGAAGGGATATAGCTCAGGGGCAGAGCATCTTCTTTGCATGCAGAAAGTCCCAGCTTCAATCCTAGGCATCTCCAGGTAGGACTGAAACCCTGCAGAGTCACTGCCAGTCTGCGCAGACAAAACTGAGCTAGATGAGCTCTGATTTGGTATAATGCAGCTTCCTATGTACAGGTTAAGAATGCCTTTCCGATCAGAATGTGTCATTCGTGGACACTGTCGATGCAAGACAGGAAGCGGGCAAGAACCTATTGGAAAGGTCATATACTTTCTAGCTAATATAGTGAATTTCAGGTGCAGAAAAGGGGGGGAAATCACAATTGAAGGGTCAGTTTTGAGAAAGGGGCAAAGAGAACCATTTTAAACAGTGTGAACAGACCAATGAAGGTTTTAAAAAATTGTTTTTTCCAGAAAAAATAAGCATCATTTGTAAACAGAGATTATTCATATACACTTAATAAAGCATTCATCTATCATTCAATTCACAAAGGCCTGATGTCAAATAAATAGGTCTTCACCTTCATGAGAAATTTAGGTGGAATGGTCAATTGCTCTTTAGGATGGAGTTAGCAAATGAGATGCAGCTCAGTGGTAGGGCATCTGCTTTGCATGCCAAAGGCCCCAAGTTCAATCCCGGGCATCTCCAGGTAGAATTACCAAAGACTCCTGCCTGAAACCCTGGATAGCTGCTTCCAGTCAATGTAGATAATACTGCAGGGAAGCATAGCCTCCTGGATTCTTCGCAAGCCATTTCTTGGAAAGATCAGAAGTCCCGGAGCTGAGCCAAAGGTCAGACTCGTTTGTTTCTCACAGCAAGGTTGCATTGAGAGCAAGCAGGGCCGATGGCATCCCCCCAGCCTTTTGCTCAGACCTCTCATTGCCCCCTCGGCCTTTTCGGCTAACCTTTCTTTTGCAGCTTCTTTTTCTCACACAGGGGATGTTTGTGTGTGGCTGTGAAAGGAGGGTCTCCCGTCTGCCTCGTTAATTATCATAGTTATCACAGCTACCTGAGAGAATATAATATGCCTATATCAAATGAAAGGCATGGATGCTGCCACTTGCGGGGAGGGGAGAGATTTATTCCTTTGCAGGACCACTGAGTGAGGAGTGGGGAAGGGAGGAATTTGATTCAGTTTGCGTTTAAAAGGAAGGCTATTAAATTCACATTTTCCAAAACAATATGAGAATTGAAACAGTCATTCTTTGAAATTTGCACTTATCCAAATTTTGTGATGCAGTTCTCCAACCAAGCAGTGTTTACAAAATGCATGTATTTGGGGAAAGTGTGCATGCAAATGAATATATTCATGAAACTAACATGCAAAAGTGCATTATATTAGGGGAAATGTCGCAAAAAGTGTACATTAGTCAAAACTGCATACAAAACTGCTTATTAGGACAAATTCACACTAAAATGCTGATGAATTTTCATGAGGATTTTTTTTAAAAAATTGGATATTGCTACAGAAATGTGGAGAACCATATTTAAGATCAGAAAAATGAGAAACAGACAGAACCAAAGTTGTCAGGTCTTTCCATCCCTACTGAGGAGTTGCAAAACTTATTATTTCACTTTTGGCAAGGTCTCTCTCCCTGTCTCTCTCTCTCTCTCTCTTTACCCCCTCCCTTTTCTTACTTATCAGTAGTTTTCTTGTCCCTTACATTAGGGGAACATAGTAAGATAAATTAAAATGTTAACCTGTACCTTTATTACGTATCATTGTTTTAAGATTGCTGGTTTTATTTATTTGGATAACATTTTATGTCAACTTGCTTTTAATGGTTTCTTTCACCAGTATTTTAAAATTAATATTCAGATTGTTCTATGTAAACCGCTTAGAGGTTGTCACTGATGTCAGGTAAATGGTATATAAATTTTGTTAAATAAAATAAATGGTTAAATAGCAGATCGAAGTATAAGAACATCACGAGGTAGGTTTGATGACACTGATGGGATATAATGTATTATGGCATTTGTAACACCAAATTACAGTTCTGATTTGGGTAGTCCAGTAGTGTTTTACACAAAATTCACATCATATTCTCCACCTTTTTTTATTCAAAAACAAGTCAGTTCCCCTCTAGTTGTAATCCCAAGCATTTTCACTCAGAGACACTTTGACAACCTGATGAAGAGTTCTGGAGAACTTGAAAGCTTCCACAGTATCATTCGATCACATTTTGGTTGGTCTAATAAAGGTATTGTCCCAATATGAATTTTGGCATTTTGAACCTATGGTGATTTCTGGAATATTGCCAGCAATAAGAAGACTTGGCAAGGTGATATTGGCTTGGATCCAAAGTTGCCCTTCTGCAAATGGAGGGAATATAGGAAAGTGCCTAATACTGACTGAATCAGAACAATAGTCCATCTAGCTCAGTATTGCCTACACTGACTGGGAGTGACTCTCCAGAGTTTCAGGCAGGGGACATTCCCAGCCCTGTGTGGAAATTGCATATGGGATTGCATATGGGACTTCTGCAGGCAAAGTAGATGCTCTAACACAGAGTTATGGTCCTTTCACCTTACAGAGCTCCTTCTATTTGCAGAAGGGGCTGAGATCAGTGGAGGTTCCTGCTGAAGTGGGGGGGTGACTTCCTCCAATTCCGTTTCTCCTGTAGTTTCCAGCACCATCTCCCATGCTGCACCGGGGAGTTACCCAGCCCTCCATATTCAAGTTTCCCAACCTTGGTGCTCTGTGACTAAGGGAGTGTTATGTCTGATCATTTTGTAGATAATTATATCCTATTCATTGCCAGTATTCTCCAACTTATATTTGATCCCACCAAGAATACAACAAAAACAAACCCTACCACTATCACCTTTCAAGCAGTTGTTGTTTATAGATCATATCAAATCGATTAGGTGTCACTTGCTGCTACTATAATATTTTGTGATGCCCCTCTGAAGTTCAAAGATAATCTGAGAAAGCATATATGTTGAATACAGAGCCCCATATATTACACTGCAGTTCTGTTTCCAAATCTTTTTATCTGTTCTTTTATAAATGATGGGCAAGTTCACACAATGGGCAAGTTTTCTATGCTCTGTTGTTTATTAACATTCCCCATCATCCAGGGCTGTCTCAGGCCATTTTGCCACCTGAGACAAGAGGGGGCTCACTGTTGCCACACCCTGCAGTGCTGCTATGAACTGCAGGGACTGCAGATAGGCAAGTCTCACGAGTGCGTAGCCAACCAGCATCATCTGGTAAGGGGATGCATTCATTCTGGTGGCCTCATGGAGACTTCGGCAAGTGGTGGTGGGTGCTCATTCTTCTGTCCCTCCCAAAAGTAGTGTAGTGGCAAATTCAGAAGTGCAGTTTTCCTTCATGATAGTCACAATCACACCCTACCCCCTTTTTACTGCTGGGTTGAAAATAAGATCTTTGTTAATGCCTTTTCCCACAACAAAAGATGTCCCTAGGAGCCAATAAGCATGAAAGGGAGAGTGTTAGCTACTGAGAAGAGTCTTCTCCATGGCTGACTCACCTCCTTTCACTCTGATTGGCTCCAATCAGCAGGAAAGGACAAGGAAGCATGTTAGAAGGCTCTTCTCAATGTCTAAGAGTCTCCCTTTTCATGCTGATTGGCTCGTAGGATGCTGGAGGCCCTGCTGGGACCCTGCTCCCAAAAAAGTAAGAGGTCTAAGACCCCTTGAGATCCTGAATGACGCCTCCCCTGCCTCCCACTCTGCCCTCTGTGACAAGTGGCTCAGTGTGGCTATGACAGGGCCAGTCCTCATATCATGCCACGTAAACTTAAAGTCTTGTACCTGATGGTGAAATTGGTATTCCATATATTTTGGGTGAATATGAGAATCAGCATCATGGGGTAGTAGTTAGAGTGTCATGAAGCCTGCTGTGTGACCTTTAGTCAGTCACCAGCTCTCTACCTAACTTATCTCACAGGTTGTTACAAAGATAATATGGAGAGGGGATGAGCCACATACACTACCACGAGCTCCTTGGAAGAAAGGTGGGATATAAAGGTAATAATAAAATAAAATATCCACAATTTTAATATTCAGAAGTCAGCATTTAGGGTATAGGTCTGCATCCCTAAGCTAGGAAATGTTATTAAACAAGACCTTAGATGAATATGAGAGCCAGTACGGTATAGTGGTTAAGGGACTATGACCTGGGAGACCAGGGTTCGAATCCCCACACAGCCATGAAGCTCACTGGGTGACCTTGGGCCAGTCACTGCCTCTCAGCCTCAGAGGGAGGCAATGGTAAACCCCCTCTGAATACCGCTTACCATGAAAACCCTATTCATAGGGTCTCCTATAAGTCGGGATTGACTTGGAGGCAGTCCATTTCCATTTTTAGATGAATATTGCCCCAATCAAGCCATACTGAGTAGTTTGACCAAAATTGATGGGACAACATTGCTGACACCTATTTCAAATTCTACTGATGGAGGAATTATATACTTTGCATTCATGAAAGAGCATTTTAAAAAAGAAGCAAATATAGAAATAAGAACATTTATTTACTGGTATGTTTTACTCTTAAAACACTAGGGAACCCAAAAAAACAGGTCAGTGGCCAACTTGCAGTGGGTTGGACCATCAGCACTACCACCCGGTTTTTTTAATCCTATATTTTTTACATTCTCCCCATCAAAAACAAACAAACAAACAGGAGAGAGGTTAATGCAGAAAGATGGAGGAGGCAAAACAAGAATGAAAAGAAAATGAGAAAGTGTGTGAGAGCAGGAGAAAGAGAGAGAAGCAGAAAGTGTGTGTGTGTTATGTACATATCTACTGTATATACATGCATAGTGATCCCTATAGGAGATGGGGCTTAAAAATGGGTTCTGGATCTGAAGAGGCTGAAGGCCACTGATCTGTCTGCAATCCTATATACACACTTATAAGTAAGCCCCAGTGAATTCAGTGATAGTTACATCTGAAAAGACATGTATAGGATTGCACTGTAACTAGAAATGTGTGCACACCTAAGTTCTGTTGAATTCAGTAGGATTTACCTCTGAGTAGATATGCAGAGGATTGCTGTGTCAGGATGGGATCAATGAGGTTTCCTTCCATATTCTTACTTTTATGGGCTAATCCATAAAAAACCTCATTAATTATTGGATGTATGAACTGAGAATCCCCAAAAGTTACTTGCTTCAAATATAAACAGGTTTTTCTACAGAGATGACAGTGAAGGCAAAAGTAAGATATCTTGAGACCGAAGCACAATTTAGCTGTACTGAAAGTTCTGAAGTCAAAGGTGGGGACATGTGACATTTTTTCCACTGTTGTACTTTCCCAGTTTTGCTTACAAGATGTTTCTGAAAAAATTGTTGTCAGAGAGCCATGCAGGTCTCCCAGCCTAGGATATCAGTAATGATAGCAGTAATAACAAACTACTGAACAACGGAAGGAGCTGTGGTTATGGTGCTGCATAACCACATGTAACCACCTGTAGGTGGGGCAATATCCCATATTATTAACAGCAGCCAAAGCTACCTGAAGCCATCCTGCATAACTGACAGTTGATGGCAGAGTCGTTTTCGAGAGTTTAGGAAATTACAAGTACCTTGGGGCTTGGGTGAGTTTAACTTTCTTACATTCACATCCCACCTTTCCTCCAAGGAGCTCAAGGTGGCATACATATCCCCTCCTCAATTTTATCCTCACGACAACCTTATGAGGCATGTTAGGTCAAAACAGAGTGACTGGCCCAAGTTTGCCCAGTGGACTTCATGGCTGACTGGGAATTTGAACCTGGGACTCTGCCCTAGTCTGACACTCTATCCACTATATCACACTGTGTGATTGCAAACTTAGTTTCTATTTTGCTCAAGCTCTATAGGCCTCTCAGAAATTTGGAATGTCTTCATTTCTAAAAAGTTGAGATGATCTTAGTAGGATGCACACCTTCAGTCTGAAAGGAAGAGTGGGTGTGTTTGATTAATTATGGCAGCATGCATAGTTCTTTTTCCATTTTATTCTTCACAACAACCCTGTGGGGAGGGATGAAGAACCATGTACACCATCATGAACTCTGATGGGAGTTGTGGTCCAACAACATCTGGAGGCACACTGGTTGAGAAAGGCTGCTCTAGGGGGTCTGGTTCAAAAGATATGAACCAAAATGTCAGATGCCCCACCTGCAACTTCTGTTTGTGCCGGCTGCTTTAATCCCTGCCCTTTTAGATTTTTAGCCAATAAGTGAAATCACTATTGTGATTGACAAGATTTGTTGACCTCCAGGCAATAGCTAAACCCCATTTCAAGTTCTGAAAAGAGTTTCCTTTTCCTGCTTGTCTCACATCAGGAATTCAGTAAATACATAGTTTTCAGCAGCATAAGGAATACTTTTTCTGTACAGGATTGGGGCTTGCTTCTGAGTAAACATGCATAGGATTGCACTACAACAGAAGATCACAGCAGTGTCTTGGTAGTCATACACAATAAATAATTATAATAAAAGTGTACATGCAGGTTTTTTAATTACTTGGAAAAATGGCATATACATTTTATCTTTCAAATAATTTTTGAACAGAAATTTTAAAAAGTGTATATGCTGCAGTGTTATATTTTTCTAACTGAGGAGTCAAACAAGTTTAAATTTTGCTGGACTCTATAAGAGGGCAGTTTATTTGACTTATTCATAACCTGTTTTGAAAACCTTCCCAATATGAAGCTTTTCTGGGAGTAAAGTTCCAATGCTAATTCCGCATACCTGGGAGTTAACCCCATTGAATTCAGTAGGACTTATTTTGAAAAGACATGGTTAGGATTGTGCTGAAAATCAGTGGGACCTTTGAGTGAACATAGAAAAGGATTGTAAATCTTTCTCTCCCCCTTTGATCCTTTTTTAAAGCAGGCAGGGCTTACTTAGGTGTCACTGCTTTCATTTGGCAGGAAACTAACTTATTTTTTTTAAAAAATGTTCTGCAATGGCCAACTGGTTTTGACAATGAACTATTATATAGGGTATATGGAATATTTCCAACAACCTTGTGAGGTAGGGTTGGAAACCAAGGAAGCTCACAACAAAATCCAATAACCACAAAGCAAGTATAAAACAGTTGCAAAACAGCTTAAAATGGCATGATTCTGAATTTTGGATTGGGTAAGTGATACTCCTTATCACTGAATTACAATGCATGCTTCTCTGTCTGAGTAAGCCCCATTGAATACATTGGGACTTGCTTCTGAGTAAACATGCATAGCATTGCACTATAAATATCTTTACAGATTGTGTAAATAATAAACATCTTTGACATTATGCTTATGTAAATGTTTCTACATACTATGTCTTGATACGTATCTGATTTCACACTATGGTTGTAAATTATTATTTCCTCTACATTCTATATTCCTCTACTTCTTCCTTGGGGTGGTCATGGTCCTCTCCATGGTTTTCACCCTGAGGGGCAGATTAGGCTGAGCTCATGGTCACCCAGTAAACTTTGTAGCTGATTTCTATGTTAAAATTTAATTAACATGATTTATCACAGGCAAAGTTTATGAAGTAATGCATAAAGCACATCAAACTCTCATTTAAAGTGCATGACTCCCCCCAAAGAAACCTGGGAAGTATAGCTTCCCTCTCACAGTTATAGTTTCCACCACACTTAACAAACTACACTTCCCATGATTCTGTGGTGGGATTCATGTGCTTCAAATGTATGTTGAACATGCTTTAAATGTGTGGTGTGGATCTGCCCTAGTATGCTGTGCAAATAAGACATCAAAACCAAATTTTTCACAATGGTTCCTGAGATCAAGCAGTGTTTTTTTGTCTATGTTTGGATAGAAATTGGACAATACTTTGAATCAATATGGTGAACTGAACCTTTCAAAATTGCACTGATTTTAACCATCAGTTTCAAAACTGCACCGATTTTCTACTCAGGGTAGTTTACAACAATTAAAATGACAACACCATAATCAGAGCTTGGAAACGTTACTTTTTTGAACTATAACTCCCATCAGCCCAAACCAGTGGCCATGCTGGCTGGGGCTGATGGGAGTTGTAGTTCAAAAAAGTAACTTTTCCAAGCTCTGACCATAATAGAATAACAAGGCATAAAATAGCATAGTATAACATAAAATAGAGTGAGGCTCTGGGAGGGGGATGAGATGACAGAATCATTAAATAAAAAAATCTGGCCAGTAAGGCAAAAGCTTGCCTGAATAAAAAGGTCTTGAACACCTGGAGAAAAACAGAACAGGCTAACCGAGTCACAGTTTGGATGTCGCCATGAGTTCCGACCCATCAAACTTTCCCTGTGGTTAGTACATAGAGAAGAGCTGCTACACCCAGACCTTAAGGGACGGGCAGGATGCTATAGGAGGTGTTGGTGGTCCCTAAGACTTCCTGGACCCACAACCGGCAACCCTGTGAATTGTGCCCAGAAACAAAGTGGTAACCAGCTAAGCAGCTATTTTAGGATAGATGTAATATGGTCCCTTGGGTAAGTGCCCTCTACTAGCATCCTTGCTGCTACATTCTGGACTAACTGAAGTTTCTGAAGACTGTTCAAAGATAGCCCCATGTAGCATGCATTGCAATAATGGGAACAGCAATCCAACTCGTTGGAGGCCGGCAGGAGCAGAGCTTAGAAGATTACTTTTAAAAAGTAATAAATTACAGTTACAGCTACATGGCCCCAAAAAGTAGTAATTACCGGTACAATTACAATTTCTCTGAAAGTAACTGATTACTTTACTTTTCCTCCAAAGTAATCACTACAATTACATTTCAGTTACTTAAAAAAACACCTACAAGGTGCTGGCCTTTGCTGCTGCACATCTAAGTAGCCTAAAACAACATTAAAAATAAACAAACATATACAGAGGTAGTAGAATAATTATTTTTATTCATAAGATAGCAATGATGGTCTCTCCGCTGGTAAGGGTGGTGGGGAGGAAGGCTGAGGCCACTACTCAGATCTTTGCATGTTAAACCAAGTGCAATCCCCTCCCACTCAGCCAGCCAGCTTAATCTCTCTCACTTAACCACCTCCCAGACCCTGCCCTGCCACCAATTGAGGGACACTCACTCAAGCAAACATTTTCCCCTGAGATGCAAAAAAGTTAAAATACTGCAAATGCAGCATAGTAGCCAGAGAGGGTGGTGGAGGCCACTTTGTGTGCTAAGTGCAAACACAGTATACACACACACACACACACACACAAGCTTTGTCATCTTTCACCTCCACAGTTCTTTATCTCCATTGTGCTGCTGCCTTCTTCTCCTCCTTTATCCATGTTTTTGACCTCCGGCTCCTTTTTTCCTCCACTCCATTCTTCACCACCACTATCCATTTTTTTAAATAATTGTTTTCTCCACTCCACCCCATCTCACTCTCCGCCTCCTCCCTCGTCACCTCCTACCCATCCACAGAGCATGAGGGAAGAGCGATGCTGCACAGAAGCCCAGTTTGAGGCACATGATTTTCATCCACAAATCCCCCCCAAAGTAATGCCCAAAAGTAATTCTGGAAACGTTACAATTACTCCACAAACGTACTAAAATTACTCCTAGTTCTATTACAATCAAAATGTAAAGGAATTACCCACTCGTTACTCAAAAAAGTAATGAATTACAAGTAATTCGTTACTTGTAACTAGTTACTTCCAAGCTCTGGGCGGGAGCGAAGCAGATGGAGGCGGAGCTGGTGGAAGGGGCCATCACATCCAGCTGCCACTTGGAAGCCTCTTTGTGGGGTGGATGCTGGCTGCACCAGCAGGGTGCGGCAGAAGGAAAGAAAATACATGTTTCCCTCTGCCACCCCTTCTCCCGACATACTGGCTGCTGCGACAGCGTTCTGAGAGAGGGAGCCAAACAGGACCTGGATATTGCATAAGTCTCCTTCTTTGGCCCCTCCTCTGAGGCCCCCAGAATGCCTTTTTTCAGGCCTTCTTCCAGCTCCCCTCACACTGGCCTGGGCTTACCCGGCAGATCGCCAGCTGAGTTGGGTTGAGGGGCTTATGCCGGCATAGCCTAGCATTGCCCATCTGAGCCAAGAACCTAGATGGCTCAGCCAGAGGTCTACCATATCCAGCTCATCTCAGCCTGGTGTAAATAGCAGTTGGATTGCGACCATCTACATGTTAATACAGCATTGCATAAGGATTCAGCAGTAGATCCAGTTCTGAACACTGTTCAGCCTCTGTCACTTCGGTTCTTGTAAAGCCATTTATCAATTGCCAGTACTTCCTTTCTTTTCAGATCTCTGGCACATACATGTTTTGTTCTTATCATAAAGCTCACTGTCATTTTATGCCATTAGTAGTGGACTGATTACAATAATCCAATAATATTTTATTTGCGTGCGGATTGTAGTGCAGCCAGTGCTGGATTTAGACTTGGTGAGGCCCTAAGCTATATAAAGCTTGGAGGCCCTTTGTTAAAAAATTACACCATATATATATATATGTATTCAGTACACATAAAATTTTAAAAGCCCCCCCAAAAATTCTGAAATTTTTTGAGGCCCCTGTGGATTGTGAGGCCCTAAACTGTAGCTTGTTTAGCTTATGCCTAAATCCAGCATTGAGTGCAGCTCTCACTGTTTGATTAAAGTCCAGTATTTTCCTCTAACATTTTGCAGAAAGAGAACAAGTTCATCATATATGAATGTGTACAAATCACCCTAATATGCTGAAATCCTGTAACCCTCCCTGCAAAAAAAAAAAAAAGCATTTTTCTTTAAAATGTTATGGTTCCCCAATCTGGTTAATAAATACTGGCTTTAAAATACTTAGAAGCAAGCTTCTCCAAATTTATGTAAAGGACAAAAAGAGGTATTTAAAAACATTCAAAATAATAAAACCAACAAGTTAAAAACACATAAAAAACCTTAATAGCTTCTAGATTCCTGGGTTGTGGTGGTTATGTTGATTTTTCTCTTATCCACTTTTTTCACTGTCCAGCTTTCACATCCATACATTTGTTGTTGTTATGTGCCTCCAGGTCGACTATGACTTATGGCGACCCTATGAATCAGTGACCTCCAAGAGCATCTGTTGTGAACCACCCTGTTCAGATCTTGTAAGTTCAGGTCTGTGGCTTCCTTTATGGAATCAATCCATCTCTTGTTTGGCCTTCCGCTTTTTCTACTCCCTTCTGTTTTTCCCAGCATTATTATCTTTTCTAATGAATCATGTCTTCTCATTATGTGTCCAAAGTATGATAACCTCAGTTTCATCATTTTAGCTTCTAGTGATAGTTCTGGTTTAATTTCTTCTAACACCCAATTATTGGTCTTTTTCCCAGTCCATGGTATCCGCAAAGCTCTCCTCCAACACCACATTTCAAATGAGTTGATTTTTCTCTTATCCGCTTTTTTCACTGTCCAACTTTCACATCCATACATAGAGATTGGGAATACCATGGTCTGAATGATCCTGACTTTAGTGTTCAGTGATACATCTTTACATTTGAGGACCTTTTCTAGTTCTCTCACAGCTGCCCTCCCCAGTCCTAGCCTTCTTCTGATTTCTTGACTATTGTCTCCATTTTGGTTAATGACTGTGCCAAGGTATTGATAATCCTTGACAAGTTCAATATCCTTATTGTCAACTTTAAATACACAAATCTTCTGTTGTCATTACTTTAGTCTTTTTGACGTTCAGCTCTAGTCCAGCTTTTGTGCTTTCTTCTTTAACTTTCATCAGCATTCTTTTCAAATCATTACTGGTTTCTGCTAGTAGTATGATATTGTCTGCATATCTTAAATTATTGATATTTCTCCCTCCAATTTTCACACCTCCTTCATCTTGGTCCAATCCCGCATTCCATATGATATGTTCTGCGTACAGATTAAACAAATAGAATGATAAAATACACCCCTCTCTCACACCCTTTCTGATGGAGAACCAATCAGTTTCTCCATATTCTGTCCTTCAGTAGCCTCTTGTCCAGAGTATTTCTTTTAAAGCATTCCATAGTTTTTCATGATCTACACAATCAGTTTGCTTTAATCTATAAAGCACAGGGTGATTTTCTTCTGAAATTCCTTGGTCTGTTCCATTATCCAACTATGTTTGCGATATGATCTCTTGTACATGTTCCCTTTCTAAATCCAGCTTGGACATCTGGCATTTTTTACTCCATATATGGTAAGAGCCTTTGCTGTAGAATCTTGAGCATTACTTTACTTGCATGAGATATTAAGGCAATAGTGCGATAATTACTACATTCCCTGGGATCCTCTATCTTTGGAATTGGGATGTATATTGAGCTCTTCCAGTCTGGGTCCATTGCTTTATTTTCCATATTTGTTGACAAATATTTGTCAAAATATGGACAGATTCAGTCTCAGTAGCTTGTATCAACTCTGTGAGCATACCATCTGTTCCTGGTGATTTGTTTCTTCCAAGTATTTTAAGAGCAGCTTTCACCTCACATTCTAAAATTTCTGGTTCTTCATCATACAGTTCCTCCATGAATGAATCTATCATCCTGGCATCTCTTTTATAGAGTTCTTCAGTGTATTGCTTCCATCTTCCTTTTATTTCATCTTGGTCAGTCAGTGTGTTTCCCTGTGGATTATTCAACATCCCTATTCTTGGTTTAAATTTCCCTTTAATTTCTCAAATTTTTTGGAATAGGGCTCTTGTTCTACGTTTTTGTTGTCCTCTTCTATTTCTTTACAATAACTGTTGTAATAGTTCTCTTTGTCCCTACGTACTAGTCGCTGTATTGTTGCATTTAGGATTCTGACCGTGTTTCTATCTCCTTTAGCTTTTGTTTTCCTTCTGTCTTTAACCATTGTAAGAGTTTTGTCAGTCATCCATTGAGGTCTTTCTCTCTTTTTAACTAGAGGTATTGTCTTTTTGCATTCTTCCCTGATAATGTCTCTGACTTCAGTCCGTAGTTCTTCTGGTTCTCTGTCAACTAAGTTTAAAGGCTCAAATCTGTTCCTTATTTGATCTTTATATTCTTCTGGGATGTTATTTAAATTGTATTTTGGCATTATGATTGCTTTGTTGTTGTTCTTTAGCTTTACTCTGATTTTCAATATTACTAGTACATGATCTGTTCCGCAGTCTGGTGTGTGATCAATTTCTTCCTGTACGTCTGTGTAAAATCTCTCCAATTCCTCTTCTTCTGTGTTTGCTGTTGGAGCATAGACTTGGATGATGGTTATGTTAATAGGTTTCCCATTACATCTCATTGATATCACTCACTCTTACCTTGCATTATAGCTCCTCACTGCTTTTGCAACATCGCTTCTCACTATTCTTAATTTCTCATTTCCTGCATAAAATATTTTGTGGTTGCCTGATTGAAAGTGTCCCATTCCTATCCATTTAATTCACTCATGCCAGGTATTATAATGTTGATGTGTTCCATTTCTTGCTTGACAATTTCTAACTTTCCCTGGTTTATGCTTCTCACATTCCATGTTCCTATTGTGTACATTGTACAACTCCAGACTCTCCTTTCGCATCTGTGCGCTTCAGCCTCTGGGCTTCCTTTTAGCTTTGACCCAGTGGTGTCATTATGCACAGCGCTACTCATACTTGTCCGTCGTTCTTCCCCAGTAGCTCAGTGAGTGCCATCTGACCTGGGGATCTCAACTTCCAGCACTATCTCATGTTGCATTTTGAATAGTCTATTCATAGGGTTTTCGTGGTAAAAGGTATTGAGAGGTGGTTTACCAATGCCTTCCTCTGAGTGTGGATGCATCTTAGTCTGGTGTCTCAGGTTTGACCATTCCGCTTTGGGTGACCCTGCTAGGAGTTTAGCCTCTTGGTCTAGACTCCTGACGGCATTGCTCTCAGCTTCTTCAACACTCTCAAACCCCCTCATCGTGTTAAGGTGCACGTCCTAGAGGAGGCACGCCTGGGTAGGCTTGCCTAAACAAAAATGTTTTTAGCAGGTGCCAAAAAGAGTACAATGAAGGCGCCTGCCTAATGACAATAGGCAGGGAGTTCCAAAGCATAGGTGCTGCCACACTAAAAATTACATTTTATTTTTAATATGCTGCCAAAATTTTCTGTGGCTGTGGGAGGGTGGTATTGCTGTTGTTTTGTTGTTGTTTATTGTTATGTTTTTTGGTGTGTTTTATTTGCTTTGTTTTAACATTGTGTAAGTTGCTTGGTAACCTTTGGGTATCAAGCGACATAATGATAATGATAGAATGATTTCTTACAAGAGCAGAACAAGTGCTATGTAACATCAGCAACATGGAAAGCACACCTTGAACCTGGTAGCAAATTGGCAACCAGTGCAGATTTCAAAGCAGAGGTATTATGTGCTGATAGGGTCACATGCATGTCAACAATTGTGCCCCAGCATTCTGCACTAACTGCAGCCCCCAGGTCAGGTTGTCTGCATGGGGATTTTTTTCACATCTGTTTCCCTTAATATAATGTAGTTTTCTGTTGTTTTCACCAATATATGCATTTTATATACACTTTACCCCAGTATTATGCATGCTTCATACACATTACTTGGCGGGAGAACTGGACTGAAAAATTCAGAGAAGTACACATTTCCAAAGATGGCTGTCTCTCCGTTCGTGCATTACCTTGGAAAAGGCAAACTAGGTAATTTCACCTGTAAATGCAAACTGAATCAAATTTCTCCTCCATCTGTACTCCCAAGTAAATGTGCATAGGTCTTGCATGTCACTCCATCAATCTGTCTTACATTAGACTGCAGCAAAGAAGGGACGAGAAGGGTTGCAGGACTTCTCCCCTGGTGCAACTGAGAAACCAGAAACTTTTAGTGCCTCCTCTTCTTGAACTTTTTCATCCTAGGTGGTCATTTGAACAACAAGAGTTTGAACCTGACTTTGCTTATTTCCTCTTCCCTTCCAATCCATTTTCCTTTCATGTTGTGTCTTTAAGATTGTAAGCCTAAGGCCAGAGAGTACCTTTTTTTTTTTCTTTATTGATTTGAAAGCCATTCTGTGTGCCTTTTCTTTTGGGAGGCGTGCTGAAGTTCTTTAATAAATATATAATATATTCACAGACACATAGACACACCATTTTATTTTTAATACTTGCTGCTTTAGGTTTGTTTTAGTATAATGTATTTCTGATGCATTCTTCTTATTCTGTTTTCTTTCAATTCATAAGCAGCTTTGATAGCTTTTAATAGGCAAGTGAGGTAAAACCATTTCACTTACTTACTTACAAGTCAAAATAAGGTTTGTTGTACTGTTGCTGCCTCCCCACCAATAATAACATGTCTTACTGTAGCCTTGGAGAAACATGCATAGCAACAAGTGGAGCGTCTTGGGTTTTTTAACCCAGCTGAATTGGCAAATTCCTTCAAACTCATCTTAGTTTCAGAGAGTGCTTGCTGCCCTCTGCAGGCCAATGTTATCTCTTTTGTGTGTGTCCTCTAGTTGCAGTTAATTTGTTTGATAAGGCTCATGTATGAAGGGTCCTCAAATGGTGTCCTACCGAGCATCTTTAAATTGCAACAGATTTAACAACAAAGCAGAGTTCCTTACCTTGTAAAGTGTTCAGTTATCCTGAATCAGGTAGACAAAGAGTTTATCTAGATGATGGCTTCTCATGATCCTAGTTTAGCACTCAGTGATGATGAAGTTAGGTAATTTTAGACCCGGAGCTTAATAGTGTCATTCCTCTACCTCTCTTTAGACAATCAAGTGCAGGGCCTGCCTTAGGGGTGGGCGAGCTGGGTGGTCACCCGGGGTGCTGAACTGAGGGGGGTGCCAAGCTGAGCTGAGGGGATGCCAAGCTGAGCTCACCCTAGGGTGGCAAAAAGCAAGTGTCTGTCACCTTTCCCCCCCCCCAAGGTACTACAGGTTGCTTGGGTACTAACTACAAAAATGATATTTTTTCAGTTAGCTTTAAAGTATGTTTCTTTTTCAGTTTCCACTTTGATGTCATTTGCACTAGGTAAAAATCAGTGGAACACAGCTTTACTTTGAGGGAATGTTATCAAGCACTTAACACTTCAAATACTATAAACACTATATAAATAAAAATAAAACAAAGCCGTAAGATGTAACAGGTCAGATGGATGCCTTTTTATTTATAATTTTTATTTATTATTTTTAAAGCTAAAAATAATGGATATTCTAAAATAAAGAATGCTTATCAAAAGATAGGAACTGTTACCAAAAAAAAAGAAAAACAAAAGTAAAACCTGTGATTGTTGAGGAGCGAGTGTTGGAGCACAGAGAGGAGCGCTTGCAGCAGGAGCCATTTTGTGTGTGTGCTGAACATAATAAACAATATAGTTCTACAACTCCATGTACCTAAAACTCCATGAGAGTCATCCTTTGAGACCCAACCACATCACATGACAGAGATGTCATTGGGATCCTAGAACTGGAGCAGGAGTGCACTGAAAGCAGAGCAGCAAATAAGAGGTAGCTTACTCTGGGCCCTTCTCATATGCATTGCTGGGAAAAAACTCAGAATAGTAAGGCCTGTTACACTGCTGTGTTTTGCAATCCTGCACAAGCCATTCAACTTGCTAACACTGCAGTGGTACAGGGCTGCCCAAGGGGGGGTGACTGGGGCAATTTGCCCCAGGGTCCCACAAAGCACTGGGCCCCTGCCTCAGTTCCTGTGTGTACCATTGGCCCCTGTCCTGACCCTGCCACATTGCTCACCAGAATTCTTGGTATTTTGTTTATAGTTTTCATAAAAAGAAGATATGGTATATTAGAGTGTAAGATGACACTGAATATCAACACATAATTGTGACCTAATGGGACCTCTCCACAGCCATGTTGAAGTAAATATTTTACATAGTTGTGCATGAAACAGAATAGATCCAAATTTGAGGCTTAAGCTGGCTGTAAAATGTATCCTTGGGAGGCTGGAAGGGGGGGTCTGCTTATTAGCTAGGCCTGCAGCCCAATTGTAAGGGAGTCTAAACTAATTATGGTATTTTATTTATTTATTTATTATACTTGTATACCGCCCCATAGCTGAAGTTCTCTGGGCGGTTTACAGTAACTAAAAACAAATACAATTTAAAATACATCTTTTAAAACACAATTTAAAACACAATTTAAAAATTTAAAACAATATAAAACACATGCTAAAATGCTTGGGAGAAGAGGAAAGTCTTGACCTGGCACCGAAAAGATAACAGTGTTGGCGCCAGGTGCAACTTGTCAGGGAGATCATTCCATAATTTGGGGGCCACCACCGAGAAGGCCCTCTCCCTTGTTGCCATTCGCCGAGCTTCCCTCGGAGTAGGCACCCGGAGGACAGCCTTTGATCTTGAACATAGTGTACGGGTGGGTTCATATCGGGAGAGGCGTTCCATCAGGTATTATGGTCCCAAGCCATGTAAGGCTTTATAGGTCAAAACCAGCACCTTGAATCGAGCTTGGAAACATAAAGGCAGCCAGTGCAAGCGGGCCAGAATCGGTTTTATATGTTCAGACCGTCTGGTCCCTGTTACCAATCTGGTCGCTGCATTTTGCACAAGCTGCAGTTTCCAAACCGTCTTCAAAGGCAGCCCCACGTAGAGTGCATTGCAGTAATCTAATTTAGAGGTTACCAGAGCATGGACAACTGAAGCCAGGTTATCTCTGTCCAGATAGGGACGTAGTTGGGCCACCAACTGAAGTTGGTAGAAGGCACTCCGTGCCACTGAGGCTACCTGAGCCTCAAGTGATAGAGATGATTCTAGGAGAACCCCCAAGATATGAACCTGCTCCTTCAGGGGGAGTGCAACCCCACCCAGAACAGGTTGGACATCTACCATCCAGTCAGAAGAACCACCAACTAGCAGCATCTCAGTCTTGTCTGGATTAAGCCAGGCCTGGCCTCCAAGAGGTCTTCTGTATCTTTAAAAGTTGGGCAGGGGGAAGGGAGAATTCCACCTTGTGGTTTTTCTCATAACAGTGTTGCAAGAACACTTGTACTTGGCTGACTTTCTCTTCTCCTAAAGATACAGGATCAGTCTCAGGCCATGCATCTGGCAACCCTAAGGGGAAGGGAGAGGAGGAGGATGGCAGGGGTGGCAGGGTATGCCCTGGCTCAGATGGGCCTTTTGCTGACTGTTGGAGGGGGCAGCGGTGTCACTAGCGGGAGTGTGGGGGGGTGCAGACTTCCAGCGCGCGCCCTCCCAGGTGCGTGGATGGGGGTGGCTGGTCTTGTGTGTGCGCGCACACACACACACACTCCCCACGTGCTCCAGGCTGGTGGTGGGAGGCCTGTCCCGGCTTCACTGCCAGCGAGCGGGCGCCTGCTTTTGGTCTCGCCCGCCGGCCGCCAAGCAGGAGTTGGCGCAGGGCAACAGCACGGGGTGGGGCGGCTCTGGGTGTCACCCCCCTCAGGGTGTCACCCGGGTGTGGTCCGCACCCTCCGCATCCCGGTAGTGATTCCCCTGGGAGGGGGAGGGAGAGGAGGAGGATGGCAGTTGGTGGGGGGGTAAGTCCTGGCCCTAATGGGCCTTTTGCTGACTGTTGGAGGGGGTGGGGGGAGGAGGAGGGAAAAGCAGGACCAAAATCGATCACTCGGGGGTGGATTAGTGTTTTGCATCTAACCAGATGTAGTTTGAAAGAAAAGAGTGGTCACCGTGTTCTCTCTCTCTGTGTATGTATGTGGTGTGTGTGTGTAGGCAGGCAGAAGGAGAGAATTGTTTAAAAGAGCTTCAATGTTGTTCATTTATTTGAAATGTGGTGTTGGAACTTTGCATAGACTGTGAAAAAGACCAATAATTGGGTGTTAGAACAAATTAAACCAGAACTATCACTAGAAGCTAAAATGATGAAACTGAGGTTATCATACATTGGACACATAATGAGAAGACATAATTCACTAGAAAAGACAATAATGCTGGGAAAAACAGAAGGGAATAGAAAAAGAGGAAGGCGAAACAAGAGATGGATTGATTCCATAAAGGAAGCCACAGACCTGAACTTACAAGATCTGAACAGGGTGGTTCACAACAGATGCTCTTGGAGGTTGCTGATTGAAGGCACATAACAACAACTTGAAGGCACATAACAACAACAAAGTGTTGTTCATGGCTGAATGGGGATCTTCCAGATCCTAATCCAGTGTTCTAACCACTGCATTCATACATATAAATGCTCATTTTGTTTTATTGATAATTTATTTTATTTTGTGGACCCCTTCTAAACCAAAGACATTTTTCCAGTTTCTTTAGTTTCTGTTTGTAAAACTGCAATGTTTAAGCATCCACAGAATCTTTCAGTGTTGGAGGATGGGGGACAAAACAGACCTTGGCCATGCCCCCGTGACCTTATAGTGGCCCCACCAGTTTTAGAGGGAACTAGCCACCACTGCTCCGCAGTGTGTTCATCTGAAAATATGTATGTGGTCCAGCCAATGTGTGGGTGGACATATATCATCATCATCATCATCATCATCATCATCATCAATTAAATTTATTAGCTGCTTGTTACCAGCAGGTCTCCAAGTGACTTACAACATTATTAAAAGCTAAAATAAATCTATCATACATAAAATAAAATAATAAAACAACCACCACCACCCCACACACAGCCACAGAAAGCTTTAGGAGCACACTAATACAAACGTCTTAGTTTATCAAATGTCTGGGAAAACACATGTCTTTACCTAGCACCAAAAAGATGTCAATGAAGTTGCCAGGTGGACCTCATTGGGGGGTGTATTCCACAGATGGGGAGCCACAACTGAAAAGGCCCTCATCGCCACCCTCCAGCCTCCCTCAGAGAGGTATACCAAGATTGCAATCACCACTTCCTTCTTCATTCATCAGGAGCACGCACAGGGAGAAAAAGGTGTGGAGAACCCAGTCAAGGGGAGGGTTTTCAAACATGCATGAAGTAACCACCCCCACCCTTGTGGACAGCAGAATCTAGAATCAATCTAGACTGAAAGCAGCATGTTGTGCCATCATGAACAATTCCAGATTGAGAAAAAACTACATTTTTGTGCTATAAATGGATTAATGGGTACACAGCCTAAATCACAGGGCAATCCTAACCATGCCTGCTGGGAACCTGTGTGTGTGAACCTGCCACCCATGTGCCCCATTAAACACACCTCCTTGAGAGGAGGGGGATCTTTTGCTAGGGATAAATCAAGGGCTTTGGCCTGAAATGCAACTAACTAGTGTGTGTATAAGCCAAGAATTACAGGTCTAAACTAGACTAAAGCAAAGCTTTCTTTTATTGAGAGAAAAGTGAAGAATAGCATGACAAAATTACTGGGTACGTGGCAGCATTAATCATTAATATCTTAACCCATTCATAATGTTAAACTAAAGAGATCAAAGGTCCCTGTTGCTATAAGGAATGACAACAGAGATTACCTATCCTAGGCTCAGGAGTGGGCAGTGGAATACAGCTGAAGTGATGTGAAGGAGCTCTGCCCAAAAAGCAGGAAAGAATCTCTTGTCTCAAGGCTTGCACCAAGACACAGACTCCCTTCCCGTTCTGTGCCGTGATCCTTGAGAGTGTAGTTATACATGTTGGTGCTCAGATTGCCATCTTGGGTCTCAAAAACTGCTCTTAAATACACTTTCCCTCTTACAAATCAACATGAAAATGCGGGGTCTGGGTATGAGGTGATCTCATGTTGTGTGTATATTTGTTGCTGACATTCAGGAAAACTAAGGCTACGTTCTAATGCTTTCTTTAAACAACAGGATTGTTCTGCTGGGCATGAGGGAAATCTGCCCAAAAAATGAGATAACATTTCATTCAGGGTCGTCACCCACCAAAAGTGCCAAAAGATGGTCCTTGATTCTTGTCCTCATTTCACAGTACTTTGGAAGGCACATGAGTCAGAAAATAGGGAGTGTGGGGTGGGAAATGTAGTCCAGAATACTCCAGGGCCTTGCCACCCCTTTGACTCCAAATGAAGCAAAGTGGGTTTAGCTCAAACACTCGTAACAAAATTCAATGGGGTTTATTCCCAGGTAAGTGGGCTTAGGACTGCGCCCTCAGACTACTGGTCCACCTAGCATAGTATTGTCTACTCTGATTAGCAGTGGCTCTCCAGGATTTTGCACATGTATCTTTCCCAGCCCTTCCAGGAGATGCCAGGGCCTAAACCTGGAAACTCTTGCACACAGCAAAGCATGCACCCTGCCCAGTGGCAGCTGATGGCTCCATGTCAGTGGGGCAATGACATCCGCTCTGGGGTTTAGTCTAAACTAGTCTGCTCCAGCACCTTGGACAGCTCCTTGAAAGTCTGGGCTAAAACCCAGAGTGGATTCCACTTCCCCACTGACATGGAGCCACCAGCCACCACTGGCCCTGCCACTGAGCTTCAGGCAGCCCTCCTGCTCAGTCTGTTGAACAGAGTCATGGATGGATCTAACAAAGTCATCTTTTTATGCATGAATTTCCACTCATGAAATGGGACTTACTCTCCCTCTCCCCATGCACTTTGTAGGGTTGTGGGAACCCCAGAACAGATAACGGGGTATACAGAGAGAAAAGGAGAGTCCATATGTTAATGGGATGACTTCCTGGATTGAGTTCTAGATTTCTGCCCCAAGTCTTGTCCAATGCAGACTGCATAAGCTCATTGCCGCATAACAGACAATTCTTTGTGTTTTCAGAGATGGGGACTCAGCCATGGCTATGTCTCTCATTCCCAGCTGACCTTCATGCAACTTAAAACTTGCATAGCACCTAAACAGCCTCATCTGAATGTCTGCTACCTCCTCTTCCATTTCAGATCAGATGCAGACTCCATGGCTTCCACATCAGCCATTCCCCCTGTCCCCGCCCCAACTGCTGTTTCCCAAGCCTGATGAAGAGTTCTTGAAAACTCAAACTTGTGCATACTATTGTGTGATATTCCGGCTTACCTAATAAAAGTATCACTGTAATATGGATTTGGGTAGTTTTCTTAGGGGCTAACAGAGTTACCTTTACTGCTGTTTCTCTTCCTCCTCCTTCCCCACCATGAACAATTTTGTACTTACATTCATTGAATCTCATCAGCCATTTTGCTGCCCATTCATTCAGCTCACAGAGACCTCTTGGTCTCCTTTGGATTTCACCATCAAGAATAATCTGGTGTCATTTCCAAATTTAGCTACTCACTGTTTATCCCTGTCTGTGGACCATTTATGAATAATCAGTACTGGTCCCGATAGAATCCTTGGGAAACTACACCACTTACTTGTTGTTATATTTAACCAACCCAGAAGAATACTTGTCCTCTTATCCCATGACCGCTGAATGTTCTTAGATGCCTGTACTGTTATGGCAGAGATGAGGAACCTGCTGCAGTCTAACAACAGCTGGAGGGCAACAGGTTCCCCATCCCTGTGTTATAGGTTCCCAAGAAGCTGCCTTATGCTGAACTGCTGCCTTATGCTGAACTGCTGCCTTATGCTGAGTCAGACCACTGGTCCATCTAACTCAGTATTGTCTACACTGACTGGCAGTGGCTCTCCAGGGTTTCAGACGGGTCTCTGCCAGCTATACCTGGAGATGCTGGGGACTGAACCAGGGAGCTTCCGTATGCAAAGCAGATGCTCTACCACTGAGCTACAGCCCTTTCCAAAGGACATGCTAGCATGAAGCCCATGAGTTTCAGTTCCAAGGATAAGCCTGTTGAACATGTAGGAGGCATTTGCAGCCAGACCCAAAAGTGAAGAGGCAAGTCAACAGTACTGGATTAAATGTGGGCCATTTGCAAAATACAAAGATTTGCAATGGAATAATTATTACTAGTCAACCTATTATTTCAACACTGCTGGCCATCTATCTGGGCTAAAGCTATGGGTAGGAGTCCACCCCACATACAACTTCTGACCAAGTTCAACAATGCAGGCTACAAAACCAGGAGTAAATGGCTGTAACCAGGGCTGTGGAGTCGGTATGCCAAACCTTCAACTCCAACTCCGACTCCGACTCCTTTATTTTTCTACTGTCCGACTCCGACTCCACCTAAAATTGCTTCCAACCCCACAGCCCTGGAAAGGGCTGTAAATGTCTTTTTAAATTGGAAGCTCTCATAGGAGCATTTTTATCGCTGCCTGAATATGCGCTAATCTTGGCATCACAGCATTTGTCTTCATCTGGGTCCTGTGTCATACACTGACACACAAAATGTTTTCCATCTTGAGTTGTGGTGAAATGCTCAACTACAGCCGACTTCATGGGAAGCTTCTTTGACATTTTGAATTTATATTTTAAAAAATTTATTTTGAAGTCAGAGTCAGAGTTGGTACATTTCTACCGACTCCGACTCCGACTCCACCCAAAATTGCTTCCGACTCTGACTCCACAACTCCGACTCCACAGCCCTGGCTGTAACTGCTCCTGGCTTCTCACTGGCACACATTGTGGTCATGCTGAGGGAGACCTGCCAGCATCAACCCACTGAGGCAGGCAAATCCCAAGAGGGTTCCCTTGTCACCTTGAGCCTATGAGTTGGTCGAGAAAAGGCCTCTTCTTCACCCTCCAAATGAATAATTCAAGGTGTTCCCCAGCAGGAAATTACATCCCTGAGATGCTTAGGACCTTCCTTTCTACAGTATGAAACCTCCTCCCTTTAGTGAACCTTACTGCTGTGACTTGTCATAAGTTACAGGTGTCCACTTTGAGAGATTGGGGCAAATGGCCCTGGCTGTTTCCCTGGTATCAACTTTCTGAGTGTGGAAATAAGCTCATCTTACAAGGTTTTATGATGTCCATAAACAAAATTGGAATGACATCTAATTGCAGGATGGAGAGGAGGGCCTTCATTTGCCCTGGTATCAGTATTTGTGGTTACAGCACTCGTGTTTTTGCTTGAAATCAGGAATAAGTTACTGTTACCAGATGAATAAAAGCATCACATTTTGAGTATGGGTCATTCATGTCCTGATATTCAACTTTAGGCAAAGAGCCCTCTTGAATATTGTCTAGTATTCCCACATGACATTAAAAATCTATAGTAGATAACTTAGCAGCACTTTGAATATCCAGGATGAAACAATTCTACCTGATACACATCATAGATTTCAAGCACATTTAAAGGTTCCCCCAAAGTAAGTGGGGAACTGTAATTTAGCCCTTAGAGAGCTACAGTTCTCTGTACCTTTAACAAACTACAATTCTTAGGATTTTTTGCAGGAAGTTATGTACTTTAAATGTGCTTGAAATGTATGGTGTGTATGCCCCCTTAAGGGGAGAAACCCTTTTACCACTCTTGCAGAAGAACTTCAGCTTTTAGGCAATTCCCACTTCTCTTTTGTGAGAGACCAGTGACTCCAGGTTACAGGTGAGTCAATCTGTCCATTTTGGTTTCTCTCAGTTTCTCATTTTTCCAGTCTTCAGTTCAGTTCTCTGACTTTCAACATCCGTTTGTGATTTTTTTAAAAAACCACATCAATATTTTGGTGCTAATTTCTTCAAATATGCTCATTTTTATACACATTTTGCCTATTATGCACATTTTTGCAAAAGCAAAATTTGCTTAATATAATGCAAGTTTGTATGTTATTTCACTAATATGTGCATTTGTATGCATACTTTATGCTAGCATATGCATTTTTGTACACACTACTTGGCTGGAGAACTGCTTTGCAAAATTCAGGTAAGTGCGAATTTGGGGGATGACTGTGTTTCGATTCACATATTGTTTTAGAAAGTGTGAATTGAGAAAGTTCAGCTTTAAATATGAACTGAATTGAATTTCTCCCCCATCCTTACTCCAGGCCTGACTAGGCTGTTCTTAGGCACACACTGATTTTCTTAAACTTATGCATATCCCACTCTGGACCAATATCTGTTTGCCTCAGCAATGTTTGTTAAACAGTAATTGAAGACTCACAGTAAGCCTGTTCATGCACTTATGGTGGCTACATTTATTTATTTATTATTTAAAAGCATTTATAAACTGCTTAACATTTTTAAAAAATCTCTAACCAGTGTACAATACAAAAACAACAGGGTTGTGCCCAAACTTTCCATCTCCTCTCCTTCATTTGCTCTCTTTCCTCTGTGTGCCCCCAAAATCTTCTCCCCCAACCATACGGACCTGTTCTTGAGGATGTGCATAGGGAGTAGGGCTGCAAGGCAGTGGCGAAGCACCTTGGACAAATCTCTGAAAGTTCAGACTAAAACCTGGAGTAGATTCCACTGCCCCACTGATGTGGAGCCACCAGCCACCACTGCTGCAGGGGAGAGGAGAGGAGTGGAGGGGAAATTTCCATTCCTGCACTAGCAGAATGGGGAGTTGAACACTGCCCAATATTATTAAAACAAAAATACAACCAAAACCAATAGCAAGCAGTATAAAAACATATAAAATCAAATAAAATGGGATTCAAACATATAAAACAGGATCTGATCTTATGGGTCAGGGAAAGCCTGGGCAAAAAATGTCTTTACAAGATATCTGAAGCAAATGATGCTTGCTCCTTCACATATAGCAGAGGAAAAGGCATTCCACAGAACAGGGGCAGCAGCAGAAAATGTCAGGTTTTGGATCACTGCCCTATGAGATTCTATAGGGCGCGATCCCATAAGTAGAATTTTCCCAGATGATTTAAGTGATCTTACATGACTATACAAGAGAAACTGCACACTCAGCTGGCCCTTGAAAGACTCTGTCTGACTTTTGCTATAATGCTAAATCATGGCATGGTTGGAATCATGACTGGACTCACCAGTTTCTCACAGAACAGTTATCTCAAACCTGGAGGTTCCTCTACAGGAGTGGTGGCAAGTTTATAATGGTTTAGCATTATGAGAATGAGCCTCAGAGAGCTTTTCACTTGCACATTCCTATCACCCCTCTCCTTTTCTAGCATAGCCATGAAGAAGAGACCATAAGCTTCCACTTCCCTTTCAATGTAACAACAGTTTAGTGTATAATTGGAACCCTAAACTTCAACTATGGTTAGTGGAAACATGCCAGCTTCATAAACCATGATTTGAAGTTCTGGTTTCCATTAACCACAGCTAAGATTAGCCACAGTTTGTCTAAAACGTGGCAAGCTGTGATTAATAGAAAAACCAAAGCAAAAGCTTCTGAACCTCCTCCATGTGGTTGTACTGGAGGGGAAGGGGAGCACAGAAGCCCAATGCTCACTGTTTCTTATCATGCTGTGATTAAACTATGGTTTAACATGATGAGAATGAGCAACAGTAAGTAAACTATGTAAACTACATAGTATACTAAAGTTTAATATTGTGTCTGAACCAGCCCACTGTGTGGGCTTTCTGGACATTAGCTCTCTCACTGAGTTTGTGATATTATTTTCTGAAGTTTTAGGGTGCTTACAGATGGGGGCTTAATATCACAAATGGGTCATTCAGATCTCACAAATGGGCCACTGGCAATAGTTCTTTTAACACCAGATTTTGTGTGGAAATAATAAATTTTTGTGTGGAGAGAATAAATTAAAGTGGGGGGATATGGGCTGGCATTTTGATGCTGCCAATGTTGTGTGGACACTGCAAAAATATCCATGCACAAGCAGCACTGATCCTACCTGTCTTCTCATATGACATCAATACAACAAATTTTAATATTTTAACCTTTTATTCTATTAAAAGCATTAAACACCCACCCTTCACCTGTGGGTCCCAGGGCAGAAACATACGAACAACAAAATCAAATAAACAATATAAATTAGACCATATAAATTTAAAAGCTCCAAATGTTGTAACCTTTCCTCATGGAGTTGCTCCATTCCCCTGGATCATTTTTTCTGCACCTTTTCCAGCTCTACAGTATATATTTTTCAGGTGAGGCAACCAGAACGGTAAACATTGTTCTAAGAGAAGTCACACCATAAATTTGTATAATAATATGATTTTGGCAGTTTTAGCAAGTCCTTTCTCTAATGATCCCTAACATGGAATTCACCTTTTTCACAGCAGCTGCCGCTGGATCAACATTTTCATCAAGCTATCCATCATGACTTTAAGATCTCTTTCTTGGTCAGTCACTATATTCTTGGTTTTTAGCTCTCTGTAAATGGAAGTGGAAGTGAATATTTCTGAATCAATATATGGAAAATGTTCATTTCATGTGTTTGCCCAGACCAGATCCAGATTGAGTGTCCATCAAGTTAAGATTATTTGTTAATTCAAAAAGCACTGTTCTTTTCAAGACAATACCTCAGGTGTAGGGAACCTTTGGTCCTCCAGATGTTGCTGAACTACAACTCCCATTAGTCCTGGCCATTGGCCTTGCTTGCTAGGGCTGATAGGAGTTGTAGTTCAGCAACATCTGGAGGGCCAAAGATTCTCCACACCTGCTATGCCTGCTGTAGAGTGCAATGCAATCAGCTATTTGTAGCAATAAAAACTCTTAGCATTTGGCTTCTAGGACAACAGCACAATGTACAAGGCTTGGTTCAACAGAAGTTATACTGACAGAGAATTAGACAGGGCATTTACAATGATTCCCCCCCCCCCAATAATGGAGGCCTAAAACAGATTCTACTCAGAGCCAGATTTAAGCATGTGGGTGCTTAGAGCTGAACCCATGTGATTTGTGTCCCAATGTATCTCTTATTTCAAACATTCATAGACTGGGAAGGCAGTAGCTGACTTATAGCTCCTCACATCACACTTCACATCTGTGTATGACTAGGGTTGCCAGGTTCATGGCCCGAGACTGATCCTATACCTTTAGGAGAAGAGAAAGTCAGCCAAGTGCAGGTGTTCTTGCAACACTGTAATGGGAAAAATCACAAGGAGAGATTCTCCCTCCCCCCTCCACAACTTTAAAAGATACAGAAGACCTCTTGGAGGCTGGGCCTGGCAACCCTATGTATGACAGATAGGTCCTCTTTCTGGACACCTCACTAAGAGTTCATTTCTCTATTACGGCATATGGAAAAGCTACAAAAATTTGAGTTGCTGCGGCTTTTAAAGAGCCCTTGGAGCTTAGTCACCAAGTTTCCCAGATCTCTGTGCTGAAGCATAGTTAGCACAATTATTAATCCAGCCCCATTCTGCATTAACTTATATAGATATGTATACAGGCTGTCCCTGTGCTGCCCATTGACTACTTTAATGGCCATTATCCCAACAAAATATTTATATGTTAAATATTAAGCTTCTAAATTCTTCGGCAGATCTTTGGGACATAAAATGGTGAACCAAACATTTTTTGGAAGATTGGTGGGGGAACCTCTAGATTCTTACAATCAGCAGGACGCATTACCAAGCGACAATAGGTTCACTTTCATGTGGATGCTGCAGCAGGCAAAGCCGTCCAAGGGAAAAAAAGATCTGAATGTGAATTTAGCTAGTTTTGGATAAAGACGCCTTTCAGCGTCAATAAACACCATGAATGCAGCCACGGTAGAGTTACAACTTAATGAGATGAGGGGAAGTGCACAGGGTCAGGCCTCATCTCCCAGCCTCTGTCATGGTAATGAGTGGGCAGCCCGCAGCTGAAAAACTGCTGGAATTTTTATTTGCATTTCATTTAGTTGGAAGGAAATTGACCCAGATGGTCCACAAAGGCAATGGAAGACTGGCAAACAGTCCGGTGCTGCACACTTTTCGGAGGTCTCGCTCTTGTCTGCCCATCCCTTTTGGAGCCGGAGGCATAAAAGAGTAAAACAGCGTAAGGGAATTGATTTCATGATTTTTTTAAAGATAATTTCCCCAAGATTTGAGAAAGGAACTCGGAGAAACTAATTTAATCAGCCAGGACCTCAATAGTAATTAAGGGGAAGAAAAGCTAAGCTAATGAAAGAGGTGGTAGAGATTTTTTGCTGTTGCTGGTGGGAACCTTTCTTAATTAGGAAAAGTCTAAAAACTAAATGATGTTAATAGAGACAACCATGAACATTTATTGCAGGGCCCTGTAGTCATGGTTAGCTTAGATGATTGATAACCAAACAGCTGACCATACTTCATGAAAGCTTGAAATGTATTGCCAAGCCAAGTCCTTGTCTGGAGCTAAGGAATATCAGAGCTGTGGTTAGCCAAATTTTATATACTTGCATACTTACCATGAGGTTCTACATCATCCACGAGCTTAAGGTTTCCCCTGTCAAGCTTCTTTGATGGTGCCAGCTAACACATGTAGGTGAGATACCACTAAGACAAGAAGAATCTTTCTGATGCAAGCTATTTTCCCCTGAGCCTAGGAAACTGTCACAAGCAATAGTTAAAGTGTATGCTGGATGATGAGCTTTGTAATAAAAATGTGACTTGACCACCAATAAGAGACAGTTTCTATGTCCAACATACTTATGAATATGGAATGTAGGACAGGCTCAACCCAATAGCCAGGTACTAGGAATCACAAGGGGAGAGACTGCTGTTGCACTCAGGTCCTACTTTCAGGCTTTCCATAGGCATCTGGATGGCCACTATGGGAACATGATGCTGGACTAGATGGGCTCTTCTTCTGTTAGGTAGTAAAATCCAAGAGATGCTAGGCTAATCAGGAAACCCTACAGCAGGATAAGGAACCTGTGACCCTCCAGATGTTGTTGGACTACAACTCCCATCATCCCTGAATTTTGGTCATGCTGGCTGAGGCTGATGGCAGTAGGATCCAACAACTTCTGCAGGACCAGAGGGTGCCCAACTTTGCATTGCAGGGAGAAACACAATGCCCCACCCTAACTTGTGGAACAACAGGGTCTACAAGCAAGATGAGAAGGTGTTTCTCAGTCTCCCATGATTTTCTGAATCAGATTTCCTTTCTCTTTTCATTTAGGGTGCGGGAGAAACAGGCTGCAAATTCTGGAACTGCAAAGTGGCAAGGAAGGCATTGAAGAAGGCACACGTATTATTGTTGTTGTTGTTGTTGTTGTTGTTGTTGTTATTATTAGATTTATATCCTGCCTTTCCTCCCAGAAGAAGCCCAGGGCAGCAAACAAAAACACTAAAAATACTCTAAAACATCTTAAAAATAGACTTTAAAATATATTAAAACAAAAAAGATTTTAAAAAAGCTTTAAAAACATATTAAAAAGCAATTTCAACACAGACACAGACTGGGATAAGGTCTCAAAAGGCTTGTTGAAAGAGGAAGGTATTCAGTAGGTGCCGAAAAGATAATAGAGATGGTGCCTGTCTAATATCTAAGGGGAGGGAATTCCAAAAAGTAGGTGCCACAACACTAAAGATCCACTTCCTATGTTGTGTGGAATGGATTTCCTGATAAGAGGGTATCTGCAGAGCACAGCGATCGACTGGATATATAAGGGGTAAGATTATCTCAGAGCTTGGAAGATTACTTTTAAAAAGTAATAAATTACAGTTACAATTACTTGGCCAAAAAAAGTAGTAATTACAGTTACAATTACAATTGCTCTGAAAGTAACTGATTACTTTACTTTTTCTCAAAAGTGATCACTACAATTACATTTCAGTTACTTTTTTAAAAAAATGCCTACAAGGTGCTGGCCTTGGCTGCTTCACATCTAAGTAGCCTAAAACAATATTAAAACTAAACACACACACGCAGCGGGTAGTAGAAGGGTTCGAATCCCCACATAGCCATGAAGCTCACTGGGTGACCTTGGGCCACTCACTGTCTCTCATGAAAACCCTATTCATAGGGTCACCATAAGTCGGACTCAACTTGAAGGCAGTACATTTATTTTTTATTTTGAAGATGATGATTATGATAATGCAGCATTTCAAATTAATTCTGTATGACAAGCATTCCATGCCAAGATTGGAAAACCAAGGAGGAGGTATAAAATGTAGACAAAAATACTTTTGACAAAATGCCGTTTATCCTTTATATCTATATCTATAATTAACAATAGAGCTGAATGATGTATGTAAAGTATTTTTTCTCTTTCCCTTTTTTATTAGTATTTTAGTACTACTGCTAAAGTTCTGATGAAAGAATAAAGCATTTGTTAGCCAAATTCAAATGATTAGAACACATCACATAAATTCCACTGAAGTTGGAGTTTTTGCCATAGAAAAGGCAAAAAATACATACCTTATGATAGCCCAATAGACAATCAGAACTAATATAAAACCCTATTGCTTCTCATTTGCAAATGTTCAAGATCTAAGGTAACTCTAGATCATGTGAGTTCAGGTGATGCATGTTATGTAAATTTGTATAGATATTAGCAGAGATTGTCAACAGTCTGAGATGTGTGTGTGCCAATGTGTGCGTTTACCTAAGTGGCAGGCTTTTACCCTGCACTGAGATCACTGAGACTTAAGACTTAGTAAAATAAGAAAAGCTATTTTATTTATAGAAATACATAGTAGATAAGAAAGGCATACCTAGTTCTAACTAACTTGGAGCCACAACACTCAGGTTTGGGAGTTGCCCTCATGACTCAGGAGGGAGAGAGCAGAGACAAAGGTGTCTCCTCTCTCTTGGATTACTTTATTGATTAACTGCATTCTGTGTTTGCCTCTGTAATTCTCACTTTTTTTTACCCACTGTTTGAATGTCTTTTGGGAATGCCTACTGATTATTTGTTATCATTTTGGGCTGATTACCTTCAGCTATTATCTCACCAAAGTTGCATACACATGACAGATTTAAAGCACATTTCCACCACCACCCCAAAAAAGAATCCTGGGAACTGTAGTTTGTTACGGGTGCTGGGAATTGTAGCTCTGTGAGGAGTAAACTACAGTGCCCAAGATTCTTGGGGAAAAGCCATGTGCTTACATGTATGGTGTCTACTGGGAGACTCTTACGGATTGATTCTATACTCCCAGAAGTAAATCCTATTTACTGCTATGGGAATTACTTCCAAGTAAGTATGCTTGGAATTGCAGCTTTTAGGTCATGCTTAATAGCCACCTTGTATCAAATTGAACAGTTTCCAATCAGATTTAAATACTAACCACTTAAACTGGTCAGAGTGTCATTCCCTCTATTTCTGAAGCTCAGGCTGGAAGTGTTGTTGCTTATGTAGCCATGGTATCACCATCCATACCACACATAATAAGGAGTATTAGTGGGCAAGAGGGAACCCCAAGTGTTGCAGAATACAAAAAAGTGAGACAGAAAACAGAAAGGGGATGACTCCCAAAACAGCCCAAATGAGTACTGAGCATGCTTTGTTATGGAATGCTCAGTGAGTGAGTGAGGGAGGGAGGGAGGGAGGGAGGGGGAGAGGGAGGGGGAGAGGGAGAGGGAGGGAGGGAGGGAGGGAGGGAGAGAGATGTCTCAGCTAACAGAAAATTATAGAACAGTAGAGTTGGAAGGAACCTTTAAGGTCATCGAGTCCACACCCCTGCTCAATGCAGGAATCCAGGTTAAAGCACACCTGACAGGTGGCTGTCCAGCTGCCTCTTGAATGCTTCCAATGTTGGAGAGCCCACCACTTCCCTAGGTAATTGGTTCCATTGTCATACTGCTCTAATGACTGACAGTCCTTTTTTGAGTGTTGAAAGGTGTTTCAAATAAAATTCTAACTGTCGGATGTTGGATCTGGCGCAAGCAGATGCCCAGGATGCAGAACAGTATAGTGACAGGCTAGATGCCAGTTGAAGGAATGAGCCGGACAAGCAATAAGTTTTAAGAGTTACTTTACTGACAATATATCACAGCTCTCTCTGTACAAACTCCTCGACCCCCACACTCACAAGTGTCTGCTGGCCCTCTATATAGATAAGGCCAGTTGCCCGAGCCTAGGTTGCTTAGCAACGTGTCCTTGAAGATGGCTCGAGCTCTGCCAACTTTCGCTTCTAAGTCACGTAGCTCACTTGTGGAAATTTAACCTCTGCTTTCTCGGTTTAATAGCCAACACTAACTTTTATAATAGTCCAGATTTTTTTAATGTCCATATGATTGATGGGCAGGCTGGAAAGAAAAATGACTCACTAAGGCTACATCCACACCAGACATTTATTCCACTTTAAACAGTCATGATCTCAGAATCCTGGGAAGTGTAATTTGTGAAGGCTCCTGAGAGTTGTTAGGAGACCCCAATTCCCCCCACAGAACTCCAGTCACAGAATTGTCTGAGAAGAGGGGCTGACTGTTAAACCACTCTGGACATTGGAGCTCTGTCGGGAGAATAGGAGTCTCCTAATAACACTCAGCACCTGTCACAAACTACACTTGCCAGGATTCTTTGGGGGAAGTCATGACTGTTTAAAGTGGCATAAATGTCTGGCATGGGTGTGGCCAGAAGGTCATCCAGCGAGTTCATGGCTGTGGTAAGATATGAACTCAGAACGTCCCAGCTACACCCAGCATGGAACTACAATTTCAGCAGCAAATACCAGAAAACCAACTAAATGTGTGCTGTCAATGTGCAAAGCATTTGCTGGGATGCATTTCGGTAGGTGAAGCAGGAGATAGATGGAAGGGGGTGTTTTCCATGCCTGCCACTTTACCAGTGCAATGCCCCATATTTTTCCTTATTGACCTCCATCAGCTAGGTGAAAGTGGCCAGCGAAGGGGTTGCAGATAAAAAGTTTCAGCAGCAAATTACCCCCTCTCATCACTTCTCCCTAACAAAATGCCCCCCACATCAGTAGCAGACACCAGCAGGGAAGTTCTTTTTTGAGTTGTAATTCAGCTCTCATTCTGTTAATTCCCAAACTACACCAGTTGTCATTTTGACCTACATGCATAGGGAGAAAGACAGTGTAAAGGGTATGCACAAGGGGGAGGGGATGACGAAGGATTTAGGACTTAAAGATTTAATATTCCATGAGTAGAAAAAAATACCCTATGCAAATGTCTATATTATTGCAGAAAAGTTCAGTTCTACATATGTTTGCCATCTTTTCCTCAAGCACAACTGTTTTTGAGATAACAGTCTTATTCTCTCTTGCTCTTCACCAAAAAGCCATGTTAGTTGTCCAGTATGTGAAATGACTGCAAGCAGGTGCAGCCCAAGACATTTTGCTACCTGAAGCAGAAGAGCAAATGGTGCCCTGCCCCCAAGTCAAGGTCATAGTACCATAGCTTGAAAAGTTATGTTGGCATTTGAGGCAGAAAATCTCACAAGTACCTCTTCCTGACAGTAAATATACAACAACCAAAAATTAAAATAGCTAATAATTTGTTGCATGGTGCCCCAAATTAGTTGCTTGGGGTAGTCATCTCTTGCTGCCTAGTGAGAGTCACTCTATGAGAGTCACATAACTGAAGCAAAACACACAAACAAGTATGAGACTGCACCTACCTCCTAGTCTCTTGGCAGTTCCCAATTTTCACCCTCTCTGGAGGGGTGCAAGGACAAGCAGAGGGGATGCAAAGAGGGTGCAAGGACAAGCGGAAGGGATGCAAAGAGGGTGCAAGGACAAGCGGAGGGGATGCAAAGAGGGTGCAAGGACAAGCAGAGGGGATGCAAAGAGGGTGCAAGGACAAACAGAGGGGATGCAAAGAGGGTGCAAGAACAAGTGGAGGGGGTGCAAAGAGGGTGTAAGAACAAGCGGAGGGGATGCAAAGAGGGTGCAAGGACAAGCAGAGGGGGTGCAAGGACAAGCAGAGGAGATGCGAGGACAAGCAGGGGGTGCCAGGAAGAGCAGAGGGGGCGGGCAAGCAGGCTGAGGGAGGCAGGACGAGCGGGGGGGCAGGGAGAGTAGGCTGGAAAGGGTAATACATACACTCACCTCCACAGCTCTTCACTTCCATTCTGCTGCTTCTGCCTTCTACTACTCCTTGCCCTCCAGCACTGTCTGACTCTCCACTTCCTCCCTCGTGCCTCCATAGAGCATGAGGGAAGAGCTAAACAGCGCAGAAGCCCAGTTTGAGGCACATATCTTTCCTCCACCATTCCACCAATCACAGCAGCAGATGATTTCCTCTGCTTCCCCCCCCAGTAACGTCCAAATGTAACGCAAAAAAGTTACATTTGCAGCTCAAAAGTAATGAAATTACCTCTCGTTCTGTTACATACAAAATGTAATGAAGTTACCCACTCGTTATGCAAAATAGTAACAAATTACAAGTAACTCGTTATTTCTAACGAGTTACTTCCAAGCTCTGGATTATCTTTCAGGTATCCTGGTCCCAAGTGGTATAGGGCTTTGTACACCACAACCAGAATCTTGAACTTGGCCTAGTAGCTAATGGGCAGCCAGTGCAATTCTTTCATTGAGGGGAGGGGTGACATGTTGGCAATATCCTGCCCCAGTGAACAATCGCGCCACAGCATTTTGTACCAGCTGCAGCTTCCGTACCAACCTCAAGGGCAGCCCATCATAGAGCACATTACAATAATCCAGCCTAGAGGTTCCCAGTGCATGGACAACAGTTGTCAGACTATCCCAGTCCAGAAACGGCCACAGCTGCCTTACCAGCCAAAGCTGGTAAAAGGCACTCCTAGCCACTGAGGTCACCTGGGCCTTTAGTGACAAAGATGGATCCAGGAGCACCCCCAGTCTATGAACCTGCTCTTTCAGAGGAAGTACAACCCCATCCAATGCAGACAACTGACCAGTTATCCAAACTCGGGAACCACCAACTCACTGCACCTCCATCTTGCTAGGATTCAGACTCAGTTTATTGGCCCTCATCCAGCCCATCATTGAGTCCTGGCACTGGTCCAGGGCTTGCACGGCCTTTCCCAATTCAGATATGACAGAAAAATAGAGATTGGTATCATCAGCGTAATGCTGACACCTTGCCCCAAATCTCATGAACACTGCTCCCAAGGGCTTCATATACATGTTAAATAGCACTGGGGACAAGATGTTACCCTGTGGCACCCCACTGCACAACTGCCCGGGGGCCAAAAGATAATCACCCAGTGCTATTCTCTGAAAATGAACCTGTAAAACAGTGCCTCCAATACCCATCTCGTTGGCCCAGAAGGATACCATGGTCAATAGTATCAAAAGCCGCTGAGAGATCAAGTAAAAATAACAGGATCACACTTCCCCTGTCCTTCTCCTAATAAAGGTGATCCACAGCCAGCACGGGCTTCAACAAGCCTGTCCACACTTCCCACACATTTCTCCCATCAGTGTGAATGCCATGCATGCTGTGTGCACATGCCTGCCATCAGCCAAGATGGCGGTGCAGGCTTCCCTAAGGGGCTAACACCCCCACCGTCATCTTGGTTGATGACAGGCATGCGCACCATGCACACAGGTCATTCACACAACATGAGAGGTAGGTGGGGCACACAGGCAGGCTTATTAGTCCTGAACCACCTGTCTTTGGCTATGGCACCACAGGCCCAGGGTAGGCTGGTGCCCAAGGGCCCAGTCATGCCTGGCCCTGGCCCTGATATTAACAGGAGTTTTTGAAAGCACATGTATCATACAGGTACACTTGAAAGAGTGCTAAGACTGGCTGATTCTCCCTCTGAAGAGTTTAGTCAATGAGAAACCATGGTTAGTGACCATATAATGTGTGAAATTAGAACTATGCACCAGATCTGGCCAAATCCCGAATCCCAAACTGAATTGTGCCAATTTGGATTGACCTAGGATTTGACTGGATTGAGATGAGGCAGCCCTGGATTGCCACAGGTCAGATGAGGTTCACCTGGAGTGATTTGGAACTGTCAAAGAGGTGAGAACTCTGGCAGCAAGGAGAGGGGGAGAAGGAGATGTGTGAGCAAGCTGACTGTGTCTCTTTCTCACACACCCCCAACTACATGTTTCATTAGGGTTTAAAGTCCTGATTAAACACGGTGGGGATGGGGGGTGGAAGAGAGGCATGCAGGCAACCTGCGTGCATATCCTCCCCTCCTCCATGCAGCTCACATGATTCATTAGGGTTTAAAACTGTGTAAGGCCTCCAAATCAGTTCAGAGCCTGGATCTAGGTCACATTGGCACCAGATCATCCTGGGTTGGATTAGGGCCACTCCAAAGTGCCAGATCAGGCCCCAGTTAGGGCCCCAAGAACGTATGTGAAATGACTTATAGGCATGCATAAAGGGATTGAAGTGCAATAGGTCTGTTCCTTTGCTGCCTTGTTCAGCCTACTTGCTTTTTCTTACATTGCTTACACAGAGAGGAATCATTTTCCAGTGGTTTGCAAGCAGATAGTTCCAGGTGCAATCCCTGGTATCTCCAGTGAGATGGGTCAGATAGCACATTGGTGAGGAACCTCCAGCCCACAGGGCAAATTAGACCCACCAGTCCATTCTGTGAAAAGATACACACTTTTTCTGTGCCTGGAATCGAATACGATGTTGGGCACAAGAAACTTCAAGCAATAATCAATGGCACACCCTAAGTGTACGCCTGATTCTTCTTTTGCAGTTAAACAAGTCCATGTTCTCCCTCTCCCTTTCCAGCTTGAATTCAAGCCAGAGATGCAAACAGCCACAAACAAAAAAGAGGGATGTACTATATAGTCATTTCTGGATAGGGATAGCCTGGCCATAGTTATTTGTTTTATTTGTTTTTAATGCTGTATTTTAAAATTGTTGTAACCCACCCTGGGACCTTTCTAACAGTAAGAATAATAATCTGGTAGCCTCCCAGCTGGACTACTGTAATACACTATGTGGGGCTGCCCTTGAAGACAGAAATTGCAAATAGCTCAAAATGCTACAGCAGCACTGCTCATAGGAGCAGCAGGCTGCAAACACATTACTCCTGTCTTAAAACAGCTACACTGGTTGCCAATTGTTTTCCAAGCCCAGTTCAGACTTTGATGTTTAAAGCCTTCAGTAGCTTGGGACCCAAATATCTTCAAAAGCCTTCTTCCATACAGACCGGCCAGTGCTCTAAGATCAGCAGATGAGGCCCTCTTGGTGGTCCCTCCTCAGTCTGAAGTAGGTGGTATATAAATTATCTATATATATATAAACAAACTGCTACAAAGAAAAAATAGCACTACACTGGAATGATTTGTCAGTTTCAGTTCTCTCATTTTTTCATTTTTCTAATCTTAAATTTGGTTCTCCACATTTCTGCAAGAATTTGCATTTTTTAAAAAACCTCTTCATGAAAATTCTTCAGCATTTTAGTGCAAATTTCATCTAATCAATACATTTTTGTATGCAGTTGTGACTAATGTGTGCATTTTTTCTGCAAGCAATGCATCCTAGTATAATGCATTTTTGTATGTTATTTAATCAATATATTAATTTAGTGCACGCTTTCCCCTAATATATGCATTGCTTGGTTGGAGAACTGCATCACAAAATTTGTATAAGTGCGAATCTCAAAGGATGGCTGTGCTTCAGTTGTCATACTGTTTCAAAAAGTGCAAATTTGATAATTTGGCTTTCAGTGCAAACTGAATTAAATTTCTCCCTGAATTGAGCCTTCTCCCTATCCTCCAGACAACTGGACTTCGGTAGCCCTTCCAAAAAAGAACCCTAAGAAGGGCAAGCAGAAAAGGCCTTGAAGTTGCTCATCAACAGTTAGTACCTTGACAGCAGACTGAGCAGACACACCAGCAACCTGGTCACAGTATCCCCCACAGATGTTCTGTATTTGTGTTTAAATCCCCCATGCTGTTTAACATCTATATAAAGCCCTTGGGAGCAGTCATCAGGAGCTTTGGGGTGAGGTGTCAGCAGTATGCTGATGATACCCAGCTCTATTTCTCTGTAACATCTGAATCAGGAGAGGCCTGGACCACTGCCTGGACTCGGTGGTGGGCTGGATGAGGGTCAATAAACTGAGTCTGAATCAGTGGTGTCACTAGCGGGAGTGCGGGGGGGTGCGGACCTCTGGTGCGTGCCCTCCCAGGGGCATGGACGAGGTGGCTGGGCTTGCGTGTGCACGCCTGCGTGTGCGCACTCAAGCCCAGCCACCCTGTCTATGCCCCTGGGAGGACGCGTGCCGGAGAGGCACCCAGCCGCAGAAGGCCTGGGAACGCTGGTGCGCCTCCCTCGCCCTGCCGACGCTGCTCCCACTCCCGCTATCTTCCGCCCACCTGCCTCCGAGGAGGAGTCGGCGCAGCCTTGCCAGGCAACAGCACGGGGCGGGGTGGCTCTGGGTGTCACCCCCCTCATGGTGTCACCTGGGTGCGGGCCGCACCCTCAGCACCCCAGTAGGGACACCCCTGGTCTGAATCCTAGCAAGATGGAGGCGCTGTGGGTTGGTGGTTCCTGAGTTCAGATAATTGGTCAGTTGCCTGCTTTGGACGGTGTAGTACTCCGTCTGAAAGAGCAGGTCCGTAGTCTGGGGGTGCTCTTGGATTCATCTTTGTCGCTAGAGGCCCAGGTGACCTCAGTGGCTAGGAGTGCCTTTTACCAGCTTCGGCTGGTGAGACAGCTGTGGCCATTTCTGGACCGGGATAGCCTGACCACTGTTGTCCATGCACTGGTAACCTCCAGGCTGGATTACTGTACTGTGCTCTATGTGGGGCTGCCCTTGAGGTTGGTCCGGAAGCTGCAGCTAGTGCAAAATGCAGCGGTGAGACTGCTCACTGGGGCAGGGTATCGCCAACATGTCACCCCACTGCTGAAAGAATTGCACTGGCTGCCCATTTGCTACCAGGCCAAGTTCAAGGTTCTAGTTTTGGTGTACAAAGCCCTATATAGCTTGGGACCAGGATACGTGAAAGACCGTCCTACCCCTTATATACCCAGTCGATCACTGCACTCCGCAGGTGTGGGCCTCCTGTAGATACCATCTTATGAGGAGGTTCGTTCTGCACAATATAGGAAACGGACCTTTAGTGTGGCAGCACCTACCCTGTGGAATTCCCTCCCTTTGAATATTAGGCAGGCTATCTTTTCAGCACCTTTTGAAGACTTTACTCTTTCAACAAGCCTTTTAGGTTGAGACCTATCCCAGTCTATGTCTGTGTTAGAATTGCTTAATATGTTTTTAATAATGTTTTTAACCCTTTTTTAAAGTTGTTTTTTTTAAATTATGGAATGATCTCCCTGACGAGGTGTGCTGGCGCCATCACTGTTATCTTTTCGGCGCCAGGTCAAGACTTTCCTTTCCTCCCAGGCATTTTAGCATGTGTTTTTAAATTGTTTTAAATGTTTAAATTGTGTTTTAAATTGTTTTTACAAGATGTGTTTTAAATTTGAATATGTGTTTTTAGTGTTTTTAGGTACTGTAAACCGCCCAGAGAGCTTCGGCTATGGGGCGGTATATAAATACAATAAATAAATAAATAAATAAAATAAAAAATGTTTTTAATGCTGTTTTGTTTTAATGTATTTTTATGATGTTTTAAAGTGTTTTTGGCGCTTTGTTTGCCGCCCTGGGCTCCTGCTGGGAGGAAGGGCGGGATACAAATTAAATAATAAATAAATAAATTATAGTAATGATTTCTTCATTTGCACCTATGCATATAAATAGGATGTGTACATTTGATGCAAAACTGTGTACTCTTTTGGCCTCTGTTTTGGTGATGCATTTCTTCTTCTTTTTCCGCGATGCACAAGTCGATGCTAAATATGGGGAGCAAAATGTTTAAAATCTCCTAACTGCAAGTGCATCTCCTGGGAATGTGGTGGCTGCATGCCAGATGTATATGCCCACTCTGGCAGCAGCAGTGGCATGTAAAGAGCACGCTCACACACATTTAGATTCTCCACAGAAGAATTTGTAAAAGAAACGATGAATGGTTATTTATTGTGGTATATAAGATTACATATTACCATACTACTAGGTACAATTATAGCAACCTTGATGAAGCTAAACAAGGCTGGGTTGGGTCAGTGACTGTATGGAAGACTCCATGGCAACTCTGTATACCACCTTTAGTCCTATGGGCAACAGGCGGGGTATAAATAAAGAGAGGTGCACTGTTGCCTGTGCATGCGATAAAGAACTGCATTACTATGAATAATATCCAAATGAGCCCCAGAGTTAAACAAACAAACAATCTTCATTGCATGCACTGTTAATAGGAGGAATAGCTAAATGACAAGAATTTCCCACTATTGGCAATTCTTATGAGTATTTATTTATCATTTATCAGATGCCTAAGATTTTCTAAGCACTGTACAAAGGTTAAAAAACAAGACAGCCCCCCAGCCCCGCCCACAGGTTTACAATCTAATAGACACAACACAGGAGGAAAAAGAGCTGGGGGGGCGGGAGGAAAGTAAGGATGCTCAGGCACCAGTTCTTAAAGTTGCATAATTGGAATGGCAACTAACAGATCACAATTCAGGGACAGGAGGAGCCAAATGAACCCATGACAAATAACATTTCACCAAATTAGATTCTATCTGATTCAACTTACAGCATTTATATAGCTCTTCTTTATGTACTGAGTCCTTCACACTTTTTATTTGCTCTCATAGCAATGCTATTAGCCTGAGAGCCAGTCGCTTACAGCAGTCTGTGTAACCATCTTAAAAGGATGCCAGATGTTGGAAAGGCCAGATCCAGTTTTACACTAATGAACAAAGCAGGAGAGGGGATCAAAAGCATTTGCAGGTGAAGCCCTTTAAAACCTCTCCCCTCCTCCTTAGCATAACATCATTTCTCCTTTTTCAAACCAGCCATTAAATTATTGCCATTGACCTGGAGCAGAGGGAGGTGACGGATGCTTCCCCTTTCATTGAACTGTCACTTTGCAGCTTCATGCTTTCAACGCCATTCACCCTGGGTGTGGAAGCAGACAGTAGATCACTGCGCAATGGCATGCTTTGTCTTGGCTTGACTACAGCTTGACAAAGTAGGCTGGCTGCTGTTTTATTATTTATTTATTATTTATTAGATTTATATCCCCCTCTTTCTCCCAGCAGGAGCCCAGGACAGCATATTACAGAGCTATAAATGCAAAAGGCCAGACCAGTAGCTTCTGTGGGTGCATTTTGCACATGAAGGTGAAGGTCACACCAAGACCAAGTTCACATATGTTGAAACACCTTGGATAGCTCCTTTAAAGTTTGGACTAAAATCCAGAGCTGATGCCACTGTCCCACTGACATGGAGCCACCAGCACCACTGCAGTCAGGAAGTTCTTTCTAATGTTTAGTTGAAATACTGTGTTTGAGTTGACATCAAGAGACATATGAAAGCCCTCCTGGTGAAGATGCATCTCTGATGGCTCTGGCACATGTGCCCGCCTTTGCTTGATGCTACAGTGAATAGCTAATTGCAAGTGCATGTATGAATTATCCACAGAACTGATATTTTGGAGCACTGTAAGGGCTGTTTAGGCTCTCTTCAATCTTCACAGGATCTGCATATGGACATACACTACATGATGCTTCATTCTGCCTGATCTACCAGCGATCCACTAGACTAATCAAGGTCACTCCAGATTTAGGAGAAGCTCTGTAACATGCACATATAGTTTTCTGTTGTTCAGCATGGTGTTATGCTGGAGTACTCCAGTCATGCCAGTTTTGCATATGATCATTTATAAGTCTCTTCTATCCTGTTTCTGCATGAATTTGCAATTTTTTTCAAACACACACACAGTTGCATTGTTCTAACATTTTTCACAAAGTATGCATCATTATGTGCATCTTATCCTAAAATATGCATTTTTGTATTCAGCTGTTCTAAAATGCACATTTTTTTATACATTCTGTTCTAAAATACTCACTTCTGAACACAGGTACATTTCTGAGCCAAGAACTATATCATAAAATTCATAGAAGTTTAAAAGCCAACTGATAACTGTATTCTGATCCATCTAAGTCTTGGAAGTGAAAATCAGATAAGTCCTTTCACTTGGTTAATGTGCAATTCACATTCAGACCTAAACCCAAGATACGTTTAAATGTACAAGTAAGGTTGACTAGACTTCCATCAGGCACCAAATCTAATTTTTTTTGCCTTCATCAGCTTTTTAACTGGAGATAATTGAGGGATAGCTAAATATGATCTTGAATACAGGACTGCTTTGGAAAATGGTAACTCCATGTCAAACTTTCTTCTCATCCCTTCTTCCTTCCATTCATCCATTCTCATACCATTTTTACACAAGATTGTGCCTATAAGATTGTTCTGCTTCCAAAATCTTTAATTTCTCTTCTCATTATTTAGGGATAAAACAGGTGAAATGCAAATGAACAAACAGATTAAATACTGATCAGAAAACATTGTTCTAAGACGAAATAGCTGAAGGGCAGGGAGAAATAGGCAAAACTGAGAAGTCAGTTACATGACCATTTTCATCCTTTTTTCAGTATTTCTATATGGAAAAAAATCCAGTTGTTAAGCAAAGCCTGCTAGGCGTTTATCATTAGGCAAAGACGTGCTGCTTAAGCAGCAAGAATTTACAAAGTTCCTTTTAAACTAAGTGGAACGATGCATTCAGCACTAGTGTAGAGATCTAGGATCACCATCAATCTATTTTTCTTTAATATCCATGGCACATTCATGGGAGCAGCTTCTAGTACTTTTTGCTACAAAACAAGGAGTGTGGCAATCTTCGGTGTAGTGATAAAATGGCAGCCCCATACAACATAACCGGGTCAGCACTTTAGACTGTCCCTTGTGTTTGAAATGGGGATTGGGCATCCCTGCTTTGCATGACCACCTTGCAGAGTTCTTTGTGGCTACACAAGATGCCTGACCAAAGATCAGAAAAAAGAGCATGTGACATATAAATGGGTAGACCAATTGTGGGGGCACAACACAGACCTATGAAGAGGTAAACATGCAAAGCAAGAGTCACAATGAGTAGGTTTTTTCAACAAATAGCTCTGAATAATTAACAGATTAGTAGAAAATGAAAGTCTTTTTACAGCTAACTCACAAATACAAAAGGAGATCAATTTGTTGAATAAACTGGTTTGAATAGATGTCTTCCCTGTCTCCCATCCCCCCCCCCCAGTTTCAGTCCCAGCTTAGAATTTATATTCTGAACAGGGGGTGGGGATGGAAAGAAGATTCTCTGAAGTGCTGTAAGACGATTTTTCTTTTGCTTTTGAGTTGTTTTCTTAAAGTGAACCAAAGACCCATGGAAGGTACCTGATTAACAGGTCTTGGAAATGCAGGTCCTAGTTGTTGTTGTTGTTAAAATCATCCCCACTCCTTTAAAAAAAAAGTTGCAAAGCTGAAGGAGCTCCTGTTCCCATATACTTGCAGCTGCTATTTTTCATTAGCTGAAGTAATAGCCAAGCAATGCATTGCTGATGAGCTGGTAGGGAGGATGAAACACATATCTGTGTGGTCATCGTTTCATCCCAGGGATGCAGGACCCAGAAGGCTTTGCATAGAATTGTTCTATTGACACACTCAGTTTACAAAACCTTTTGTCTGGCTTTGTTTGAAGACACCAAGAATTCTATGGTTTCATGTGTCCCAAGCAACATCCAGTTTTTCCTGAATGCTTTCTAGAATTCTCTTACATTCAAAACGCATCTTTTGCCACAGTGTGCTAATTAAAGGTTGATAAGAATGTAACACTGTCATGTCCCCAATCCTAGGCAGTGGCTCAGACCTAGGGCTCGTCCAAAAGACTGTATAATGTGCGACATGATCGCTTTATGTATCCATTTATTTTCGGTGGTCCATATGACGCCGTCTGCTTTTGCACATTTTCACACAGTTAAAACTGGATTTGCAGTATCGCAAAAAATGCTAGATGCTTTTTTAATTTGGGAATCATCCACTGAACCTGAAGGGGCTTGGATGCAATACCGCGGACTTTACAGCTGGAGGCGTTCCGTGGGCGTTTTCCCATACCCCTTTCCTCATTCCCAGCCAATCATGTATTTCCAGTTTTGCGCATGTGCGCGAATGACTGGGGAAAGCCCAGGAAAACTGAACCAATCAGAGCAATGGGGTGGTGTTTCAGGACCGCCGATACAGATCAACTTGTTCTTTGGAACACAGGAAAACAGAGGCATGTGCACGCTCGCCCGCCAAACACCCTTAAAATAAAGTGGGGGTGGCGATTATGACCACGATGTGAGCGGGTGGCATTCTGGGGCACCCCCCTTTCTCCCTCCTCCAAATGCAATTTTGCAGCTGCGCAAAGAGCTGTGTAGTTCTGGGACGAAATGACAGAATGGCTGAAAGGAGCTGCGTCCGATCTCCTTGGAAAGTGCTGTCAAGGAGGCAGGGAGGGGAACTGACATGTGGTGGAAGACGAGGAGAGCCACCAAGCGCTGCTGTGCTGGAGCAGAGTCCAACTTGGAGATCTAGAGCAGGCACCAGATCGTGCTTGCTTGCTGCTGCTGCTGCTGTGAAATTGCCCCCAGAAAGTTTAATATGCAAAAAGGCTAAACCACGTACATTTGGTTTAGCGATATATCGCAAATGCAAGCAAACAAGAGGCAGGGGTGTTATGTATAACATTATCTCCTTTGCTGTATATATGTCTCACACATGCACCCGCACACACACCACACATTAAGGTAACTGCAGCGTAATATTCCCCTCTCTCGCTGGTGCTGCTGGTGCTGCTGGTGCTGCTGCTCAAGCGGCTGTGTGCTGAGCTTGCTTGCTGCCGCCGCTGTCAAAACCACCCTCCAGGCACAATTCTCACGCTCTGCGCAGGCACATTCTATCCCTCCTTACCCCTCCCATGCTCAGCAGGCGCAGCATGTTTCAATAACTGGTGCTGTACAAGAGCCAAAAAAATCGGTGAACTCCATTAATGGAGATCTGAAATCTCCATTACAGATTCAAACTTTCACACTCCTACATTCCAGCGCATGCGCATTATTGTACTCCTTTGCGGACCAATTGGGTGATAGGGGGTGGTTTTAGAGGCGGAGCTGGGAAAAAGCGAGAATAATGTAGGGTCTTCCCGCTGCGTGTGCGGGCACGAAAGAAGCGTGTTTTTTACATCAGGAAAGGGCGAACAAACAGGCAAAGTGGGGACTCTCAAATGACAAAGCGAATATGCAAAATGTGGATTATCCAGGTCAGTTTGGACGAGCCCCTAATTCTCACACACATATATGAGACTGATGTAGGATGAAGTGGCAGAGCTGCAAGGCAGAAGAAAAAGGTTCACTGGTAAATTATGAAGGACAGGAACATCGCCATAGCCCATATGCCCCCTCATACACAGCCACACCTCAAAGGCACCCCCCCAAAAAAATCAAACCAAAAACATGTTTATCTTGGGATTGATTTTCATGTATAGATAGCTAAATCTGAAGTGCAAAGATGTAGCTACATTACTCTCTATTCTTTCCTTTCTCTGTAATGTGTGTGGTTTGGCTTTCATACTTGAGCTGCCCGAGGTTATTTTTGTCCCAAGTTTTCTGTTTCTGTGGTGGATGATCAAGGGGCTAGAACAGCTCCACTACGAGGAAAGTTTACAACGCTATGGGCTTTTTCATTTGAAAAAAAAAGTGAGTAAGGGGGGATATGGTGTGTACAATATTAGGCACGGGGTGATAAAGTAGACAGGAAGCTGTTTTTCTTCCTCTTCCTATAATGCTAGAACTCAGGGTCATCTGCTGGAGTTGAATGATAGAAGACTCAGGACAGACAAAAGGGACATAGGAACATAATTTATTTATTTATTAAATTTATATACCGCCCCATAGCCGAAGCTCTCTGGGCGGTTTACAACAAACAAAACCAGTAACCATACAATTAAAAAAACCACATATCATCAATTAAAATAAGTTAATTATACAAAAGTTAAGACATAATTAAACACATATTAAATGCATATTAAATACTAAAATGCAGGAATGTTAGAATGCTAAAATGCTAAAAATGCTAAAAGCTAAAATGCTAAAATGCCTGGGAGAAGAGGAAGGTTTTTACCTGACGCCGAAAAGATAGTAATGTTGGCGCCAGGCGTATCTCATCAGGAAGAGCATTCCATAATTCGGGGGCCACCACTGAGAAGGGCCTTTTTCTTGTCGTCATCTTCCGGGCTTCTGTCTGAGTAGGCACCCGGAGGAGGGCCTTCGATGTTGAGCGTAGTGTACGGGTAGGTTCATATTGGGAGAGGCGTTGCATCAGGTATTGTGGTCCCATGCCATACAAGGCTTTATAGGTTAAAACCAGCACCTTGAATCGAGCCCAGAAACATATAGGCAACCAGTGCAAGTGGGCCAGAATTGGTGTTATATGTTCGGACCGTCTGGTCCCAGTAATCAGTCTGGCCGCCGCATTTTGCACGAGCTGCAGTTTCCGAGCCATTTTCAAGGGCAGCCCCACGTAGAGTGCATTGCTGTAATCTAATTTAGAGGTTACTAGAGCATGGACAACTGAAGCAAGGTTCTCCCTGTCCAGATAGTGGCGTAGCTGGGCCACCAGCCGAAGTTTGTAAAAAGTACTCCGTGCCACCGAGACTACCTGAGCCTCCAATGACAGGGATGGTTCTAAAAGAACTCCCAAACTACGAACCTGCTCCTTCAGGGGGAGTGCAACCCCATCCAGGACAGGTGGAATATCCACCATCTGGTCAGGGGAACCACCTACTAACAGCATCTCAGTCTTGTCTGGATTGAGCTTCAATTTGTTCGCTCTCATCCAGTCCATTATTGCCGCTAGGCATCGGTTCAGCACCTTGACAGCCTCATCTGATGAAGATGAAAAGGAGAAGTAGAGCTGTGTGTCATCAGCATACTGATGACAACGCACTCCCAAACTCCTAATGATGGCACTCAGCGGCTTCATGTAGATGTTAAAGAGCATGGGGGACAGAACTGACCCCTGCGGAACTCCATATTGGAGAGCCCAGGGTGCCGAGCAATGCTCCCCAAGCACTACCTTCTGGAGACGGCCCGCCAAGTAGGAGCAGAACCACTGCCAAGCAGTACCTCCAACTCCCAAATCCGCAAGTCTCCCCAGAAGAATACCATGGTCGATGGTATCAAAAGCCGCTGAGAGATCAAGGAGAATCAACAGAGTTACACTCCCCCTGTCTTTCTTCCGACAAAGGTCATCATACATCGCCACATGTGAGGCGTCCTTCCCTGGCTCTCCCTGTCAGGTTCCTACCTGCGCGTGGCTACTGCCTGTCACTAGGCACCACCAGGGACTCCACCAGTCCGGACCGCTCTCTCTTATGGTTTCTCTCCCCGCTCTAGCACAGATCTCAACAGATCCCCCTGCTAGGCAACCACCAGTAACGTCCCAATACTAGTATTCCCAGAGACTCTGAATACTGGTATTGTTATTCTCTTCACTGCTGCCACCATTTGTTACAGTTCCCCTTCAGCCTTGGTCATTACCTTACCCTCCCGTCTGGTCTGTGAAACCCCAGCCAAGGATCAGGCCTTTGGTAAACCAAATTAAGTATTTATTACAGATAACAAAGCTAACAAGATTAACAAGATTTCTTCTTAAGGCACATAAGCATATGGTTTTACTCAATACTAATCCGAACTCCACCCCCTTCCTTCTCCACTCTCTCCTGGCAAACAACTCTCTAAACCCCACCAAGCAATCCACTCTTTCCCTTCTCCCCCCCAGATTCCACTCTCACTCTTCCTTTTATACATTCAGCCATTTTAAACACTCAGCCTAGAAACTCTTATGGTTTCTCTCCCCGCTCTAGCACAGATCTCAACAGATCCCCCTGCTAGGCAACCACCAGTCACGTCCTAATACTAGTATTCCCAGAGACTCTGAATACTGGTATTGTTATTCTCTTCACCGCTGCCACCATTTGTTACAGTTCCCCTTCAGCCTTGGTCATTACCTTACCCTCCCTTCTGGTCTGTGAAACCCCAGCCAAGGATCAGGCCTTTGGTAAACCAAATTAAGTATTTATTAAAGATAACAAAGCTAACAAGATTAACAAGATTTCTTCTTAAGGCACATAAGCATATGGTTTTACTCAATACTAATCTGAACTCCACCTCCCTCCTGGCAAACAACTCTCTAAACCCCACCAAGCAACCCACTCAGTTCTCTTCTCCCCCCCAATCTCATTCTCTCAATTTCCAACTCCCTCTGTTTTTCCTTCTCTGCACCTTCCATCCTCAATCTCTCAGCATGTGATGCGTCCTTCCCTGGCTCTCCCTGTCAGGTTCCTACCTGCGCGTGGTTACTGCCTGTCGCTAGGCACCACCAGGGACTCCACCAGTCCGGACCGCTCTCTCTTATGGTTTCTCTCCCCACTCTAGCACAGATCAGATCCCCCTGCTAGGCAACCACCAGTAACGTCCCAATACTAGTATTCCCAGAGACTCTGAATACTGGTATTGTTATTCTCTTCACCGCTGCCACCATTTGTTACAGTTCCCCTTCAGCCAAGGCCGTCTCCATGCCAAAACCGGGCCTGAAACCCGATTGAAGGGGATCCAGATCATCGGTCTCATCCAAGAGTGTCTGGAGCTGGTCCGCAACCACTCTTTCTAGGACCTTGCCCAGGAATGGGACATTTGCTACCGGCCTATAATTATTAAGATTTTCTGGGTCCAGGGAGGATTTTTTCAAAAGTGGTCTCACTACCGCCGCCTTAAGGCAGGCAGGGATCTCTCCCTCATGCAGTGAGGCATTAATTACTTCCCTGGTCCAGTCGGTTGTTCCATCTCTGCTAGCTTTTATTAGCCAAGAAGGGCAAGGGTCCAGCACGGAAGTGGTTGCACGCACCTGTCCAATCACCTTGTCAACATCCTCAAGCTGCACCAATTGAAACTCATCCAAAAAGTCATGACCAGGCTGTGCTCCAGATACCTCATTTGATTCAACTGCTATAACACTGGAGTCCAAGTCCTGACGGATGCGAGATATTTTTTCCTGAAAATGCCTAGGAAATTCATTACAGCGTGCAACTGATGGTTCTACCGTGTCCCTGGGGCCAGAGTGTAATAGCCCTCTGACAATTTTAAAAAGCTCCGCTGGACAGCAGATAGAAGATTTAATAGTGGCAACAAAATATTGTTTTTTTGTTGCCCGCACTGCCCCTAAATACAAATTGGTAAAGGCACTTACCGGTGCATAATTGCATCCATCAGGAGTTCGTCTCCATCTGCACTCAAGCCGTCTCCTATATTGTTTCATTGCTCTCAGCTCTGGAGTGTACCATGGAGCCGTATGAGCTCTATATAGGAGAGGGCGCACAGGAGCGATCATGTCAACTGCCCGGGTCATTTCAGTATTCCACAGTTCGACCAGGGTTTCGACAGGAGTGCCAACCCTATCAGCCGGAAAATTCCCCAGAGATTTTTGAAAACCATCCAGATTCATTAGTCTCCGGGGGCGGACCATCTTAATAGGTCCCCCACCCTTGCAGAGGGGAGAAGCCGTTGTAAGTCTAAACTTCAACAAGCGGTGATCTGTCCATGACAACGGGGTTGATGTAAGACTCCCTACATAAGAAGATGCCTTATATTGTGTCAGACCACTGGTCCCTCTAGTTCAATATTGTCTACACTAACTTGCAGTATCTCTCCAGGTTTTCAGGTAGGAGCTTTTCCCAGCCCTACCTGGAGATGCCAGGGATCAAACCTGGGACCTTCTGCATGGAAGGCAGATGCTCTTCCCCATGAGGTACTTCTCCACACATTGCATAGTTAAACTATGGAATTAAGTACTACAAGATGTAGCAACAGCCACCAACTTGGATGGCTTTAAAAATTGTTTAAACAAATTCATGGAGGATAAGACTATCAAAGGCTACTAGCCATGTTGGTTATGAATGACCTCCAGTGTTGGAAGCAGTATGGCTCTGGGTACCAGTTGCCAGGGAACAAGAGAGGGGAGAGTGCTATCGAACTCACATCTTGCTTGCAGGCTTCCCGCAGGGATCTGGTTGGCTACTGTGAAAAGAGGACGCTGGACAAGATGGGTCTTTGGGCTGATCCCTCAGGGCTCTTATCATGGGTTGCATCCAACAAACTTGTCCCATTCATGCAAAGACTTCCTCTTGCACAACAGAACTTCCCCTCTTTCTCTTCTTCCCACATGCCTCCCACAAATCTGCTCTGGAGGTTGAAGAAACCCCCAGAACAGATTTGGGGAGCATGCAAGGGGAGGAGAGGATGGGGAAATTCTGTTGCAGAAGTGGAAATCCTCACACAAATGGGACAACTTTAATGGATACAATGCTATGCTCTCATATACTTCTTACTCACTCCCTGCTTGGGTGTGGAATGCATGGCCCTGGATGGATGGGCCTGCCTTTAGGAGAGGAGACAGATATTCCAACAGGCATGCTCATCCTTTCCCAAATCTAGAAGAGTTAAAGTAATCCACAGTAAAATGGGGGAGGGGCACCATATGCTCCACAAGAAGGCACCCATCTCTTTTGCAGGCATATCGATCTTGCAATACTGCAGCCAGCTTCTTGTCCTGCCTGAAGCTGCAATACAAATATATAACTCTGTCTCTATATAGTCCCAGTTCAAGCTAGTTATCTAAAATGTTAAAATGGAGTGATTGCAGAAAGCTTGCAGAACTAGAATGGGCATATCTCCTACCTTACAGAGGACAGCCCTCTATTTGAAGGCGACCTCTGTTTGAAACAATGCCTGGTCCAAGTCTGGTTTGAAGATAAAAGACCATAAGAAGGGAGAGTAGGAGCTTTAAAGTTGCCCATCAACAGTCAGTACCAGCATAGCAGAGTGGACAGGCACACAGGTCACCGGGTCACAGTCTTCACCAACATGGTGAGATGTATTCTATTTCTATTTGCTTTTCTGGTGATGCATTTACTCTCTCTCTTTTTTTTTTTTGGCAATGTGTAAGTGACTGCTCCAGAGGCAGATCATGGACCCCTATGTGAAAGGAAACTGATTGGGCTTAAACCTTAAAACTAGTTCTTATGCCCAACAAAGTTATAGCTGTTAGTTACCTCAAATGACAACCTTGAATGATGATTCAGGTTCCACAGAGGTATCGGCAACATGAAACACAGTTTATTAAAGAGAGTTAGCAGCATCAAACTAGATGAGATGACAGGAGACTCACGATGGGAGGTTCATGGCAAAATTTCCTGTTGTCTTGTCCATTTAGGTGCTCATATTTGACACTCTAGTAGAGGTCTAAACACAGGCCTGCAGCAAGGTTTCTCCTAATCCAAGGAAGAGAGGGAAGGAAGGGGAGACTGGGTTGTACTGAGGGGACAGTACACTGTTACCTGAAAGACTGCCTGCCCCTATATATACCTGTCAGATTACTAAACTCCTTTGGGGAAATTCTATTTGTGGCACTGGACTCTATAGAATATTGGAGGGTGTGACCGAAAACAGACTCTTTTTGCTATTTCCTCTATGAATGCCCTTCCCTTTGCCATACATGAGGTGGCAATGTGCAAGACATCTTGTGAAGACACATCTTTTCCCCCAGGCTTTCCATTACCCATACAATTGGGCCCTGTTGTACATGTTTGAGTTCTCTGAAATTCTGTTTTATTTGCTTTTATTATGTGTTTTTATACTGCTGTTTTATTGGTTTTAGCCTGATTTTTGCAATATTAAGTGGTTTATAAATGTTTTCAAATAAATTTAAAAAATATAAATTCACTCATTTAATCCCTCCCAATCATTCCCTAGGAAGAGATTATATGGAAAAGTATAATGTAAGAACCGCATTCCACCCATATATTTCCACTGTTATTTCTATGACTGAGGCAGCATTTTTTCTGAGAACACTGGGGTTTATAGGAGGATAAAATGAAATAACCCAACATACACCACCCTGGTATATTTAGAGGAGGGTAGAACACAAATGCTATTTTTTAAAACAAACATATATGGCCTAGAACACTTCCAGTTCAGTTATTTTCATGTTTAGTAATTGAGTCATATTTGAAAATATTACTGCTATCTAACCCTTGCTATGTTTATTTGAAAATTAACAGAGCAATTCTAAAGATCCCAGCTAAGAGACAGCAGTTACACCTGTGTAATATTAGCAGCAACAGCAACCAACCCAGTAGCCATGGCAACACTGCTGGTACACATGAGTCACAAAGAACCATACCAACAACATTTCCTCGCTAGTCAAGTATGGACTGACCCAATGCACACATGGCAACAAGGAGACACTGTGAGAGAGCCAAAATTGACAGATCTTTCCATTCCTAATTCTTGACCAAAAAAAAAAAAAAGATCCCTCAAGGCAGACATTCAGGCCTACCTCCATTATCATAAGTCAGAGTTAGTTGATCAAAAGTTTTCCTTCCATTCCACTCCACAGATTTTTGGGTGATCACCCTCAACATGCACTCGGATTTTTATTGAAAATTGTTTATTTTGAAGATGTGTATTTGTATGCTGGTCTATGACCGTAATAAAGTTATTCATTCATGCACTCAGATTTGTTCCAAAACATGAGCTTAGCGACTTCTTCCCCTGACCAGGAAAGACAACCAAAGGCTTCCTGTGATGTGTTTTCACTACTAGTATATGATTCCCGGTTTGCGATTCTGGCATCTATTTCCTGACTCTTCCTGTCACTCAGTGATTAATTTCCATGTCCCAGAAACATAAAACACACACACACACACAAAATATTTCTTAGGCTCCCTAAGGCCAATTTATATATCAGAAATGATCAAGCCCTTTCCATAGCAAAACTGTGGTATAGTGATCCTTCTCTTGTCTATCATAAAGATACAGAGCTGAATATACAAAGCTTCTTTTATCCCACTCCAAAAATTTGCAAAAGCTGCTAATGCTGTCCTACAGTATCTGTTGCAGGGATGGGGAACCACTGAAAGTGGCCCTACAGGCCTCTCTATCTAGCCCTAGGGTTTCTCCAGAAGCAATACCCTCTCCCCAGGTGCACCCCGTCTTCCCAGGCCACACCCGTCACCAGCCCTGCTTTGCCTCCTTTTACGTGACTAGAATGTGTCCTTGAAATTTTGACTATATTTCTTGACTTTGTGGATGGAGGACAGAGAGATGTGTGAATGTGTGTAGAAACAAGCCTACTGTACAAGGTAACTGTTGCTTCTGGCCCCTCTCACCACTGCCATGTGGCCCCCAGAAGGGTGCCTAGAAGGGAATGTGGCCCTCTGCCTGAAAAGGTTTTCCCACTTACAGCCATTCAAAAACATGACAGTATGTGTCATCTTGGGCAAGAGGCTTATTGCCACACTTACTTTTCAATCCTTTTTGTCAATGAATTAACAATAAGAACATATAGTGCTGCCTTATCTTTGATCTTTTTATCTTTGATCTTTGATCCATCAAGGCTTGTGCAGTCTATACTGCCCACCTGTGGTCCACCAAGTCCCTCAGTTCAGCTGGAAATGCCAGGTCTTGAACCTGGGACTTTCTGCCCTGGAAAAATATTTTCTATCATTGCATTATAGCCTCTGCACGATGGAGAAGGGATGGCCCTTCACACCACGTGTGAGTTCTCTATCCCAGGGATCCCAATACTGCTCTGTTTATTTAGAGAGGGGCCCCAGCTCAGTGCAAGAGCCCAGGTTCAATCCTTGGCATCTCCAATTTAAAAAGGGTAATGTATCAGGGGACTGGGTAGGGCAGCTGTGAGAGAACTAGAAAAGGTCCTCAAATGCAAAGATGTATCACTGAACACCAAAGTCAGGATCATTCAGACCATGGTATTCCCAATCTCTATGTATGGATGTGAAAGTTGGACAGTGAAAAAGGCGGATAAGAGAAAAATCAACTCATTTGAAATGTGGTGCTGGAGGAGAGCTTTGCGGATACCATGGACTGCAAAAGAGACAAATAATTGGGTGTTAGAAGAAATTAAACCAGAACTATCACTAGAAGCTAAAATGATGAAACTGAGGTTGTCATAATTTGGACACATAATGAGAAGACAGGATTCACTAGAAAAGACAATAATGCTGGGAAAAACAGAAGGGAGTAGGAAAAGAGGAGGGCCAAACAAGAGATGGATTGATTCCATAAAGGAAGCCATAGACCTGAACTTCCAAGATCTGAACAGGGTGGTTCATGACAGATGCTCTTGAAGGTCGCTGATTCACAGGGTCGCCATAAGTCGTAATCGACTTGAAGGCACATAACAACAACAACAACAACAAATGTATCAGGAGAAGTGAAAGGTCTCTGCCTGAGACCCCAGAGAGCTGCTTCCAATCACAGTTGGCAATACTGGATTAGGTGGACAACATAAAATAAGGCACCTGCCTACAATCCATTTGCTCTGTTGCAAGGGTCCCATATCAGGCCAATCCAGGGCTTTACACTGTCTGCAGCAACCTATAGGATGAAGTGACATTGTGCGCCCCTGTACCCTTCTGTTCCTGAAGAATGCTCTGAACATTTCCATTGAGTCCCAGATAGTTGACTAAGCAGCCCATTAGGCTTGCTTCTGACAGATGCAGGCGCTAGCTATCCTGATCTTCATGGTTTGCTGTCTCAGCACTATTGATAGGGTAGAAATTCTATTCAGTTCGCATTTAAAGGTGAAACTATATGAGAACCAAAACACAGTCGTCCTTCACAATTTGCAGTTCTCCAACAAAACAATGTTTATAAAAATCTACATATTAGGGGAAATGTGCATAAAAATGATCATATTAGTAAAATATCATACAAAAATGCATTATATTAGGGATAATAGCTTCAAAAATATGTACATTAATAAAAATACATACAATTATTATTAGGAGAAATAATTTAGGGTGGGTGGGTAACGCTCCTTTCCATGATCCGCAGCAGCATCAGCTCCCGACCCTGCTACAGATTGCAGAGAGGGAGCTCCCAGGCATAACCCTACTACTTTTTTAACTTTTTATTCCAGTGTTGAAGTGGGTCCTAGATGAATAAAATTCTTGATAATATCTCAGTTATTGGTAATTACATCTTTAGTATAAAGGGCAAATCCTATCCCTGAGGGCACCTTTGCTCAAAGTGGAACTTTGCTAGCTGTGTTACAGGAGTCAGAATAAAAGTGAAGAGCAATGACCTTCAAACACAATCTTTTTTTGATTATTCATGCTGAAGAAAGAATTATCATTCCACCTTAATGCCACAAGGAACTGGACAAAAACAGGCTCTTCCCTACATAACTCACAATTGAAATGGCCATAAGATGTCCTCCCCCCACCCTAAATGTTATATAGTTCAAGGAGGCAGAAAAATACCCCAAAGAAGGTTTTTGTATGGGTACTTTAACTTCCCATCCCATTTGACTTTTGGTCTTTAAAATACAGGTCAAATCAATGAATTTAATGAAGGCCATTTAGCACAATAGCCTTGCCTTGCATTTTGACCCAGATAAAGGAGAGTCAGTCTAGGTCAAAAAGCTTTAGCAAAACTTTAAGTGGTTAGTACACAAATGTGACAGAATGTTTAGAATCTCAGAGTCTTGGAAGTGCCATTGACAAGCAGTTAAAAGTATTTGAAATGGCTGCATGAATGAACTTTGATAAGGTAGAGCCATTGTCTTCCATTGTCCCTTCCTCTTCATACTAAAACACCCCCCAGAAAAGAACAAGAGTCAATGAATGTATAATGCACTCACTTTTACTCGAGTTCTTTGGACTTTTTCCTGTGGGCTGTTCATTCTATTTAAATGCCTCGACACACATTAAAACCTTTCTCAAATGATTGTGACTGTTGAGACTACAAGCCCTTTAATTATGCTAAGAAAACTATGGAGGGTTTATAGAAATCAATATTTAAATTAGGGATCCTCTGCCTTTCTTACAAAATGTCTAAAAAAAAAATTCCACTGCTGCAAGTTGCTTAGATACCACTTTGACAAAACAAAATTTGATGGGAAGCCTGGATGCAGATTCATATTTAGTGTTTATGTGACTACTTTCCCTCACTTTGGCAACCTCATGGAAGTTTTGTACAATATAGTCAATATCTGTTTCAGCTAAAATAAATGTGTCAAAGTCACAAGGAAAGAGGGAAGGATTTAAGGACTTCAGAGACAAATGGTCCTATTTAAAAAGTTCTGTCAGTTTGAGAGAAAGAGAGAGAAACCTCAATTGCAATGTATGTGCGCGTGTTTTTTTAAATAACTTTGCCAGGTCAAAGATTAGTTTGATCTTTATTTTTTGGATGGAGCAGTCCAAAGAAGCACATGTTGATTTCACATGAGTTCTAGCACTAAGGTCCAGGGCACTATGTTTTTTTTTTTCCCTAAGGGTCTTTTCCCCCTAGTAATTCTCTATAGCGAGATTTTTATTGTATTTTACCCTTTTGTCTAGTTCTTGTGTTTGAAAATTCCCCCCCTTCATTCATTGACCGGCAACTTTCTGTCACCCATCTTTGACTTTTCTCCTTACATCTGCATTAAAGGCTGTCATTTACTTCTACCTCCTCCCCCTCCCCTCTCAATATTTGACAGCCAAAAGCCCTCGACTGCTTTTATAGCTTTTTGTTCGCATTATGACATAACCTGTGCAAAGTGGCAACCGCTCACCAATCCCCGCCTGTAAAATTTGCAACATTTTTCGAGACGGGTCAGTGCCCATTTTGGGGGCCCTTTTCTTTATTTGAGGACCGTGTTAAAACTTTTTGCAGATGTGAGCCATTCAGGAGCAGTCTGTGGCTGCATGCAGAGATGGGAAAAGAAGAAAAGGCCTTCCTATTTTGTGATTGCCATAGTAACTCAAACATTGCCAGTGTGTTGGGGGTGTTTTTTGTTTTGTTTTCGTTGAAGTTTTTCTTTTTCTTCTCTCTTTCGCTCTCTTTTGGTTTGCTAGGCCTGTGCCAGTGAATTTGATTTCCTGTGCAATCAAGCCCTCTACTGGAGATCACAGCTTGGATGACACAGGGTTAGCACAAGGACAGTGTGCTTGTTAAGTCTGAAATTAAAGCATTTCAGTTTAAAATAATACCCATTTGTATCCATTTTGTTCAACATAACAACAGTTGCAGTCCCCAGGATGACAGGCTTGCCTTTTAAACGAAAGCCTCATATGACATTTATGAATGAGGCAGACCCTATTCATTTTCACTTTGAATTCATCGTCATTACTTTGGGTTGTTTGCTGCTATTTCTTCTATTTTTATTTTTATTTTCAGGCACATGGATGATATCCTCATGTGTACAATCCAATACAAACTTTATGATGGGAAAGTAGAAAGTAATTTATGTTTGGAGAAACAAAGAGACACATTTTAATCCTCATCATCTTAACATTGCAGTTGAATGCCTGAGTAACAAATTTGCAGCTATAGCTGTTGATGCATGGATGCTATTCTAAGCATGCTGGCTCCTTAACTTAAAATCTGGGATTAATATTACTAGACAGCAAATACACCATCATTTTAACATAACTGGAATTCAGAGTGTGCAGCTTACCATGAACACCAAATTAATTGCATACATCCCTTGCTCCAGCCAAGATGAAAATAGGTTTTCCTTTCAAACTGTCACTTTGCCGTGTGAGCCAGACACAGCAGAGAAAGGCAGTAAGGCAAATGGCAAGGGCAGCAATAAAGACTGACCAGCCAACACAAGGTAATTGTGGGCCGGTTCACATAGCCATCTCCATTCATCAAACAAGTCATCAAGTAGTGACTTCCATGTGAAGGAGACACTGCTGATTAATCACCACAAACAGAGCTTTTGTATCATTCAACCCTAGTCTATTCATTCTGCTGGGGAGCTGCTGCACTTGTACAGTGGGCAAGTGGGCCAGGTCCCTAGTAGTAGGGCACGTGCAGAGAGCCTCTATTGTGAACCCAGCTCACCATATGTCAACCAGGCTCCTCTTTTTTGAGGAGAGGAAAGAAATCACACAAATGTCAACTTTGTGGGATTGGGAGCTCACATGAAGCATCCAGTTCACACTGGAAGCCATTTGTGTGATGAATAGGGGTAACTTTTCCACCACACTATTATACCCTGAGAGAATATATGAAGCAGAACCCCATGTCAACCCAAGAACAAAACTTTTCAGTGGGCACAATTCACACATTCACCTTAGAGCAGGAGCTGGGAACCTTTGGCCCTCCAAGTGTTGCTGAACTACGACTCCCATCAGTCCTAACAAGCATGGCCAATAGCCAGGGATGATAGGAGCTTTAGTTCAGCAACATCTGAAGAGCTGGAGGTTCTCCACACCTGGCTTAGAGTCATCAGATATTGAGGAATCTGGTCTGATAGCTTTGATAAGGTCACCTGTTTCTGGGACTTCCGGGAAGGGTGACTTAGCCTGTGCCTGCTTTTGAGACGGGCTCCAGCCTCAAAAGAAGCTTATTCAGATATATCAGTCAGTTTTTTCTTTTTTTTTGACTGATTAAACTTCTCCCGGGTAGGGAGAAACGAAGAGATTAACCTCAAAGCCTATTTTTGTTGGGACGACCAGATCTCATTAATTTATGGGACGAGGTCCAGCCGACGAAGGTGGGACGGATTTTCAACAGCAAGCTCTATCTGTTAAAGCGAACGTTCATCTTATCTTCTAAGAGAGAACGCACTAACAGGCAAGCACCCTTCTTTCTATATTTTTCTTTTACTTGACTTAAATTGTTGCTGTTTAAAAGAGATTTGCCAGATTGATCGGTTTTTGACATCTCACTGGGGAGCCGTAACTTCTCTCTGCTACGCACTAATTAATAGCTTATCTCTGTTTTTGTTGCAAAAAGCTGTCCTGGATTTGCATTCTAAAGATACACACAGAAGAGGGATTTCTATTCCAGATTTTTATTTTGAAAAATATTATACTGTTTTGAGACTACTCTCTTTTTGGTCTATTTTATTTTGACGAATCTGTTTCTTGACGATTGCCATTAATTGCTTCGATCCTGGGAACTGCATTTTGTTTACTTAACTATTGGAGAGATAAGGCTGTCTGCTCTGTTTATACTGTGATGTCACCAAGTTTGGAGTATTAACCCAATTGTTGCTGAAATAAGAAGTGGTTTTCCTATATTTTTCTTTTAAAATGGCAATTAAGAAAGTGGCTGAGAATCTGGAAATAACTATGTTTCAGAGAATAATGAATGAGATTGAGATAACGAAAATTGAATTGAGTAAAATGAAGCAGGAGATTAAAGATATAAGGGTCCCTGTGAGAGAGGTGACCCTGGAAGGGGTCCCTGTGAGAGAGGAGACCCCGGAGATTGGAATAGGGGTCCCTGTGAGAGAGGAGACCCTGGAGACTGGATTAGGGGTCCCTGTGAGAGAGGAGATCCCGGAGATTGGAACAAACGTGGAACAGGAACAAGATTTGGAGTCTATGGACTTTAGAAATAAAATCTATTGTTTGGAACTCAATGTTATCTCTGAAGAAATTAATGAAGACTCTAGAGATAAAGTTATCAATGGCATGGATTATCTTCTGGACTGGAATGATGTGATGGAGCCCAATATAGAGAAAATCTATGGAATTAACTGCAGCCATGTGACAATGGAAAAATCTTTAAGAGATGACCCAGTGTATTTTGAAAAAAAGAACAGAGATATGATTTTACAGCAGTATTTCAGCAACTTATTCAGAATGGATGGCAAGAAAATATTTGGGATAGAGGTAATTCCCATCAGACTCTTATTATATGACTATGGCTTTGACAGCAAGATTATTATGGAATACTGATAATGGAAGATTGGATATTGAAATTACTGGACTTAACAAGACTACTGAAGATGGAAGATGGAAAATGGAACTAATAGAGATAATAGAACAATGGCTACTGAAATTACTGAACCTAACAGATTCTGATGTGATGGATTAATTGAAATGTTTATTTTGACTATGGTTATGACAATAAGATTATCATAATTAGTAATGAGATGGATTAATCGATATGCTTATCTGGAAAAAAAAAAATTGATAGATATATTTCTTAAAGAATTGAAACCCCTCTTTGACTTTTTGTGGAAAGAATAAAGTAATGTTTATGAGATTTGATGATTAAGTAAGATAACTACTGGAGGAAAGTGATTTTATAATATGACTTAAGAGACAGGATTGCTATATATTATAGACTTATAACTGATTTGATCTTTGACAAATGGGAAGTCAATATTTTACTCTTTATTTTTTATTTTTGTTTTTTTTTTTTTCTTCTTTTCTTTTTTTCTTTTTGTTTAACTATTTTTGATTTTGTTTTTTGTCTTTGAATGTTTTATGATTTTGTCTTGTATGTTTTATGAAAATCTGAATAAAAAAAATTATTGAAAAAAAAAAGATAAGGTCACCTGTTTCTGGACTTGTAGTGAGGAAACAATCTAGGAATGGTTCTTTTCCTCCTACTCGAATGTGTGAACAATGCTGTCCAGACTAGACATCCAGTTTAGTAAGTATGTGTGCATTAGGATGACCATATGTCTCACTTTACAGAGGACTGAAACAACTATCTTCCATTTAAAGGGCTCTTCTTTTGAAGGGCTGACCAGTCAAGCTTAAAGGATCCAAAAAAGGGAAAGCAGGAGGGATCTTGAAAATGTCCATCAGCAGTCCACACCTGGAAAGCAGCCTGAACAGGGACACAGCTCACCTGGCCACAGCCTTCCCCACTTTAGTAAGATGTGCTGTATTTCTTTTTAAATTATAGTCATGATTTCTAAACATATATGTATTAAAATACATATAAAATATATGTATATTTTAGAATATGCAAATTTTATGCTAATCAATATTCTCTATTGCCCTCATTTCTGGTGATGCATTTCCCCTGTTTTGATGAGGACACCCCAGTGTGTATATAGGCCATCAGTGGGAATGAGGATCTGCGAATCAGGACCAACAGACATTTGTAATGTATATACTATTAATAAGGGACACCACTGTATGATGGTCTAACTGTTGTTATTCTAAAATAACCCTCCTGCCCACGCAACCAAGGAACTGAAAGTCACACTGCATGGCTGACTAGCTTGGGTCATTCACAGGTCACTGTATTTCTCCATAGAACTGTTAACTCCATCTAAAGCTGCTGCTGTCTACACATGTCAAAAATTAGAAGGAAATTTGCCTCTGTGTGTGCCATTGAAACAAATGGAAAGCATAAGAGCACTGAGGTGTATTTTTAAAATTTATTTATTTGTAAAATTGTAAACCCGCTCTTAATCAAAGCTGATACAGGGAGGGGGGTGTACAACTAGACAACATAACCACCAATTCAAAACTTGGCCTTCACTTATTGAGAACATCTCAAAATCCTTTTTTAAAAGCACTGCCTACAAATTTCTGCTTTCAGATATTTTAATTACAAGGAATGCAGGCAATGTCATTAATGATATATCTAAATCCCATTGGAATCAGTGAGACCTACACATCAAGTGAAATACAAAAATTTATGGTTGCAAGCTTTAATCATTTCAACTGATAGATTAATTAACCAGTTTCAGTTTTGATTCCTTAACTGGTATGGGGAAATACTGATCAATGCAGTCACAAGTTCAGGGAATCCTTCTGTTATTTTTTATGCTTATTTTGGTTCTAATGTGTTTCTGCGATAGGGAATGGAAAAAAGATATTAAAAATAGTCTTTGCTTTCTCATGAGTAGTAGTGGCATTATTATTATTATTATTATTTATATTGACATGTGTTACCTCAATGTTACAAAAAGGCACCTGTATTTACGGTTCGATGATACATACTTTTATTTATCTGTAATAGTAAATATAATTGTGAATTATATTAAATATAATTAATTAAATGGATTTGCGTATGATTAAATAATAATAATAATAGGAAGCTGCTTTATACCATGCCAGATTATTTGTTCTTCTGGTCTAGTACGGTCTGCTCTGACTGGCAGACTGCTTGGCAGACTCTCCTTTGCCCTCATCCTTTTAGTTGGAGACGTCAAGGATTGAACTTGGGACCTTCTGCTTACACATGCCTTACCATTGCAGATAGAAAGATCTTTCAGTTTAGGTTCTCTCAGTTTCTTATTTTTTCCCCAATGTTAAATTCACTTCTCCACATTTCTGCAGCGATTTGCAATTTTTTTAAAAAAAAATCCTCATAAAAATTCTCCAGCATTTTAGTGCAAATTTCTCCTAATAAAAACATTGCTGTAGACAGTTTTGACGAATGTACACATTTTTGCAAGCAATTTCTATCATATAATGCATTTTTGAATGTTATTTTCACTCATACATTCATTTTTATGCATGCTCTTCTCTAACATATGCATTTTTGTAAACGTTGTTTGGTTGGCGCACTGCATTGCTAAATTGGAATAAGTGTGAATTTTGAAGGGCTGTGTTTCAGTTCTCACATTGTTTCAGAAAGTGTGAATTTGATAGAATCAGCTTGAAATGTGAACTGAATCGAATTCCTTCCCCATCACTACCTACCACTGAGCTGCAGCCTTTCCCTGCCATCTGGGACACTGCCCAATTTTTGTCACCAAGAAGGATGGATTCAAAGGGAAAAAATGCAAATAAGAATACCAGGAATGATTGGAGGAAAAGAGAGCCTCTCTTACAAGCAAAGCTTAAATGAAGATAGTTGAGCAGGGATCCAAGCCCCACATATAAACACCAAACAACTACCTCTGTCAACCCCATACTTGAACTCTTTGGGGCAAAGCCCAACTTCACATATTATACTCAAACCAAATATGGTAATAGGGAAGTCAATAGTCTATGCAATGGTAGCTGGTAAGCTAAGTATTCTGATTATCTGATCTCTACTCCCTTCCCATAAAGGCTGCAGGTCTATTTCACTATCCCAGGTCAGAAGGGGAAGAAGCAGGTAAATGAGAGCTGCCTTTTATGAGGTCATTGAAGGCTGATTGGCATTTTGTAATATTTGTGCTTATTTATATAAATACAGGTTCAACATAGATAGAGGTACATCTTAAACATTCCTGTGGACTTTAAAGTCTGCTGCTCCCAGATCAAATCTCTAGGGAGACAGCCAACACCCTAAGATATTTTCAGAGCTCAGTCTGCCTCTAAACTACTGACTTCTCCATACACAGACAATTGAATTGTAGCAGACTTGGCAGGCGGCAGAGAAGATTCATGGAGGATAAGGCTTTCAGTGGCTTCTAGCCATGATGGCTATGCTCTGCCTCCATATTAAGTGGCAGTACACTTCCAAATATCAGTTGCTGCAAACTGCAGGAAGGGAGAGTGCTCTTGCACCCAGGTCCTGCTTGTAAGCTTCCCATGGGAATCTGGTTGGCCACTGTGAGAATAGGATGCTAGACTAAATGGGACACTGCCCTGATGCAGCAGACTCCTCTTCTTACATTCTTATGTGATCTGGAAAAATATTTCCCCTATATGATCCCATATTGAGAAGCTATTGGCTAACATTTCATTCCCATAGCAACATAATGTGCTAGGGTTGCCAGGTCAGAAGCATCCCAAAACCTGAGATTTTAGGAGCGGGACCAAGTGATGTCACGGGGTGGGCCCAAGTGATGTCATTAAACATGATACATTAAGCATCAATCACAGTTGCTTGGAGTGTACAATTAAAAAAAAATCTGACTGGAAATTAAGCTAGACATTTTAGCTAAAAGATGGAGCCTGGGTAGGGAACATTTAATCTAGCCTACTTGCTTTCGGCAAGAAGGGTTTAAGTGCCTTCAGGCCAGGACAGTCACCAGAAGGTCACTGTAGGAAGAAAGGAGCCTAGTGTTGTGGAGATGTTAGATGGGAACATTCGGGAGTAAAGATGGATGCCCCTGAAGGCTGCAATTCTAAACACACGTACTAAGGGACTAAGCCCCCATAGAACTCAACAGGACTTACTTCTGAGTAGATATAATTTGGATTGTGCTTAAAGCTTGACTAGGGATCCTCTGCAAAGACATCCATATCCAAGCAGGGTGGCAACCCCCTGCCTGGAATGCCCTGCCCTTATCTTTTAATGTGGCTACTCCAAACTTCTTTACAGATTTGACCCTTCACTTCAGAAAGAGATCTGAGAAATAAGTAAGAGTAAGACGATTCTCTACCCTTTCTGTTTGCATAGATGCCCTCATCCTTCCCCTGTGCCAAGCAGAAGCTCTGGGCCAGGCGGGATGCAGTGGCATCTCACAGAGGACACCCTCCCCTTTCCTGGGGTATATGATTTGTCCTGTCCCAGAGCAGAATTAGGGGTTGACACCCCCAGTTACTTATTTTTTATGATTTTATGACATCATTATGTATTTATGATATCAGAAGCCTGATGATTTTGATTGCATAAATGTATTGTTATTCTTGATGGGGAGAGTCCCCCAATCACAGTGATATATCATACAGGGTACCCCAACATACATTTCAGGGTTCAGAGACATGTTAAGTTTGGTTTGAAGTTGCTGTAGTTGTCAACTCTTCTTTTTTAGTGTTTTGAACTTTCAAGCAAATAAGGAACTGGGAACTAGGAACCAACTTCAGCATTGTATCAGTTAAACAGATTAAACAGTTGCGGGGGGCGGCTGATATTTTGGTGTATATCTCGGGAACCAGACCACCTAGAAACTTACTTTTTAAAAAAAATTGAAGCTGAGAGTCCAGAGATTAAGGGGTGCTAGCCAGAGAGCCAGAGCCCCCCCAAAAAGCAGAGACTCCAGCCAAAAAACGGAGACCTGGTAACTCTATAATGTGCCCATGCCAATGCAGTGGAGCACGTAGGTCACCTTGGTACTCTAGTGGCCTGCATGTGATGCAACAGGAGGGTAGTCAGCTAGAGCACAGGTAGCATAAATCTTGACTGAGCACATGTGAGGCCACATTATCACACCTACCACGTGGCAGCAGCAAACAAAGCCTACTTCTCTGGGACCACTGCATGCGCAAGGAGCTGCTTGGCAGAGCTTTTCCAAATGGTGAATGGGCTTTTGTCATCTGGCCAAAATAGCTTTGCTCTGATACCCTCAGAGGCCTGCTGTAAACAACTTTGGCATCACTTTAGGGACAAAATTGCCCAGTTTTGGACCAAGCTGGATGCTATGGTTAGAGCAAGTCCAGTGGTTCCAGTCCGCTGTCTGTTCCATCTGTTCTGGATCAGTTTTGATTATTGTGGCCTGAGGATGTGGACAAGATTCTTGAAGGCAGCCAGCCACCTGTCCCCTTGATCCTTGCTCATCTTGGATTTTTAAATCTAGCTGTGGGGGGTATCATGGACCGGACAGAACTGGGGGTGGAGCAGCGAGATGGCAGAGGAGGAGGACTTTCAATGGACTGATGCTTCCCATGTTGAGCCATCCGGTGTGCAGGACTCTGAGAACTCTCTCCCTCTGGACAATGACAGTTCTGCCCCTGAAGCTCCGGTTACCCACAAGGAGGCTCAGCCCAGTCAGGCAGTTGTTTCCCCGCCTGATGTGCCTTCTCTACCCATGCTGGCTCTGCCACCTCCCCAGTGCATCGCCCTTCCCTCTGATGAGAAGGGTCCTGCTGAGGCAGAGCTACTGCCCTTTCCTTGGTCATGGGGACGCCAGCGTCGGCAAGAACAACGCACCCCAATGGCTCCCCTGAGGCGGCAATTTTGGGTGCATGCACGGTTCTAACAGTGACACTCAGTTCATGCAATTAGGATGCCCGCCCAACCTTACTCAAGCCAGGTGAGGGAGCAGATCTAGTTGCTGCGACAATATCTTAGTGCAGTGTAGTTGTGTCTAATCTAGCCTAGTAATGATGCTGAACCCTGTGTAACCTGTAAGCTGATTCATAAAGCCCTCTGAACTGAAATCTTTTAATAAACCTATTAAAGCACCATTCCTTTTTTGTGACTGACTTCAGGGTGTTCAGGGAGGACAAGGGGTTGACTGGGTGGCTTTTGATACCATTGACCATGGTATCCTTCTGGAGCAGCTCAGGGAGGTGGGGTTGGGGCCACTGTACTTCTGCTCCTACCTCCAGGGACATTTCCAAGGGAAAGTAGATATGGGACGCTTCTGTTTGACACCACGGGAGCTTTCCTGTGGTGTCCCACAAGGTTCCATTTTGTGAATATATGTTTTAATGGTTTTTAATACAGTAGGACCCCGCTTTATGGTGTTTTGCTAATGCAGCGGTCTCAATTAGATGCAATTTTAAATTGTTTTGAATTTTTTAAATTGTGTTTTAAATTGTTTTTAAAAGATGTGTTTTAAATTTGTATATTTGTTTTTGATGTTTTTAGTTGCTGTAAACCGCCCAGAAAGCTTCGGGTATGGGGCGGTATACAAATACAATAAATAAATAAATAAATTAGACTAAAGCCCCACTCACATGGCGCTTGTTCCGCTTTTATGGCGGTTTTCGGGCGTCACACGCCATTCTATTCAATGAGTTCCACTTTTTGGCAGTTTTCGCTTTTCAGCAGGGGTCCGGAACATAACCCGCCATATGAGTGGGGCCCTACTGTACTGTATTTTTACATTTCTGTAAGCAGCCCTGAAATCTAATGGTGAAGGGTGGGCAATAAATATTAAGAATTTTTTTTCCAGTCAAATCCTAAGAATATGGACAGGTATTGCCCTAAACAACCTAAGTGATAGCTAGGGATGGAGGAGAAATTTAATTTGGTCTGCATTTAAAGCTGTATTTATCAAATATGCATTTTCACAAACAATATGAGAACCGAAATGTGGCCATCCTTCAGAATTTGCACATTTCTGAATTTTGCAATGCGGTTCTCCAACAAAACAATGTTTTCAAAAATACATACATTGGGGAAAATCTGCATTAAAATAAATAAGTGAAACTTATATAAAAAAATGCATTATAATAGGAGAAAATGCTCGCAAAAATGTGTACATCTGTCAAAACTGCAGACAACAAATGTGTTTAGTAGGAGAAATTTGCACTAAAATGCTGAAGAACTTTCATAAGGGTTCTTAAAAAACCAAAAATTTCTGTAGAACCAAATTTAAGATTGGAGAAATTAGAAACCAAGAGAAATAAAACTGACAGATCTTTCCAACCTTAGTGATAGCCTTACTAACAGAAATCTAATGGAAACATCCAGATGGTGGGCTTTCCAACACTGGAGGCATTCGAGAGGCAGCTCTAAGGCCAACCTCAGTTAGCAATTTAAGGTTCCGAGAAGTTATCAAAGACAGTCCCACATATAACACTTTACAATACTCTAATATGTAGTACATAAAAAAATAAATAAAGTGAGGCTATCTCTATTCAGGAGGGGTTGTGGCTGGTGCATCAGACAAAGTTGGCGGTATATGCCACGGAGGTCACTTGGACCTCTAGTGACAGAGCTGGATCAATCAACATTGTCAGACTGGATACTTAATCCTTCAAGGGGAATGCAACCCCATCAACTTTGTTGTGGTAGCAATGGAAGAATCTACCCAACATGGAAGACAAGAATTTGTGAATTAGTGGTAGTAGATTGGTAAAACAGAGTATTTTCATGGGATTGGTCAAACACAGGCCTGCCTCCCAGCCTATCATACAATGGATGATTAACGATGATAATAATCTGGCTAAGAAAAATGATGTTGCTAATGCTGTTGGTTGCTTTGCTGTATGTTCTATGCTAGCTTCTACTGTTGTGAAAGTTGATTGATTGGCTGCTTTATATATTGCTCTTTTAAGGTTTTTAATTATTATGTAAGCCATAGTAATTGAAGGTCCTTGTTCAGCCAAAAAGTGACATATAAGCAAATAGACTAGAGCAAGCAGACAGATAGTTGGTAGTTCACAGGGAACACAACATTCCTGTGTCTGTGTCGTCCCACTTTAGGTGTCCCTCTAGGCTATGGGTGGGGAATCTCCAGTCTGTGGGCCAAATTTGGGGCATCATGCCTCTCTATTTGGCCCATGAGAACATTTTTCACAAACAATTCCCACCTGCCCAACACCCGTCATCATATATGACATCAGGTGTTGGACAGGTAGAGATGCAGCAGAAAGCAGGACTGAACTTCCTGCGTACCAGCTGAGCTCAATCCTGCTTCATTTAGGTGTGAAAGAGGTCCCCACAGGGCACGCTTGTACACCTGAACGAAGCAGGATTTTGCTCAGCTGATGCGCAGAGAGTTCAGTCCTACTTGGTCACTTTCTCCCCCAATCCCTGCAGGCAAACTTTGATAAGTGGGTGGGATCACCCACCTGCCAGTCACCTGATGTGATTATGGCATCATATGATTGACAGTTAAATTGCCCCACCCACCTGACAGAGTTGGCCCACAGGGCAGGAGGAGATAAACATCTGCCACACTGGGTCAAAAATGTTCCCTAATGCTGCTCTAGCTCCTCCCCTCCAGATGGAACATCTGCTTGAGAGTGTTAGGGGACTCTCTGGCACAGCATGGGAGGTGAAACAGGAGGCTTCAAGGGTAATTGTTGATAATTGCCTCCCACCTTTCCATTCGTGAGAGCCTTTGCTGGATCTAAGCCCCTTTCGCAAATGGAAGGGGCCCTTCTGCAAATGTAACCTTGAGGAGAGGGTGGATATAAGTCTAAATAAATGAATGTTGCGAATGTATCATATATCTTTCATGGGATATACTGCTCCATGCAATGATCACAGTAGAATAGTCTCTTTTTAATGCAGTTATTTTGCAAATTAGCAACACTGGGAGGGAAAACAAACACAGATGACAGAAGAGTGCATCCATCCTTTTATCACATTGACAGGGGACCAAGCCAACCATCTTCCTTGCTATTGGACAACACTTTGATCTTAAGCAGTGGTTGAAAGACTGTGCCACTGAAATCACTTAGTGCAATGTGGCCAGGAGTAACACAATGTTCAGACAATGACATTTATAGCAATCACTGGGAATAGGGTGGGTGGGGAAGAATGGCTGGCTTAAAATAGCTGTGCTTATTTTGTATCTGTGGGGCTGGGGTGCAATAGATACTAAAGAGTTAAACGGCTTGTGGGGAAATGGAATAATCTTCATTTTTTTCAATTCAGTTCTGTGTTTAAGCTTGATTGTATTGACACCTGCACTGTGAGGAGAGTAAGATGGTCTTCCTTTGTCACTTATAATAGCTCATCATTATTGTTCTAACACGCTTTTAAAAAGAAAAGAGGGGGAGTGACCCACCAAGCCCTAATCTTCCCCTTGGTGCCAATGATGGTTACAATGGTAAGATAGTTTGTCGCCCTCTCCCCCTCTTCTTCGCTTACTCTCCCTTAACCTCCTATTGTCCCCATCGCCACAATACTGTGGCACAGTGCAACTAGTTTGGGGGCACTTTCTTCTACTGTACTGCCCTGTGCTTGATTGCTTAACTCTTTCATATTCAACTGTTCTGAAGATTTACATTTTTAATGGCTCATTTATGTAATCCCATAAATAAAGTAGGGGGAAAAGCATTCCACACACAAATGAACGAATTGGGGGGCCTGCAAGGAAAGGGGTGGGTGGGGAAAAGCTGCTGGTGCAGGTCACCCAGGGTCTCAGCTGCGGAGGCCTTGATTGGTATCAACCCTCATAGCCACTGTGGCAAGCAATGGACTTAAGACCACCCAGTCAGGCCCTAAATGGTGCATTACCAAGGAATAGGAGGAGGATGGCTCTATAGTTTAGGCTCTCCTATTTATAGAGTTCTACAGCAAAGACTCACTCATTTACCTTATTGCTTGGACAGCTGCACATCTCCCATAAAAAAAAAAGTTGCTATGATTAGTTTGCCTTTCTGCTAGCAAGCAGCTGATGTTGTCAGGGTTTCACTGACAACCCCCCCTTCCTTCCTTAAGCAATGTATTCCTAGGACGGATATATTCCCTTTTAAAGTCTGTGAATTCAGCCACCTGCCTGAAGATTCTGTTTGACATCCGAGACAGAAAACAAAAAAGGAACTATATGTCTATGACCTCCCCACTCTCTATTCCACCCACACCTCTTTCCTGCTTTTTCTTTTAAAGGCAAACCCCTGGAGAAGTAGAAGAAATGAAATATATTTATATGGTGGAAAGGGGAGGGGAACCCACAAATGGCCACTTGATGGAGATACTTTACCTTTAATAGTCTCTTCCATTTTCAGCACCGCTGTCTCTCTGCTTCATATCATAGCTGTTTAGTTCTGCACATTTATCTTTGTGGATTGTAACACTGCTTAGTCAGTATCTCAAAACACACCAAAGTTACTGCCCACAACAGTAATCAACAGTGGGCTACAACTGAGTTATGCTAGTGGAACCTTACTGAGCCCATTTTGAAATACATCAATTGTGGATTAGAAGTGCAATATAATATTACTAGCAGTCTTGTACCACACATTGCTTGGAAATTTTAGGAAACAAAACAAAAATCAGTGTTTTGAAAGGCTGAGTCTGTCATCTTGATTGAAAATGGCATCCAGTTGTATCCAGCTGCTCCTTGATCTCAGGAAGCTTCATACAAAATTTAGGTACAATAATTTAAGAGGTGTCCAAACGCATAGCGAACAAACAACTTTCCAAAATATATAATAGATATGAATTAGAAGTACAACATATTATATATATATATATATATTGTTGCACATACCCCACTTCCATGAGTGACAAGAGCAGCAATACCAGCCAGCACTGGTTTCTTTTTAGGTAAGAGAGCACTGACAATTGTATGTGTTTGCGAAATATTTGCTTTATTTGCAAATATATCCAAGAAGATCATAGGCTGATGCAGAGACACTTTTACAATGCAGAGATCCACTACTCCACATTAGATCTTCAGGACAGACCCTGTTGGAGGGGTGTCAACTTTCCTGAATTCTGATGGCATCTCTTTCAAACACACAAAGAGATCCCCAACTAATCTCTGATCATTACATTCCTTTGAGGAAACATCAACAAACCACATTGGGCTGTTAACTGGCAATCCACCAAATAAAGGGAATGGACAGCCAGTACCACTTTAATAATAACATATTCTTAATTTTGTGGTCTAATATTCCCATCAACAAATCTCTAATGTAGAAGACATCCAAGTCACATCATGCAATTCACATCACTTACATCGGCTGAGTAGATGATGTAGACTAGACTAGGGTACCTTACTGAGGTTTTGTATCTAGCTAGCAAGGAGTTTTAAGGGCATGCTGCTTGCTTTTTGGGAAATTATCAGCTTTAAAGCAAGGATAAGGATCAGGCCCAAGGGCCAAATACAGCCCTGGGCAGCCATGTAGCCAGACTTCCTTGTTAGGTGGGGCAGCCACATTTCTAGGTGGACATTGGGGAGGAGAGGTGCATAGTGCCAGCCAATCCCCCCCCCAAACACACACACATACACATACTGGTGGAGGGTCAGGGGAAGGCAGCAACTTTCCCCATCACTCCTCCTCCACCCAGAGTGTTAACTTACATGAACAAAGTTTAATAGGTTGAATTGTCTCACCCTCTTTTGAAAGATCCTTAAGAATACCAGACTCAAAAACTTGCCTTTGCTTATACTACAGTCCTCTTTCACATGTGGTCTGTCCCTGTGTTCTGGTTCTTCACGAATTGAACTACTTTGGTAATGACAATGAGTTCCTGATCTTAGCTTTGATGTTGCATTAGGTATCTCAGTTTTAGATTCCACCTGAAAAACAAACTTGTCCATACTACAAGTTACAGGAAAGGCAGAGAGAAAATAAATGCTTTTCGAGTGTGTTTGTTAAACTCTCCTTAAGCGTCCTTCCTTCTAGTCTTGTTCCTGACCTTTAGATTTTCCTTCCTGCTGGACAATCAAGGGAAAGCTTTTTAACTGGCTGCTATATAAAGGACTAACTAAGCAATTGGAAATTAATTGTGGAAAACAATTGTATTTAATTTTTTTTTACTGTTGCTGGATTGATTTTTCTGTCCATAAACCCTGAAAAGGCCCTAAGCTGAGCTGCACGTATTGGGAAAATCAGCAATTGGGCCCCAGTTACAGCCTAGGTCATCAGCCAGCTAGCTAGCTGGCCAACTGTAGTGTACACAGCAATATTTCTATTCCCCTAGGGCTGTTTTCATCCTTTGCCATCATGTACTCAAGAAAAAGAAAAAATAGCCATTATGAACAACAAATGCTTTAAAAGAGTAAGGGGTAGCCACTTTTTCAGATCACTTTAAGTTGTCTCTTAATTTCACCCTTTAGAAATAAGCACCTATTCCTGCTCTATTCATTATAATAACCGCAGAATAAACACTCTTACTTCTTACTGCAGGCAAACAAACATGCTTTTTATTGCTGGCTGGGTAGAGAACACAAATAAAAGCAGAGCAAAGAAAAATCCAAGGGCTGGAGTCTAACTGTAGCCCATAATCAGGGCTGGTGCAAAAGGGCGGCCAGGTTGGGCCCTGGCTGAGGGGCCCCTGTGGCCCAGAGGGACCCCTCCTTAGGGTGTGGTGGTAGTGTTCTCCTTCCGCGATCCTCAGCAGGGTTCCAGCCTGGAACGTATCCTTGAACTCTGGTACTAAGAACAGAAGAAGAGTCTGCTGGATCAAGCCAAAGGCCCATTTAGTCCACTATCCTGCTCTCACAGTGGCCAACCAGATGTCTACAGGAAGCCCACAAGAAGGACCTAAGCACAATAGCACTCTCCCCACTTGTGATTCCCAGCAACAGGCATTTATTCTTACTCTCTGCTTTCTGTTTCCTGGCCAGTTCCTGATCCGCAAGAGGGCCTCTTCCCTTATTCCCTGACTGCTAAGCTTACTCTGGAAGCTTAATAAAGTACCTTGTCAAAAGCTTTTTGAAAGACCAAGTTCACTATATCCACCGGATCAACTCTGTCAAGATGCTTCTTGACACTCTAAAGAACTCTAACAAGTTAGTGAGATTGGACTTAATGTTGCAGAAGTCATGCTGGTTCTGCTTCAGCAACATTAGCTCTTTTATATGCTTGGTTATTTTATCTACAATACTTTCTACCAGTTAAGCTAACTGGTCTGTAATTTCTGGGATCCTCCCAGGATCCTTTTTTAAAGATTGGTGCTACATTGGCCACTTTCCAGTCCTCAGGTATGGAGGTGGATCTGAGAGACAAGTTACATATTTTAGCTAGACGACCAGCAGTTTCACATTTGAGTTGTTTGAGAACTTTCAGGTGGATGCCATCCAGACCCAGTGATTTGTCAGGGTTTTTTTTGTCTATTAAGCCTAGAACTTCATTTCTTGTTACCATTGTTTGCCTCAGTTCCTCAGACTCCCTTTCTGCAAAAGTTAGTTTAGGCACAAGGATCTGCCCTATATCCTCCCCTGTGAAGACAAAAGCAAATAATTCATTTAGCTTCTCTGCAATCTCCATATCCTGCTTAAGCACACCTAAGACTCGCTTGTCATGCAAGGGTCCAACCTCCTCCCTAAATGGTCTCCTGCTTTGAAAGTATTTAAGTAATTTGTTGTTGTTGGTTTTTATGTTTTTAGGAATGTGCTCCTCAAATTCTTTTTTAGTATCCCTTATTGACTTCGTGCATTTCTTCTTCCAGAGTTTGTGTTCCTTTTTATTCTCATTTGGGCAAGTCTTCCATTTTTTGAAGGAAGCCTTCTTGTCTTTAATAGCTTCTTTGACTTTGTTCATTAACTACGTCAGCATCCTTTTGGCCCTGACGGTACACATTTTCCCACCAGGCACCTTGTTGGCTATTGTGAGAACAGGATACTGAACTAGATGAAACACTAGCCTGATCCAGCAGGGTCTTATGTTCTTAAGTACTTCTGATTTAATTAAGGATTAAGATTGTACTAAAACAACTATTTTAAAGTTAACATTTTGAAGCTTTTTCTCCCCAAGAAAAGTTCTGGGTTGACCATTTTTGGCACCTGCACTTGACACATACGGCAAATACGTGCTTGCTTACATTTGGCAACAAAGATTGTATACCATTCTCCCAAGACTATTAAATTTTGTTCACATTTAAATGAAAAGTACTCAATGCATTTTAGTAACACAGTTCAAGTTTAATGTTAACTCAGGAAAACTATCCAAGGTTGAAAACAGCTTAACCATACAATCATCCAAATAACTTTGTCTAACGATTTAAATGTCAATGTTTCCATACAATAGAGAAATGACGAAGATCAATCCCACTGTAACAAGATAAGTCAGACTCTAAGTGGCAATTTCCTATATTGTTTTGCAAATGTAGTCAGCAATTTGCAATAAAAATGTAGTTTTCACTCTTCTGATAGTATGTTCTTCATTCCATTGCCACTCAAGAGACATCTCAACACACAGTTGCATTTATTAGTGATGCTTCACACATCATCTACATGGATGGATGCAAAACAATGAAAACCAATTTTAGATCAAGCCAACAGCTGTGATCTAACAGGTTCCATGTGTATGCAAAACTCTAGGTCAAAAAAAGGGCTCCATCATTCACTTCATCATTGGGAAATATTCTGTGCACACAAACAAATGACATGTCTGGTGCATCCCCCCCCCAAGTTTGAAGTGAATGAACATCTATATCTTGTGCAGAGTTCTATGTGTGTACTGAAGTTTCCATGTGGACACCAGAGCCACTCAATCAGGGAAACTATTTCTTGTACAATTACCAATATACGTTAAGCTTACTGACATTTAGTAATCAGTGTATTTAGGTGTCACATCAGACATTTTCAGGTTATAGGCGCATTAAACTCACTCAAATCTAGCCACATGCAGGTCAAAAAGCATATCAAGCTTTCTATACCTCTGGAACAATTTTTTTTAAAAGCAAAGATTGAGTAGCTTCTTTGAAGGTATTTAGAAGCAAAATAACTTATCAAGTACAGAATACACATTTATGTGTATTAATTTAAAGATAATTGTTTCCAAATGGCCTGTGCTAAGCACAACATTACAACAATCAAAAGAAAGGCAACAACTTTAATTGAATAGGGAATGGAGGGTGGCTTGCAGAGCAGGGGAAACAGGAGAGGAATACACTGACATTGTTTTTTCAAACATGAGAACTCCTTAAGGAAAGTTCATGAGAAGAGGGGTTTGCTCATCTCTAAAAAGCTGTTGCCAATGCAGACATCTGTACTGAACAATGCCCTCTATTTGAAGGTATATAAACATCCCTCCAGAGTTCAGTGTTTCAATTCATTCTTGGAATGGCATGGATTCCTCATCATTTGCTTGATCGCTTTTCGTCCTTTGAGTGTTGGTTCCTGTTCCGGTGCCTAGGAGGAGAAGAGCTTACCCTTCTCCTAGACCGAAAGCTAGGTTTGTAAGGGTGGGATCTGTGTCTCTTTGGTTTGGTTTCTTCCCTGCTCTGGTTTGGCTCAGATTCCTTACTGTCTTCTTGATGTTTTTGTCCCTGCTCTTGCTCCTTTGGGGAGTGCAATGTGTTCTTAATAGTATTAATCAGAAACCTTTTATTTGTGCTGGCAAGGGGACACTTCATCCTGTATGGATATTAGAAAGCAGCAACATAAATATCTAATCATACACAGGCACAAATACAGCAAATATCCAAATCAAATAGCTCAACTTTGCATGCTTTTGGCTTTCCTTGTATGCCACCTAGTGTAAACTTGGAGTACAGAAAGAAGCAGTCAAGACATGTGCCTTTTATCACAGGCTTAAAAGCAACAGCCTGATTCTATTAAAAGGTGACAATATAGTGACTTTTTGTGATGTCTGCACAAATATAGTCACACAGCTAACAAAATGTTACACGAGCTGCAAATTGTATTCTGTGCTCCTCTTCTATAGACTCAAGAAAGCTTACAATATTAAAGAGTGGAGAGTACTGGTGGAGGGTGGGGAAGATAGTCTTGCTGGCATTTGCCTTGCCACTCCCCTTCCTTGGTAAAGGGGTATGGGAATGCACCTTTTGTTTGAGTGCTATGGGGATGATAGAGAACCCACCCTTTGAAAGAGGGGAAAGACCATAGGTCAGTAGTAGCACACATTCTTTGCATGCAGGTTCATTTCCTGGTATCTCCAGCTAAAAAAAAAGGTTAGGAAAGATCTCTGCTTGACATCTCAGGGAGCTGCTACCCATCAAAGCAAGTAATAAAATAATCATCACACATAGTACTATAGTTCAGGAATACTTAGTACTTGGGGCCTTGATTAGGAATAGGCTTTCAAACAATTCTGTACTGAAGGGGTTTCAAAATGGCAAAGTTAAGAAATCCTGCATATTCTATAGTTTGAAGTAGTTTATGCAGCTCATCAAATCACACTGTTGCATTTAGGAATTTTGCAAGGATTTCTGAGGCAAGCCTTGAACTTCTGAGCATCACCACCTTTCCCTTCCACTGCCTCAAGCCTTATTACTTACCTTGCAACAAGTAACTCCTTGGAGCAAGGGAAGGAGACAGGAAGCAACAGGCACTCTGGAGGTCCCAGAAGAGCTTGTTTCCACACTGGGGTTGGGATAATCCCTGGAGAAGAAACAAGCTCTGCTGGGATCTTCTGTGGCCTTTCTTGTCCCAAATAAAGGTTTGGGGTAAGAAAAGGAAGGAAGAGTTGGCAGAGTTTGGCACCTTTTGGGGCAACCAATGGGATACTTGTGCATCTTGTAGATCTACTAATTTCAAAAGCACAGAAACATCTTGTAGGTATATTTTGCCAGAAAAATGTACATTTGATTAATGTGATACACAGAGAGCCACTGAATATAACGGACTATGAGCATCATTACTTTCAGACAAAAAACAGATTGTTCTAACAGGAATTATGTGAAAATAATTCTCATTGATTTCAATGGCATTTCTTATGTGTGTGCTTAACATGGTAGCTAAAACAACAAAAGGTTATCATCCAATTCATTCATGGAAGATTTACAGTGTAATTTATGCATGTTGAATATGAAATAATTCCCACTGTGTCCAATGGGGCTTACTCCCTAAACAACATGTTTATGACTGCAAACTGAGTGACTTTTTCTCTAACCTATTTGTATTTAGAAAAACACAAATTTTGTTTTAGTTTAAAGAACTTACCAGCCCATGGCTCCCATGGTTTCTGCTCTAGTTTTCCCACGCTTGGCCTCTGTTAGAAGTTCTTCTACTGCCTTCCTAACATTAGAGTACATTAAAAAAAAGTAAATTTGGCCAATTTTCCAATATTGGCAGATTTATTTCTTACAGTTGTTCATGTGAAAGGCAGCTAGTGCAAACTATTGATCCATTCCAAGATCATCAAAGCTACTGTTGCAGAATCAAAACAAACAGAAACAGTAATGTAAGCATTAAAGGTAAGGATGTTTATCCATCCTTAATTAGCGATTTCTATCTTTAATAGCTTAAATCCTATGATTTACCATACAGGCACACAAAATATATTTGAATGCTTTTCAAAAAGGCAGTTTATCAAGAGGATTAATAAAGAGAGACCCAACCTGGGATAGAAAAAGCTCTGGCACCACTGGGAAAAAGTGATGTCACTCCAATTATTGTTTAAACTATGTTTAGGTCAGTTTTAAGGACTAAAGCTCTCTTAGGGTGGCTTAGATTTTCAGTAGAAGTTATGTCAGAACTGAAACATGCCAGGATTATACACTCTCAAATTCCTATTTAACCTAGTTCCATTATCTACACTTAGTTACAAAGCCCAACTCAATGTAAATATATTAAATAGAGATAGTAATATGATGAAATTGTGTGCTCAAACATTTACTTTTTAATTACATTTGTGATGCCCCAATGCTGGAGTAGAGAACCAGTGGCCCTGCAGGTGTTGCTGGACTACATCTCCTGTCATCTCTGACTATTGGCTATGCTGGTTGGGGCTGATGGGAGTTGTAATCCAGCAAACACCTGGAGGGCAACAGGTTCCCCACCCCTATCCTAATACCACTCTTAACCCACTACTGCATATACAACTGTTCCAGGCATGAGGAGAAAATGTGTTTTAATTCTGGTTAAACAGAAAATTCAACAAGCCACATATAGAAAACTAATTTTGCTAATAAAGATAACCTAGTAATTATGATGAATTTTGCCAAATCTAGTACCTTGTCTGGATTAAAAGGTGGTATTCAGTGCTAGTCCTGCTCAGAGCAGACCCACTGAGGTTAGTAGCCATACTAACTTAGGTTCATTAATTTCAATGAGTCTACTAAGAGTAGGACTTAACTGAATACTACCCAAGGTTTTTCCACAGATCAGTGATGTGTGGTGTCTCCAGTGTAACTATCTAGGAATTCATATTCAAGTATGTGTTACTATACTGAAGTTACCAATGTAGCAAGAAAATTTACTCACTTCAAGCTGCAATGCTTCAATGATAATTTGTGGAGAAACACAATATTGTGAATTTCATCTGTATGTGCAACTGTCAAGCCCTTTTATCTCCCTTAAATTCACCAGACAAGGTGAAACATCTGTAATATGAAAACAGTACAGAACCAGAGGCCTGCAGCTAGGCGAGTTAGCTAGTTCCTTGAAGTCATGTGAAATATGGCAACATATCCTCTCTTTAGCCTCACACTAGCCAACAATCCTCCAGCCCCCAAATAGATTAGTGGGGACAGATTCCATTTTTGGCAATAGCACACATAGGCCCTCAGTGAGATTTTCTTTAGCCACCCTGTCTCTTGAAGCTTCTGCCACACAGCTTCCTAGTCCGCGTACTTCCTGGCTGCCTTGAACTCCTCTCTCCACCCCCTTTCATACTAGCAACCAATCTCTTCTGTTTCTGCACACTGTCTGAGGTCTTTTCTTAACTGATTGGACAAAGCTTTCTTACTGGCCTCTCTTTTCTTCAACTAACTAACCTTTTTTCCCCTCAAGCCTCCTTCTTATCTACTTCAGCAGGTTAAAACACAGATTAAATTTAAATCAATTAAACATTAAATATTAAGTTTTTCATAAAGAATATAATTTGAATAAAAGCATGTCAGTCCTACAATTAAATGGAATCAATGGCTCTCCCAGACAGACTGACTCAAAAGCCTTTTCATTTAAATGAAGAACCAAATATGAATTTACACTCTATCAAACATGGACATTTCATTTTGACCTCATGAAAATAAAAGTCCTCTAGTCTGATCAGTAACTCCAGCTATGCTTTAACCTATCAGTCATAGGTACTTTATTTATTTTTTTGTTACTTTGTTTTTGGAAGGTTGGGCTGGGGCAAAGCAAAGAAAGGGGGAATGGTGGAAAGAAGAAAAGACAAAACTATCCCCTGCGCATGAGACAACCTAAAAGGTCATCTCATCCTTATATACCCAATCAATCACTGTGCTCTACATGGAAGGGCCTCTCGAAGATATCTTATCAGGAGTTCCCTTACGTACAATATAGGAATTTGGCCTTTAGTGTTGTGGCACCTATCTTCGGGAATTTCCTCCCATTGAATATTAGACAAGTGCTGTCTCTGTTGTCTTTTCGGCACCTACTTAAGAGCTTCCTCTTTCAATAAGCCTTTTAAGTAGAGACCTTATCCCAGTCTGCATCTGTATTGGAATTGTAAGATTTTTTTCACAAGTGTTCCCCCCCCCCCGGGGTTTCTTTGGGACGAAGGGCAGGATATTTATTTGAGAAATGAATTGTTCCTATATTTAACCTTACAAACTGTTATGGCAGCTGGTCATAAGACAGACACTATAATTTAAAGAAAAGGAACATGTACAAAACATATAAGTGTGACAAACAGATGCAAGGCCTCATTGTAAGAATGAAAAAGAATTGTAAATAATAGTTATTTACAGTAATTGATTCAATTGTCAGATTTGTACCACTGTTTAGGAAACATATGAACTTATCACGAGGCAACTTGATTTAAATTGGCCTTTTTCCTTGCTAGTTTAAATTGCTTTGATTTAAAATCAATCCATCCTGCTATCTTTCTTTGAAGGCTTGTTTCTCACCCCACTGATTACTTCCCCCTTTTCCATCAATTACTCTGCTTCAGAATTTCTTACTCTGTTAATTTCTGCAGCTCTTCCTGTTTCTAGGCCTCAAGAGCGCCTTTCTACAGCTAAAGTGACAAGATAACTGCTTGAGATGAGAAAGGGGGTATGGTGCTGCGATTATTCCCTAGCCCGATGTATGACGTGAAGCAGCTGATGGTTCTGCGACAAAAGAGACAACAGGAGTACAAGTGGAGCTAAGCTTATAATTGCTCTCTCTCTCCTCCCCATAAAAAGAATTTGGAATCAAAAGTTAGTGTTTTGAAGCTCTGAGGTAATTCCAATTCACTAATAGGCAAAAAACCTTGCGGTTTAAGAATGTACCTATAGCCCACAGATATTTCTACCAAACTTTAAAAAGCAGGGAAATTGGGCAGCTATAGTGAATGCACCAGGGGAGCAGGAGACCTGAACTCCTCACTGAGATATTGTACTGCCCTACAAAGTTGTCAAAATCCAAACACAATGTTACCAAATTCTTCCAAGCTACACAGCAAGTGGATTGGACTGTGAAAGACCAACCCAAATTGTGTTTGCATTTTGACAACTTTGTAGGGCAGTACAATATCTCAGAGAGGAGGTCAGGTCTCCTGCTCCCCTGGATCATTCACTATAGCTGCCCAATTTCCCTGCTTTTTAAAGTTTGGTAGAAATATCTGTGGGCTATAGGTACATTCTTAAACCACAAGGTTTTTTGCCTATTAGTGAATTTCCCTGCTTTTTAATCCGGGAGGTAAGAAATGGGATCCTGTGCAAGTTTGCTGAGAATGGATTGATCATTTGCATGCTTATTGAGTTAAGTGGGATTTACACACACACACCAGGCAATCATGCTTAGGATAGGTGAAACTGACCACAGGGGATGGGGAAGGGAGGAGAGGGAGGCGGGAGGGGTGGAAAGGCAGAGGGGAGGACTGGGAGGGGAGCAGGCAGGAGGGGGAGGGGAGAAGAAAGACAGATGTAGTCGTTTGCATGTTTATTGATTATTGAGTTTAATGGAATTTACTCCCGTGCAATCATGCTTAGGATAGGTAAAACTGACTGGGGGGGAGGGACGGAGGACTGGAGTGGGCAGGGAAGGCGGAAGAAGGAAGAGGGGAGGAGAAAGGGAGAGGAAAGGGGAAGGAGGGAAAAGGCAGGTCTGATCATTTGTATGATTGAGTTGAATCGGATATACTCCTATGCAATCATGATTAGGATAGGTAAAACTGACCAGGCTGGGCCTGGCAACCAAGACGTCTTCTGTATCTTTCACAGTTGGGCAGGAGGAAGGGACAATTCTACCTTGTGGTTTTTCCCATTACAATGTTGCAAGAACACCGGCACTTGGCTGACTTTCTCTTCTCCTAAAGATACAGGATCAGTCTCAGGCCCTGAACCTGGCAACCCTACCTCCCACCCAAATTTAAAACAAAGCTGTCCCTGGCCACATCCACACCGGGCCTCTATTACACTTTGCACAAACATTATTTATTTATCTATTTATTTAGTGTATTTATATACCACCCCATAGCCGAAGCTCTCTGGGCGGTTTACAATAAATAAAAACATTAAAAACAAATATACAAATTTAAAAACACATCTTTTAAAAACAATTTAAAACAATTTATCATGGCTTCTCTCAAAGCCATGGCTCAAAGCCAATCATTTATTATTATTTTTATTATTATTATTTATTAAATTTTTATACCGCCCAACTAGCAATAGCTCTCTGGGTGGTGTACAACAGAAAATACATCTCATAAAAAGTGCATAATAAATATTACAAAAACGTATAAAGTGCAAAAAATCAGATTACATAATATTTTAAAATTGAAATTAAAACGCCATAGAAAAGAGGCAGGTGTTAAGCTGGCACCAAAAAGACAGCAGCGTCGGCGCCGTACGTACCTCAACGGGGAGACTATTCTAGAGTTCGGGGGCCACCACTGAGAAGGCCCTAGTTCTTGTCACCACCCTCCGAGCCTCTCTATGAGTCGGGACTCGGAGGAGGGCCTTCGATGCAGAGCGCAGTGTCCGGGCAGGTTCATATCGGGCGAGGCGTTCCGACAGGTATTGTGGTCCTGCGCCGTATAGGGCTTTATAGGTTAAAACCAACACTTTGAATCTGGCCCAGAAGCATATTGGCAGCCAATGTAAGCGAGCCAGAACAGGTGTTATGTGTTCCGACCGCTTGGTCCTCGTTATTACTCTGGCCGCCGCATTTTGGACAAGCTGTAGCTTCCGAACTGTCTTCAAAGGCAGCCCTACGTAGAGCGCATTACAGTAGTCTAATCACGAGGTTACCAGAGCATGTACAACTGATGTAAGGTCCTCTCTGCTCAGGTAGGGACGTAGCTGGGCTACCAACCGAAGTTGGTAGAACGCGTTCCAAGCCACCGAGGCCACTTGAGCCTCAAGTGACAGGGAAGGATCTAAAAAAACTCCCAGACTACAAACCCGCTCCTTTAGGGGGAGTGTAACCCCATCCAGGACAGGGTAGGTATCCACCACCTGGTCAGAGAAACCATCCACAAGCAGCATCTCAGTCTTGTCTGGATTGAGCCTCAGTTTGTTAGCTCCCATCCAGTCTATTATCGCGGCCAGGCAACGGTTCAACACATTGACAGCCTCACCTGAAGAGGATGAAAAGGAGAAGTAGAGCTGCGTGTCATCAGCGTACTGATGACAACGCACTCCAAAACTCCTGATGACGGCACCCAACGGCTTCATGTAGATGTTAAAAAGCATGGGAGACAGAACCGACCCCTGCGGGACTCCACATTGGAGATCCCACGGTGTAGAGCAATGTTCCCCAAGCACTACCTTCTGGAGACGACCCGCCAAGTAGGAGTGGAACCACTGCCAAGCAGTGCCTCCAATTCCCAACTCCGCGAGCCTCTCCAGAAGGATACCATGGTCGATGGTATCAAAAGCCGCTGAGAGATCAAGGAGAATCAGCAGAGTTACACTCCCTCTGTCCCTCTTCCGACATAGGTCATCATACAGGGCGACCAAGGCTGTCTCAGTGCCAAAACCGGGCCTGAAACCCAATTGAAATGGATCCAGATAATCAGTTTCATCCAATAGCGCCTGGAGTTGGCTAGCAACCACTTGTTCCAAGATCTTGCCCAGGAATGGAACATTTGCTACTGGTCTGTAGCTGTTGAAATTTTCTGGGTCCAAGGAAGGGTTTTTCAGGAGTGGTCTTACTGCCGCCTCCTTCAGACAACCAGGGACCACTCCCTCTCGTAAAGAGGCATTTATCACTTCCCTGGCCCAGCCAACTGTTCCATCCCTGCTAGCTTTTATAAGCCAAGAGGGGCAAGGATCTAGTACCGATGTGGTTGCACGTACCTGTCCAAGTACCTTGTCCACGTCCTCGAGCTGAACCGACTGAAACTCATCCAATAAAACATGACAAGACTGCGCTCTGGACGCCTCAATAGGATCAACTGCTATAAACTGGGAGTCTAAGTCCCGGCGGATGCGTAGGATCTTATTCTGGAAGTGTCCAGCAAACTCATTACAGCAGGCTACCGATGACTCTACCATGTCCTGAGAGCCAGAATGAAGTAGCCCTCGGACAACTCTAAAAAGCTCCGCTGGGCGGGAAAGAGATGACTTGATGGTGGCAGCACAGTATTGTTTTTTCGCCACCCTCACCGCTTCTAGGTACAGCTTAGTGAAACCACTTACCAGCACATAATTGCATCCGTCGGAAGTTCGCCTCCACTTCCGCTCAAGCCGTCTCCTACTTTGTTTCATCGCTCTCAGCTCCGGGGTGTACCATGGAGCTGCATGAGCTCTACACAGGAGAGGGCGCGCAGGAGCAATCGTGTCAACAGCCCAAGTCATCTCCGCATTCCACAGTTTGACCAGGGCTTCGACAGGAGCGCCAGTCTTCTCAGCTGGAAAATCCCCCAGAGCCCTCTGAAAACCATCAGGATTCATTAGTCTCCGGGGGCGGACCAATTTAATAGGTCCCCCACCCTTGCAGAGGGGAAAGGCCGCTGTAAGTCTAAACTTCAGCAAGCGGTGATCTGTCCATGACAAAGGGAGAGATGTAAAACTCCCTACATCCAGATCACCATCTCCATGTCCAGTCACAAAAATAAGATCTAGAGTATGCCCCGACACATGCGTTGGGCCACTAACATATTGGGACAGCCCCATGGTTGTCATGGAGGCCATGAAGTCCTGAGCCGCCCCGGATAGAGTAGCCTCGGCGTGAATGTTAACATCCCCCAGTACCAATAATCTGGGGGACCTCAGCAGCACCTCCGAGACCACCTCCGTCAGCTCAGTTAGGGAAGCCGTTGGGCAGCAAGGTGGGCGGTACACCAACAAGATTCCCAGTCTGTCCCTTTGGCCCAACACAAGGTGCAAACACTCCAGACCAGTAACTACATGGACATGGTGCTTGATGAGTGAGATGGAACTCTTATAGACTTCTTATAGGCTTCTCTCAAAGAATCCTGGGAAGTGTAGTTAGTGAAGAGTGCTGAGAGTTGCTAGGAGACGCCCTGTTTCTCTCACAGACCTTCAGTCAGAGTGGCTGACTATTAGACCATTCTCTCAGGGGAATAGGAGTCTCCTCTCAGCACCCTTCACAAACTACACTTCCCAGGAGTCTTTGAGGGAAGCCATGACTGTCTCAAGTGAAATCAAGTCTGGTGTGGGTGTGGCCCTCTGATTAGCCAAGCCCAGCAGCTGTGAGGCTTTTAGAACACTGACAGTTGGTCCTTACTGAGCATGCTCCGCGCTATGATTGGGCCCAGCCAAAATTTATTAAATTAATTAAAAATCAGCCAGGCATTTTTAAAACTTTTAAACTGCAGCAGATGAAGGTCAGAGTATGGGGCAACGTCAGTATTAGGATTACAGGTACTCTGTGAACAATGGCTGATTTTTAATGAATGACAACAGATTATAACTCTCAGAGAAAAAAGTCCAAAAGGGCTCTGAGGTTTTTCTCTCTCTTTTTACACTTTGAACTGTCTATTCTCTCTGACTGTTTTGTGTATCGCCATGAAAATTGACAGGGTTGTTAAGCAAGCGTTTCTGAGTTCAGGACTATAAGTTATGTAAGGTTTTGTTTTGAAATGAGCTTATGGGAAGCATCAGAATGGCATGGGGGGTATTTTCCATTTAACATTGTGGAATGCGAAAAATCCCCGCTGATTATAGTATACAGCCACTCTCGTGGCTGTATAATAACCTAGCAGCACTGCTGGTGCATTTCCCAAATCCTCACTTAATGTGAGCTGCTCACAAACTTTTCTCATGCACAAACCACTACCGTACTACTGGCTTGCCAGTTCTGAAACATACATATGACCCCTTTTGTCTTTTTCAAGGTGTCCTGAAGTGGATGCCAAACCTTTCAGGAATCCCATCTAGTGCAATTTTTTTCTTCTATGCAGGATTCATCTATTGGTCCTACATGCTTGCTCTCAAGTCTTAAAGCAATTCCAGAACAGGCAACAATAAAATATGATTTAAAAGGCCAGCATAAATGAGAGTTCCCTTGGAGACAGTCCAAAAGCTGCAGCTGGTGCAAAATGCTACTGTCTGTGGTTTGTTGGAGACAGTGTATTACACTGATCCTGAAAGCACTGCACTGTTGCCAGTGAGCTCTATGACCCAATTCAAGGTCTTGGTACTAGGATGCAAAGTCCTACTTGGCTCAGGATCCTTCGATCGCCCTCTTCGGTATCAGCCAACCCAAGGTTTAAGACTGGCCAGGGAGGCTCTGAAGATGGTTCGCTTTGAGTACAGCCAGTGGGCTACCACATGATGCAGAGCTTCCATGGTGGTGGCACCCTGGTTATGAACTCACTCCCTATAAAGAGCTGGTTGCCCCGAACCCTGGTTTTGTTCAGGCGTCAACTAAAAACTTAGTTCTTCCTGCACACCTTTGGAACTTAACTGAAAATTATGTTACCTACATAATCTGCCTAACTTGGTGCTATCTATTATATCTGTTATATTTTGTTGATGAAAATGAAAATGGACTGCCTTCAAGTCGATCCCAACTTATGGCGACCCTAAGAATAGGGTTTTCATGGTAAGTGGTATTCAGAGGGGGTTACCATTGCCTTCCTCTGAGGCCGAGAGGCAGTGACTGGCCCAAGGTCACCCAGTGAGCTTCATGGCTGTGTGGGGATTCAAACCCTGGTCTCCCAGGCTGTAGTCCAACACTCTAAGCACTACGCCACACTGGCTCTCTACATATTTTGTTGACATGAGGCTTTAATTGTGATTGTTTTTTGTGCAGCTTTATCATGATTCTTAGCCACCCTGGAAGAGCTGGATATAGGATAAATAAATAAATATCAACATAAAACAAGACAGATTGATTGGATTTTTTGGGGATTGTACTTTGACATTATACTCCTGCAAAGGCCTGGGAGAATAACCAAGGCTTTACCTGGTGCCAGCATTCCTTTACCTTGACAGCCATCACTGATGAGAGCCCATACCAAGTGCTCTAGAAACAGCAATTTATTTAAGGTGACAAAGACTGGAATTCTAAGCACACTTACAATGGGGGATTAAGATCTATTGAGCTCAGTTTATTCCTAGTAAACATGCATAAGATTGTACTGGAACACACTTATATATTATTATTATTATTATTATTATTATTATCATCATCATCATCATCATCATCAATATCAATATCAATATCAGTAATAATAAGACTATATACATTTAAATATGAATGCTGTTGAAAGTTAAAGAGGAAAGCACAAAAGCAGGACTACAGCTGAACGTCAAAAAGACTAAAGTAATGACAAGAGAAGATAGGTGTAACTTTAAAGTTGATAATGAGGACATTGAACTTGTCAAAGATTATCAATACCACGGCACAGCCATTAACAAAAATGGAGACAATAGTCAAGAAATCAGAAGAAGGCTAGGACTGGGGAGGGCAGCTATGAGAGAACTAGAAAAGGTCCTCAAATGCAAAGATGTATCACTGAACACTAAAGTCAGGATCATTCAGACCACAGTATTCCCAATCTTTATGTACAGATGTGAAAGTTGGACAGTGAAAAAAGCAGATAAGAGAAATATCAACTCATTTGAAATTAGAAGAGTGTTGCAGATACCATGGACCGCGAAAAAGACAAATAATTGGGTGTTAGAACAAATTAAACCAGAACTATCATTAGAAGCTAAAACGATGAAACTGAGGTTATCATGCTTTGGACACATAATGAGAAGACATGATTCACTAGAAAAGACAATAACGCTGGGAAAAACAGAAGGGAGCAGAAAACGAGGAAGGCCATACAAGAGATGGATTGATTCCATAAAGGAAGTCAAATACCTGAATTTACAAGATCTGAACAGGGTGGTGCTAGTGGAGATTGCAGATTCATAGGGTTGCTGTAAGTGATCAACTTGAAGGCACGTAACAACAACAACATACATTTAAATTATAATAATGGTCATCGTAGAGCTGCCCATTATATATCCATTTACTTGGGAGTAAATTCTATTGAGCTCAATGCAATTTACCTTTACATGTGAAGGATCACATACATGTAGATTTCTCTCCACTGTACCCACACCTTTGAAAATGGAAATGGACTGCCTTTAAGTCATTCCAACTTAGGCAACCCTATGAATAGCGTTTTCATGTTAAGCTGTATTCAGAGGTGGTTTACCATTGCCCTCCTCTGAGGCTGAAAGGCAGTGACTGGCCCAAGGTCACCCAATGAGCTTCATGACTGTGTGGGGATTCGAACCCTGGTCCCCGGGTTGTAGTCCAACACTCTAACCACTACACCACACTGGCTCTCTACCCACACCTTTACAACATTATTTCTTTCTCTGCATCAGATTCAGTGGGGCAGGGCTGGAAAGATTACATGTTGGCATGGGGCAGGAGAAAATTAAAGCCACCACCAAGGCAAAGTCTTTCCTTAGATAAACTGCTCAGAGATTTATGTTGAAATATGATGTTGTACATAAATTAAAATAAATAATGTGATCACTGATTTACAGGAGTCAAAGAGCCATCCCACCCAGAGATCCCATAGAAAATAAGCAAGGTATCTTCCTATCTCATTTTCAACCCATGGTTCAAAGTGGTAAAAGATGGGAGACTATGGCCTTTTTAGGACCCCCCCTTTTAGTCCCTTGGGTACTCCACACAGAAAAGGCATTGAAAAGAAATATGAAAAACCCTATCCCTTTTAATCCTATGACCCATCATGTTGTTTCTTTTTTAAAAAAAAGTAGATATAATTGGGCTGGCCCAAGGTAAAAATCCATATTATGGCAATATCTTTAGTAGGCCAACAAAATTTAATTTCTGTTCCTGATTGAAGGTTTTTATTACAATAATCTTTTGTAAGCCACTTTGAGAACCTCTTGGAGCTATAAAGCGCAACACAAGTACTCTAATCATGATGATTTTTTTATAAAATAATAATTATCATTATAAAACAACAAGCCACTACTAACAGGCCAGGGAGGCTATAAAATGCAAGCTCTTAAATCCCAAAGGCATGACTCTCTCAAAGGCCTCCCTAAGCTTGCTCCCACCATAAAGAAATAACATCACAAGGTCTTAAAGGACATAAAGAGCTTCACTATCTTATACACGCTTATCTACTTGGGAGTAATAATCGGTGAACTCAATAGGCTTACTTCCAAGTAGACAATATACAGGATTACGATAGACTCTTGGCCTGTGAGGGGAACCATCTTGTATATAATATACGGTATTCCTAAAGTCGTCATATGCTTTCCCCCTCACTTCTCCGTTAACATAATTCGATGTTAAGGCACTGGGGACGCTCCTTGTCACCCACCCAAGAACGGGCCGCTGCCTAGTGGAACAAGGGAGAACTGGGACGGGGGGGGGCTATACTGAAGCCTCACTACTAACACCTCTGCCTATTCAAGGAGTAACCTTCCGCCTTCCCCCTTCCCTGAGCGTGTCTTCCTGCCCGCCAGCCTCACCTCTCTAGCTCCGAATCCTCCGCCATGGCGGGCACCGAGCGGGCAGTCTGTGGCAACTGCTCTTCCCCTCAAGCACCGACGTCCACCATCTCTTTTCCTATCACAGCTACGAAGGAGCGAAAACGAACGCAGCGCTCGCGACAATTCCAAACAGCCGCTCGCGAGGACCCCGAGAGGGGAGGAGACTCCTCTTGAAGGCAAACGGAAGCACCGCCTTCCCGGCTTGTCATTGAGGCTGCCTGGGCCAAAAGCCCTGGACAGTTCTTCACACGTTATAATAAACCTTACTCCACCTGGTAAGCGCTTAGAAGTTGTTTTGACCCGTCCTCTTGGCCGCCATTCTGAGGCAAAGCCTGATTGTATGGCGCTCACATGTTCTGATGTTACGCAGGAGACAATCCTACTCATAATTTCAAACGAATCCGAGCAAAACAAAAAGTCTTCTCTCTTTTTGTTTTATAATACCGGTTTATTTTTTAATTGTATTACTTGGGCATGATTACTCTTATTAAATATCTTTTGTATACCGTGATATCGGTAGTTATAAATACTTTCAAGAAATAATTTGCAGGTTGTAATCATATACAGTCCCATTGAACTTACTGGGAATTGCCTCTAAGTGGACACAAAACAACAGAGGTTTACAGTTCCTGTAATGCAGGTACAGTGAACCTTTTTCACGCTGCTAGTAGGCAACCTTCTGGGGGCCGCACAGCAGTTATGAGCAGGGCCAGATACAAAAGTGTTGCATTGGAGACATGCAAATACACACCACTACATCTACATCCTGCCTCCAGGTGGAGGCCTTATCACAGTTCAAGGACACATTCAAGCCAGGCCAAAGCACTCAAGGATAATATGGCCCCCCGGAAAGGGAGTGTGGTCTGGGGAGTTCTGGGAGCCAAACAGAGAGTCCTGGGACTGCATTTGGTCCCCAACCCTGAGGTTCCTCTCCCATACTATAAATGTAATACTAGAAACACCTGGAAGTAAATCCAATTGTACTCAGACTAAATGTGCATAGGAGTGTGCTGGATGGCATACATTTTTGTGAGTTAGAGAGCATGCCACAAATGAGGATACACTTTAAGAATCTGATGGAGCAGGCTCTACTTCACCAAATAGGGTTGCCACTTCAGAAGGATCCCAAATCCTGATATTTCAGGGGCGGGCCCTAGTGATGTCATTAAGCATCAACCACAGTTGCTTGGAGCATACCATTCAAACACAAAAATCATCTGATTGGAAATTAAGAGAGAAATCTTAGCTAAAAGAAGGTGTTCCCAGATCCAGCTGAAGTGATGGGATCATTCCTTCTCACCTGCTTAGGGAGCCTGGCTAGGGAATTAATCTAGCCTACTTGTTTCTAGCAAGAAAGGTTTAAGTGCCCTCAGACCAGTCCAGTCACCAGAAGGCCATTGTAGGAAGAAAGGAGCTTAGTGTTATGGAGATGTTAGATAGGAACACTAAAGAGTAAAGATGGATGCCCTGAAGGCTGCAATTCTAAACACACTAAGGGACTAAGCCCTATAAAACTCAATAAATTTCCGAGTAGATATGGTTAGGATTTTGTTGTTGGTAAGGCTTGACTAGGGATCATCTGCAAAAATATCCAAGCAGGGTTGGCAACCCTCCTGTCTAGAATACCCTGCCCCTACCTTTTAACATGGCTGCTCCAAACCTTTTTTTACAGACTTGACCCTTCACTGCTGAGAGACATTTGAGAAATTAGTAAGAAGATTCTCTACCCTTTCCTGGCTACCCTTGGGCTGCTATAAACTCACTTTGACAACCAACCCAATTCCAGTGAGTAATAATTGATAGAGAGAAAACACTATTTGGGAACAATAGTAATCCCAGCCACACTTTCCAGTATGTGAATTCTTGTTTACCACTTTTGGGCAATGGTAGATGAAATGCAACTGGAAAAAGAAAAGAGAGTGATGAGTTCCTAAATACAATACCATACAGCCACAACAAGATTCCTATGAGTAAGGCAGAAAACTCAGCATCCCACAGCCAGTCAGGATTCCTAACCAAAAACCAAAACTAAAAGAATCCTAGCAGCCAGTCACCAAGATGATACAAATCACCATGCAGCACAACATGCTGCAGCACAATTGCTGACATGAGTGAGACCCTTTCAGGACGTAATACCTCTGCTCTGAAATCTGCACTGGTTGCCAATTTGCTACCAGGCCAAGTTCAAGGTGTGCTTTCCTTGCTACGGGTACCACATAGTACTTGTTCTGTGAGAAATCAATAATTTAGTGTGACACCACCTACGCTTTGAAACTCCCTGCCTATTGACATTAGGCATGCATCTTCATTCTACTCTCTTTGGCACCTGCTAAAAACATTTTTGTTTAGGCAAGCCTACTCAGGCATGTAGAAGCTATTGTGTTTTTTATCTGTTTTTAACTCATTGCTGATTTTATTATTTTGAATGTTTTTGCTAATTTATTGTTTTAATTCCTTCTGTAAACTGCTTTGAGGGGTTTTTTTTAACAATAAAGCATATATAAATGGAGTCACTGTGGGCCCTTGGTCTCTTTCCTCATTTTAGGAACAAAGGAATGTGCCTTATGCTGATTCAGACCATTTGGTACCATCTAGCTCAGAACTGATGACATGCGCTGGCATTGGCTCTCCAGGATTCCAGGCAATAGTCTTTTCCAGAGATTGGATTTTGAACCTTTGCATGCAAAGCATGTGCCCTACCACTGAACTGCAGCCCTTCCTCTGTTTAAAATTTATCTTTTAAAATTGTTCTTTTTAACTCACTAATGAATGCACAGTATACCTAGGGCAGATCCACACCATGCATTTAAAGTACATTCAACACACATTTGAATCACATGAATCCCATCACAGAATCATGGGAACTATAGTTTGTTAAGGGTGGTGGGAACTATAACTGCGAGGGGGAAACTACACTTTCCAGTATTCTTTGGGGGAAGTCATGCTCTTTAAATGTGAGCTGGTTGTGCTTTAAATACATGGTGTGGATCTACTTAATAAACTTTGCCTGCATGTAAATTGTTTTAATTTTTTTTTTAATGGAAATAAGCTATAAAGTTTACTGGGTGACTATGGGCTACATACCATCTCTCAACCTAATCTTCCCCTCAAGACGAAAACAATAGAGGAAAACCATAACCACCCAAAGGAAGGGCACACTTAAAATGTAGAGGAAATAATATACAACCATCATGTGAAATCAGATACTTATTGTGACACAGCATAAAGAAATAGTTAGATAAGTATGACTGTCAAAGGTGTTTATTATTTACACAACCTGTAAAGATATTTATAGTGCAATCCCATGTTTGTTTACTCAGAAGCAAGTGCCAATATATTCAATGGGGCTTACTCAAACAGGGAAACATTTATAGAACTGCAACCTCAGGTAAGAAGGAACTTCACTCACCCAACCCAAAATTCAGAATCATGGCACTTTAAGCTGTTTTGCAACTGTTTTTACACTTGTTTTTATGGGTATTGGATTTTAGATGGATTTATTTCTTGTTGTGAGCTGCCTTGGTTTCTAATCGTCAACCCTACCTCACAGGGTTGTTGGAAAGACTCCATATACACACACACTTGAAATGTTAAAATGCATATACATAGAATATTTTATTGTCAAAACCAGTTGGTCATTGCAGAACATTTTTTTTTTAAAAACAGTATTACTATTAAATATAGTTTCTTACCAGATAAAAGCAATGACACCTTAGTAAGCCCTGCCTAACTGCTTCAAAAATAGTATTGGAGTGGCAGAGAAAAATTTACAACACAATCCTTTGCTATGTTCACAAAAAAGTCCCACTGATTTACAATCCTAACCATGTTTACTCAAAAGTAAGTCCTACTGAATTCAATGGGGTTTACTCCCAGGTATGTGGGATTAGCTTTGCATATTTACTCCCAGAAAAGCAAGTTTAGGATTAAACCTTCATACTGGGAAGGTTTTCAAAACAGGCTATGAATTAGTCAAAAAGCTCCCGTCTTCAACAGCCCATGAAAATTTAGACTTGTCTGCCTCTTTATAATTAGAAAAGTATAAAATATTGTAATAGCATCATAAGATGCACATATACTTTTTAAAAATTTCTGTTCAAAAATTATTTGAAAGATAAAACATATATGCTATTTTTGCAAGTAATTAAAGAACCCTACATGTACACTTGCATTATAATCATAACTGTTAATGTTTTCTGTGCATACCTACTAAGATCCTGCTGTGAGCTTCTGTTTTAGGTCTGCTGAAAAAGGCACTCTTGCTGCTGCTGAAAGCTATAAACTTATTCAACTCATGATGTGCAGATAAGTAGGAAAAGGAAGCTATTTCCAGGATTTGCCATGGATTCTAGCTGTTGCCTGGAGGTCATCGAATCCCTTGTCAATCACAACCCTGATTTCACTTATTGGCTAAAAACATGAAAGGGTTAGCTCATTTAACAGAAACGGGGAAGGGTGGACGATATTTTGGTGTATATTTCTTGACCCAGACTACCTAGATTGGGGTGAATCACCCAGTTGTTGTTATGTGCCTTCAAGTCAATTACAACTTATGGCGACTGTATGAATCAGCGACCTCCAAGAGCATCTGTCATGAACCACCCTGTTCAGATCCTGTAAGTTCGTCTGTGGCTTCCTTGATGGAATCAATCCATCTTGTTTGGCCTTCCTCTTTTTCTACTCCCTTCTGTTTTTCTCAGCATTATTGTCTTTTCTAGTGAATCATGTCTTCTCATTATGTGTCCAAAGTAGGATAACCTCAGTTTCATCATTTTAGCTTGTAGTGACAGTTCTGGTTTAATTTGTTCTAACACCCAATTATTTGTCTTTTTCACAGTCCATGGTATGCACAAAGCTCTCCTCCAGCACCACATTTCTAATGAGTTGATTTTTCTCTTATCCACCTGTGAATCACCCAGAGAGTACCACAAAACGTGAAACTGTGAGTGGAAGCTGGAGATTTGGCAACCCTATTATAAAAGTATCACAAAAGCTCATGCCACAGTAAAATTGTTAAGTGTTTAAGGCAGGAATGAGGAACATGGGGGTCCTTCAGATGTTGTTGGACTCCAACTCCCATCAGCCCCAGCCAGCATGGCAAATTGTCAGGGGTGATGGGAGCTGAGGTCTAGCAACATTTGGAGGACCAGAGGTTCCCCATTCCTGCTTTAAAATGACTCAGAACTCTTCTGTGTATAGAATGCAAGAATCCAAGTCCATGTATTCTGCTTTTTGAGTAAGATGGCTGAGATCGGGCTGTAGTAACTGGGTTTTCCTTAAAGCTTCACACCCTTCCTGTAATATATTTGTAACATGTGAAACTACCACTGAGAGGATACCCATTCTTTGAGTCATTCTTTTTTTTAAAAAAATCCCAATATGGCTATTTTCAGGATTATTCATAAAATGTAAGAATAGTGCAATCACATGCAAGTTTACTCAGAAGCAGTCTCCACTGTCTGCAATGGGCTTATTCCCTAGAAGTGTGTTTAGGACTACAATCTAAAACAATTAATACTAATAGAGCTAATAATTTTTTTAAAAAAACTGGCATTTTAATATACATAATCAAATCAATAAAACCAATATATATACAGTTCAAACAATAAATAGTAACCCCATTAAAAATGCAAAACCAGTAAACTCACATCACATCACATATAGTAATTCCATTAAACCTAAACAATTTACTTGGTCCTAAAGGAAGGAACTGGCAATCCCATCCCATATATATGGTCTTCCTTGTAAACGTCGCAAGACGTCACCCTAAGAGTTGGACACCTTTACTTTTTAAAGGATTTTAAAAAAAATGTCTTCAAATCACACCTGAAACTCAGTAAGGAAGTAAACAACAGCACTTATAGGTGGAATGATTTCCACAAATGAGGTGCTATAACTGAATAGATCCTTTCCCTACTGATCATCCAATGAGCAACATTGCCTGCAGCATTGTGAAAAGGGTCTCTTCAGCACATCTGGAAACATGGGTTGACAAATTTTGGGAGAGATCCTTCTTCAAGCTATTAGGACCCAAGTCATTTAGAGCTTTGTGAGATTCATAGGGTAACCATAAATTGTAATCGACTGGAAGGCATATAACAAAAACAACAAAGCTATTATCAAAACCTTGAATTGGGCCTAGTAGCCTATTAGTGGCCAGTGCAGGTTTCCCAGAATTGATGTAACATGATCTTGGTTAGAAGTGTTCATCACTCTGGCAGACATGTTTTGCACTGACTGAATCTTCTGGCCCATCTTGATACATAGCCCTTTGTAGAGCACTTTACAATAGCCTAAACATGGTAATTGTGGCTACAGTATCCTGGTTCAGGGAGCAGCTGTAGCTGGAAGTAGGTGCTCCATGCCACCAGGGCAATGTAGAATCAGAGTGCCTTCACATTATGAACCTGCTCTTTCGTGTGATCTAGCATGTGCTGTCTCCCCAGATTCTGGGCCTGACAACCACCCATCGACAGTACCTCCATCTCTTCTGGATTTATGTTTGGTTTATTGGCCCTCACCTAGCTCATTACAGCCTCCAGACACCTGTCCAACAGCTACAGTGATTCACCTGTTTCAGATGGTATAGAAAGATAGAGCTGGGTGTCCATAACATATACCATATGTGAACAGCCCTAGGGATGGAAATGCTTCTAGGAGACTCACTTCAAAATGTCCCAGTAGCAGGAAATTTGTTAGACCCAGTAGCGGGAAGTTTGGTAGCTATTATGGTATAATAAATTTGTTACAGTGTAATCCAATATGTGTCTACTCAGAAGTAAGCTCCATTGGGTTTAATGGAACTTACTCCCAGGTAAGTGTGTACTGGATTGCAGCCTTAGTTTATTAGCCAAACAAGAGTCTGTTGTTTTTGCTGCAACACTCATTTATATAACATAATTTATATATCGCTTGATTGTAAAATAACCCCTAAGCGGTTTATTATCCTTCTGCTAACAGCTACACGAACTCTACCAACATAATGCAGTCCTCGTGCCTGCCAGAGCAATAAGGTCAACTTCCAGAGCCCCGCATTATTCCCACCCATAATTCACCTATTTATTTGTTACCTTTTTATACTGCTTATTAACTAATGCCCTTTGGGCGGTTTACAAACTTATTAAAATACAACTTATTATTCACAGTGTTTTTTTTAAGAGAGGACCCTTGTAAAATACAATTTATTTAAAATCGTGCACATCCCGCTCTCCCTCGCTGGAGCAGATCGGAGTGGCGTGCATGGAAAATAGTAGAACAACACGGGCAAATAACTTGTATCTCGTTTGCTTCGTCCCCCTCCCGGCTCCTTGTTGGCCTGATTCCGCCCTCCCCCCCGTCGCCCGCTGCTGCTCCCAAGTGAACAGCCTTCCTTTGGAATCAGGCGACTGACAGGGACAACCCCAGCCAACAGCAGGGACTCCTGTGGCCTGCGCAGCCGGAGCCCGCCCCGCCCAACCTCCCATAGGCGACAGGCGCCGGAGCGGTCCTGAGTGGCTGAGACGCGCCGTCGCGGGAGCCCCGGGGAGGAGGAGGAGTGCCGGAGAAGGAGGCGGGTCCCACGCGCAGCCACGGGAGACGCGCTTGTTAAGTCCTGCCTGGAGTTTGACTCCTTCCAGGAGATCTGTGGCGGAGGAGGCAGAAGCGGAGCCAGAAGGAGGAGCCAGAGTCACGGCCGCTACAGCTGCGACGCGGCGGGGTGAGGAACTGCCCAGCTCCCCGCGGCAACTCCCCCGCTACCCTTCGGAGCACGATGGGACGGTGCAGTGAGACAGGACCTCCTGCCCACCGAGGTGAGTAACTTCAATGGGCAGCCGCCCCTGCTTGTTGTACAGACCTGGCCCCTTGCAACCTGACCTTCTCCTTTCCAGAGACTGTCTCCTGTTCATCGCCGTTCCAGTGGCATTGTGTTTGTTGCAGAACAATTCTCTCTCTCTCTCTCTCTCCATCGCCCCTTTCACCTCTCTGAGGCACTGCGGTTCCAGAGTGTTCCTTCCTTGTGAATTTCGATGTGGCAAACCCTGAGCTCTCTGCAGTGTGTGCTGCCCTATGGCTCTACCCCATGACCAGCTTGCACTGTGCCCAGGGCGCCTTTATGTGTCCTTATCTTTCCCGAGGTTCAGCTTTGATCTGCCTGCACCTCCATTCAGAGTTTTTTGCCTGCAGGGTTCAGACATCGACGTATCCTCTCCTCCTCCTCCAGGCATTTTCCCCCCAATTTTTTTTTTGTCTGCTTCGTAACCACACGCTAAGACAGTTTAGCAGAGCCCCAAAGCAGAGACGCTGATGCTGGTTGCCTATTATTAGAGGAGATGAAGCTCTCTTTCTCACCCCCTGCTTATACCTAGGAGTGGTTGGACTGGGAATCATTCTCTGTATTCCTCTAAGAATGGAGGAGGGGAGCTACACCAAGGGTGATACCTTATTTCTACAAGTTGTTTTCCTAGATCTTTTTCAGGTTGGAAGTGATATTAACATTGAGTTTTACACTGAGAAAAAAGATGGTCAGATTTAGCATTTTTTTTTTTCAATAATTTTTATTCAGATTTTCATAAAACATACAAGACAAAATCATAAAACATTCAAAGACAAAAAACAAAATCAAAAATAGTTAAACAAAAAGAAAAAAAGAAAAAAAAAACAAAAATAAAAAATAAAGAGTAAAATATTGACTTCCCATTTGTCAAAGATCAAATCAGTTATAAGTCTATAATATATAACAATCCTGTCTCTTAAGTCATATTATAAAATCACTTTCCTCCAGTAGTTATCTTACTTAATCATCAAATCTCATAAACATTACTTTATTCTTTCCACAAAAAGTCAAAGAGAGGTTTCAATTCTTTAAGAAATATATCTATCAATTTTTTTTTCCAGATAAGCATATCGATTAATCCATCTCATTACTAATTATGATAATCTTATTGTCATAACCATAGTCAAAATAAACATTTCAATTAATCCATCACATCAGAATCTGTTAGGTTCAGTAATTTCAGTAGCCATTGTTCTATTATCCCTATTAGTTCCATTTTCCATCTTCCATCTTCAGTAGTCTTGTTAAGTCCAATAATTTCAGTATCCAATCTTCCATTATCAGTATTCCATAATAATCTTGCTGTCAAAGCCATAGTCATATAGTAAGAGTCTGATGGGAATTACCTCTATCCCAAATATTTTCTTGCCATCCATTCTGAATAGGTTGCTGAAATACTGCTGTAAAATCATATCTCTGTTCTTTTTTTCAAAATACACTGGGTCATCTCTTGAAAGTTTTTCCATTGTCACATGGCTGCAGTTAATTCCATAGATTTTCTCTATATTGGGCTCCATCACATCATTCCAGTCCAGAAGATTATCCATGCCATTGATAACTTTATCTCTAGAATCTTCATTAATTTCTTCAGAGATAACATTGAGTTCCAAACAATAGATTTTATTTCTAAAGTCCATAGACTCCAAATCTTGTTCCTGTTCCACGTTTGTTCCAATCTCCGGGATCTCCTCTCTCACAGGGACCCCTGTTCCAGTCTCCAGGGTCTCCTCTCTCACAGGGACCCCTGTTCCAGTCTCCAGGGTATCCTCTCTCACAAGGACCCCTATGTCTTTAATCTCCTGTGTCTCCAAACAATAAATTTTGTTTCTAAAGTCCATAGACTCCAAATCTTTTTCCTGTTCCACGTTTGTTCCAATCTCCGGGGTCTCCTCTCTCACAGGGACCCCTTCCAGGGTCACCTCTCTCACAGGGACCCCTATATCTTTAATCTCCTGCTTCATTTTACTCAATTCAATTTTCAGCTCCTTACAACCCTGTCGCAGGTTTTGTTTCGTTATCTCAATCTCATCCATTATTTTCTGAAACATAGTTATTTCCAGCTTCTCAGCCACTTTCTTAATTGCCATTTAAAAAAAAAAATATAGGAAAACCACTTCTTATTTCAGCAACAATTGGGTTAATACTCCAAACTTGGTGACATCACAGTATAAACAGAGCAGACAGCCTTATCTCTCCATGTTTAAGTAAACAAAATGCAGTTCCCAGGATCGAAACAATTAATGGCGGTCGTCAGAAAACGGATTCGTCAAAATAAAATAGACCAAAAAGAGAGTAGTCTCAGACAATATAATATTCTTCAAAATAAAAATCTGGAATAGAAATCCCTCTTCTGTGTATATCTTTAGAATGCAAATCCAGGACAGCTTTTTGCAACAAAAACAGAGATAAGCTATTAATTAGTGAGTAGCAGAGAGAAGTTATGGCTCCCCAGTGAGATGTCAAAAACCGATCAATCTGGCAAATCTCTTTTAAACAGCAACAATTTAAGTCAAGTAAAAGAAAAATATAGAAAGAAGGGTGCTTGCCTGTTAGTGCGTTCTCTCTTAGAAGATAAGATGAACGTTCGCTTTTCCAGATAGAGCTTGTTGTTAAAAATCCGTCCCACCTTCGTCGGCTGGACCTCGTCCCATAAATTAATGAGATCTGGTCGTCCCAACAAAAATAGGCTTTGAGGTTAATCTCTTCGTTTCTCCCTACCCGGGAGAAGTTTAATCAGTCAAAAAAAAGAAAAAATCTGACTGATATATCTGAATAAGCTTCTTTTGAGGCAGGAGCCCGTCTCAAAAGCAGGCACAGGCTAAGTCACCCTTCCCGGAAGTGTCAGATTTAGCATTTTGAGAATCGTCCCCCCTCCAGCTTTGCTTTCATCATGCTTAAACATTCTGCTGTTTATTATGAGGATACGAAATTCCCCCCCCCAATATTTGATCAACCAATAAGCTTATTTTAAAGGAAAACGGTTCTCAAAAAGTTTTTGAGGATAGTCTTCTCAAGGAGGCATTGTTGGTTGGTAGGTCACACATCCTTCTCAGCAGGATGGCAAGGTGGAAAAAGAGGACAGGACTTCTGCATCTGTTAATAGTTGCATAGAAGAATGATGTTTCCCTCTTTTCCACAGCTATTAAACATGGAGGAGTCCTGTCTTCTCATTACATCTGGCCACTCCACTCTTCAGACCACCTTTGGTGTATTGAGAGGGACAGATGCTGCGAGCAACTACATTCAACTTGTACTGTAGTTTGATTTGTGGTGCTAAACTAGTGGGACACCCCTTATTTTCCATGTTAACTACTGCCTTTTTGCTTCAATATGTTCCCCAACTGAGGTGAATTTTATATCCTGCTGTAGCCCTGTCTGGTCCTGGTCTCCCCTTTCTATGCCAGTTCCCTGACATGAATAGAAAGTGAGAACCTCTAGCAGCTAGCGTTTAGCTGAACTGCTGGCCTTTATTTTGTCTTTGCTAACGGAACATCTGCAAGTCCCTCTCCATGACTTAAGGAAGCTCAGGGAACAGAATTTTAGAAATCTTGCATGTATTGATCCATGAATAGGTCGCCTGTTTGTTGGCATCGGATGACTTGGGATGGTTTTGCACAGGGGACAAGGTTCAAGCAGATAAGTCACAAGCTCAGAACTCTCTTGCTGAGCTCTTTTTCTGGTGAAAGTTTAGAATCAGTGAATTGGCCCATTCAAAAAGCCATAAGCAGGAACCTGTAGCTTTGTGCAGTCTTTATATGGCCAGTCTTGGCCCTCAAGCAATGGACAGTATTAGGCCATGGGTGTGTGTGTGGGGGGGAGGAATCTGTGACCTGTTGATATGTGCAAGGGCCTTATGTCAAGCAGATATGGGGCACTGGGGTAGGATACATGGTGGAGCATGTACAAGCATGATAGCCAACATCACAGAGCTGGGATAGATGTGATTGTGGCCATGAAATTTTTCTTTTATGGTGGCACATAGAACGCTGTCTTATACTGAGTCAGACCATTGGTCAGTTTAGCTCAGCATTGTCTACATTGACTGGCAGTTACTCTCCAGGGTTTCAGACGAGAGCCTTTCCTGGTCTTACCTGAAAATGCCAAGGATTGTACCTGGGACCTTCTGCATGCAAAGCATGTTCTCTGTTGCTGAGCTATGACCCTTCCCCAAGGTAATATATTGTCATGTCAGAGTGAAAAGATTAGAAAGAATACCAATAAGTTTACCAAGACAACTTTGTTTTAGACAAGATCCTTCAAGTATATTACTATGTGCCATTGGCAGTGAACAAACATGAGCACGGCTAATGGTGCACATATGCTTTGAACCAATCCCTTTCTCTCTCCCTGTTCCTCCAGTCTTTGGGAATGATTTGAAGCCAATAATGCAGCCAACAACCAACCTTGCGGAAGCTGACCAGGCCTTAATCTGGTCACTGCCTGGATGGAAGACTGCCTGGGAACCTCTATACACTGCTGTGGGACGGGTTGTAGCTTGCTGGCAGAGTAGAGCACACATCCCTCCCCTAAAAATCCTTCTTGATGCAATTTCTCAAGGAGTAACCCTCTTAGCCTGTTTCAGCAAAGAGTTTTGTGTCACCTTAAAGTTCTCGGCTCCTTAACCACAATCCTGAGTTCGGATAACACCCTGTGCCAAACCTTGCTTTGGCTGCTGTACCATGCTGTGCTAAAAGGACCAGGGAGGGGCAAAGTGGGTGCAAGCTGTTCTCCTGGAACCATCATATTGGTGCGGTCCTGGAAAGCCATTGTTTGGCTTACCGTAACATGCGAACCAGGCCATGGTGTATGCTGTTGTCTTGAGTCGAACCATTGATTGATGTACTGTAGCTGTTGTGTTGCCTGAACTGACTAGCAGTGCCATTCAAGGATCTTGAATAGAGGGCTTCCTCTGCCCTACTACCTGACCTCCTTTATCCGGGAATTGAATCTGGGGCCTTCTGTGTCCAAAGGATATACTTTATTACTAAAAAATATTGCTTTCCCTGAATTTGTAGAGTGCACTGCACTTATGACCCTTCTCGGTTCCCTTCCTTTAATCTTTGCCAAGCTGTAAATTTCTTCCATAACTCTTGGTATTCTTATTTGCAGTATTTGTTTTTCTTTGAACTCATCCTTCGTGAACATGGGCGATATAAATTGGACACAGTGTCTTGAATGAAGAGGAAGGGCCATAGCTCAGGGGTATAGCATGTGTTTTGGATAAAGAAGCCCCCAGATTTGGTCTCCTCATTGCCAGGTATGGATGGGAAAGACCCATTGCCTGAAGCCTAGAAATGCCACTGCCATTCATTGTAGACCCCAAGTGGGGAAGCTGCAGCCCTCCAGATGTTGTTGGTTTACAACTCCCATCAGCCCCAGGCAGCATAACCAATGGTCAGGGATGATGGGAGATGCAGTCCAACAGCATTTAGAGGGCCATAGATTCTCTGCCCATGCTGTTGACAACAGTGTGACTCAATAGGTCAGTAGTGCCACCCTGGGCTCCTGCTGGGAGAAAGGGTGAGAGAGAGAGAGGGGGAGGGAGAGGGAGAGGGAGGGAGGGAGTTCGGACACCCATTACATATTGAAAGAGTCATTGGTAGTGGACATGTGGCAGCCCTGTCCCCCCCTTCAAACTTAGTTGGTGTGTGAAGTGGCTCTACTTGTGGAGGAGGATGGGCTAGCCCATATGGCCTTGTGATCTCCCCTATGCTCTTTCAGTGTGAGGGAGTCAGAGCCCCTCTGATAGATCGTCTTGAGAACATAAGAAGAACTGGCAGGATCAGGCCAATGGGCCATCTAGTCCAGCATCCTGTTCTCACAGTGGCCAATCAGATGCTTACAGGAAGCCCGGAAGCAGGACCGGATGCAACAGCACTCTCCCTTCCTATGGTTTCCAGCAACTTATATTTGGAAGCATACTGCCTCTGGCTTTGACCATGGAGGCAGAGCATAGCCATCATGGCTAGTAGCCTTACTTCTTATATACCCGATCAATCTCTACACTTTTCAGGAGGTTCATTCTGCACAATACAGGAATTGGGCCATTAGTGTTGTGGCACCTACCCTTTGGAATTTCCTCCCAAATGTTAAACAGGCATCATCTCTGTTGTCTTTTCGGCACCTATTGAAAGCCCTTGTCTTTCAACAAGCCTTTTAAGTAGAGACCCGTATCCCAGTCTGAATCTGTATTGGAATTGTTTTAAAGATGTTTTTCTTCTTTTATTATTGCTTGTTGTTTGCTGCCCTGGGAACCTTTGGGAGGTTGTAAATTTAATCAGTCAATAAAAGGCAGCTTCCTATGTGCCTATGATGATTTAGCAGTTGTATTAAATCCCCTGTTTTTATAGAAATGCCCTGTCTGGTGTATCTTGGAGATGTAATTTACCTGCTTTGCTGCTGGATCATGGCTCCAGTGATGCAGTAAGGTCATTTTAGACTCTGGGCCTAATGGTCTTATGTGGAGCTCCCTCTTCTGCTTAGTGGGGCTCTGGACTTCTTCTGCAAAATCTTCCCTTGACAGCGCCAGTGCATGGGCCTCTTGTGATTGATGAAGATCCGCAGACCTTTTCTCCCTGTGCTCTTTCTGCGTAGGAGTCCATAGTAAATATAAAACCTGGTTGTTCCCCAAAGGGATGACTCTGTATTTTTGCATTTATTTCCATTTTATAGTACTGCAGTTCCTAAGGTCATCTGTTCTATCCTGCCTAACTTTAGAGTCTTCTTTCCATTAACAATGAGTCTCATCATGGGGTCATTATAGTTCATCAGCACATTCCTCCTTCCCTCCCTCAATGGCTTTAATGAAAATACTGAAAGACAGGATCCCTGAGAAACTCCAGATGGGAGTTGTAATCCAGCAAGATTTGGAGGGCCAAAGGTTTCCTCCACCCCCTGAACTCGCTTACCTTTGTAAAGGTGAAGACTGTCAGGCCCGTCAGAGAAATGCTGCTACTAGCCCTTGTGATGTCTGGGGGTGGAGTAGGGTTGTCACAATTGGGAGATGATAGTGTCAGTAGAATCTTGTTAATGCCTGACATCTGGTATGCTTCCTCTGAGTGAGGAGGTTTTTTTGGGGGGGCTGTTGCATTTGTCTTGGGGCTGCTCACCTCTGATTCTTTGTCCCTGTCCCTCAAAATTACTACCTCCATATTCAAGCACTCTGAAGAGAGAATGAATGTGTAAACCTCAGGCATGACCTTTTCAAAAAGCTGAACTTCTTGCTTTCTTCCCTTTTAAATAGTTTCCCAAATTCATGTTTTCTGTGGGGGCAGGGTAATTTGCAGGGGGGAATCAGCAGATGGGAGTGGGGTGAGTGAACTTCATTTTTCCCCTGCAAATCCTGCCCCCACTCCACATACAGATAGGCTTCATGGCCAGCATTGGAGCCCAGTACTGGACGTTTGTTGAAGAAGCAAAAGGTGAGGATAGAGAGGTGGCAGGGGAGACTTGATGGGTGGAATGTCCCTTCCCATCAACTCATTCTTGTCTGCAAGTAGCTGTTTGCGCATCCTTATGATGAGAATCCCTTGTTTGCTGCATAATGTGTGGTTCTACCCCAACAGAAGGAATGGTTGTTATCCTCCCATTGGATTTAATGGTGCAGAATTTCACTCTCTCATTGTCTTCAAAATTGCACGCTGCTCTTGTTTAAACTTACCTGTCATTATCAGAGGCTAAATATGGTTATTAAGCCTAAATTGCCCGTTCTCAGTCAGTTTGTGGATGTTGCTTTTGTATGGAAGACTGTGCACAAATGTATTTTTCCCCCTGTGAGACTGAAACGTTGCTCTGTTCCCCTGATGTTCTATAAAAGGGCCCTAACATGTGAAAAGGAATGGAATTACTGAGTGTGGGTGGAAGAAAGAACAGCTGCGAATGAGCCCCTGTTACAGGAGCTGGTTACAGGAGCTTGATTCAGGTTATGCGTGTTATAGCCCTGCCAAGGAAAACCATAGCTGTGTGTCAACTTTCCCTTGGGCACATCGAACAGGCAGTTATTTATTTATTTATTTTTATTTAATTTAATTTCTATACCTCCCAAAGCCAAAAGGCTCTCTGGGCGGTGTACATAAGAGTAAAACAGCATAAAATACAAAAACATAGAAATAAATAGCAAACTCAACAGAACAAGTAATTAAATAGCATTAAAATACAATAAAATACAATAGCAGCAGTCCAGCAGGAAGGGTGGTGGTGGTGACCGCCAGGGGAGGCAGCACAGCAGCAGCAGATGACAAGGGGCTCTCCCTCCCTGGCAGCGCAATGTTCCTCTTCCTGCAGGCAGAAGGTCTCCCAGGCCTCTCAGCCAGCCAGCCTATATATCCCTCCAAGGAGGGACAGGTGGAAAAGGTTAGCCACAGCTGGCTGAGTACCTGGGACCTGGTCCTGCAGGGCGTGGCAGCTGTTACTTGGGAACTTTGGAAGTGCCTGCTTTAAATAATGAATTTGCAATATTTTTCTTTGGCACTCTTTTGCTTTTTCAAAAGATGATCTTTTTTTAAAAAAAAAAAACCAAATTCATGTAGGATACAAAAGCAAGTTACCTTATTAGTATTGTTAGTTACGTGTACTATATTGTACCATAATATAATATTTGGAGCCAGAATGGTGTAGTGGTTAGAGTGCTGGACTAGGACAGGGGAGACGCAGGTTCAAATTCCTCCCAGTCATGACGCTCACTGAGTCACTATCTTTCAGCCTTACCTTCCTTCAGTGTAATTTTAGACCAGAGATGGGGAACAAAGGAAGCTGCCTTATACTTGAGTTAGATCATTGGCTCATCTGGCTCAGTATTGTCTACACTGACTGGCAATGGTTCTCAGGGGTTTCAGGCAGTAGTCTCTTCCAGCCTACCTGGAGATCCCAGGGATTGAACTTGGGACCTTCTGCATGCAAGGCAGATGGTCTACCACTGAGCTCTCCAGATGTTAGAATACAACTCCCATCATCCCTGAGCATTGACCATGCAGACTGGGGCTGATAGGAGTTGGAGACCAACAATAGCTAGTGGGGCACAGCTTTCCCATCTGTTTTAGAGTCTGGACATAATAGTCTTACATGCACCCTTCTTTAGGTGGTAGTGTGTGTGACTTCACCCAGGCCCCATCTGCACTATACATTTGAAGCACTTGATGTCACTTCAGTCAGTCATGGCTTCCCCCAAATCCTGGGAACTGTAGCTTACTAAGGGTGCTGAGAGATGTTAGGAGACCCCCCGCTCTCCTCACAGAGCTGCAGTTCCCAGAGTGGTTTAACAATTGCTCCCTCTTCTCAGGGAACTCTGGGAATTGAAGCTCATTGGAGGGAATAGGGGTCTCCTAACAAACTACAGTTCCCAGGATTCTTTGGGGGAAGCCATGACTGTTTATAAAGTTGTATGTTAGTGTTTTAAATGCATAGTGCAGATGGGGGCCTTAATTCAAAATGTGGTAGGCCAGCCCTGCTGTATTTCTGCTCATTCTGCTGAGGGATGCCCTGAACTTCTACCCCCAAAGTCTTGTGCTGACACCCCCACTGCCTACCTTGCTGGATAGTTGTGAGGATACAATGGGTGGGAGAGAACCTTTGATTTGTTAGCCACTCTGAGATCACTTGTGCTGAAGGGTGGGATAAAAATAGCTTCAATAAAAATAGTCAGGACATCTATTATTTTAGATGTAGCATGGGCACAAATGGACCTGTCCCTTCCGCTTCCCCTCTTCTCCCCTGCTAGTTGCTAATGCATGCTCAGTACTATTTGCTTGTTTGCTTTTGTAGAAATCCACTATTAAGTACTTCTGACATTCCTTGAATTCCTTTTTTAATTACATTATATTGTAGGTTTAGTGTTTTTCTTTTGTACGCAGTAAAATAAAATCTGTTATGGACTAGCTTGAAGGTATGTTTGACAATCTGTTTCTGAAAATGATTGCTAAATTATAAAGCACAGTTGACCTTTTGTTCAGATGGGAGGCTGTTCCTGGCTAGTCCTTTTTTCACCTCGTTAAATAAGTGATGTGGCCAATGTGAATTTCTCTTCTTAATTCTTTCTGACTTGTTGATGTTTTACACTTCCTAAGCATACAATTATACAATTAGACAGGAGATCAAGAAGGCTTAGGGACTAACATCAGATGGGTTGACCTGCTGTCCCAGTAAAGATGTTTGTGCCATATGCTGCTCTGACTTTGTGGAAACAAATTTCCTTTCAACAGAAATGAAGTGCATCAGATATTAGCCTTATGGAAAATTATTATTGCAAGCTTTTGCCATCCTCTGAGGCTTCTTCCTTGCTGCTCCAGAGGGCAGGACATGATCGAATGGGTTTAAGATACAGGAGGGGAGCTTTTGGTTGAAGATTAGGAGAAATATTTTGATGGCAAGGGAAGTTCAACAATGGAATCATTTGCTTAGAGAGCTGGTGGGCTCACCTTTCTAGAGGTCTTCAAGCAGAGGCAGGACAGCTGTCTGTTGAAGATGTTCCAGCTTTAGATTTTCTGAATGGAGCAAAGAGTTGGACTACACCGGCTTTCGCCAACCTAGTGCCCTCCAGGTGATTTTGGCTCAACTTCTATCAGCCCCAGTCAACACAGTGCTGGCTAGGGCTGATGGGAGTTGGAAGCTTAAATTGGTTCAACGTGCAGCAGCAAGAATGCTGACGGGGGCTGGCCCTCGAACCCATACAACCCCCTTGTTACAACAGCTCCACTGGCTGCCAGTTAGCTTCCGATCTCAATTCAAGGTGCTGGTCTTAACCTTTAAAGCCCTATACGGTTTGGGCCCTGTTTATTTGTCCGATCGGATGTCATTTTATGAACCCTCCCGCCCCCTGAGATCTTCTGATGAGTCCCTTCTTGTGATTCCCTCAGTTTCACAAGTCCATCTTTCGGGAACTAGAGATAGAGCGTTCTCTGTCATCGCCCCTACACATTGGAACTCATTACCAGTTGAGGTGCGATTGACTTCTTCGCTTTTGGCATTCCGTCGCCAGTTTAAGACATTCCTATTCCGGGTGGCGTTCAACTTAAATAAGGAATAGGAATAAGAATAGGAAAATTTTTAAGGAGAAATGGTGTTTAACTTAAATGAGGAATGGTAATGTTCTAATTTTAATAGATTATGATAACATGTATATGTTACTATGTAGTTTTAGTATATTTATTTTTTTGTAAGTGATTATAGTTTATTATGTATATTGTATTTATGTTTTTATATTGAAATTGTTCGCCGCTTTGAGTTTCTGGAAAGATAAAGCGGGTTAGAAATGTTTTAAATAAATAAATAAATAAATAAATAGTCCAAAACATGTGGAGGGCACCAAGTTGGCAAAGCCTGGGCTACATGATCCTCAAGGCCCCCTCCAACTCTATGATTCTATAAAAACAGAATTCTGTTGATTTCACAATTGCGCTCCTGTGATTCCAAAATAAGAGCATTGGAAGCTCCTATGTAGATTGCAACTGTGGCTCAGTCAATAATTTACATGCAAATGTTTCTGGGTTTAATTGCCTGCCTGTCCAGGTAGGACTGGGAAGGCTGCTGCCTGAAACCTGGAGAACCTCTGCCAGTCATTGTAGACAATTAGCTAGATGGACCAGTGATCTGACTTAAATATAAGGCGGCTTCCTATATACGAGCCGTGGTTGCTGTAAACCACCCAGAGAGCTTCGGCTATGGGGCAGTATACAAGTGCAATCAATCAATCAATCAATCAATCAATCAATACAGTTTGAGGCTGGTGGGGGTTGTTGTCTAAAAGATCAGGAAGGCATGAGATTGACAAAGACTCCTATGGGCCCATAGATAAGAATTTTCTTATCCTTTTACCAATTTATATGACAGTAAGTTCAGTGAATAGATCTGAGCATCATGACCCCAAACATAATGAAAGTGGGCAAACTCATGGGGATACAGAATACTTGCAAAGCATCATGGGAGTTCTTGCCAAACCTGTAGCTTGTTTTCATCATTGGAACCTTCAGCAATGTTTGGATCAAGATGTTGGGGTTTTTATTAAGAGTAATTACTAATCCTACCATGGAGGTTGCTGACAGTAAAGAGTTTTTAAAAATGCTGTGGAAAGCAAAGTTCTAAATCAGCGTAGTTAGGGTATTTAAAACGCTCGCTAAATTCAATTTGCAGCAGTTTAGTAAGATATAATTGATGTTCATGCCTCTTGATTCTCTTATTAAATGACTGATATTTGTTGTGTATAAATTATAGCCTCTTGTAAATTTGAAAATTAAATAATTTTAAACGCCATTAATTATACACTGTAAATGTTAGGTCACAATGTGAAAGCAACTAGCAGTATTTTAATGTGTGCTAGTTTGGCATCCAATCTTGCAAGTGTTCATATAATTAACTTCAAATGTGAATATTTCCATAAGAGCCAGTACAATTATGCTTTGCTGTGAAGAGTTGTATAAATGTTTCAAAGATGGATCATATGTCTATATTGTGGTTGCTTTAACACTTTAAATTTGCCATTAAAATATAAAATATTGTTGTTGGTTCTAATGCAATAAATACCACTTGAATCATTAGCATAGTTGAATAATTAACAAATTCTCTACATTCTTTTTGTCCTTTAATAATTTACTTTTGGCAGGATTTGCTAATGTTTAATTTCACAATTAACTTTATCAAGCAATAAGACCACAGTCATCCATGATTTGATTGTGGATGAGGGTGCTGATTTGGTATGTATTACTGAGACCTGGGTGGGCGGGCTGGGAGGAGTTGATCTGACCCAGCTTTGCTTATCTGGATACTCGATGCCACATCAGCATGGGCTACAGGGATGGAGTGGGGAGGGGTGGCTGTTGTCCATAGAACCTTCATCTCTGTCACCAGAAAATGCTGTATCTTGGAGCTGGCTGTGAGGGCCTGCATCTGGTACCAGGCCAAGGAGACACTAAGCTATGGTTGCTGCTGTGTACCATCCACCCTGCTGCCATGTTTCTCTGATGGAGTTGGCGGAGTGTCTCAGCTGTAGTGTAGTGTTGGAGGAGCCCAGATAGTCCTAGGTGATTTCAGTATCCACGTTGAGGCTGCCTCTGGTGTTCTGGTTCAGGACTTTATGGCCTCCATGACGACCATGGGGTTGTCTCAAATTGTCACCGGCCAACACATAGAATAGGGACATCCTTGGACTGGTGTTTGCTCCAGATGGAGGAAGGGGTGGCCTGGAAATGGGGTGTGTGTGGATGCCACCCTGTTGTCATGGTCAGATCAATTCCTGGAGAAGTTTGGAGTTAAGGCCCTGAACCTCCACTGCAGAGGTGGTGAACAGACTAAGATGGTCCACCGCTAGAGACTAATGGAATCCAATGGATTGCTGATTGCTCATGGGAGGGGGTATTCTAGCAGGTAGAGCAGGTAACCCTGTTGAAGCCCTTGTCACTCAGTGGAACAATGAGATGCATCAGGCTGTTGACACGGTTGTCCCTGAGCAACCTCACTGGTATGGTGGAACCCGGTTTGCACCTTGGTATTCCAATCAACTAAGACAATGAAACAGGCTGGATGGCCGCTAGAGCACAAATAGTGAAAGACTTGCTGTGAGGCTGACTGGGCATGAGTGAAACAACATAACCGTACCTACTGTTTGGCAGTGAAGAAGCTCCATTTCTTGGCCTCTATCACATCTTCAGGTTGCCATTCAGTGGAGTTTTTTCCTATTGTCTGCAATTTGTTAACATCTGCTCAAGAAAATTGAGTTTTAGACCCATTGGAAGCCTACTGTGAATTGTTTGCAAGGCACTTCAAGGGTAATGTTGCTAGCCTCCATAGCAATCTTGATGCCCCAGCCATATCTACTGTAGTCCCCAGTGGGGTGTTCAGTGCAACATCTGCTGTAACTTCTTGGAATCAGTTTCAGTTGATGCGGCCTGATGTCATGGACAAGGTGCTTGTGATGATGCAGCCAGCAAAATGTCCTCTCAACCCTTGCCCTTCTTGGCTTATTAAAGCTTGCTGAGTAAGTATGATAGAATGGATTCAAGATGTGGTCAGTGCAACTTTACTGGAAGGAGTGGTCCCAGCCGCCCTGAAGAGATGGTGATCTGACTGCTCCTGAAAAAGCCCACCTTGGACCCATTAGTTTGTGACAACTACTGCCCAGACACAAATACCCCCTTTTTGAGGAAGGTTATTGAGAGGGTTGTGGCACAGCAATTGCAAGTACTCTTGATGAAACAGATTAATTTAACCCATTCCAGTCTGGGTTCAGGCCTGGTTATGGGACTGAATTGGCCATGGTCGCCCTAATGGATGACCTGTATTGGGAGAATGACAGGGGGAGTATGACCCTGTTGTTTTTATTTGATCTCTCAGCAGCTTTTGATACCATTTACCTTGGTCTCCTCATGAGCCGACTTGGTGAGATGGGTATCAGAGACACTGTTTATAGTGGTTCTGATCCTATCTCTAGAGTCAATTTTAGAGATTAGCATTGGGTGATTATCATTCAGCCCCCTGGTAGTTGTGGGGTGGTGCAGAGTACCATCTTGTCCCCCGTGCTGTTTAACATCTATGTGAAGCCCTTGGAAGTGATTATTAGGAGATTTGGGTGAGGTATCAGAGATGTGAAGGCCCAGAAAAAAAACCCAGAAAAAATTAGGAAAAAAAACTGTTTTTCCCCATTTTTTCCAAAGCCTTTTTTGTTTTTTTCTGAAAAATTGAAAAAATGAAGAAAGAATGGATTATGGAATGTTTTATTTTAGCATGATGAATAAAATGTTTCAATGAAACTTGTTCCCCCCCTTTTTCTCAGTTCTTTTTATGGGAATGTATGCTTTATGTCTGCTTGACACTGTGGAAAATAATTTTCTTTGTTATTAATATTGATGGTTTCTTCTTTTTAATTGTTTTTTGCTGCTCCTCGTAAACTGGCAAAACGGAAGAGGTTCCTTACAGTTCAGGATCTTGTAGATCCATTTGTTACAAAAAAGTAAAAATGTAAATTCAATTTGTAATAATGGTTTGAATAAAATGTACTTTTAATATACCAAATGTGATAATTTTATGCCAAACCAACTTGTACATAATTACATTTGTTATTTATGAAGTAACAAAGTGACTTTCAATCTGTAAAAAGTGCTAATATTGCATTTTTTTCAATTTTCCAAAAATTTCCATTTTTTTCTGAAAAAAACTGGAAAAAAACATTTTTCTCCGTGGCTTCAAAATTTCTGGAAATTTTACATCTCTGGGTGTCAGCAGTAGATGATACCCAGCTCTATTTCTTGGTAACATCTGAATCAGGAGAGGCTGTGCAAGCCCTGGACCGCTGTTTGGATTTGGTGGTGGGCTGGATGAAAGCACTAAATGGACCAGCTTCAGCTAGTAAGACAACTGTGGCTGCTTCTGGATCAGGATAGCCTGGCCACTGTTGTCCATGCGTTGGTAACCTCCAGGCTCGGTTACTGCAATGTGCTGTATATGGGGCTGCCCTTGAAGTTAGCCTGGAAGTTGCAGCTGGTGCAAAATGCAGTGATGTGACTCCTTACTAGGGCAGGAACTTGCCAACATGTTATCCTATTGCTGAAAGAAATGCACTGACTGCCATTAGTTACTGGGCTAAGTTCATGGTATTGATTTTTGTGTATAAAGCCCTATACAGCTTGGGACTGGGATACCTGAAAGATCGTCTTACCCCTTATATACCCAGTCGATCACTGCATTCTGCAGGTAAGGGCCTCCTGCAGATGCCATCTTATCAGGAGGTCCATTCTGTACAACATCAGAAATGGATCTTTAATGTTATGGCATCTACTCTTTGGAATTCACTTCCTTAAATATTAGACAGGAGCCATTTCTGTTGCCTTTTTGGCACCTATTGAAGGCCTTCCTCTTTCAATAACCCTTTTAAATAGAGACCTTATCACAGTTTGCATCTCTGTTGGAATTGTTTTTTGGTTTTTTTCTTTTAAATGATGTTTTAAAGATTTATTTTTAAAGATGCTTTTAAGATTTTTTAAAAAATATGTTATTAGTGTTTTTGTTTGCTACCCTGGGCTCCTTCTGGGAGAAGGGGTGGGATATAAATTTAATTAATTAATTAATTAATTAATAGTAGTAGTAGTAAAAGTAGTATGGTACATAAATAACTTTTTGCAATTATACAGCTTCTTTTGGGGAAATATGGGGTACAACAAAGGTGAATTACTGGGAATGATAAGTTTGGATCTCTGGACCATAAGAAGCATGCAAGCTATCTATTGCAGCCTGCCACAGATTTGACAAATATTACAACAGCAAAAGTGTGTGTGAGAGTGAGTGTTTCAAATCAAGCATCTGTCAGGCTCCAACACATGGTTAGTATGCTATGTATCACCTGGATATATTGAGTGTGTAAGAGGCATGCTTTATATCAGGAGTGGGGAACTAGATCCAGCCAACTAGTGGCCCATTTTCCTTTGCCCATGTGGCTTGAAATGAATCAGCTGATTTGTGGTGCCTGCAAATCCCACTCTGGCAAGGAACTGCACCTTTACCTGGTCCACACCTGATGTCATGTAGTACATGACTTTGCAGAAATGGCCTGGCAGGCCAAATGGGGAGGGCTAGGTGGGCCTAATCACGCCCGTAGGCCAGAAGTTATTTATTTTTATTTCTACCTTTATTTCTACCTTTTTCCTCTGTTAATACTGGTATAAACAACTGACTGGTGGTGCCTCCAAAAGGGTAAACAATATTGGATGGCTTCCCATGTGAAGATCCATTTGTCAGTGATGCAGATGATTTCTGGAGTCTACCAGATTGGACCTCAGACCTTCCTTTCAGTGACCTCAGAGAGTGGGCAGGCCATATGGTAGGAGGTGGTCCTTTTCAGAATCCTGGTTCTATACCCTTTAGAACTTTAAAGATTATCACCAGGACTTCTAAAGCCCTGGATGGACCAGGATCTGTATACCTTAAGGCTGCACGTATCTCAATAAGTCCAACTCCCTTTCTAGGTCACTCACTGCCTTTTTAAGGTCAAGTAGGAAGTTACGGCCCCAGATCTTTGCATTAGTAAAGTAGAATTGGTGATAGCTAGGAGCAGGGCTTTTAGTTGTTGCCCTTTTGAATGAGCTCCTGGAGGAGATGACATCAATTCATTTCTTTTAAGTTTTCCAGAACAAATGCAAAGTACATCCTTTGGGATCTGTTATAGATTATGATCTTTAAGCTGTCTGCTGTTTTGGTGTAAGCTTTTACAGAGTGCAGGACACAGAATAATAGGCTCAAGTGACAGGAAGCAAGATTTCAACTGAACATCAGGAAAAACTTCCTAACTGTTAGAGGGGTACGACAATGGAACCAGTTACCTAGGGAGGTGGTGGGCTCTCTAACACGGGAGGCATTCAGGAGGCAGCCAGACAGCCATCTCTTGTGTATGCTTTAAGATGGATTCCTGCATTGAGCAGAGGGTTGGACTCGATGGCATTAAAGGCCCCTTCCAACTCTATGATTTTTTTGGTTTTTTTAAACATAGGCCATATTGCATGGATTGTTTTTATTATGGTGTGCTACTGAAAGCCACCTTGAACATAGGATGAAGTGTGTGATATGGGATTATAATAAATAAATTATACAAAGCCATGGAAGTGGGGGCAATGTGAAACACACCAGTTCCAAAAGGCCTTTTGTGTACCATCTTCAGCATTGGGGAGAAGGGCATCTGCTGTGCAGTGTACAACTTCTGCTGTGCCTGCAGAAAGTCCCAGGTTCAATCCCTGGCATCTCCAGGTAGGGCTGGGAAAGATCCCTGTCTGAAACCCTGGAGACCCGCTCTGTGTCAATGATAACAGTACAGAGCTAAATGAACCAATATTCTTACTTGACATAAGGCAAGTTTCTGGGTTTCCATGTGCTGAACAAGTTAGCACGGCCATGATTTGCAGCGTTACCATGCTTATCACACTACTGTGAAGCTAGGTGTGTTTGCACAGTGCTGAGCCCATTCTGGAACAGCAACACAACTGCATCTGTCTCTTGGTGAGGAGAACCCCCCTCCCGTCCCCCGTTGCCAGCTGGGTTGTGGGAATTGACTCTGAATCTGCTTAGGGACTTAGAACATAGGAAGCTGCCTTGAACTGAGTCAGACCATTGATCCATCTAGTTCGGTGTTGTCTACACTGGCTGACACTCTGGCAGCAACTTTCCAGGGAAACATTCACAGCCCTCTCTTCAGATGCAGGGGATAGAGCCAGGAACCTCTGGCATGTAAGCAAAGGGGCAAGCAATGCTAGCCGCTAGATCCTGCACTGAAACAAGTGCTGGGTGTGCAGCGGTCTGGTTTGGTAGATTGTACCCAAAGAAGGCCGTCCATCCTAGTTAGATAGTAATCCTCTCCAGGATGGATGGAGTTTAAGTAACAGGCTGACATAAATGGGAAGACATCTGGCATCCCAATTCAAGCACTTGTGATGCCAGCGTAACATCATGCTTTCTCATATGAAGGTAGTGTCACAGTTAATATGCCATGTTCTCCTGAGCCTAAGCATACTTCCTGGGGGCAGCAAGTGTTAAATTGCTCTTTTTTCACTGTGGAAAGTTAATTTGATGAGAGGGGGACTTCTTTTGCAGGGGTGGGGGTGAATGTCAGGCTGTTTTTACCCCCTTTTACTTTACTGATGATCCTATTACCCAGCTGCGGAGGTTTGCACTCCCTTAACTAATGATAAAGTCAAATTTTACATGTGAAGAGCTGGCTGTTCTGCAGATCTACTTTTATCACTGGGATTATATTTCATTGTGACAGTTGAGCACATCTACATATTAATTTTATATCATTATTAAGGTGGCTTAAAGCTAAAGCTGGAAAAGGTAACTTGGTGTCTTTAATGTGTATTTTTTTTAATAGTGAGATTTATTAAATTTGCAGTTTGTTAGATTATTTTTTAATAAAAATATTTTTAAAAAGAAACGTCTTATATTAAACACATCTGAGAAGAGTTATTTTCAGGGAGGGAGGAATATCTGCATTTAGCAACAGCACTGGCTGTTATGTTATAATTCAGTATCTATTAAGTGTTTATCCACAGGCTTCTGTATAATAGAATCAGTGTGATTTAGGTGGTTAGAGTAGGGATGAGGAATAGTTAAGCAAAAACATTTGGTGTGCCAAGCAGGGCCAGTGAGAGGTGTGGCCTAGAGAGAGTTCCAAGGGCCAGAGATTTGGAGGGCTACATTTGGCCCTGAGCTTCCCCACTCATGGGTTGGAGTGTCAGACTAGGATTGGGAAGACCTGGGTTCATATCCTCACTTGACCATTAGGCTTACTGGGTGACCTTCATTACCTCTCAGCCTAACCTACCTCACAAGGTTCTTGTGAGGATAAAATAATGGGGGGAGTACCATATAGGATACCATTGGAGCTCCTTGGAGGAAAGGCGAGATTTAAGTAAGGTGTCAACAGCTGTGAGTCCCTGTGTCAAAATTGGGACCTTGAAATTGTGGGACTTGGATCTAAACCTACTTAATAAGAACCTAAACCTATTTAATAAGAATCCCTGAGTTGCCAGTGGGTGCAGTCGATATGGCAGGGAAGAGAACATTTTTTAGCCTGAGGGCCGCATTACCTCGTGGTTAACCTTCCGGGGGGGGGGGCAGAACAGAACGTAGCCAGTGCAAAATGTGAATGGGGCCATCCATGCACTCTCTCTGTCATACACTTATGTATTTTATTTATTTATTTATAATTAAATTTATATCCCACCTTCAAAAAGCTCAAGGTGGCCTACAAACATGGTTCTTCCCCTTCTGACTTTATCCTCAGAACAACCCTGTGAGGTAAGTTAGGCTTAGGCAGTGACTTGCCCAAGGTCACCCACTGAGCTTCATGGCCAAGCAGGGATTTGAACCCTGGTCTCTCTGGTCACAGTCCGACACTCTAACCACTACACCACACTGACTCACACACATAACATCCCCACATACTCATTCTTATACCTAAAACCCACACAGCCCCTAAGGGCAACAGGATTGGAGGGAGATCTTGGGGCAAGAGGTGGTTGAGGCCTTGGTCCACTGTTTCCTACCATTTTTCAAAATAGTTCACTAACAAAACTAATTGCTGATCAGGACATCAAACCAATAATTAATGATTTAAAACCCTAATAATATTAAATAAGATCCAAACTGAACATTATTGCTCTGTCAGAACTAAAAATAAAGTTTGATCTATCAGCATATACATATATTTGTAAGACTACAATCTGAAAAACTGCATAAATAATATCTGTCCAATGGGGGCTGGACTTGGGATTTCTAGAAAAAAATGGATGCACACAGAAATCATTTTTGAAGACCCAGGAATTTCAAAAGTACTTTTGTATCTGATTGGTGGTGGTGGTGGTATTATTATTATTATTTATTATTATTATTATTATCCTGCCATTTTTCCCAGTAGGAGCCCGGGGTGGTGAACAAAACACTACCATTACTCTAAAACATCTTAAAAACAGACTTTAAAATATATTAAAACAAAATGTATTTTAAAACATCTTAAAAAGCAATTCCAACACAGACGCAGACTTGTTGAAATAGGAAGTTCTTTAGTAGGCGCCAAAAAGATAACAGAGATAGCACCTGTCTAATATTTAAGGGGAGGGAATTCCAAAGGGTAGGTGCCACTACACTAAAGGTCCGTTTCCTATGTTGTGTGGAATGGATCTCCTCATAAGAGCAGAGCATAGTGATTGACTGGGTATATAAGGGGTAAGACGATATTTCAGGTATCTTGGACACAAGCTGTATAGCACTTTGTACACCAAAACCAGAACCTTGAACTTGGCCCAGTAGCTAATGGGCAGCCAGTGCAATTCATTCAGCAGTGGGGTGACATGTTGGCAATACCTTTCCCCAGTGAGGAGTCACACTGCCACATTTTGTACCAGCTGCAGCTTCCAGACCAACCTCAAGGGCAGTCCCACATAGAGCACATTACAGTAATCCAGCCTGGAGGTTACTAGTGCGAAATAGACTCCACTTTGTCATTATCACAGTGGCAATTGGCACTGACCAATTATCTGAACTCGGGAAGCACCAACTCACAACGCCTCTGTCTTGTTAGGATTCAGACTCAGTTTATTGGCTCTCATCCAGTCCACCACTGAGTCCAGGCACCTTTCCAGAGCTTGCACTGCCTCTCCCAATTCAGATGTTACAGAGAAATAGAGCTGGGTATCATCAGTGTACTGCTGACACCTCGCCCCAAATGTCCTGATGACCGCTCCCAAGGGCTTCATATAGATGTTAAACAGCATGGGGGACAAGATGGTACCCTGCGGTACCCCACAGCACAACTGCCAGGGGGCTGAAAGACAATCACCCAATGCTATTCTCTGAAAACGACTCTGGAGATAGGATCGGAGCCACTGTAAAACAGTCTCTCCAATACCCATCTCACTAAGTTGGCCCAGAAAGATACCATGAGTGTTTAAAGTGGAATAAGTGTATGTTGTGAATGTGGCCAGTGGCTGGCTCTCCAGTGTTTCAGACAATGATCTCTCCCAGCCCTACCGGAAGATGCTGGGGATTGAAATAGGGACATTCTGCATGCAAAGCAAATGCTCTGCCAAGCCATGCCCCTTCCTCTCAAGAGAAAGAGAGAAGCCCTTTGGTTTTGTGTCCCAGCAGATATGCCTTTCTTTGAGGAATAATTGAGGGAAAAATATTTTCAGTTGTGGGGTGGGATTAATTTAATTAACTATTGAGACATCTCTTGGCTTGTACTCTTGGTTGCTATCCTCAGCAGTGTTTTGTTTTTCTGAGCTCTGTATACACTCCACTTCTGCCTAGGAATGTGCAGACCTTTAAACCCCAGTACCTGTGCTCCTCTCAATTCTTTTATTATTAATTTTAGTATTAGTATTTTAGTAGTAATTTTAGTATTAGAAGATTTATGTAACTTTAAAGTTGACAATGAGGACATTGAACTTGTCAAGGATTATCGATACCCCGGCACAGGCATTAACCAAAATGGAGACAATAGTCAAGAAATCAGAAGAAGGCTAGGACTGGGGAGGGCAGCTACGAGAGAACTAGAAAAGGTCCTCAAATGCAAAGATGTATCACTAAACACTAAAGTCAAGATCATTCAGACAATGGTATTCCCAATATCTATGTATGGGTGTGAAAGTTGGACAGTGAAAAAAGCGGATAAGAGAAAAATCAACTCATTTGAAATGTGGTGTTGGAGAAGAGCCTCGCACATACCATGGACTGCGAAAAAGACAAATAATTGGGTGTTAGAACAAATTAAACCAGAACTGTCACTAGAAGCTAAAATGATGAAACTGAGGTTATCATACTTTGGACACATAATGAGAAGACATGATTCACTAGAGAAGACAATAATGGTGGGAAAAACAGAAGTGAGTAGAAAAAGAGGAAAACCAAAGAAGAGATGGATTGATTCCATAAAGGAAGCCACAGACCTGAACTTACAAGATCTGAACAGGGTGGTTCACGACAGATGCTGTTGGAGATCACTGATTCATAGGGTCGCCATAAGTTGTAATCGACTTGAAGGCACATAAGAACAACAAATGAAAACTAGTATGGTGCTGATATTGTTCATGTCGTAGCAAGATTGGGGAAATGGGATGAAAGTTTTACATCACTGTCAAAAATTCTGAGAATTCTTAAAAGAGCATGTAGAGATGCTATTTTCTTTATATTATACCCTGATCATAAGCATGTTTACTTAGTAAATCTCATTGATTGGAATGAGACTTGGTTCCAGAGCATTGTTCTTAGGATTGCTGCCTAATGTGTGGTGCTTTTTAATAGCGATAATTTACTAGTGTATTAAACTGTACCCTTATCTCCCAAGTGCTGTGCACATCTACTTAAATCAATGTCAGGATGTCTGATGCATCTCTGCCTTCTTCTGAGGGGAGAATAATGCTGATCTAAGAACTATTATGCTCAATAACATAGCTTAAAGAGAGACATTCCAGTATTCCATCTTTGAACTATTGACATTGTTGTTTTAATATATGTAGATCATGCTTGTACTACTTCAATATGAGATTGACAGTTTCCAAAAGCTCTTACAGGACAATATCTTCCTCTAAAGTATTTTGCCTAGAAGGCGGCTATTATCAATTTTCGTATATTTCTTTTGTAATTAACAAGGTAGAATATCTAACAGCCAGCACTTCCACATTATGCATTAACTGTGCAATTCTGTACATGCCTACTCAGAAGTAAGCCCACTGTGTGTTTGGCCACAGCATGGAGAAGTTCATCTGGAGGGCTTTAAACTGAATCCTAAGGGGGAGGGAGATGTAAACTTGGTGGTAACGACTGATGAAGGCTTGTGCACAGTAACGGGAACAGAGAGAACGGCTCTAATAGGGACCAGTGACAGTCCTCAGAAAAATGTAGTAAGGAAGTCAAGCCATAAATCATATGGTCTTCGATGCCTGTATACTAATGCGCAGAGAATGAGAAACAAACAGGATGAACTTGAACTCTTAATACAGGAGGGCAATTACGACTTGAGAGGTATAACTGAAACTTGGTGGGATGACTCCCATGACTGGAATACAGCAATTGAAGGATAGAACTTGTTCAAAAAGAACAGAAGGAATAAAAAGGGATGTGGAGTCGTGCTATATGTTAAAAATATATATCCCTGCACAGAAATACAGGAAGATGAGCTTGGTAGTTCCACCGAGAGTATCTGGATTAAAATTAATGGGGCAAGTAATAAAAGGAATGTGGTGCTTGGAGTCTGTTACCAACCACCCAATCAAGAAGAAGATGAGAATGTAACTTTTGAAAAGCAAATTGCCAATGTGCTACCATTTTACTACAGTAAATGTGTTATTACTAGTTAATATACATTTGCCATTTATGAAGGAGTCTGAGTTGGAGTCGGAGTCGGACAGTAGAAAAATAGAGGAGTTGGAGTCGAAGGTCTGGTGTACCGACTCCACAGCCCTGACCTTGACTGCTGTTCGCATTCTGCTGAAAACAACAGAATGCAATTCAACAGGGATAAATGCAAAGTTCTACACTTAGGAAAAAGAAACCAAATGCACAGTTATAAGATGGGGGATACTTGGTTCGGCAATCTGACACGTGAGAAGGATATTGGAATTGTCGTTGATCACAAGCTGAATATGAGCCAACAGTGCGATGTGGCTGCAAAAAAGGCAAATGCTCTATTAGGCTGAATTAACAGAAGTATAGTTTCCAAATCACGTGAAGTATTAGTTCCCCTCTATTCAGCACTGGTTAGGCCTCATCTTGAGTACTGCATCCAGTTCTGGTCTCTGCACTTCAAGAAGGATGCAGACAAACTGGAACAGGTTCAGAGGAGGGGGACTGGAAACAAAGCCCTATGAGGAGAGACTGAAAGAACTGGGCATGTTTAGCCTGGAGAAGAGAGGACTGAGGGGATATATGATAGCACTCTTCAAGTACATGAAAGGTTGTCACACAGGGGAGGGCTAGGATCTCTTCTCGATCATCCCAGAGTGCAGGACATGAAATAATAGGCTCAAGTTGCAGGAATCAAGATTTTGACTGAACATCAGGAAAAAATCTCCTGTTAGAGCCATACGACAATGGAACCAATTACCTACAGAGGTAGTGGGTTCTCCGACACTGGAGACATTCAAGAGGCAGCTGGACAGCCATCTGTCAGGAATGCTTTGATTTGGATTCCTGCATTATGCAGGGGGTTGGACTTGATGGCCTTGTAGGCCCCTTCCTATTCTATGATTCTATGATCTCTGTCACCAGGAAACTACTCTGTCTTGGAGCTGGCTATGAAGGCGTGCACCTGGTGCTGGGCCAAGGAGACAGTAAACTAGGGTTGCTGCTGGTGTACTGTCCACCCTGCTTCCCAGCAGCTTCTCTAAATGAGCAGGTGGAGGCTGTCTCGGCTGTGGCATTGGAGGAGCCCGGAACTATAGTCCTGGGTGATTTCAGTATCCATGCTGAGGCTGCCTGTAATGTTCCAGCTTGGGACTTCATGGCCTCCATGATCACCATGGGGCTGTCTCAGGTTGTTAATGGCCTGACGCATAGGGCAGGGCACACCCTCAACTTGGTTTTTGCTCCAGATGGAGGAAGGGGAGGTCTGGAGGCAGCTGGACAGCCATCTGTTGGGAATGCTTTGATTTGGATTCCTGCATTGAGCAGGGGGTTGGACTTGATGGCCTTATAGGCCCCTTCCAACTCTACTATTCTATGATTCTAAGTAAGTGGATATAGAATTGCAGCTTGAGAATGAAATCTCCATATATACTTCCCTCATCAACTGGTATTTAATTGCAAATCTGCACATGTATTTATCAGTTATCACTGGGTTCATTCTACATTAAACATTTGCTTTCATCATGCTGTTCTGCTGAAAGAAGGTGATTACAGCAGGGGCAGGGGGCAGGGGAGGCATGAAAGAAAAAGAGGGTGATTCTCTTGTCTTCCCTCTTACACCTGCCTGCGTTGCCGCATACACCAGTTTTTTCTCCCCAGCCATGTTACTTCCACCTCCTCCTCTGTAGCTTTTAGTTTCTTCTCCCGCCCCCACCCCCTTTGCTGGGAAAACGTGGCAGTGGTTGCTGTGATGGTGTTGAAAAAGGGGAAGAGGCATCATGATGGGTTGTTGCTTTACATGGCAAGGCAGTGGTGAATTGGAAACTCTGTGATAAGTCAGTAGCATGAAAACATTGAGGCATGTGACTAGGAACTGTAACTTTTTTGATTTCAATCCTTGGAACAAGCCAGTGAGGCACCATCTGATGGATGGAGGAGGGGACCTGCACAGGGATAGCTTTAACAAAACAACCCAGACTATTGCCCACTGATCAAGAAGAAGGAACTATTGGTTTTTTAAAATTTAATTTTACCTTTGCTTTCTTCTTTAATATATTGGGGGGGAGGGAAGCCCTTGAAAAAAAGTTTTGCTTTGCCGATTTTCTTCCACTTTGCACTCAGGCGAAAATGTGTTTATTTGTGAAATCACCACTTTGCATTTTCATACAAATACACAAGTGAAATAACACTAATTTCTGCTATTTCTACAATGCCTAATATAGCTGTTCTTTTTTGGTCCAGAACATCTCCCCTGTTGCTGTTCTGTGGATAGGCTGGTAACATTGCAAACACAAGTCCACTGCCTCCCCCCCCCCCCAAGAGCATCTACTGCTAATGCACTCTTGGAATATTAAAGACTTTCGAAAGTACACTAATACGCAATACACGTGCAAATACATATATAAAAATTAAGAACACTGTATTCTTATTTCCAAAGGGTGTGTGTGTACAGGTAAACAAGATGCAAAGCATCACAGATAGGAAATTGTAGCTTCTGGGGATGGAACATGTGAGGAGGGGAAAGACATTAGATAACTACTTAGAAATAACAAAAATAACATAAAAGGGATATGGATACCGTAGTAGAAGTTTTATTTTTAATCCAGAAAAGAAAAGGAGCAATTTTTATTGTGAGGAGCCTCTCCAAAGGAGGCACCAGCCACATGTGGAGGGTGGGACCTTGGGGGAAATGCAGCATCTGGTCTATTGCATGATCAGGAAACACAAAGTAAAAACAAGAAAGTCTACAAATGTTGAAAACTAAGAAAATGAATGACACAAACTAGCAGAGCTAGGCAAGGAACTTTTCCCGGGGGTCTACCACTAATGCACTCTCAAAATATTGAAGACTTTAGAAAGTACACTAATACTGTACACAATGCACTTGCAAAATGTAGATAAAAAAATTAAGAACACCCTGGGCACCAGCAAGAAAATTTTGTTCCACTGTTGCATCCATTTGTGCAAGGAAGGTGGTGACAGTGGAAGGTGGTGATGGTGGAGAGAGGTAATAGAGAAAACCTGAAAGATTCAGCTAGACGACAGGAAATGAAATGAGGTGGTTAGAAGGTAGAAGGTTTTTGCAGGTCAGAAGGTGCAGTACATACCGCCCGACTGCTGATGTCAGAATATTGTGCACCACCCACAGCAAAGCATTTCCACTAGACGCACAACAGACTAGGGCAGATTAATTCAGCAAACAGTGCTGAAATCGTTGTGAAGCAAAGTTCAAGAAAATATGCATCCAACACCCAAAATCACAGACTGCGGATTCAAAATGGGTGGGATTGACTAGAGTTGTGTGCTCCCGTTTTCAAAATACAGAGTTGAAGATGCACTGAAAATCTTTTAAGCGCAAGTGTGTTTCCAGCCTTATTCCTGTAGGGATTGGCTGTGTGATAAGAGCCATTCCATTCCACATGGAACTCGGTCACGCAGCCAACCCAGCCACATCTCTACCTGATGTCATGTATGACATCAGGTGTGTGGCAGATGGGTGTGGTTTGGGGAGAAAGACATGTGCTGGGTCAAATTTGGCCTGTGGGCTGGAGGTTCCTCACCTCTGGTCTAATCCATTCCCCCAACAAAGTTTTCCGTTTTTCTCTCCAACAGTCAGCATTCCATGGCCACTGAGCAGGTTCAGTCTTCGTCGGGCTATTTTTGAGGTTCCTCCCCTGGTTTTTTTAAAAAAGTTTTTTTTGTATATAATTCCTATTCTTAAAAAGCTGCACTGGTTGCCAGTTGTCTTCCAGGGCCACAATTCAAGGTGCTTATGTTGACATTTAAAGCCCTGAGCAACCAGAAACCCAAATATTTCCTATGTATCAAGATCAGTAGAGGAGGTTCTTCAAGTGATTCCTGAGTTAAATGAAGTTTGTAGTAATGCAGCTCATGGAAGAGCCTTTTTTCCATGTCTGTGGAATGACCTCCCCACTGAGGTGCATCTTACCTGAATTTTATACTCTTTCAGACACCAGGTAAAACCCCAACTTTTTGCTGGGCTTTTAGTGACTGATGGGTTTAAATCATTTTTATGATGTTTTTAATTAGGCTATTTGTGTAACTTATGACAATTACTTTAATGCGTTTGTTTGATGTGCATTACATTTTTTGGAAAACTACCCTGTGGATATTTTTGGGTGAAGGATGATATAGAAATCTCTCTTTTAGTAAGAGAAATCTGTCTGTGTGCAGGGCTTTAGATCATGCTCAGTGTAAGATAGCTTTGGGTAACATACTAGAAAAATGTTCTAAGAACAGCTCACCAGTGAAGTAAGCTGAATACAGAATATGCAGAATCTTATTGCTTAGAAGCTTTCAAAAATGTTTGTCAGTTGTTTATGGAGACATCTTGCAGAATCTGAATCTTCATTCTTCCCTCTCTTTCTCCTGCTATTACTCTCCTTGGCACACTGCCACATTCCTTTGCATGCTATGCATAGTGTCCTAACACGTGCACACTGGTGCATCACCATGGTAATCACTTTAATGTACAATCTACACTGTAAAAATAAGGTCCTATAGTATAATAAGTGTACCTTGTTTTCTTTAAAGACAAACTGGGTGTACCTTAAACAAAAACTATTTGTGCAGTTCCATACAGACAACAGTCGTTTAGCAACCCCTTGCCACATTTTCAAAAATAAATTGAATAAAATGATTATACCCTTTAGAGCAAGGATGGAGAACTTCTTCTGTTGAGGGCCACATTGCCTTGAGGGTGGGGTAATTTGCCAAGGGCCGCATGGTGGTGGGGCTGGAGCTGGTGGTGGGCAGGGCTGAAGGCAGTAGGGGGCGGGACAAGAGTCCAAAGTAAGTGAGGCCATTCCTTTCTCTCACTGTTTCTGCATTCCACACAACACTTTTTTCTGTCCCTGCCATTCTACTCTGTTTTCTTTCTCTTTTCCTTTCCTTCACCCATGCCCAGAGGGCTTCTGGAGAAAGATGGTTTTTTGTCAGAAATTGTAGCTTGAGGAGGGCTTTTCCATATTCTCATTGATCAAGATCTTATGAGATATTTTAAAGTTCCAACAAAACATGAAGGAATTTTCATGTGTATGACCTTTTAAATGTTTGTTAGATTCAAATAATGACTGATGCTTAAAAGTCATGTGTAGATGGAGATGGTGGTCAGGATTTCAGTCCAGATTTTGTTACTGGATTTTTGAATCTGATAGTGATAAGTAGGTGTGTTGTGTAACATAGACGGGGAATATATTTTAAAATAAACATTACAAGTATCATCTAGGAGAATAGGTTCTTGATTACTGGCTAGTTTTAACAAGTTTCCCTATTCTGGTAAAAGCTTAAACCAGGTTTGGGAAACCTATATCTGTTCAGATGTTGCTGGACTACAGCTTCCATCAGCCCAAGCAAGCATGGCCAATGGCCAGGGATGATGGGAGTAGGGTTGCCAGGTTCAATCCCTGAGACTGATCCTGTATCTTTAGGAGAGAAGAAAGTCAGCCAAGTGCAGGTGTTCTTGCAACCCTGTAATGGGAAAAACCACAAGGTGGAATTCTCTCTTCCCCCTGAACAACTTTTAAAGATACAGAAGACCTCTTAGAGCAACCAAGAGGTCTTCTGTATCTTTAAAAGTTGTTCAGGGGGAAGGGAGGATTCCATCTTGTGGTTTTTCCCATTACAGGGTTGCAAGAACACCTGCACTTGGCTGACTTTCTTCTCTCCTAAAGATACAGGATCAGTCTCAGGGATTGAATCTGGCAACCCTAGATGGGAGCTGTAGCTCAGTTTAGGTCAGCTTAATTTAGGTTGCAGTCCTATGCCTAATTACTTGGAGCAAACCCCATTTAATATAGAGAGACTTACTTATGAGTAAGTATGCAGAGATTTGAACTATATAATACATACTTTCAGTCCAGTTAGATATGTGAATTAACTAGAAATAGGTGGGGAGGGAAAGAAACCACAGAAAACTCAGAAAAGAACCAAGGCCTGAAATGGAAGAACTGGGCATTTTAGGGGGAAATTGAAAATGATATTACTAGTGTGACAATGGCATTGCTATTGCATTTGACTGGACTGCTAAACAAGCAAAATACTTAAGACAGTGCTGGAAAAGTTATTTCAGTTATTGCAAAATACAAAACAACTTCAGGCATTTGGTGCAGGACTGCTGTCTGGGAGTCTGTTCTATCCAAACCAACACAGCGGGGTATAGGATAGGGATGGACAAGTCTGTAAATTTCAGTTTCTATTTTTTCCAGTCTTGAGTTCAATTGTCCACATTTTTACATCAGTTGATTATGATTATTATTTTAAAACCCTTGATGAAAATTCATCAGCATTTTCGTGTGAATTTCATGTGAATTTCTCTTACTGTATACTTTTTTCTGTGCAATTTTGCTTAACAGACACTTTTGCAAGGCATTTTCCCTAACAGAATGCATTTTTATGTTATTTTCATTAATATAATAATAATAATAAATTTAATTTCTTCGTCGCCTATCTGGCCAATGGCCACTCTAGGCGACTTACAAAATTATTAAAATACAATTAATAAAATACAGTAATACAATAAAAACAATAGATCTACAACAACAATATTAAAATTGGGTAGGAGGCATTACAATTATATCGATTAACCCTCCCCGGATACCCCGAAGGCCTGCTGAAAAAGCCAGGTCTTTAAGGCTTTCCGAAATACATTTAGGGAAGAGGCATGCCGGAGATCTTGTGGGAGGGAGTTCCAAAGAGTGGGGGCCGCCACTGAGAATGCCCTCTCTCTTGTACCCGCCAATCTGGCTGTTTTTGTTGGCGGGATTGAGAGAAGGCCCTGTGTGGCCGATCTTGTCGGGCGGCATAATTGGTGGCGTTGAAGGCGCTCCGTGAGATAAACTGGGCCGAAACCGTATAGGGATTTAAAGGTCAATACCAACACCTTGAATTGGGCTCGGAAAACAACTGGAAGCCAGTGTAGGTCGAACAACACTGGTGTGATGTGATCTCGGCGGCGACTATTCGTAAGTAGTCGAGCCGCCGCATTTTGTATCAGTTGTAATTTCCGGACCGTTTTCAAGGGTAACCCCACGTAGAGTGCATTACAGTAGTCCAAACGAGAGGTGATCAGGGCGTGTACCACCAGTGGGAGCTGATGAACAGGAAGGTAGGGTTGCAGCCTTCGTATGAGGTGTAGTTGGTACCAGGCTGCCCGGCTCACTGCTGAAATCTGAGCCTCTATGGACAGCCTGGAATCAAGCACAACCCCAAGGCTGCGGACCTGGTCCTTTAGGGGTAAACTCACCCCATTGAACTTCAGGTCAATGTCACCCAACCTTCTCTTGTCCCCCACAAGTAGTACCTCGGTTTTATCAGGGTTCAACTTCAGCTTGTTCCTTCCCATCCATCCACTCACGGATTCCAGGCAGTTGGACAAGGTCTCCACAGCCAACTCTGGTGAAGATTTAAACGAGAGATAGAGCTGAGTGTCATCCGCATATTGATGACACTGCAGCCCAAATCTCCTGATGATTGCTCCCAGTGGCTTCATATAGATGTTAAATAGCATGGGAGAGAGGACAGAGCCCTGTGGCACACCACAATTGAGAGGCCAAGGGTCTGATACCTCCTCCCCCAACGCTACCTGTTGGTACCTGTCGGAGAGAAAGGAATGGAACCACTGTAATACAGTGCCTCCAATTCCCAATCCCTCCAGGCGAAGCAGAAGGATACTGTGGTCGACAGTATCAAAAGCCGCTGAGAGATCGAGGAGGACAAGAAAGGTGGATTCTCCCCTATCTAATGCCCTCCTCAAATCATCAACCAGAGCGACCAAGGCTGTTTCAGTTCCGTGACCAGTCCTGAAACCCGATTGGTATGGATCCAAATAATCCGTTTCATCCAAGTGTGCTGACAACTGGTTGGCCACCACTCGCTCAATGACCTTGCCCAGAAATGGTAGATTCGAAATTGGGCGGAAGTTATCTAACACTTGGGGATCCAAGGAGGGCTTCTTTAAGATGGGCTTTACAATTGCCTCCTTGAAGGCTGATGGCATCACACCCTCTTTCAAGGATGCGTTTACCACCGCATTTTATGCATATTTACATCTATGTGTTACTTACCAAGAGGACCCCCTCTGCCGATCTTCACACCCGACAGGGACTGTAGGGAAGGAGGCGGTCTTTCAGATGCTTGGGGCCTAAGTCATTCGGGGCTTTAAACGCTAATGTGAGCACCTTGAATTGCACATTTAGAACAGATGAGGTTGGGTGCAGACTTAACATTCCACAAACAGTGCCTTGTTGCCATGTGTGCATTGGATTGACTAGCAAGGAGATGTTGTTGGTATGTATGATGCTCTATGGCTGGTGTGTACCAGCAGGGTTCCCATGGTTACTGAGGTAGTGGCTTTTGCTGCTACCATCACACAGGTGTAACTGCTATCTCTTAGCCGCAATCTTTGGAATTGCCGTGTTAATTTTCAAACAAATATGGCAAGGGTTAGATGGCAGTAATATTTTCAAATATGATTAAATCTATTTATTTATTTGTTAAATGTATATCCTGCCCTTCTTCCCAGAAGGAGCCCACTAAACATGGAAATAACTGAACTGGAAGTGTTTCAGGACTTTTTTTTTTTTTATGAGAACATTTGTCTCCTACCCTCCTGTAAATATATCATAGTGGTGTATGTGGGGTTATTTCATTTTATTGTCCTATAAAACTCAGTGTTCTCAGAAAAAAATGTTGCCTCAGTCATAGAAATACATGGGTGGAATGCTAATTCATATGGTATACTTTTCCATATAATCTCTGTTCCTAGGGAATGATTGGGAGGGAATAAATGAGTGAATTAATATTTTATTTATTTAAAAACATTTATAATCCTACTTAATATTGCAAAAATCAGCCTAAAACCAATAAAATAGCAGTATAAACACATAAAAGCATACAAAAGCAAATAAAACAGAAATTCAGAGAACTCAAAACACATACAATTTTATGGGTAACGGAAAGCCTGGGGAAAAAATGTGTCTTCACAAGTCATCTGAAGTAACTGAACATTGGCACCTCATGTATGGCAAAGGGAAGGGCATTCCATAGTACAGGGGGAACAGCAAAAATAATCTGTTTTCAGTCACACCCTCCAATATTCTGTAGGGTCCAGTGCCACAAATAGAATTACCCCAGAGGAGCTAAGTAATCTGATAGGTCTATACTGGGGCAGGCGGTCTTTCAGGTAACAATGTACTGCCCCCTCAGTACAACCCAGTCTCTCCTTCCTTCCCTCTGTTCCTTGGATTAGGAGAAATCTTGCTGCAGGTGTGTGTTTAGACCCCTACTAGAGTGTCAAATATGAGCACCTAACTGGACAAGACTACAGGAAATTTGGCCATGGACTTCTCATCATGACTCTCCTGCCGTCTCATCTAGTTCGGTGCCTCTAACCCTCTTTAATAAACTGTTTCATGTTGCCAATACCTCTGTGGAACCCGAATCAACACTCATGGTTTGCAGTTGAGTTAATTAACAGCCGTAACTAACTAGGATGTTAACTAACATCACATGCATGTGAAAAATTCTGCATATTTCAATGGGACGTGTGCCCAGGTAAGTGTGCCTAGGATTGTGGCATAAGATTGAAAGCTCACAAAATATAAAATTGAATGTATCCAATCACACCTTGGAAGTCACTACTCACTGGGCACTATTGTGATTATTTGAAGGTATAGATTTCCAAGGCCAACAACCAGCATTAAAGGGGGGGGGAGGGAGGGATCCATTTTGGACAACTTTTCTCAAAGAATTCGTTATGCAAAGAGTTTCCTGCTAGTGTCCTTATGTACTAGCATCATCAGGAAAGGCTCCTTACTGAACTCCAACTGTATGCAGTTTTGAGTGTATGTTTTTAAAAATGCTGTTCACATTGGGGTGTTATTGGGGTAAGGGCCACCACAGGAAACAAAACAAGCAGCGATATCCTTTATTTTCCAGGCCGGTAACAGTTTCCCCTGGCGTTGCTGTTGGTTTTTGTTTCCTCTCTAATGGCATGAGCCAGGATGTCATAATATCCAAAATCAAATGTACCAGTAAATGTAATAAATTTAGAGTCAAGCTAGCAGAGTAATTGAAGAATAAAACTGGATGTTAAGCAACAATAGTCTATGTTATGGGGTAGTTATGGACTGACTGCTGTGCAGCAACATGTGCTGGAGGAGAGAGAGACCATGTGATTTCACTGTTGATAGCAACACTCCTCAGATAGCTTGCTTAAGTGAGGAAATAATGAGGAGGAAATAGCTTGAGCCAGTAGAGCAGCAACATGGTATTGCAGCAGGGTGACATTGCCACATTTGTAGTAATTCCGTTTTCATAATAGCATTTTAGGTAGCACATCTCAAGTGTTCCGTTTGCATTATCTGTAAGCTGGAAGCATACAATAGCTATGGGGAGAGATGTGTTGCTTTCCATGCTATGTTCACTCAGTTCTTTTGCCCTATGATTACCCTGTGATCAAACAGGCTTTGCAGGCTTTCTAAACTGTCCGGAAAAAAGGCAAAATATATTGACCAGAGGTAAAAGTGAACGCATGTACACACTGCGAACAGCAATCCCTCTTTCAGACTGCTAGCTGTCTCCAATCCAGGGCTATGGAGTCGGAGTTGTGGAGTCGGAGTCGGGAGCAATTTTGGGTGGAGTCGGAGTTGGTAGAAATGTTCCGACTCTGACTCCTTCATAAATGGCAAATGTATATTAACTAGTAATAACAAATTTACTGTAGTAAAATGGTAGCACAAGGCATTTCATCACCACCACGTGAATCCAGAGCTTGGAAAAGTTACTTTTTTGAACTACAACTCCCATCAGCCCCAGGGATTGGGCTCGTGGGAGTTGTAGTTCAAAAAAGTAACTTTTCCAAGCTCTGGATTCACGTGGTGGTGATGAAATGCCTTGTGCTACCATTTTACTACAGTAAATTTGTTATTACTCGTTAATATACATTTGCCATTTATGAAGGAGTCGGAGTTGGACAGTAGAAAACTAGAGGAGTCGGAGTTGGAGTCGAAGGTCTGGCGTACCAACTCCACAGCCCTGCTCCAATCTCTGGAATCCTTATAACAGTTCTGTGAAAAGGTCATCAGTTACTGTCCCCATATTGCAGATGCGAGACTGAGAGAATAGTGCCTCGCCCAGAGAGACCTGCTTAGTACTAACATTTGCTGGTGCAGAAAGGATAAGAAAGACAATCTTATTCTCCCAGACTTTTAAATATATTTGAATGATTTTTTTCAGCATGTTGATTGTTATGTCATATTTTGTGTATTTTATTTTGTTTTTGTAAGCAACCCTGGAAGATGCATCAGTGGGCTGTGTGTGTGTGTGTATGTGTAAAGTAAAATGAACCTAGTGAAAATGTTGCTAAAGTAAGATTTGAACCTGGGACATCCTGGCTTACAGCATGCATATTTGCACTCTTCTCTATCAGCTGTCTCATTAAGGTGCTAACAAATGTTTATTTGTAGTGTTCATATGCCTACTAACTTATTTATTGACAGCAGCTGTATGCTACATAATAACAGTATTGTATTTTAATAAAATGTTCCATTGTAATAGCAATCAAGTGAATAGAGATTTTACTCACTCTCTCATAATACTACTAGAACCTGTGACCATTCAGTGAAGCTGAATGATGGGAGATTCAGGACAGACAAAAGGAAGTATTTCTTCACACAGTCATAGTTAAGCCATGGAATTCGCTACTACAAGGTATAGTGATGGTCATCAACTTGGATGGCTGTGAAAGGGGATTATGTACTGGCTCTATACGAGATGGTTCTGTAATGCCTCCAATATGTGAGGTGGTATGCCTTTGTGTCCCAGTTGCTGGAAAATATGTGAGGGGGGAGAGTACTGTTCTCATGTTCTCCTTGATGACTTCCCATAGGCATCTGGTTGGCCACTGAGAAGAGGAGGCTGGACCAGGTGGGCCTTTGGTCTGATTCAGCAGGGCTCCTCTTATGTTCTTAAAAAAGGTCTTCAACTGGTACTGAGAAGAAAACAGGGAGGGATCTGGACAAGTTTCATTGGGAAGCTCATTCCATAGACATGGTGCCATGACTGAAAAAGCCCTTTTCGCAGTAGATACCCCTGGCACCTCACTTAGTGGGGGCACTTGGAGAAGGGCCTCGGAAGATGATCCTGGTGTCTGGGTGGGTACACATGAGAGAAAATGATCCTTGAGATAACTTGGCCCCATGCTCTTAATGGTCAAAAGTAACACTTTGAATTGGGCATGGAATTGGACTGGTGCAAACGATAAAGCACTGGCATAATATGTTCAAATTGTCCAAATCATCCAATGTCAGTTAATAAACTTAGTGCCCAATTTTGGACTAGCTGAAGTTTCCACTACATTCTCAAGAGGCAGTTCGAAGTACAGTGCATGACAGCAGGAATTGCCTAACCTCTTTTTGCCAAGGGCTGCACTTACCCTTGAGTGTTTTTGCCTAGCTGGAATGTGTCCTTGAACTCTGATTATTAATTACGATTATTACTAAAATTACCACCCAGAAAAACTGACAAAACAAGTACGTCCACTCAAAGAAGACCAGAAAGAAGATGACTTTATTGAAACATGGTTTTGCTTTCTGTCCTGTGCAAACACACATAGCCGAATAATGCACCCACCCGCAACTCATGTACAATTGTGGAGAGGAGTTTTGAGTTAAGAATTAACTATATTGATGAATAACCAGAGTCGTATCTCGATGCGTTTGCTTTGTAACCTGCAAAGGAATAGGAGACAAAGTTGTTAAGTTGTAATTATAAGGGGAGGAGGGAGGGAAGGGAGGTGGGGCTAAGTTTTAAATACTTACCTGTTTGTAAAAATCCAATAAAGCATTTAAAAAACAAAACTAATATTACCACCTGCCCTTCACCATAAGGTCCCATGTGTGTGTTCAACAATATGATTCTTGCTTGTCTGGATGGAGGTTAGAGAGGGATGTGTGAGTGTGAAGAAATTAGCCTACTGTGCAAAGGTGCAATTAACATTTAATGGCGTTGTACTTGGCGTTGTACTTTTGAATACTTAAGCCTATTGCATTGTTCTCTGGATGGAAAAAAAATCAAGTTGGAGACCAATAAATAGAAGAATTCTATTAAGGTTAGCTTAGCTATGCCTTTTTTAGCTAAGCACAGTCAATAGATTTTGGTAGCATCCATCAATGTGTTTTGCAATGTTTTAAATTAATCTAATAATACCTCCAGGTTTTATTAAATCCAATTCAATTTTTAGAACAAAGTGGCCATTCTTGCACTTGTTAAGGTTGCTAGGTAAGCTCCTTTTTGGCTAGAAACATTTCAATAATTCCACACAACTAGGAATTATAGGGACTTTCCTTGATAGTACAAAAGAGAGCTCTATTTGTTCCTAGGCTGTTTCTAAGCAGTGAACAATAAACCTCTAAACTATTTTCCATTGTTAATATGGTTGAAGCCATTTTGGTTTTAGCAAAAGATTTTATGCCACCTCTGCATGTATAAAAAATGCAGAACTGATGCAGTTTTTCATTGTGTGATTCTTCTACCTTCAGCAGTTTTCAGGATTTATTTATTTTCTATAATACCTTTTATCCTATTTTCTTCTGAAGCTTACTAGAGGGCGGGAGGCATTCATGTCCACAGTGACATAAAAACAGTACTCCATAAAACGTACAGTAAATGCAGTCAATAAATCTTGAGCAATCAACTCACTAGGTTGCTAAAATGAGAAAGTTTTGAATCTTTTTTTAAAAAAACACACAACCTTTTGATCCTTCCTCCTGAAGGAGAAAGTTCCACACTACCAGACTCTGCTCTGTAACCCAGTTCTGCTACTCCCAGATCTGTAGTTGTTCAATTATTATCTGATGGTTTATAGCAGGGGTAGCCAATGTGGGACCCTCCAGGTGGTGTGGACTACAACTCCCATAATCCCTGACCGTTGGCCATGATGGCTAAGGAAGTTGTAGTCCAAAACATCTGGAGGGTGCCACATTAGCTACCCTGGTCTACAACCTCAAAGGCCACTGCCACTGTGGGGTGTACTAAGGCCAATAGAAAAACAGACAGCAGTTGTTGAAAAGCATTGATTTTTTGCTGAACTACATTGCCAGGTCCTTTTTAAAATTGTTTGTTTCATTTTAGTATGATCTCAACCTTATTTCCATTGATCCAATTGTAGTAAACAAAGGCATTTGTTGTTAATTTCCGTGCAAGTTTGTGTGTTATGCCAGAGGTGACTGTAAAGCGTTATAGTGGATCCAGGCTAACAACAGAATCGTAAGCATATCTGCTAAGAAATAAGCCCTACTGAATTCCGTGGGGCTTACTCCCAAGTAGGTGTAGTTAGGATTGCAGCCTAAATTAGTTAGACTTAATTCCCACTAAAATCAATGGGACAGGTTAGTTATTATGACTTTCATTGAGCTTAAGTTCCACTGAAATTGACTTCCATTTAAATCTGGATTTAACAAATGGTTTTTTCTTATAGTCAGTTCATTGTTTCCATGGAAATAGCATCACAGACTTCCAAAGATTGAGTGAGAGAGTTATGTTCCTAGTCCGGGGGTTGTTGAATGGACTGTACCACTTTAGACTGCAGGGGAGTAGGGGAGAATGCAATTTTTGGATGCTATCCCATGGTTTTGTGTGTGTTTGCTTGAATAAAAAAAAAAAATCCCCTACGGTTGGAAACTAGCACATTGGGGAATGGTCTGGGCTAGAACCATTCTACCTAATGTTGGGATGGAAAGATCTGTCAATTTCAGTTCTCTGAGTTTCTCATTTTTCCAATCTTAAATTCAGTTCTCCACATTTCTGTAGCAATTTATGGTTTTTTTAAAAAAAATTCTCATGACAATTCTCCAGCATTTTAATGCAAATTTTTGTTAATAAACATTTTTTGTAGGCAGTTTCGACTAATGTATACATTTTTGCAAGCCATTCCTGCATGTTATTTTCACTCATATCATTTTAATGTGTACTTTCTCTAATATATGCACTTTTATAACTATTGGTTGGCAGACTGCATCACAAAATTCGTGTAATACAACTTTTGAAGGATGGCTATGTTTTGGTTGTCATATTGTTTTGGAAAGTGCAAATTTGATAGATTCCACTTGAAGTGTGAACAGAATCAAAATTCTCACCCATCCCTAGCCTAATGTATTAATTTTTTTCTGTGCAGGGAGTTTTTAGATGTAGGAGCATTCAAAAGATGGCATTCCTTGCCTGCAGACAAAAAAAATGCAATCCACTTTACCACTTCTTGTTGCATGTGTCAACCAGATGTCATTTTACGGCAGTCACACTTTCACTCTAATATAGGGTTGTGAAAATACAATGAAGTTAACCCAATAGTATGCCACCATGAGCTTTGTGGGTACAAATGTGATGACAATTAAATAAATGCAGTGCTATGTCTGAAAACTGCTGTCAATTTGATCTTTTTTTTTTTTTTTAAGGAAAATCCTTTCCAGGGGTGCTATGGCTCAGATCTTGTCATATCTAAAGTGGTTTATATCAGGCAGGATCTCTGATAGAGGAGGACAGGTGGAGGTCAAAAAATCCATAGACTCTGATTTACATGGCAGCAGTAGATGCCTTTGCTTAGAATATTATTATAGTGACAAGTCACATGGCCCAGTTGGTATCAGTGTCCTGAAGGCCTGTATGACATACTTCAAGTTTTGTTACCAATTTTTAATGAAAATTGCAAAACCCTGAAGCTGCCTCCCATTCAAATTTTGTGTGCCCCTGGACCAGGTATAATGGGGAATGTTTTACATCCTAAAGTTACTGCTTATATGGACAGCTTATAAATCGAGCTGTTCTATATTACGTAGAGCCAAATTGACTTTGAAAGCTCAATGTGGGCTGGAAGGAATATCGTTTGACAGCCCCCTTTTGTTCATCAGTGAGAAGTTTGAAGATGAAGGATGAAAAAGTATTGTGTATGTTTTTATGTTCTGAATCTTTCTTCTCAGATATGATAAAGGAATTGGAATGTGCTGAATTGGTGTGCCTGCAATCCTCAAGAACAGTCCACCCCACCAGACCTCTTTAACCAGCCCTTGGTAATCTCATACCCCCTTTATCCTAAGCCATATGATACCAAGTGTGGGGCAGATAATCAGTTGATTGTTGGGGCTTCAAAGCCCCATGCACAGCTGTCTGCAAGCACTGGCAATCAGCTGATCATCAGGGCTTCAAAGTGCTGCGCCCAGCTTTCTACAAGCAGCTGATTGTCAGGCTTTGCAAAGAACCTCGCAGCTATGGTCAGCTGTGCATGGTCAGCTATGGTTATCTGCATATCAGGTGTAGGGCAAGTAGCCATGGCTTCGCCAAAACCACCACACTTGGCCAAATGGGGGAGCCTGGCGGGCCAAATTAGGTCCATGGTCCAGAGGTTACTCACCTGTACCCTAGGGCCTACACCTTTCCCTAGTCCATTTTGCAGCAAGCTGGCCATAATAAAAAGAGATCCCTTGCACAAACAGCTCACGTCATTTCATCTCTGTGCTCTGAGAAAGGACTTGCCATCTGATCTTTGTTGGGATACAGTAGTATTTGCTGATAATAGAGCAACAAATGCGACCTGCAAGTAAATATTGCAGTGTGAAGTGCTGCCGTTCAGGGTTCTAGGCAACCAGCCATGCCCTTTTCCAGAGTAGTCCGCTCCATGCTGAGAGTTTTAGGAGACTCCTATTCTCACAAAGCTACAATCCTCAGAGTGGTTTAACAATCCCTCTTCCCAGGGAACTCTGGGAATTGCAGGTCTGTGAGGGGAAGAGGGGTATCCTAACAACTCTCAGCATCCTTCACAACTACACTTCCCAAGATTCTTTGGGGGAAGCCGTGACTGTTTAAAGTGGGGAAATAGTGGAATAAATGTATGGTGTGAATGTGGCCCAAAACATCTTGAGGGCAACATGTTGGCTACCCTCAGTTCAGACAATACTAGATGGACCAGTGGTCACTTAAACTTTTTTCCATCTGTTGTCTGTGTGGTGTGTGTCTATGTCTGTGTATGTGTGTGTTTTAAGCATTGAAGGGTCAGTGCCTCCTTTAAAAAGTTCTGAGGTGAAAAATTGGTTGGAGAGGTTGGCAGCTAAGACAGGGTGAGAGGGTGGGTAGCTGGCAGGTGGGGGTAGAACTCCAGGAAGCCTAACCCTTGGTCTAGGACAGCCTTTCCCAACTAGTGGGCCACCAGATGGTGTTGGACCACAATTCCCATCTTTCCTGACCATTGGCAATGCTGACTGAGGCTGATGGAAGTTGTGGTCCAACAACATCTGGTGGCCCGCTAGTTGGGAAAGGCTGGTCTAGGAGCTAGAGGGCTAAGAGAAGCCCTTTAAAGGAAGTTCCTGATTTCCAGCATCAAGAGAAGTGTTTCCTTGTTCCAACTTGGGACAAATCTCACCAATCTTAAAAAAAGGGGTGGAATTTGGTGATTTACTGGCCCCTGAAGTTTTGCCATTCTCAAATTAGTTCTATTTCCCCCCTCCTTTCCCCCCTGAAAGAGTTGTGGTCACCATAGATAGAAGAGTGCTAACACCCAGATTTTTTTTCTCAAACATGGAGGGCGCATTCACTCCACTGACGTAACCGGTTTAACAATAAATCCCTCTTCCCAGGGATCTCTGGGAATTGTAGCTCTGTGGGGGGAATAGACTCTCCTAAAAATTCCCAGCACCCTTAACAAGCCACAATTCCCAGGATTCTTTGTGGGAAACCATGACCATTTAAAGGGGTATAAAATCAATATAAAAGTATTGTGTGGATGAGGCAATGCTTGTAATACGGCTATGCTTGTAAAAAGGCTATGCTACTCACCTGGTCCCTGTACTGAGTCAAAAATTGTCAGCAGACAACAGTGTAGGGAAGATTTTGTCAATCTGAAAATATTTGACTGGTTCCCCCCGGATTTCTTTTATTACATAAATGATAAATCTAGGCAGGCTGGCTAGTAAAAATTCCTGCAGTTGACTAACTTTTGTGGACTTGCTTGTACAACTGCTCTAACAGCACATGTTAGGAGGTGGCTCATGGAAGGAAAATGTGAATCCCATTATGTTGTCTTAATTGTATTATGTTATCTATTCCTGCTTTATGCACAGCCTTTCATTCTAGACAGTGGTCTGATCTGCACTATACATTTAAAGCAGTATCATACCACTTTAAACAGTCAGGGCGTCCTCCAAAGAACCCAGGAAACTTTGTCAAGGGTTCTGAGAGTTATTAGGAAATCCCTATTCCACTCAAAGAGTTTCAGTTCCCAGAGTTTCCTGGGAAGAGGGATTGTTGGTTAAACCATTCTAGGAATTGTAGCTCTGTGAGGGGCCGACTCTCAGCACCCTTAATAACTCTCATAACAACTCTCAGCCCCATAACAAGCTAAAATTCCCAGATTCCCGGAGAGGGCTTTCTCAATAGTGGCCCCCACCCTATGGAATTCTCTCCCAAATGATCTCCGTCATGCCCCCTCTGAGATGACTTTCCGCCGGACTTTGAAGACTTGGCTCTTCAGGAAAGCTTTTGGGATGGGTTAAGCTTTTATTGTTAGGTTTTTAAATTTTAATGTTTAATGTATCGTTTTTATCTTGTACGTCGCCCAGAGTGGCTGGTCAACCAGCCAGATGGGCGACTAATAAATTGAATAATAAATAAATAAATAAAATTCTAAAGTGGTATGATACTGCTTTAAACATATAGTGCTGATGGGATTATGGAATGATGTTGCTGACGACGTGCACCTGGCGCCATCACTGTTACCTTTTCAGCGCCAGGTCAAGACTTTCCTCTTCTCCCAGGCATTTTAACATGTGTTTTTAAATTGTTTTAAATTTTTTAAATTGTGTTTTAAATTGTTTTTAAAAGATGTGTTTTAAATTTGTATATTTGTTTTTAATGTTTTTAGTTACTATAAACCGCCCAGAGAGCTTCGGCTATGGGGCGGTACACAAATACAATAAATAAATAAATAAATGGGGCCAGTGAAGTTATTTTGGCTTAGTGGTATGTGTTTGCTTCAAAACCAGTGGTGCGTATAGTACGGAATTGCCCCTACTATATGCAATAAACATGTGATTTCAACAAGTACTTAACTTGGAATTGCAGGATGGAGCTGCCTTACTACATCTGTGAAAGCATTTATATACCTAATCCACGCCTGGAACATGTTTTTAAAGTCTGATTTATTTAATATGCCCTCCAGGGAAAGCAGTTTGAATGCTAACACCCTATGGATCCTTTTAACTATGACAGGTGCCACTACAGCATGTATTGAACTGTGGTTGTCAAGGCTGAGCCTGCATTTATGTGCTATTATGCACGAGAACCAATTTACTGTGTTTAAAGCAGAACCTGCAATGGGTTGCTGTGGTTAGTGAGAAGGCTGGCTGGTGCTCTTTTAATTATTCCACTGGTGTATTTTGCTTCTGCTGGCAAACTGGCAGCCTTTCCTCTCGAAGTTCAGTGTTATCATGTGATCTCCTCCACTGGGAAGAAAAATGCCTATTGCCTTATGCCTTTACACATTGTGCAGGTATGTTGTGCTTCTGTTTAAATTCCAAGACAAAAGTGTGAGAGCATGGAGATAAAGAAGAATGAAGATTTAAGTGGCTTTTATATTTGTAGCTTTTGTGGTAGCTGTTTTGTGTTGTCGACCTACATTCCTGTAGACGATTTGCGAGGAATGTTTCCTGGGTGTTCCTCTCCATGATCTCTGAAGTGGAAATCATGCTTTAGAGATTGCATTCATGTTGAAAAAATGGTTTTAGAAGCAAGAATGCATAGGATTTCCTGCCATACCAAGCCATGCCTGGAAATAAAGAGGCGTTATTTATGAGGCTGCCCTGGGCTCCTGCTGGGAGGAAGGGTGGGATATAAATCAAATAATAAATAAATAAATAATAAATAGTAGCATCTGTACAGATCTGATTGCCTGGAATAAGCTATATTTTCTATTCAAAAGCATAGCTTCTTACATTAATTTAGATTTTACACACTGTGTTTGGCAATCCATTCTAGCTATTACCTGAGGAAAGGGATAGCCAACATGGACCCCTCAAGATGCTGTGAACAGCAATTCCCATCAGCACCAGCAGGCATGGGCAATAGTCAGGGATGTTAGAAGTGGTGTAGTTCAAACATCAAGAGGGCACCACATTGGCTGTCCCTGCCTTAAGACTATTACTGTTTCAACACAGGACATCTTCATTTTATTTTAAGGCTTATTTCAGGGGTATGGAACCACCTCCACCCCTACCGGAGCCACATTGGCAGGTGGCAGGGGTTGCCCACCAGTCAAAGTTCAAAGGGGCTGTCTGTCAGCACTGATTGGCTATTACATTGAGCTGCTTTGAAGTCTGTTTGCAGGGACGGTTTGAATACAAATTGCCCCTGCAAATGGACAAAGTGGGACTCACTGATTGGTGCTGATAGCAAGACTTTTGATTGCACTAGGAAATTCCCGGTAGGGGATTCCAGTGGGTCTTGATGTTAGTGCTAGTCGCTAACTGCACGCACCTCAGCTGCACTAGTGACTTGGGTGTGAGGCAGGTGACTATGATTTGGAGAAAATGGCCATGCAAGATTGGACCTGTGCTTAGCCTAATTAGGCCTGCAGGTCAGAGTTTCCCCACCCTTGACTTATTTTGAACAGTTCAGAATCCCAGCCATCAAGAGACTGGTGTTAAACCTGAGCCTCCCCTATCTTACTTTTAAATTAAGTCAAAATAGAGGATTCTAACACCTCAGTACTTAATTTTCATGGAGCAAGGGGAAGTGAGAGAGATGCAGCATTGAGAGAATGGCGGGGTGGTATAAGGAATGGTATGTGAGCTCTATCTAGTCTCCTAGGATACATACTCAACAATCATACTACAGTTACCTATTACAGTTCTTCATTGTAACCAACACAGACATCTCTCTAAATAGTCTTATTGTTAAATCACCCCCTGCAGAAAGCTTTTCATTTGCACGTGTGTGATGCTAGCATCTGCTCCATTTGGAAAGTTTTTACTTAAAATAACACACTGTCAGATTTTAAAAGGGAAAACGTTTAAAAGCAGGGGTGGGCAGCCTGAGGCCCTCAGTCTAATTTCATGTGGCCCTTGGGCCAATTTGATGTAGGTAGGGGAAGTCTAGAGGGAGAAAAGTAGAACAGGAGGGAAGGGGGAATGGAGGGAGCAACAGAAGGAAGAATGGGGGAAATAGGGTCAGGGCAAATCTCTGGCAAGAGTATGGGTGGGGAGAAATTCAATTCAGTTTGTATTTGAAGGCAAATCCACCTAATTCACACTTTCTGAAACAAAATGCAAACCGAAACACAGCAAATCCCTCGGAATTTGCTTTTCTCAGAATTTTTCGATGCAGTTCTCCAGTCAAGCAATGTATTCAGAAATGCATATACTAGGATACAGTGTGCACATAAATGCATATATTAAGAAAATAACATGCAAAATGCATTATACTAGGGGAAATCAAGTTGCAAAAATGTATCTTATTAGGCAAAAATGCATAGGAAGATGTGTATTAGGAGAAATTTGCATTAAAAAGTTGACGAATTCCCATGAGGACTTTTTTTAAAAACAACAATAATTCAATTCACATGTGAAAATGTGGAGAACTGGACTAAAGATTGGAAAAAAATGAGAAACTGAGAGAAACCAAAATTGACAAATACATCTGTCCCTAGGTAAGAGCAATCTTTTCCTGTCACAGCAGTGCACAGAATAGGAAGAAAGACTGAGGGTGAGAGTGAAAGAGAAAGGGGTGTCAGAGAGAGAGTGGAGGTAGTGGTCTCGCCCACCGGTGACTGTGCCTCCACCAGTTTGTGGTTCCAGCCCTGCCTACAGCCAGCCTGCCACCTCCAACAGATTACCCCCAAGGAAATGCCTCCTTTGACAGAAAAAAGGCTTCCCAGTCCTGCTTTAAAGCAAAGTAGCACTGCTTTTTATTATTGGCTTTTTTATCTCCCCCCCTTCCTGAGCCTTTTTAAATATAAAATCTGCATTTGAAAAGAAGCTCTGTCATATGTGGTCCTAACAGCAGCATCTTTATAGATATTTTGCCAATTTTGTTCATTCTCTTTTCTTTGCTATGTCTGTGAGGTACTGAAGCCGCCCCCCCCCCAGACATCCCCTGCTTGGCCACACTTCTGGCTGCTTGAGACTTCACTGACTTTTCCCAGATAAAAAATCATTTCTAAGATGGTCCCTGCCTTCAGGCTGACAGTCTAAAAAGACATAACACATGAGGAAAAAGGACTAAGAGGGAGAAGCAAGCTCAAGCACAAATTCTTAAATTTACAGCCAGTTTCAGGGCTCTGCTGCCCTTGGTAAAGAGCAGCCTCTTTCTGAAACACTCTTCTCTCTCCCCACCAGATCAGTTCCTGGAGTGTAGCTGGTGACAATGTCCAGGCCTGGAGGACAGGACAGCTATTGTGGCCCAGTTCTTTCCTCAGCCCGCTGGCGATGGCAGTTTGAATTATAGGAAGCTGCCTTATACTGAGTTAGACCCACTGGTTCATCTAGCTCAGTATTGTCTACACTGACTGGCAGTGGCTCTCAGATGGGGAGTCTCTCCCAGCCCTTCTGAGAGTTGCTGGAGATTGAACTCGGGCCCTTCTCCATGCAAAGGAGATGCTCTACCACTGAGTTATGGCCCTTCCCCCCCTCCCAGTTAGAATCCTGCTAAACTAGTATTGGAGGGAGAAAGATAGATGGGGATCTTCTCCTTGACATACTTTTATGGGCAGGGATTTGAAAGAATTCAAACTTGTGATTTCTTCCATTTGCAGCTTGATCTGGGGCATCCCTGTGAAAAAACAGCATAACTTGTCTCTTAGTTGTGGGCTTTCACAACGTCGTGTCACCACACTGAAAAAAGAATGATAGGATTAGAATGAGATATGTGTTTGAACCATAAAAATTGTGCCTGAATCTATCATCTTTATAAAGATACTAGGGGGGACTCTCCCCTCCTGCTCACTCCCCTCAGCCCCCCCAGCTTCTCCTGGATTCCCACCCTCACCACAACAGCTACTATAACTCCCACCACTCCCGGGTGTGCTGACTGGGGGGATGGGAGTTATCCAAAGCATCTGGAAGGTGCAAGGTTGGTGAAGGCTGATCTAGAAGATAAAACATAGGCAATAGTAGATCTTGGATGCTTGGAAAGAATAGGGCAGATTTCATCCATTGTTGCTGTACTTGTCCAGTGGCAAAGGAGTTCTGATTGATAATGCAGATAACATTAATAAGACCATAACATATCCCCTCTGATTACACCCTGAGATATATATTTTTAACTTATTCGAAAGATGCTGTCTCAAAAGAAAAAGAGAAATTACTTTTTTATATGATAGTGACTGCTAGGATATTGTACACTAACAGTGGAATATCACATTGTGGGAATTTACAACACTAAGCAAGCTTGCATGAATTTTATAGGTATGACAAGGATTACAAAAGGTTAATAGTTTTGAACAATAATCGAAATTTATTTTTGAATATTTGGAACACAGGATGACTATATTAGTAACCCTTTCCCTTTTTCCGGAATAGGGAACGCTCCACACTGCAACACTTTGTTTCGGGACCCACTTGCTACACTTTCCAAATGTTTTAAATCCCTGCCAACTTTGTAAACCTCCTTTTTGGATTTGTTTTGTTTTGTGTTTTGCTCCCAGCCTAGAATTATTTTGAGCCTTTGGGATGGGGTGGGCTGTACACTTGAATGGACGGACAGATAAATAAATAACCAATAACCTTTCATATTCCCACTTCAACAACTTTGTACAATGTGTTTATCATTATCATTATCATCATCAATATCAATATCAATATCATCATTTATTACCCACCCTTAACCCGAAGGTACGAGGGTAGGTTACAGCAATTTTAAAATATGTCATTAAAACAATTTTAAAAAACCTAAAATCCCAAAATAGGGTGGGTCCTAAAAATACATGTTTCAGGTGTCAAAGGCCAGGGTAAAGAGATGTATTGTCATCATTCACCTAAAACTGTACAGTGAAGTTGCCAGATGCACCTCGGTGGGGAGGGAGTTTCACAACTTAGGGGTAGCCACAGAGAATGCCCTCTCCCTTGCCACACACACCCTGAGCTTCCAAGGGTGGTAGAACTACCAAAAGAGCCCTGTCTACTGAATTCAACACCTGAGAGGGTCTGCCTGACTCTGTCATATCTGAGTCATATATCTCTGATGATTTACCTTTTTGTTTTTTGTAGGACAGAGTTCCAGTTGTCTCATAGTGAGTCCCAGTTTATACATAGAAGAAAAAGAGGAGGTAGAATGGCTTATACCTGGGCTATGGACCCAGGATACTCTGAAGGCACATGAGGCATCACCTTGCTGAAGTTAAGTAGGTTTAGGTGCCGGGATGGGAGACCGCCTAGAAACCACAAGTACTCTGCCATGGGTTCCATGATGGAAGAAAGGTGGGATAGAAATGTAAGAGACTGAATGGATAAAGAAATAAATAGATAATAAAATATTGTCTCAGATTGCAGGTGGGAGGATGCGAGTTTTGAATGCTGTACCATGTGAGTCAATACCTAGCACACCAGAGAGAGAAGTTCTGTCCCAGTCCATTTTCTTCTAGTTTTGTACTTGCAGCGGAGGTGGTTGTGTATATGTGTTAATTAAATATAGGGGGCATTCAAAAAAGGTGTACTCAACTTGTAGTCTGAATGGATACAGTCCATTCTCCCATCTCATTCCCACCTTACTCTGCTGCACATGTAGACAAAGTTTTTCAGATTATTATTTTCAAATTAACTTCTGATGATAATAGTTTTGTTGTGTTTCTCATGTTTTTAAAGAAATGACATAAATTATCAAGAAGAACTTGATGCAGGACTAGATGAGCCCACTGGCCTGACTCGGAAAGCTCTTCTTATGTTTTTATGATGGTGGCTTTCAAGACTCACCCTTCTAGCCTTAGAGCAGTTTTCAGAGGAACATGTCTTTTGTTTCACATGATCAAGCAAGAACAGGTTGTGTCAACATCTGGTATCATGATGCTATGCAAGATTAAAAATTAAACCTAGAATGTGAATCAGACAACTATTCTGGTAAACTGTTGTGTGGCATTTTCAATGGTACAGCCTTGCTTGACCCTTACTGTCTTAGACTTTGGCAATCTGCGTACTGAAGCATAGAAAGTACATTGTTTCCAAGAACATTCCTGTTAAGTTGCAAATGATTTTACTTTAAGTGTGGTCAAGCACAAAGGAAACCAGGTCTCTTGTACCTTTTAACAGTTGTGTTGAAGAATATATGAAGCTCTCTTAAACCATGTCAGAATACTGGTCTGCATCAGCCTACTCCCCTACAGCTGTGTTGGACTACAACTTCCATCAGCCTCAGGCTGCATGGCCAATGATCAAGGATGATGGAAGTTTCTGAAGTCCAACAAGCCCTGGAGGGCACCAGGAAAAAGAAGAAGATGGGTCTACACTGTCTTGGCAGTGGCTCTATAGGGTGTCCAGCAGGAGTCTTTCTCAACCCTGTGTAGAGATACCTGGACATGCGACCTTCTGCATGAAAGGCATGTGCTCTGCCACTGAGCTACAGTGCAGGTGCATCTCTACAAGAAACACCCAGTGAAATAGGAGCCTTCTGTCCTCCTTTGTATATGGCCCTGCTCTTGGTTTGTTTTAGTTTTTAAAGTTTTTTTTGTTATTGCAAAGAGCTGATCTATAAATGTGAAGCAATCTGAAATTGTGAATGGTTTGTTAAAAGTAAAAAAGCATAACATGCATTTGAAAATAGATTTCAGGAGGATGGGTGGCTTTATCTGAGAAATATCTTCCTTAGAAAACTCTAATGCATTTAATGGATATAGAGTTATGAAAATTTAAATAAGGGGATGTATTATGCCCAGCTATTGGCATATATAAATGCAGCATTATCTTAATTTGTATGCTCTTTTTCTCCCTTGGATATAGGCATTAGTTTACATAATCGTCTAAGGGCCATTTGCTTTTGAGACGCCTATCTGCAGGCAGTGTTTAAAATCCTGTCTCTAATATTGACAGTGTAGCTAGATGCATAAAGAGTTGTTTCCAAATGTGTTTTCTATTTAAAAGAACACCTACCCAGAGTGTCACGTGGGCTTTGTTCGCATATTCCTTTTGTACCAGTGGACCTATTTCAGCTTTAAGCTATAAATTTATTTTTAACTAGTACTATCCCAGCAGTTCAAGCTGTAACATAGAAGTTCTTCCATTCCTTTTTCCTTAGCATAAATATATTGCTCGATTTTGTTATTACTTGGGGTTTTTTTTGCCTTAGATTTTTTAATCCAATAAGACATCTTTATTATTTTTAAGGTGCCAGAACCCACTGTTAACTTTCCCTTTTTCTACCCCATTCCCCTTTCTGTTTAACTGTGCAAGCCTGTTCATGTCTACTCAGAACCATTGCTTTTTTATCTTTTTTAAGATTTATAAACCACGCACATAAAATATCAGAGTGGTGGACAAAAAACAAAAAGTAAAATGGGTATAAAAGATACTCCAGAAATAGTACAGTTAAAATAACAGTGCAACACCAGAAGATGATCAGGAGACAATTAATTAAACATCTTATTCAGTAAATAAAGTCTTAAGCGTGCATCTGAAAGAGTAGATGGTCATAACATGCTTTATCTCTTATGGGAATGCATTCCACATTAAAGGGGCCACATTTGCTTTCACTGCTACTAGTGGATACAGTCCAAATGATAGGAACTCTCTGTACTCCCAGAAAAGTGCAATGGGACTTACTGCTTGGTAAATTCACTCCCATAAGAGGTAGTGAAGGTCACCATCTTGAATGGTTTTAAAATAGGATTGGAAAAATTCATGGACTATAAGGTGATCAATAGCTACTACCAACAATGGCTATGATCTGCCTCCATGGTCAGAGGAGGTATGTCTCTATACCAGTTGCTGGGAATCACAAGTGGGGGAGTACTTTTGTGCTCAGATCCGTCATGTGGGCTTCCCGTAGGCATCTGGCTGGTCACTGTGAGAACAGGATACTGGATTAGGTGGGCCATTGGCCTGAACCAGCAGGCTCCTATGTTCTTAAGTGTGCATGGGATTGCAGCCTTTTTTGCATATTTTGTTTCTTCTTCCATAGTGCTACAATAGATATCAGAATGAAATCTATTAAATAACTAAAATAGAAGTTGGGAGGATTGCTATCTAAAAGAGTGGTTTAACTTTTGTTGTTGTTGTTGTTGTTATCCAGCACCCAATGTGTTACAGATGTTTCTGGGGTACATTGTAGGGAAGGGTAGACAGGCTTCTGGCTTGCAAGATCTATTCTGGTGGAACTTGGGAGTTCTAGTAAAAAACAGTCAGCAAGGCACGAAATGCTGGCCTTTAGTGAGTAAGGAGCCAGTTTTTTTACTGCACCCAATGAACCCTACCCTGGGATGACTTGCATATACAAGAGCAAGTTTATACCTGGATTGTTACACATTGTGGGTTCTAGTTTCTGGGAAGGGGAGGAGGACATCTTTTTGTTGTTGCTAATGTTAAGTCACTGGGAGTCAGAAACCCTTGCTGATCTACTGCAAATGATCTGGTGATCTACCAACAGAATTCAATCTAACTGCAGATACGGAAAACCTGTGACCCTCCAAATGCTGCTGGACTCCAACTTCCATTAGCCCTGACAATTGGTCATGCTGGCTTAGGCTGATGGGAGTTGGAGTCCAACAACATCTGGTCTGGAGGACCAGAGGGTCCCCATCAGTGATCTACTCTTGGCCTAAACTTATTCCAAGGTATGTACTGAATTCACATGGGACACTGACCAGGCCTATGGACCTTATAGTAATCATGCATATTTTGTTTCTTTTATTTATTTATTACATTTGTATCCCTCCTTCCTCCTAAAGGAGTCAATTTTTGTATAGTTTGTTTTGTCCTCCGAGAGCAAAATCTAGAATATTCCTACACTTGCACAGGGAAACGTTTGTATCATTATGATCCTCTCATTAAGAAGAACCCTTTATAAGCCTAAATCACTGATCTAAACCATCAAAAAGGATCCACCCTCCAGACTAGGGATGCTGGAAGAATTTGTTTCTTGTGAACTCTGATACAAAATGACTTGATTTATATCTCTTGGACAAATGTACAGATCACAATGTAGTTATCCTTCAGATTTCGCACTTCTCCAGATTTTGTGATGCAGTTTTCTGTTCAAAAATAGTTTCAAAATGTGTATTTTAAGATAAAATATATTAAAAAAATAAGTGTTCAAATTTTGTGTGGATTTTTAGTACATAATTTGCAGATTACTGCAGCAACGGGACAGAATGTATGAATGAAAATGGCATAGACTAAAAACTGGCTGATCTACCCCCACACACACAACAGAGCCTACATAAACCAGCTTTAGAAGCCCAAAGATAGTTGGATTTCACTCTCTCTGTTCTCACACGCCATTCAAACTACACAAGCTTCAATATTAAGATGCTTTTTTAGACCATTCATTGTCACTGGAGCCAAGAACTTTAGAAGAGCAACCTGGTTTTTTCTCACACTCTTTCCTGGCTGTATGGAACCTTCTCACACACCAGTGATTCAGAACATGTAGCTCTCCAGGGGTTGTTGGACTTCCTATACCCATCAGCTCTGACTATTAGCCATGCTGGCTGGGGCTGATGAGAGCTGGAATCCAACAACATTTGGAGGGCTTCAGTAAATGGTAGGCTCTAGTGCAAGTGTGGGGAAACTTTGGCCTCCAGCTACAACTCCAACCAGCAAGCATGACCAATAACCAGGAATGATTGGAATCCTAGTTCAGCAACATCTGGAGGGCTGAAGGTTCTCCTCACCTACGCTAATACAAGAGTTTCTTTTGGCTGGATCTGTCAACTTGAAATGTGTGGAAGATATTTTTTTTACTTCTCAGTTTCTTCAGTTTCTTTAATAGTTCAACTTTTTTAGTGCTGTGGCCTTGACTCATTTGTTCTTGCTTTGATTTAGAAATACAGGGATAAACACGCAAGGAGTATTCTCCCCAAGTGCTGAGTAGGAAGCAAATGTGTGCGGGTTTCCCACAGGTATGTGGTTGCCCACTGTAAGAATAGGATGTGGGACTAAATGGACCATTGGCCCAACCCTGCAAGCTCCTCTTATGTTCATATGAACAGATACTACTTGCCTAGTCCCATTTTTGCTGTCCTTTTCATGAACTTTTCAACATTCGACTTCAGCTGCGTCATTCTGATTATGTTCAGTATCTTCTTGGTGCCGTTTTCCTTCTCCTTTTTCCCCTTTGACCTCACTGGCCTCAGTCACTTTTGCCCTCACTGCTGCTTAAATCTGACTGGCTGTGGTGACTCACATGATTTTGTAATGTGACACAATTTTATGTTTGATGTGATACTTACAAAATCATGGGGGTCACTGCAGCGCTTCAGATTGAATGGCAGCCAAGGGTAAATGAGGCTGAGAGCAGTGAAGACAAAGACAAAGAAGGAAAATGGTGACAACAGGTAATGGCAAAAAGGGAAACAAAAGGACACCTCATAGCACTGAAAATATTAGTATTCAGCAAGGTGGTTTTTTAAAACACTCCATGCAGCCTGTGACTTGACGTCAGGGGTGGGAAACCTCAGGCCTGGAGGCCAAATGCAGCCTTTCAGGTCTCTCTGTGTAGCCCTTGGGACTCTCCCCAGCCCACATTTCTCCCTAGCCCTGCTCTGTGCCCTCCTGAAGTGGTTTTGTCTTGCTGGACCTTCAACTGTGATTATGCCTCTTGCTTGCCTGGATGAAGAGAGGTGGGGGGTGTAGAAATCTCTTAAATATGCGTGGCTGAAAAGTATCCAACTATAAAAAAACAAGAGTTGCACCTCGGAATGTCAGAGAATTCCAATGGAAGCTGGAGCAGAAATTGCCAGTGTTGCTTATTCATCTCATGTCCAGAATGGAAATCAATCTAGCAAATACGATTGGTGTTTGCTGTCGCCATAGCTGTCAGTTTGCAAACAATACATAATTGATTACATCCCCCCCCTTTACATAGTCTTTCCTTTGCATTGAAATTAATGGGGTGGAATAACGTAATGACAATAATATTAATTACGTAAATTACTAAGTTATGTAACTTCCCTACAGTAGACAGCTAGACTTATACCATGTTTTTTGCCAGAAAGTGAACTGAAGTGGAACAGAAACAGCTCTGCATGCAACAGATACAGGGCAGAATGGAAAACAGTACCTTCTTATATTCCTAGTTGCATCCACTGCTTTTCCTGTATTTGACTGTGGCCCCACCCACCACTGGCTTGCAGAAATGTGGCCCTCAGACTGAGAAAGATTCCTCACCCTTCCTCTACTTCCTTTCCCTCTGTCACTTTCACTCCAGCGTAGCCAGATCAAAATGTTCTATGAATTGGATGTAGTTCGCTGGCTGCCCATTGGACTGTGCTGACATGGAGTATGAGGTCCGTTTACAGGTTACATAGTTCACTTCTGGCAATCCTTAGCAGAGAGAGTTCTCCAGATTTTGAGTAGCTAACAATCTGTAGCCTCCAGACAGGATCTTGGGCTGTTTGCAGAGTTTAGCAGCTGTTCTTTCTCTTTCAAGGATTTTTCCTTTTTGTTAGAAAACAAAAAGGACAGCAAGCAAAACAAATTCTGCCTGTTTGATTTAGATTACGTGGACAATCCTCCCACCCACCCCTGCCTTTATCATGAGCCCTGCCGAGAACCCCTGGCAAAGTGGGCAGAAGGAGGAGGAGGACTGGGCGAAGAGGCCCAGTGGTTTGCAAAGGAAAGAGGTTGAAACCAGAGAAGACCTGAGTAGTCTGGCTAGTAACAGCCCCCTGAGGCTCCACCTGTGAGAGATGAGACTATGATTGACAGTGAATTTCCCATCTCCACACTTTCAGACCCTGATCTGCTGACAGATCCTTCTCCTGCTCTGCCCTTGGGACTGGAAAAGTCAGAGTCATGGATGGAACAGGAGACTGGGGAAGAACTGACTGAGGTGTCTGTCTCCTTCCCTATCACCAAAGACGCGCTGCTGGCTTTACACAAGTGAGCAGACTGAGCCCACTCACCAGTGTCCATAGGAGTGCCCATTTGTTGGCCCAGTCCTGATCCGGGAAACAGTTCCTGTGCAAGTAGTCCCACCCTGAGTCTACTGAAGTGGTCTTGGAGGGTGTCAGATTGTTGCAACAATGGCTTAGCTTGAATAGCCATGCCTAGCCGTGCCGTGTAGAGACTTAGAGACCTGTGTAATCTGTAACCTGATTTATGTACTGCTCTGGAATTAAGTTTTGCATTAAAAATAACAGAGAAAAGCAATTCAGTGATCCTGAATCTGATTCTGAGGGGGTGAGCCAGGACAGCCTCCTTCATCTTACTCAGATTTCACTTTATGGGAAGGGAATTAAAATATTCTTCACAAAGAAACCTGTTTCTGAACTAACTCTGCCTCATAGAATGCTTCTTGTACCAGAGTCTGAGCCTTTTCCAATGTAAGCATTCTAGAACAGCCTTCCCCAACCTGGTGCCCTCCAGATGTTTTGGACTGTAACTCCCATCACCCCTGGCCAACATACCATCATCTTAATTTCAGGTTCTCCTGGGGAAATATATATAGGTGACTGCTTTGAATGTAACATTTTCATGTTAATTGTACTAACAGAAATAATTGCAGAAGCATACCAGTGAAGGGAAACCAAGCCTTACACACACAAATATATACTGTACTCACAGTGCTTCAGTTAGACTTTTGAGGTTGAGTCGATTTTTTGCTGTTCATATTGTCAGTGTGCTGCATTTCCTACATTTATGGCCAGGGCGTTTTTGGGAACAGTTCTCACTGATACAGAGTACCAGTACCCTTTTTTTTTTTTTTTTTGCTGCCCATGGTAGCCATTTTGTGCTGGCACCCATTGCACGTTTAGCAAGATATGAGTGTGAACACCTTTTTTTTTTTAACTAATAAAGCACTGTTTATGGCACTATGCACCAATGACTTTGCTTTGAATTCCAGTAAATTCACACAATTCCTGGAATTTAAGTGACTTATATAGATGGCAGAATTTCACTTATTGGGAGTGGGAGGGGCAGTTTTGATCCCAGTCCTTTTCTGCAGAGTACACAGAGCGTTGTGTATAATTTATTCTAGAATCTAATATTAGCTTTTCGTAAGACAACATACAAGAGGTGTTCTTGAGAGAGAGGCAGAGAGAGAGAGGAGTTAGCACTCTTTTTAAAAGTCGCTGCTGTAATTAAAGCCTGAAGCTTCTTGTTACTATGGAAACCCCAAGCACCCTAATATGAAAATACAAGTTTCGAGGCTTTAGTTAACTCTGCCCTAATATTCTGTGTTCATGAAACTGAAGCCATGCTTTGTGTATGGATATTTCCCCCCCCCCCCAAATGGGTAAAAATCTTTTTTTGGATTTGCAAATATAAATGGATCTTGTGAAGAGAGGACATGTACAAGTAAATTCTGAAGAGGCGCTATTGGGGAGGAAGGAGATCCACGCTGGGGTTATAGAAAGCTAAGATGCTGCATAAATATTTAACATATAATAAAACACATATTATTTTCAACCTGGAGATTTGCTCTATTCCATTTTTGAAACTACTCATGAAGTGGGAGATACTGCAGCCAAAGCATCTCCTGCCCATGCTTTCCCCAATCCCTTTGTTAGCCCACTTCCCACATCACTCATTGCAGCAGCAAAGATTCCAGGTGTGCTACACAGCAGAAGAGGGCAGGCAAAAACCACAGTTAGTGCATTATGTTTCACCCAGGTTAATCAATGGCTGGAAAGGGACAAAGAACCCCTATTCATACCAGAATAAATGCAGCACTAACAGCGCAGTCTGATGCATGTCTCTGCAGAGGTCAGTGCCATTGCATTCAGTGGGGCTTACACCCCAGTTGTGTATAGGATTGTAGTTCCATGCAGGATTTTCTTAGCACCTGAAAAACTTACAGGAGAGAAAAATTACAAAATGTTAATCAAGTGTGTGTGTGTATATATAAAAATTATACAAATGAAATGTGTGTGTGTGTGTGTGTGTGTGTGTTCATTCCATGAAGTACCTTATAGTCAAGCTGAGCATAACAGATAAAATACGCCATTTGTGTATTACTTCATCAATCTATCCATAAAGTCAACCCATTATCATAAGCACTTCTTGTTATCAAAGGCTCCCAGAGCGTCTTAAAAATATCAATTGTTGTAATAATGGGTGACTTAACCCTAGTGCAGACTTGTGGGGCACTTTTTGGCCCCAGATTAATTGTGTAATAGACGTATAAGCAGACCTACAGGGATTGTCACAAATTTTAATCTGTACAACATCCCCAAATTTCAGCCAGTTACCACTTACTGTTTTCCTCCTGGAAACAAACAAACCCACTGGGGACCAAAAAATACCACAGCAAACAGCCTTGGGGGCAAATGACTGCCTTCTATTGTGTAATTTACACTTGCGTAGACCAACAGGGTAGTCTATCTAGGAAATTGTCACAAACTGTCACCTGTACAAATTTCAACCAGTTACCACTTACCGTTTTCCTTCTGGAAACAAAAAAACCACTGAGGTCCATAACTACCCCAGAAATCGTGTTTTTTGCTCAATACGCAGGAAAACTCCATCTCAAGTTGTCTCAAGTTGCTTTGATAGTGTCAAGCACACTTGTGGTGACCAAAAAAAGGGGGGGAAGTCTCTGGGGGACAAAGTGACCCCATTCTTCCATTGGAAATCACATTAAGGTCCAAATATACCCGAAAGTCAGCCAGTGTGATTTTTTTGCTGGGTCTGCATGAGGGTTAAATTACCCTTACATAGACTGGGTAAATGCATGTTTCAGTCATGGTGAAGAAGAAAAAGTTTAGATGCCAACAACAACTGTGCCCCCAAACAGCTGGTCATGGAACTATCTAGAGCAGATGTTGTTGGACCACAATTCCCTTATTTCCTGACCATTGGCAATGCTTGCTGAGGCTGATGGGAGTTGTGGTCCAACAACATCTGGAGGCACACTGGTTGGGAAAGGCTGATCTAGAGGGATGATAACCCTGGTCTTAAACTTAAGTGGCGCCCAGGACCTGTTGCAAGATTTAAGTGTTGAACCAATTGGGGACAGTGACCACAGTACAATCAAATTCAACATACATGTCAGTGGACACTAGAATTCATGGACCTCCAATGAAGCTAAATGCTGGACCTTTCAGAACAGACAAAAGAAAGTATTTTTTTGCACAGTGTATAGCTTAAACTATGGAATTCACTCCCACAAGAAGTAGTGATAGCCACCAACCTGGATTACTTTAAAAGAGAACATATTCATGGAGGATAAAGCTATTGGTGGCTCCTAGCCACAGTAGTTATGTTCTACTTCCACTGTTGGTGGCAATATGTCTCTGAATGCCAGTTGCTTAGAATCACAAGTGGGGAGGGTGCTGTTGCACACAGATCCTTCTTGTGACTTCCCATAAGCACTTGGTTGGCCACTGTGAGAGCAAGATGCTGGATTAGGTGGGCTATCAGCCTGGTTCAACAGGCTCTTATATTCTTATTGAAAATTGCCAAGCACGTCCAGCACAGTCACATTTGACTTCACAAGGGAAACTTCTAAAAACTGAGGGGATCAGTAATAAGGAAGTTGAAAGGGAAAGTCAAGAGGGTGAAATCTCTCCATAAAGCTAAGAGTTGTTCAAAACCACAATAACAGAAGGTTAGCTAGAATATATTCCACAGATCAGAAGAGCTACCACCAAGGTCAAGAAGATGCCAGCCTGGCTAATGAGCAGGGTCAAGGAAGCTATTAGAGGCAAGGAGGTTTGCTTCAGAGAATGGAAGTTGTGTCCAAAAGAGGAGGACAAAAAGGTACACAAACTTTGGCAAAGGACATGCAAGCAGACAATAAGAGATGCAAAAAGAAAATCAGTTAAAACATTAAGACCAACAATAAACGATTCCTTAAAGACATTTGAACTGGCTAGGGAGGCAGTTGGACCTTTTGGATAACCCTCCACAAAGTTATCTTAAATTATTATAATTTTTCTGCTTCTGGTATTGAATAAATGGACCCCACTGCTTTAATTAGTCTTTTTGTGTTATCTGGCCCTCTGAAAGTCTTATAAGCACAAAACCTTCAACATCAGTATGTTGTACCAAACATTACTCAGAGAGAGAGAGAGAGAGAGAGAGAGTTTAGCTACTAAGATTGCAAACATTTTAGCATTTTTATCTTTAATTGGTACTAATCCTTCCAATTTCTCCAATAAAAGGATGTAGGACTCTGCTCTATCCTGATGGTTCACAGCAGCTAACAGGAATCTCCAGGTCTAGAGGCTGCATGACCCTGAATGCCAGAATGGGGGAGCAGCAACAACCACCCCCATAACAGCCACAGGAAGCTTTAACAGCAGACTAATAACAATATTGTGATCTATCAAAAGCCTGTTTACATGGCACTGAAAAGATGTCAATGAAGGCACCAAGTGGACCTCGCTGAGGAGCACGTTCCGCAACTGGGGAGCCACAACTGAAAAGGTCCTCTCCCTTTTGACCACCCTTTGAGCGTCCCTCAGAGGGGGGACCTGGAGAAGGGTTTCAGATGAAGGTGTAAGGATTCGGGTAGGCTCATATCAACTGCGATATCTCTGCATCAGAAACTTTGGAATCAAAATAGAACTCCTGTTGTTGTGAGCACATCACAGTTTTACCCAGCATTCAAACTGCAATATTCTGTAAGGTTGGGGGAGGGATGTGATTCATCTGGTGAGGAGGCAAGGGGAAGAGTCTGCCACAAATTATCCCCCTTCTCTCAATTGTAAACTTGACACCTCTCTAATCTTAGCATTTGCTTCTTCCCGTCTAGCAGCATTTCGAGGTTCCTGATGTCAGCATATTTCCTGTGACAATGTAATATATTAGTCATGTATGCCCAGTTAGAATTAGGAGAGCTTAGCATAAGTCACGGCTTAAAAGATTGTTCATAGCTATGAGAGCCATCAACATATATCAGCTTCCCACATCTCCAGAATGATTCACCCAATATCCATAATACTTCTTATAGCAATATTGAGCATTATAGGGAGTGGGTGGTGGTCATTTTTCAAGTGTTCAAATCACTTCATTACATTAGGGTGGGGAACTTCTTGCCCTCCAAATATTGATGGATTCCAGCTCCCGTCAGCCTCTGCCAGCATACCCAATGATCAGGGAAGATGGGAGTTGTAGTATAGCAACATTTTAGGGCCGCAGGTTCCCTATCCATGAATGTACGTGATCTGAGTAACACATACAACAAGATATAGTAAGATAGGTAGGTCAGCATTATAATTGGGGGTCCCCAAATGTGCTCACCAGTGCTGAATTCCTGTCCCTTCAGTTTTCCACACATTTCAAGAAACTCAAAGAGAGAGGGGTCTTTTGTTGTGCTGTGATAAGTGTCCAACTCCAGCCCCTCTCCTGAGTACTTTGGAGAGGTGAGAACCTGGGCAAAAGATGAGGTGAATGAGATAGATGCACACCATTTGTGCCCAGGACACATTCCTACCTGAAAGTCTGGAGAGCTGCTGCCAGTCAGTGTAGACAGTACTGAACTATATGGACCAACAGACTGATTCAGTATAAGACAAGTTCCTGTTCTAAGAAAAGCATCCTTTCTTCCAAGAGCATCAGCTGTTGAACACAGTTCTCTGTGTGTACCAAAAGACTTGGGGTAAGAGAGGGGTCAGTGCCAATGGAAAATAATGGCAGGCCACATAGGCCCAATTTGTGGGTCCTGATTATTATGGCGGTATAATTAGCACATGTAAAAGAAATTGGAATCAAAACAACGTTGTTGCAGTTTTGCATAATTTATTTATCATTCCCATGACCCCATCCCACCCCTCCTTATCAGTGTATCTTCAATCATGGAATGGATACCCGTTGAGGCAAGTCCTGTTTGATGGAGGATGAAGTCATCAGAAATTGACGTGGAGCTTTGTTTTTTTCTTTACAGCACCAGATGCTTGTCATAAAAAATATGACAAAACCAAATATGGAGCCGTTTATGTTGTGTTTAATTATCCTGCTATATCACTGCCTAGTTAAGGCAGGCACCTAAGTCCCCACATAGATGCTGTAATTTGGTTGAGTGCTGAGACAGGCTAAGCATCTGCTTGGTAGCTGGGACATAATTATGCTTAAATCTGAATTATGCTTATGGTTTTGAGTTTGATAGTAGTCAGCTAACTTATTTATCACTGTCAGAATTGACTCCCGTGGAGTTAAGGTTGAAGCAAAGGAAGTCTGTAGCCAGTGCAGTCCAGTCAGCTGTTCCAAATAAGCAAGCCTGATCCAGAACATGGATGTGCAGGAAATGAGATTTATTTTTCCATTTAGTCACTCCATTTGTTTCTACTTTCAAAAGTTTCATTCATAACTGATTTGGAACTAGTCGTTCATTTTTCATAATTGTGATTTCAATGGCAGGTGAAGCTGATCTTCTGGTATGAAATTTTCAGGCATTCTGTTGCTTCTTCAGGGCACCAGATCTGCCAGATTTCTGGTTGATCGGACAAAGAGCCCCCATTTTGAAGACCCCATATTATATCTATCAGTCAAATAGCTTTTCCCCACCCCTGCTGTAACCTTTCTGTGACCTGTACAAGCTGTTCCAGGATGGTTCAGTTTTTCACCCTCTCCAACTAACCTGTTTCTTGAGCACTTAACAACTTCATAAGTGGTGGTGTTTGACAAGAAAGAAAGAAAATCAGTGGCATTTTGAAATCATTGGTTAAAATCAGTGAGGTTTGAAAGGTTCAGTCCACCATCTTGAGTCAAAATGGAATCCAATTGCATCCAAACATAAATGCTCCTTTTATAAATCCAAACCTGCTCCTTGATCTCAGGAACCATTTGGTTATGATATCTTCAGACCAGGGTTCCCAAAGGAAGCCACAAGAAAAAGGGAAAGAAGTTAAGAGAGAGTGCATGCAAAAGAAAGGGAGTGACTCTGAGTGGGAATTGCCATGTAGATATATAGATATACACACACAGGACAGTAGTCAACATCTAAATGAATTTTAATGTATTTTTATTATTGCTTTTATTTCTTATTGCATTTTATGGTAATAAAATTTGAATTTTATATACCTTAAAAAAAACTTTAGCATCTAGCTCGTTGTTGTTATGTGCCTTCAAGTCGATTTATGACTTATGGCGATACTTTGAATCAGTGACCTCCAAGAGCATCTGTCATGAACCACCCTGTTCAGATCTTGTAAGTTCAGGTCTGTGGCTTCCTTCCATCTCTTTTTTGGCCTTCCTCTTTTTCTACTCCCTTCTGTTTTCCCCAGCATTATTGTCTTTTCTAGTGAAGCATCTAGCTCATTACATTATAATTGCTAAACAATAGGCAGAAACATCATTAAGTGATCCGCCAAGACCCTCAGCAATTTTCAAGTGGTCTGGGGTGGAGGAGTTTGGAAACCACCGTCTTAAGAGGTGTCCAAATGCATAGATTAGGGATTCCCAAACGGTGGTCTGCAGACCACCAGTTGTCTGCAAGCATCATTCAGGTGGTCCATGGCGTAACCATAAAAATATAATTAAAAATCATGCAGCATCTAGCACAGCACATTACAATTGTTCCTGCAGACAGAAAATTCATTAAGAGGCTGTTAACACCTTCAGCATTTTTCAAGTGGCCCATTGGGGAAATAGTTGGGGAACCACTGGCATAGAAAACAGACAAACAACTTTCCAAAATATATAGTAGATTCATTCATCATGATTTGTTTGCATAAAGCTTATCCAGAGGTTAGACTACGTCTGGTCTTGAGCATGTGTTCTGATTTGTTTGCAGGGTGTTTATATGTCTTTCCATTAATCATTTGTTCATCCCACACTTTTCAGTACATTTCCCCATCACTTTCCTAACCACAATATATATATATATTTAAAGTGGGTTTGATGTGCTAGGGAAACAGCGTACTCCTTCTAAACTATTTTAGTTGGGCAAACCCACATTTCTGGAATGTGCTAGCATCCTTCCCGTAAAATAAGGAGGCACCCCAATAGAAACAAATAAATGAATGGAACAAGAAACAAATTGATTTTCATTTGGAGCTCCTATATTTGAATTCCTATTCATTTTTATACAAAAGAAATGGGTCTCATTCGGTTTTGTGTTTCACTCAAAAGATGAATATGTAATCTAGAAGCCTTTCAAGGAACCAGGAACTAGCACCTGATGTGCCCTGGCCTGTTGATGTAAAGGAGCTTCTTTCCTCATAAAGCTACTTTGCTTGCAGTTTCCTTCTAATGGGTAGAGATGGGTGGATAGAGTATCCCTGCCTGATATCCATCAGGATGCTGGTTCAAGATCTAGTGCAGGCTTAATCCCTGCTGCTCATGTCTGTATCCTATCCTTCCTTCAAGAAGCTCAGAGCAACAAATGGGGTTATCGCATTCTATCCTTGGTCTCTGTAATAGGTGAATCTAAGAGGCAATGGTCTGACAGTGGCTCTACCATTCCACCTACAACACTATCTATCGCTCATGCAGACTTTGCTCCAGAAAAAGTCACGTCTTAAGTTCTGTTGAAATAAATACGATTTTACTATTGGGACACTGAAGCCAGTGTGGTATGCTGGTTAGAGCAGAGGTCACCAGCCTTTTTGGACCTGTGGACACATTTGCAAGCTGGAGAAACTATTGTGGGCACTGGACATGCACCACAACTGTGTTTACTCACTCTCTTTCCCCCCACCCCCCACCAGCAATTAGGCTTGAGAAAAAAGTGTTCTCATTTTCCCCCTCCCAAACTTGATTAGGTTGTGTGAGATCTTCTTGGAGAGTATAGTTGGGGAGGCAAACATTAACCTTGCCTTCCCAGCTATCTAGAACGAACACACACACACACACACACCAATTAGACTTGGAGGTTAAAAAAACTTCTATTGCAGCCAATAGAAAGCTTTTTTGAAGCCTAATTGCAGCAGGCAGAGGAGGGGCAATTTTGGAGAGATCGCAGCTGTGACTCCACACCACAATTGGCTACAACAGAAGACTTCTCTCAAGCCTAATTTCAGGAGGGGGAGGACCTTGCAGGCACATCTGCACACACAGGTGCCACGTTGGCAATCCTTGGGCTGGAGTGTCAGACTAGGATTGTGTTCAAATTCCCACTCAGCCATAAAGCTGCTCATAATTGTCCCTGGTATATGCAGGAGGCTTTGATATGTTATTGATGGGTGTTAAGTGTTGATGCACATATGAACATGAGGACACGCTGGATTAGACCAAAGACACAAGTAGTTCAGCATCTTGTTCCCCACAGTGGCCAGCTGGATGCCTTTTAGGAAGCCCACAAGCAAGGAGCAGGCCTTTACAAACCTAAGACTCCAGATGGACCCCCATGTTCATATCAGCTCATGCTATCTGCAGTGCAAATGCTTTTAGCTGGAGCTGATTCACACATTCAGCTACTGCATGTCAAGTGATGTGAGGAGACATGATGTTGTATCCAACATAGCACTAAGTAAGCATCCTGTTCATGCAAGGATTTCCACTTATGCAATGGGACTTCCCCCTGTGCATACCCTAAATCTGTTCTGGGGGTTCCCAGATGGAGGGGGAATCCCATTGCACAAGTGAAAAATGTGTGCTGACAGAACCCTTAGTGCTATGTTGGATGGAACCCATGAAGTGCAGAGAAATCAAGTGGAGTAAAACCATGTGTGAACCAGGCAAAGGATGGTGAAAATTATGCATGGAGTTTTTTGGGAGTGGATTGTTCTTAAAGCTATTGGTGCAACCCTATCAAGCATGGTGCCCAATTAATGAAACTTGCGCAACAGGAGACAATTTATCAATTGTGTCCTAAAGGTGAAATGTTCCTTGTCATACCGTTTCTTAAAAGGAGAAAATACAAGATGTAATGTGTAGAAGCCATCTTCTTGAGGCTGTGCAATGATGTGCCTGCTCACTGATGAAGATCAAGATCAGAAGCACGTCATGAAAAATGGAAAGCCAGATTAGATGAAAAATAACCTGCAAATTACTATTTGTGCAGCTGGGCTAGCCAATAGTGGTCTGCTGCTCATAGAACTGTAATTTTTAAAGAGAGACAATGGCATCACCTACACTGTCATGCTGAAAGTCCAAGGGGCTCATTTCCAAGTGAATTATATGTTTTGAAAGACAGACGTATAGGGCTTTTTCCTGTTTCCCTTGACGCTTGTTTTCATCTTACTTGCAGTACTTTAGCCAGTATTATTACTGTTGTAATGATAAATGTGTTGTGGCCATTGTGTATGGTTGTGGCAGATATTACATCATGGGAGTCCCTTCTCTATGTGTCCAGCAGTAGTCCAGAGGGTGGTAACAAGATAACGGGCCTTTTTCAATAGTAGTCCTCTGTTTATGGAATGCTTTCCCCAGAGGGGTTCACCTGGTGCCAATACTGACCTCTTTCTCGTGCCATCCAAAGATGTCTTTCTTCTTCCAGGTATTTCCGTGTTAAATTTCTACAGTAGCTGATGGAAGGATTTGTTTTATGCAGGGCTGTGGAGTCGGAGTCGGGAGCAATTTTGGGTGGAGTCGGAGTCGGTAGAAATGTTCCGACTCTGATTCCGACTCTGACTCCTTCATAAATGGGATTGGGCTCGTGGGAGTTGTAGTTCAAAAAAGTAACTTTTCCAAGCTCTGGATTCACGTGGTGGTGATGAAATGCCTTGTGCTACCATTTTACTACAGTAAATGTGTTATTACTAGTTAATATACATTTGCCATTTATTAAGGAGTCAGAGTCGGACAGTAGAAAAATAGAGGAGTCGGAGTCAAAGGTCTGGCGTACCGACTCCACAGCCCTGGTTATATGATCTGACCACCTTTTTGTTTGCATTGTTTTTAATAACCTTATATTGTATTTTTTATCTCTATAAGTCACTTTGAGACTTTCTGTGTAAAATGGCAAATAAAATAGGTCTAGTTGAGGTCTAGTTATCACAGGCAGCAGAAGATGGTAAACTGGTGTCTAATCTGAACCACTATACTCTGCAACTAAGGCCTCACTTGATTGATTTGCTCTTCCATGCAGATTTCCTGTACACAGAGAACCAGATGCTATGAAGAAGGGTTTCAGCCATGCTTTTTACCAACTATGCTAGCTTTCTATGTTTAGGAAATTTGTTTGAGTGGAGGTGCATCCCATCTTGTTAGTCTCTACCTGAGGTCATTTATCACTCCATATGCGGTTTTATTTATGAATTTATTCATTCATTCTCCTGACCTTCTTCAAATGAGCACAGGGAAGCATACGTAACGTGGTTTTCACCCCCTTTTTATATTCACAACAGCCCTGTGAGGTAGGCTAGATTGAGAAAACAATGACTACCACAAGGTCATCCAGCAGGCTCCATGAAATAGGCCTAAATTGTTGATGGAAGGCATCTGATCATCTGAATCTTATTTGACAGGTTACTGTTGAACTGTTGTAATTACACCATAAATAACTTTTATTTTGAGCAACACCTGGTAATCATTTCTGCTGTACATTGCAATGCCACATCATGAGGGGAACAGCTGCAGCACTGCGGGACTGGAAAAGACCTGCCCTGGGAGTGAATAACTGAGCATCTGGGTGCTTGCTTGCTTGCTCCTCTGGGTTGCTGTCTCTCGAGACAGCTGAGGTCCCTGGTAAGTGCTGCAAGGACTGGGACCCCCTGCCTGACCCTGACCCCAGAGAGAGGCTGCAGTCAATCTTGCAGCCTCTTGCATCAGCTCCTGGCTGGGTCAGGGGGCATAAAATCCCCGCCTGCCTTTCAGGAGCCCCTTACGGAGCCTGAGGGCGAGGGCACTACCCCCTTCTATTTTTTGTAAAAATCAATCTGGAGGAGATTGGTAGTGGGGAGGGTGTATGGTGCATGTGTAGTTCCTGCGCAGGGTGAGAGCCTGTGCAGTGAACTGAACAATTGGAGAAAGTTGCTAGATGCCTTCAGAGTGAGACTCTGTAACTGGCAGAAGGCTGGCCCTCCCTGGGTGTGAAACAGAGGGGGAGTAGATGTGCCCTGTGTGAAAATATTGAGGGGGGCTGACTGTTCCCAATTCTCGCAAAGGCCTACTGGGATAATTGACTCAGGTAGGTTTTGTTGGTGGACTCTTGTTGGGTCCCTAGCAAGCGTTTAGGAGGAGTCTTAGTAAGGAGTGACATGGGTGATGCCACCCCAATTTCAGTGATCATGGGTAGAGGGAAGTATATCCATGGAGGGGAGGTGAATTACCATAGAAGACGAGGGCAACACTATCTATGCCTTGTTCCTCTCACTCCTCTCATGGATGGATTCCTTGTTGCAGATCTGCTGTGCCCACTGGCCTGTGTGTGTTGTTGGTTAACTCCAGAATGGTACACAATAAGACCACACTCATCCATGATTTGATCATGGATGAAATGCCGATTTAGTGTACATTACCGAGACCTGGGTGGGTGACCTGGGAGGAGTTGATCTGACCTAGCTTTGCCCACCTGGATACTCGGTGCAACACCAGCACAGGCTGCAGGGACCGGGGGGGGGGAGAAGTTGCTGTGGTCTACAGAACGTCCATCTTTACACCTTGAAAACAATGCAGTGATAACTAGGAGCCAAAATGGATTTGTGAAGAACAAATCCTGCAAAACTAATCTTAACTCATTCTTGATTGGGTAACCTCCCCGGTTCACTGTGGGAATGCTGTGGACGTAATATATCTCAACCTCAGCAAAGCATTAACAAAGTGCCCCATGATATTATGATTAACAAGCTAGCTAAATGCGGGCTGGATGGAACAACTATCAGGTGGATCCACAGCTGGCTCCAGAATTGTACTCAAAGAGTGCTTATGAATGGTTCCTTCTCAAACTGGGCGGAAGTAATGAGTGGGGTACCACAGGTTTGGTCCTGGGCCCAGTGCTCTTCAACATTTTTATTAATGACTTGGATGAGGAGGTACAGAGCATGCTTATCAAATTTGCAAATGATACAAAATTGGGGGGCACAGCTAATACCGTGGAAGACAGAAACAACATTCAATAGGACCTTGATAGGCTGGAGCATTGGGCTGAAAACAACAGAATGAAATTCAACAGGGATAAATGCAAAGTTCTACACTTAGGAAAAAGAAACCAAATGCACAGTTATAAGATGGGGAATACTTGGCTCATCAATACGACACGTGAGAAGGATCTGGAATTGTCGTTGATCACAAGCTGAATGTGAGCCAACAGTGCGATGTGGCTGCAAAAAAAGGCAAATGCTCTATTAGGCTGAATTAACAGAAGTATAGTTTCCAAATCGTGTGAAGTATTTGTTCCCCTCTATTCCGCACTGGTTAGGCCTCATCTTGAGTACTGCATCCAGTTCTGGTCTCCGCACTTCAAGAAGGATGCAGACAAACTGGAACAGGTTCAGAGGAGGGCAACGAGGATGATCAGGGGACTGGAAACAAAGCCCTATGAGGAGAGACTGAAAGAACTGGGCATGTTAGAGCCATATGACAATGGAACCAATTACCTACAGAGGTACTGGGCTCTCCGACACTGGAGACATTCAAGAGGCAGCTGGACAGTCATCTGTCGGGAATGCTTTGATTTGGATTCCTGCATTATGCAGGGGGTTGGACTTGATGGCCTTGTAGGCCCCTTCCAACTCTACTATTCTATGATTCTATGATCTCTGTCACCAGGAAACCACTCTGTCTTGGAGCTGGCTATGAAGGCGTGCACCTGGTGCTGGGCCAAGGAGACAGTAAACTAGGGTTGCTGCTGGTGTACTGTCCACCCTGCTTCCCAGCAGCTTCTCTAAATGAGCTGGTGGAGGCTGTCTCGGCTGTGGCATTGGAGGAGCCCGGAACTATAGTCCTGGGTGATTTCAGTATCCATGCTGAGGCTGCCTGTAGTGTTCCAGCTTGGGACTTCATGGCCTCCATGATCACCATGGGGCTGTCTCAGGTTGTTAATGGCCTGACGCATAGGGCAGGGCACACCCTCAACTTGGTTTTTGCTCCAGATGGAGGAAGGGGAGGTCTGGAGGTGGGGGAACGGATGTCCCCCCATGGTCATGGTAAGACCACTTCCTAGTGAACTTTAGACTTATGGCTCCGATCCTTCCATGCAAGAGTGTTGGACAGATTAAGATGGTCCACCCCTGGAGACTAATGGAATGCACTGGATTCCCAAATGCCGTGGGGTGTTCCCAGTAGATAGAGCAGGTGACCCTGTTGAAGCCCTTGTCATGCTGTGGAACAGCGAGGCACATCGGGCTCTTGACGTGGTTATCCCCGAGTCCTCTCTCCGGCATTGTGGAGCCCAGTTTGCACCCTGGTACACCAGTGATCTAAGGGCAGTGAAACAGGCTGGATGATGGCTAGACTGAATCTGTATCCACTGCCCATGTGCCGGTCCATTACTAGGGGTTTCCGGATTTCACAGTCCTGCCCCAGTAACCATTCGCCGATCGCCACAGTTTTTTGGAAGATGCCTGTGCGTGAATTTGTTTTAAGTGGGGAGACTGATGCACAACAATCAACACACAATCTTGACAGAAAAAGGCTTTGATCCAATGGCATGGATATCATGACAATTAGAATACTTTTATCTGCTGCAGCCTTCATCTGCCTTCACAGCTGTTGTAACATATACATTGTTATCCTTCGCTTGTTCTGCCATTGAGGACATTCTTGGATCGTTCTTTGTCTGGTTCCTCTCCTTTGACCTTACTGCCACACTGCATCATTCACAGGGTTCATTGGAACACTCAAGCCTACTCACCACTACAAGGTGACGATCCAGGAAGTGGGATGATGGCTAGAGCGCAAGTTGTGAAAGACGTTCTGTGATGCTGATCGGGCACGAATAAAACCTCACAGCCGTGCCTACTGTGTGGTGGTGAGGGCGGCGAAGAAGACTCACTTCTCTACCACCATCGCATCCTCAAGTAGCCGTCCAGTGGAGCTTTTCTGTATTGTCAGGGGTCTGTTGACATCAACTCCAGGAAATGGAGTTTTAGACCCTTCAGAGGCCCACTGTGAATTGTTTGCAAGGCACTTTGAGGGTAAAGTTGCTTTCCTCTGCAGCACTCTTGATGTCTTATCCACATCTACTGTAGTCCCAGTGAGGTGTCCAGTGCAACATGCTGCAACTTCTTGGGAATGGTTTCAGTTGATGTGGCCTGATGATGTGGACAAGGTGCTCGCAATAATGCAGTCAGCAACATGTCCTCTTGACCTTTGCCCTTCTTGGCTTATTAAAGCTTGCCGAGGAGGTTTGACTGAGTGGATCCAGGGTGTGGTTAATGCGTCATTGCAGGAGGGAGTGGTTCCAGCCGCCCTGAAAGAGGAGGTGATCCAACCACTCATGAAAAAGCCTATCCTGGACCCACTGGTTTGCGACAGCTACCACCCGGTCACAAATTCCCCTTTCTTAGGGAAGGTGATTGAGAAGGTTGTGGTGCAGCAATTGCAAGTACTTTTGGATGAAAGATTATCTTGACCCACTCCAGTCTGCATTCAGGCTCGGTTACAGGACTGAATAGGCCTTGGTCAACTTTATTGGGAGAAAGACAGGGGGGGGGGGTGACCCTGTTTTTCTTACTTGATCTCTCAGTGGCTTTTGATACCATTGACCATGGTATCCTTCTGGGCCGACTTGGTGAGATGGGTATTGGAGACACTGTTTTAGAGTGGTTCCCATCCTATCTCCAGAGTCATTTTCACCAGCTTCGGCCGTTTCTGGACCGGGATAGCCTGACCACTGTTGTCCATGCACTGATAACCTCCAGGCTGGATTGCTGTAATGCACTCTATGTACCTTGAGGCTGGTCTGGAAGCTGCAGCTGGTGCAAAATGTGGCAGCAAGACTGCTCACTGGAGCAAGTTATTGCCAACATGTCATTCCGCTACAGAAAGAATTGCACTGGCTACCTATTAGCTACTGGACTAAGTTAAAGGTTTTAGCGTACAAAGCCCTATACAGCTTGGGACCAGGATGCATGAAAGACTGTGCTATCCCTTATATGCCCAGTCGATCACTGCGCTCTGCAGGTGAGGGCCTCCTGCAGATACCATCTCATCAGGAGGTCTGTTCTGCACAACATAGGAAATGGACCTTTAGTTTGGTGGCACCAACCCTTTGGAATTCCCTCCCCTTAAATATTAGACAGGCACCATCTCTGTTATCTTTTCAGCGTGTACTAAAGACCTTCCTCTTTCAACAAGCCTTTTAATTAGAGACCTTATCCAGTCTGCATCTGTGCTGGAATTGCTTTTTTAAATGTTTTTAAAGCTTTTAAAAATGTTTTAAAGCTTTTAAAAATGTTTTTAAAGATGTTTTGTTTCAATATGTTTTAGTGGTTGTTGTGTTTTAATCTATTTTAAAGTCTGTTTTTATGATTTTTAAAAGTGTTTTTAGTGCTTTTGTTTGCTGCCCTGGGGTCCTACTGGGAGAAAGGGCAGGATATAAATATAATAAACAAACAAATAAATAAATGAGTTGTAGGAGCCTTCTGTTAAAACTCAGGAGGAAGGAGCCTTGTTACTTGCGATAGCGTCTGTGCTATGGCTTACTTTCTTTCCAGAGACATTCATGCCCTGGATAGCAGTGTAGGTCAGGTGGTTGTAACCTGTAGCCCTCATCATCTACATCATCATCTCTTACCATTGGCCATGCTGACTGGGGCTGATGGAAGCTGGAGTCCAACAACATTTGGAGAACTACAGGCTGCTCATCCTTGGTGTATTATTCTTATTATTGTTGTCGTTGATGATGAAGATGATAATAAAATAGCCACTGTTTTCAAAATGAATCTCAAAGCAAGTTACACATTTAAAGCAGATTTAAAAACAAGTCTAAAACATCCTAAAATAGTCACAAGATACATTAAAAACAAGATCTAGCTCCTCCCCACCTGACTATAAACAACAAAAAATTCAAAGGCCTGATGCCTAAAAACAGGAAGTGATGGCACCAGGCATGCCTGGTTGGGGAGAGCATTCCACAAAGGGAGAGCCACCATTGAGAAGGCTCATTCTCGTGTTGCTACCCTCTGCACCTCCCTCGGAGGGGACACATGGAGAAGGGCCTCAGATGACAAACACAGGTGGAGGTGATGAAAAGGCAAACAATATACTTGTTTTACAATTCCCTACTCGTGTTTGCCTTGTGTCTTTGTTCCTTTCCCATTCAATCAACAATTTCTGTTTTAAATTATAAACATATGAACGGCTCTCTCTCAAGCTACAGTTTACATGCTATTTACATGACTGCCATTATGTTGGTACCAGTCTTCCACCATCAGCGAAGGATGCCTTTCCCCTTTCTGGGATAATGCTGAGAAATTTAGAATTCTGTGCTAAGAAATGTTCTCATTTTATAGGTAGAAAGCCTACATTTAGAGTGGGAGTAAATTTTGCATAAAATAAAATAGCATGTTTTATTTTGGGAGCATGCCCAGCTTGGCATGGCTCTTTACTTCCCTCACCCACCCCCTTGGGGTATGTATGTGTGTTTTGCTCATAGTTGGTTAAATAGCTACCACCCTCCTCCAGCATAGGTGTAAACTAGTAAGTGAGTTCTTCTTGTAAGCAGCATGCACTTTACAAACAAAAATCTAATGAAATTGTAAAATAAGTTTATAGTTTTTGTCAAGCAGGTGTTTGTTATGGTCAATCAACAAATAAGATAAAATACAAAGTACTAAATTCAGAATCACAGCCTCAATAAAGCTAATTATGTTTTTAAACATGGCAGGCTAAGAACTAACAGTGGCAGCAAATCTAAGAGACATAACTTTCAGGTAATTTACCACCTGCTTGGTAATAAATGTATTTATTCACTTTAAGGAAGGGTACTCAGAACGGACTCTAAAAATTGACCAGGAACCAGTCAGTAGAAGATATATTATGCATTATTTAATCCCATGGGGGAAAAGTACAGTATAAAAACACGAGAGACTGTTTGACCTCGGAGTGGTTCACAGACAGCATCTGTCTTTAAAGGCAACTAGCAATAACCTGCTGTCTAAAATCTTTTAAGTAAAACATAAAATGTGCCAGTACAATAGCTCTTCTCTGCTTTGTTTAAAGAAAAATGAAATATGGCATACAATTATTGGAAGCAGACAAAGTTGGGCCCAATATTATTTATGTGATGAAGATTGCAGTTTGCGTGCATGTGGCTAGATTGATGGTACACCCAAATTAGGGGAACTCTTCTCCATTTTTCCACTAAAGCATAATGAGCTTAAATTGGAACAGTCAGAGCAGAGAGGAAAATAAACAAATCAGTTAAGAAGATTAAAACATAGCTGGAAAAACGTTTAGACACTACCTCACCCCTGTCTTTTCCACCAATTGTTCAGGTGTTTAGCAGATATCCTCTGGTAGGAAATATCCAGACAGCCAACCACACCAATTTGGTTTCCTACAACTACGTTAAAAATATCTAATATACATACGATTTCCTGCTTTAACCAGCTGGTAAGTGAAAAGGAAATGACATTTCAAGGCTCTGATGCTCTAAAACAGAATAATAAACATCCTGTAATACACTGAATTTCATGATCAGAGTTCCCTTTCTCTCTCTTACTTGAAAACCCACATTAGGAAAAGCTTCCATCAGCCATGTGACCTCTCTGAGAGGAATGAGAAAGAAAGGAATAAACTGATAGCTATACTAGCTGAATGTGGAGTTCCTCACACTCCTTAGAACTGTGCATGTCAGTTCAGATCTTGGCAGTCTGAATCTACTCATTTGCTATCATTATTCATCACTGCTACTACTAGGCCTGTATCTTGATTTGTTGTTGCTATGTGCCTTCAAGTCGATTTTGACTTATGGCGACCCTATGAATCAGCGACCTCCAGTAACATCTGTTCAGATCTTGTAAGTTCAGATCTGTGGCTTCCTTTATGGAATCAGTCCATCTCTTGTTTGGCCTTCCTCTTTTTCTACTCCCTTCTGTTTTTTGCAGCATGATTTATTTTCTAGTGAATCATGTCTTCTCATGATGTGTCCAAAGTATGATAACCTCAGTTTCATCATTTTAGCTTCTAGTGATAGTTCTGGTTTAATTTGTTCTAACACCCAATTATTTGTCTTTTTCGCAGCCCGTGGTATGCGCAAAGCTCTCCTCCAACACCACATTTCAAATGAGTTGATTTTTTTCTTATCAATTTTTTTCACTGTCCAACTTTCACATCCATACATACAGATGTATCTTGATAGCTTCTTCTTTTATTCCAAAGTGAGCTTCTTTGTGCCCAACAGAAAATATGGCTTGCCTGAGGGGGTAGGTCATGAAACTAGTCTACCATCTTTCTGTCTGCAAGATATATATAACCGCTCCATGCAAAGGAGAGCAAAAATACAACTAAATTTGCACTAAGTGTGTGGCCATGATTGTTTTGAAGGTTATAAAGCTTCAGAGAATAGCCTTTTGGCACAATCCTCTGGGACAATTTACAGTAGGGCCCCGCTTTCTGGTGTTCCGCTGATGCGGCGGCTTTCAATCGGGAAATTCCCCGTTTTAAAGCCGATTTTGCCATTTTGCAGCATTTTCACACGACACGACCCATTAAAGTCAATGGGTTCCGCTTTATGGTGATTTCCGCTTTATGGCGGCGGCCTGGTCCCTAACCCGCCGTATAAGCGGGGCCCTACTGTAATAGGAAGATAAAAATCTGCCTTAATACCAAGGCCACTGTTCCAGCTAGCTCTATACTGGTTGGCAGCGGCTCTTCAGGATTTCAGACAGAGATTCTTTCCCAGCCCTACTTGGAGATGCTGTGTATTGAACCTGGGACTTTCTGCAAGCAAGGCAGATGCTCTGCTACTGAGCTACAGCCCTTCCCTTGCAACCAAGCATGAATAGAAGAATAAGGTATGCAAAACAAAAGTATGCAGATTTCCTTTCCATAATGATTTGTGAATTCCTTCAGCTTTTCATAGTGCAGAATTGGGACTGCTGGAATAAACTATTAATATTTTTAGCACAGAATACACACAGTGATCTTTCTTTCAGGGTAATGGGGAAACAAATGTTATAGGTCTTAAAATATAGGAGTAGCACAAGGCTGGTGCCAAATGTATTAGATTATGTTTGGGGTAGTGTGGGCTATGCACAGCACACAATTAGTTTCCCAGATGGGGAATGCACATCTCTGTCTGCATCAACCCATAAATTGATCTGGGGATTGAGTATCAACGCATACATCCACATCTGCATTAATTGCACACACACATCTCCCTTGCTTGATTAGGGCAAATACATCAATTGCCAACTAATACCAAGACCATTTGTCATTTCAATAATATTCCTTTTCAAAATGGTTTTGCAGCTGACTTTGTGATGTCTTTGCTAAGTTGTTAAGCTGTTACTGCTGTCTCGTGTTACTATTTTACTGAAATGTATCATAGAGTGGCCATTGGCCAGATAGGCGACACAGAAATTAAATTTATTATTATTATTATTATTATTATAAAGGAATATGCTATAGCTGCTACAATCTGGAATGTTCAAGAACCATATTGATTGCATAGCTTTGCATCTTTGCTGGGAAATGTACATTTTAGGATGCAGAATGTATTTTGACACACACACCCTGCTCACGTAATTATACTACTAATAGGAACAATCTCCAAACCATTTATTGAATTCCATTGATTTCCATGTAACTGCTTTGGATAGAATGATTTTGCTGGTTGCAGCCGTACTCTGCAAAATGACTTTGGATAAGCATGATGATGCATTTTGTGCAAAGCAGTGGATGTATGCATCTGATGCATTGTTCAGTTTTTTTTATTATATGCATTTTGATTTCTTGCATAAATAACAGACCTAAGTCACACACAGTCATGAAAAAGTAGAACTGATGCTACTAATTAGTATGTAATTAAGGCTACAATCCACTACATGTCTACTCAGAAGTAAGCTCCATTGGATTCAATGGGACTTACTCCCAGGTAAATATGTATTGGATTGCAGCCTCCATCAGGAGGAAGGAATCACTGCCATGAAATTGTTTCCAAAAGCAGAATGTTATCTACAAGAAAACATAGCAATGGGGAGTCTCTATTCCCAAAGTAATGTGATATTCAGGATTGCCAGTTGCCATTTAATCTTTTTTTTTCATCAAACAATGCCATAATCGATGCAGTATGTACCCAAGTCTTCAGCTTTATGAAGTTAGAATTCCCTCACAGCCTACTCATCACAATGATAGGTTAAGTAAAAATGAACTATTGCCTAAGAGACGCATAAGTATGCCAAATGGTCTGCGTTTTTTTTATTTTTAATCATTATATATGAGAGGTTTAATAACTAGCAGTGGGTGAAATGTGCATGATTTGATTCAGAACAGGGATGACTGGCAAACTGAACTATTTTCCAAACAAAACTTGGAACATACATTGGTTAAACCTGAGCCAAGCACAACAGGGTTTGAACGTGTGGTGATTGGGGGGGGTCTGTCTTCTTCCTCCCTGGATGCCACTTAGAATGCTGTTTTGGCAGCTTTGCAGGCACCAGGGATGCTGGGAAATGTAGCCTTCCCAGGTACCCTGGGAAACTGCTGTAGCAGCATTTAAAGCACCAGAGAGGAGAGAGACACACACCCTACTATTGCTGCAACCATGAGGGAGGGAGGGGAAAGGGGAAAGTGTTTCTTTGGCTCAGACTAGAACTCTCCTCAGGCAGCAACCTCTCGTCAGCTGCACTTCATACCTTCCTTGAGTGTTTTTTGCCTGGCTGAAATGTGTCCTTGAACTCTGCTAATGCCTCTTGGTTGCCTAGAAGGTACAAAGGAGTGTGGAAGTGTGTGTAGAAACTGTTGTTATTGTTATGTGCCTTCAAGTCATTTATGACTTATGGCAACCCTATGAATCAGTGACCTCCAAGAGCATCTGTCATGAACCACCCTGTTCAGATCTTGTAAGTTCAGGTCTGTGGCTTCCTTTATGGAATCAATCCATCTCTTGTTTGGCCTTCCTCTTTTTCTACTCCCTTCGGTTTTTCCCAGCATTATTGTCTTTTCTAGTGAATCATATCTTTTCATGATGTGTCCAAAGTATGATAACCTCAGTTTCATCATTTTAGCTTCTAGAGACAGTTCTGGTTTAATTTGTTCCAGCACCCAATTATTTGTCTTTGTTGCAGTCCATGGTATCCGCAAAGCTCTCCTCCAATACCACATTTCAGATGAGTTTATTTTTCTCTTATCCGCTTTTTTCACTGCCCACCTTTCACATCCATACATAGAGATTGGGAATACAGTGGTCTGAATGATCCTGACTTTAATGTTCAGTGATACATCTTTGCATTTGAGGACCTTTTCTAGTTCTCTCATAGGTGGCCTCCCCAGTCCTTGCCTTCTTCTGATTGCTTGACTATTGCCTCCATTTTGGTTAATGACTGTGCTGAGATATTGATAATCCTTGACAAGTTCAGTGTCCTCATTGTCAACTTTAAAGTTACATAAATCTTCTGTTGTCATTACTTTAGACTTTTTGATGTTCAGCTGTAGTCCTGCATTTGTGCTTTCCTCTTTAATTTTCATCAGCGTTCGTTTCAAATCATTACTGGTTTCTGCTAGTAGTATGGTATTGTCTGCATATCTTAAATTATTGATATTTCTCCCTCCAATTTTCACATCTCCTTCATCTTGGTCCAATCCCACTTTCTGTATGACATGTTCTGCGTATAGATTAAACAAACAGGGTGATAAAATACACCCCTGTCTCACACCCTTTCCAATTGGGAACCAATCGGTTTCTCCATGTTCTGTCCTTACAGTAGCCTCTTGTCCAGACTATAGGTTGTGCATCAGGACAATCAGATGCTGTGACACCCCCATTTCTTTTAAAGCATTCCATAGTTTTTTAATGATCTACACAGTCAAAGGCTTTGCTGTAATCTATAAAGCACAGGGTGATTTTCTTCTGAAATTCCTTGGTCAGTTCCATTATCCAACGTACGTTTGCGACATGATCTCTGGTGCCTCTTCCCTTTCTAAATCCAGCTTGGATGGCTGGCATTTCTCGGTCCATATATTGTAAGAGCCTCTGTTGTAGAATCTTGAGCATTGCATGGGATGTTAAGGCAATAGTGCGATAATTACTGCATTCCCTGGGATCCCCTTTCTTTGGAATTGGGATGTATATGGAACACTTCCAGTCTGTGGGCCATTGTTTAGTTTTCCATATTTGTTGACAAATTGTTGTCAAAATATGGACAGATTCAGTCTCAGTAGCTTGTAGCAACTCTATGGGTATGCCATCTGTTTCTGGTGATTTGTTTCTTCTAAGTATTTTAAGAGCAGCTTTCACCTCACATTCTAAAATGTCTGGTTCTTCATCATACGGTTCTTCCATGAATGAATCTATCATCCTGTCATCTCTTTTATAGAGTTCTTCAGTGTATTGCTTCCATCTTCCTTTTATTTCATCTCAGTCAGTGTGTTCCCCTGTTGATTATTCAACATCCCTACTCTTGGTTTAAATTTCCCTTTAATTTCTCTAATCTTTTGGAATAGGGCTCTTGTTCTTCCCTTTTTCTGGTCCTCTTCTATTTCTATACAATAACTATTGTAATAACTGGTTTCACTCCTACCTCAGCGGGAGAACTCAGAGAGTAGCACTAGGGGATGAGGTTTCAGAGCCTTGGCCGCTGGATTGTGGCGTGCCACAGGGCTCGATTCTTGCCCCAATGCTTTTTAATATGTATTTGAGACCGCTGGGTGATTTTATTCGGAGTACGGACCTACAATTCCATCAATATGCAGATGACACCCAGATCTACTTGTCGTTTAAATCCTCTCCACAGGCTGCTGTAACTCAATTGACCAAAGGGCTGGATTTAATAGGGGAATGGATGTCTAGGAATAAACTGAGATTAAATCCTGAAAAAACTGAAATCCTCCTGGTAGGCGATCGGACGAATTTAGGGATAACTCATGTGACTTTTAATCAAGTCTCTATCCCCTTGAGTAACCAAGTCCGTAGTCTAGGTGTTATTTTGGACTCTCAGCTGACGATGGAGGCTCAGATAGCGGCCGTAAGTCGGACCGCTCTTTATCATCTGTCGGACCGCTCTTTATCATCAGTCCCTTATTCCTCCCCAGGCATCTTCTACCGACAGTAGTTAGTGCCTTGGTTCTTTCACGCCTGGACTATTGCAATACTTTGTATGTAGGTTTACCTCTGAGATCTGTGTGTAAACTTCAACTTGTCCAGAATGCGGTGGCACGACTCATTAAGGGTTGCCATTGGAGAGAACATATCACTCCAATCCTTCAGGAACTACATTGGCTCCCGATAGTGTCAAGGGTGAAGTTCAAAATACTGGTTATAACCTTTAAGTCTTTTTCTGATGCTGTTCTGATTTACTTGAAGAATAAACTTTCTCTTCTTGGAGAAGGTGGTCGTATCAGATCATCAGCAGCTAGATCTCTCCTGGTTCCTTCAATTAGAGTGGCTAAACTAGCCGGCACTAGGTCCAAAGCCTTTTCCATTGCAGCTCCCCTATTATGGAATACCCTGCCAGCGGCCATTCGCCTAGCTCCATCACTTTTGTGTTTTCGGAAGCAGCTGAAGACCTGGCTTTTTGATTAAGTTGGTGGGGATATCTGTTATAGCCATTCAGTGTTGGATGTGGATTGGCTGTCATAATTTATTTTGATTTTTACGTTGTTTTATTTATATGCTGTAATTTGTTTTAGTATGCTGTAATTTGTATTTCGATATGTATTTTATTTTTGTTGTATGTCGCCTAGAGTGACAGATTTCACCTGCCAGATAGGCGTCTAATAAATTTTAGATAATAATAATAATAATAATAATAATAATAATAATAATAATAATAATAGTTGTCTTTCTCTCTACATACTCTTTGTCCCTACCTGTAGAAACTACCCTAATGTAAAAAGGTAAAAATTACATTCATTGCTTCTTCCACTTTTGCCTCCGGCTCCACCCACCAGAAGGTTGCCCAAATGGGAATGTGGCCTCCAGTTTGAAAAACGTTTGCAGCATGAAAGTGCAGTCAACACACAGGCAAAAGATCCTTGAGTTTTCAAAAGCAAGCAATGAAACCCCAGATTCCAAATGAAGAAGCTTTATTGAGATTGGGAAGAGAGCTAAATGGGAAGAGAGGGGAAACAGAAATGTAGCATAAAAGGGAATAAAAACATTGGCTCTCTGAGTAACCTAAACTTGACAAAGAGGAATCTGAAACTTACTTCCGGGGTGCAGGGATCACCCATTATTTATTTATTATTTTTATTTATTTATTTGTTTATTTATTATTTAATTTGTATCCCGCCCTTCCTCCTAGCAGGAGTTCAGGGCGGCAAACAAAGTGCTAAAAACACTTTAAAACATCATAAAAACAGATCTTAAAGTACATTAAAACAAAACAGTGTTAAAAACATTTTTAAAAACCCACAACTTTAAAAAAGGGTTAAAAACATTATTAAAAAACATATTAAGCAATTCTAACACAGACGCAGACTGGGATAGGTCTCAACCTAAAAGGCTTGTTGAAAGAGGAAAGTCTTCAAAAGGTGCCGAAAAGATAGCAGAGATGGTGCCTGCCTAATATTCAAAGGGAGGGAATTCCACAGGGTAGGTGCTGCCACAGTAAAGGTCCGTTATTATTTATTTATTTATTACACTTTTATACCACCCCATAGCCAAATCTCTCTGGGTGGTTTACAACATAAAAGCAATATACCATCACATTTGGTACAATTGAGAGTAAAAGAAAGCAAATATATCATATTTTAAATAAACATAACTGAACAATAAATCGCAAACAATATACATATCTTCAAAAACAAACTATAACAATTATAAAAATATCTAGACAAAAATAAAAGAAAACCATACATCACATTATAAAACATAAAGCAAAAAATAAATCTCAAACAATATACAGTTCATCAAAAGCAGAACAAAAAAAAGAAAAAAGAATAACAATTCTAAAATATGTCTAACAGTTATAAAATATGTCTCAAACAAAGTTCTCTACATATACTCTATTTATTATTAACAAAGTTCTCTATTATTAACTGTGTTCTTAAATTTGACTTTATGTAGGAACTACAAATACCATGTGCTTGGGGAGAGGGGGAAATGGCATAAAATATGCTTTATGCAATTAGTTCAAAAGGCTGGCAATTTCTTCACTGTCCTTCCTTAGAAACAAACTCCCATGACCTTGTAAGTGTGCACAGGAAAGTGGATGTAATTAATTCAATTTCAAATCCCACCCTTCAAGATCCCAGGGCGAGTTACATCATAAAATATCAATACCATTAAAACAAAAGCAAGTAATAATTAGAATCATCAAACCATCATTTATCAATATACGATGCCACACAGGAGTAATGTAGCAGGTGGACAGACACCAGGTTATAGATGGGACATCAAACCCTTGCAAAAACCTAAACGGAGATGTTTCCAACAGATGCCAAAAAGTAGCAGTGCCAGTTGTAGCTTAGGAGGCAGAACTGCATAACCAAAGTGCCACCACAGAGAAGGCCCTACCCTTAAGCAGCCATAGTTTGAGAGGAAGCTCTGAAGAACCGATGATCATGACTTGTTTCAGGGACACTTTGTGTTGCTTTTAGGAATTGCATTTTAATAGATTATACAAGAATAGTTGTAGTCTTCTATGGAAGCAGACTGGTGGTCCCTGCCCTGACTGAAAGCAGCTGCCCAATCTCAGCAGAGGCCTTTCCTAGCTGTACTACCTGAGACTCTTTTTCACTGGAGGTGTCAGGGTGGAATCTTACAGGACTGCACCTCCCTTTAGGCAAAGTGAGGCTGCCACCTCAGGCAGCAGATCTTGGGGGTGGGGGGAGGGCAGCTGCCTCCCAGCTGCTTCTCCTAAGCGCACCCTCCCTCCCCCAGCCATTCTTCTCTGTCAGAGGACAAGGCTGCTTCATGGCCTGTCCTGACTCCCCTAAATTGCCTCCTGCGTCAGGTGCCATGGAGGACATCACTGGCTGTCCATTTGGCACCTGCACCTGGAAAGTAGCGGAGGCGCCATTTTGTCCTTTGCGTCAGACCACACAGCATTGGCCAGTCTTGGAGCCTTGGGCCTTGCGCAAGAAAAGCTTGTGCTCAGCCACCAGCCTATGGTGCTTTGCCTGTTAGTCTTCCTGTGCTATTAGACTTGTTAATGACAACACTGGTTAACATGTGCAGGGGAGGCAACCTCATTAACATGCAAACACTTGCTACTTAGCTAGGACTGACATCTTAATTATCTCCCACCAGTGTGACTTTATCTCATCACATTGCGCATTTTATTTAATTAGAAAAGCCAGGGTATTGGTTGCCAGCTATTAATTATGAAACCTATTTATAACAGTAGCCTGTCTACGTGACTCGCTCTTTGTGCCACAAATCAAATACTTGTGTATTATTAATTTGCTGGAGCAGGCTTTTTGCTAACCACAGCTAGCACAGTGGTGGCCATGGGCAGAGCGATGGATGTGACTCTTACCTTTGAACAGTGGGCTCCATTCCAGCCATGCAAAGAGAGATTTACACACACACACACACACACACACACACACTATGCCAGAGGGCCACATTTGACGTCTATGTCTGAGATTTCCTATACAATCAATAGCAGTGAACTGTTTAACTACAGTTAAGGGGACACCTGGTGGGTGGTAGTTTTTTTTCAAGGTAGGGAAAAGTCTGTGGAGAGCTTGAGAACTCAAGAGAGCTCATGTTTTCTAGGCTGTTTTCCTAATTTGGCTACTTGTGGTTAGTAGACAGCCAGTGGCAGAGTTGGGATTGTCATTCCAGGTTTCCTAAATTGGGTATGAATGTAAGGAGCACTAGTTTTTATTACGCTAGAGCTCCCAGCTATGTCTAACCTGGGGAATTTTAACAATGTTAACACACCAGGAGAATAAACAGGGTCTTAGTTAGAGATCCTTACGTCTTAGTCAGGCGTAATGGGGGCTTAATACAAGTCAGTCTCTTTTCTCCAAAGCTGGTATGCAGTGGTAGGAAAGAAGTGGGGCTAAGGAGGAACCTAACATAACATTCTCAGCTTCATAGTGATTGTCCAAATCTGTCTGGTACTATGCCTGCATTGGTCCAAAGAATGTCCCACAGATGGAGAGTTGATATTCTACTCCATATTTTGTTGTAAATTAAAATAGATTTTTATCCTGCCTTTCCATGTAGTAGATGTCCATTGCAGCTAAAAATAAAATAATAAAACTCATCTGTACCATAAATTTAAAGCATTGTCATACCATTTTAACAGTTATGGCTCCCCACCCCACCCCAGAATCCTGAGAACTATAGTTTGTTAAGGGTGCTGAGAGCTGTGATAGTGCTTTATCGATATAATGCAGGTGTGGCCCCAGCAAATCAATGGAAAATTAAAACACAGATATCATCAATAAACGGCAGTAATCAAAATCATGTATATTGAGGTTGGAGCACACAGAGTTTTAATTTCTAACTATGGAGATGAACAAACAAATAAATTTTTCATGTATTCATTTGGTTGTTGATAATGCCAACTGTGAACTGTATAACAAGCTGCAGGTGGTGTGTGTGGAAATGGAGCCAGACTTCTCTGAACATGCGTTCACGTTTCCTCCTGCTTTAAAAGGCAGGTTTGATGAATGGGGTCTTCTAATCTTTCCTGCACAATAGGAGCATTTGTGCTAAGTCAATGAAATGAATTGTTTTTGTTATGAGCCCAAGTGCTCTTACTGCCCCACGTAGTCTTACTTGTAGCCAAAAAAGCACATAATAGCTGGTGCATAGCACTGGAAAATATTTGTGCAATGGAAAAATAAAGGACCAGGGCTCTGCATTTTATGGTATGAGTGAGCTGTGACTCTGGGAGCGTCAAAAAAGTACAGAAGTTACTTCCGGGTGACAAATTCCACTCCCTGAGAATCTCAGCTTTGATTTTATGCAGCAAGTTTCTAGTGCTTAATGACTGTCAAGGAATGTTTAAAAGTATGTGGGCAATGCCTGTTAGCATCTTGGGAGCCAGAAGAGAACATTTCCAGCTGTTGGCAGTGAGTTTCATTATCTGACATAGCCTAGGACTGAACTACAGCTTCCATGCAAATGTGTATAAAAAAATCTTGGCAGCCCCTTCCAAGGAAAAGCAGCTTTGGGGAGTGGAGTTAAAGAAAGTAGGGAAAGGATCTGCTGCTTCTGTTTTCCAAATCACCCTCTCCCAACACTGCTTTACTCAAAGGAGGCTATAAGGGCCCTATTACACGTTTCCTTGGAACATGTAGCTTGTCTCTCTGTAGCAAACCAGAATGAAGTATGCAAACAGTAAAAAGTTTCAAAATATTATTCAGAATAAGACTAGCCATGGAAATATGCTCATTCTGCATGTTGTTGCATTCAATTTTTCTTGGCACAGAATCTGGATTGTATAGACATCTAATTTTAATTTTGTTTTTAGGCATGTAGTGCACACTAGTGCTGTTTAAAAATCTCCCCCCTTATTTTGTGTATATCTGCAGGCTGCAAAAGTTTTAGAGGGTTCAATGGCAGGTTGGGGACAAAATTTCTCCAGGCTCTCCCCCCCCCCAGCGGCTGCCATTTGGTTACCACAAATGGCTATGTCATTTTGAAGTGGCAGAATGGCAGCCACCAGTGGGAGGACCTGGTGGAACCCATTCCCATTCACAGAATTTGCCCCCTGCCCCATAATGTAAAAATGGGGAAGCAGGTTGGCCCCTTCTGCCTGCAAAATCTCTTCCAAATTCAACCAAATGTTTGGCTTGACTATAGTACGCATAACCCTAGACATTAAGTTTCCTGTATGGTCAGACCAGGGTGCATTTTCAGTCTTCTTGGTCTCAATATTTTTTGTTTTGCTATTTCAGAAAAATGACTCCTTGCTAAATGACAAAATCATAAGAAACAAATAAAACCTCTACAAGCAAGTTCTCTATTGATGAGGAAGCCACACAGGAGTGCTTTATGATGGGCACCACAAATGAAGAGATGATCTCAGTGGAGCAGAACTTGAACCCTCTGTGCTTTGAATGTGGCCAGCAGCATTGGACAAGGGAGAACCACTTGTACAATTATCAGAACGATGTGGATGATGACTTGGTCTGCCATATTTGCCTTCAGCCCTTGCTACAGCCATTAGACACCCCTTGCGGCCACACATTCTGCTATAAGTGCCTACGGAACTTCCTGCAGGAGAAGGATTTCTGCCCTCTGGATCGCAAAAGGCTCCATTTTAAGCTGTGCAAAAAATCTAGTATCCTTGTTCACAAACTGCTTGACAAACTCTTGGTGTTGTGCCCCTTTTCTTCAGCGTGTGAGGAGGTAATGCAGCGATGTGACCTGGAGGCACACCTCAAAAATAGGTAAGGAGTGCGGCCAAGTGCCTGATAACTTAAAGTTAGGCATCCCTGAGTCCCGTTTGAAAAATATGGAAATAGGCAAACAAGCCTGTTAAATGCTTATACCCCATGGATGTCAATGGGCCTTGAAGTTAGGGATGGAAAGATGTGTCAATTTCGATTCAGTTTCTCATTTTTCCAATCTTAAATTCAGTTCTCCACATTTCTGCAGCAATTTTTTAAAAAAAATCTCATGAAAATTCTCCAGCATTTTTGTGCAAATTTCTCCTAATAAACACATTTTTGTAGACTATTTTGACTAATGTACATATTTCTGCAAGCCATTTCTCATCATATAATGCATATAATGAATTTTTGCATCTTATTTTCACTTATATAATCATTTTTATGCACACTTTCCCTTTATGCATGTGTGTAAACAATGCTTGGTTGGCAAACTGCATTGCAAAATTTGAATAAGGAAAGCTGTGTGTCAGTTCTCAAATTGTTTTCGGAAGGTGTGAATTTGGTAAATTATTTGAAATTCTCATCCATCCCTACCTGAAATATTCTTTGCTTTCAATGGATTACATCCTTTTGGGAATGAAAGACATTTCCTTTGCTGTGTGCTTAGATATTTATTTTTAAAAAATACCCCGCAAAGTGATCTCAGGGCAGGGTACAATAAAATAATTTAAAACCACAGTATCAGCAAAGATGTCATATGGTGCTTAGGGTCATTGGCTTATCTACCTCTGGTTTTGCACAGTTTCCTTTACTTGAGTAAGGCACTGAAAAAATTGCTCAGACCTGTCAAAAACAGCCCAGGTGGCAATTATACCACCATCAAGATCAGGTCCTTTTCTGGAAACTTGCACTACTGCAGAGAGAGAGAAGCAGGGAAAGCATATCCCAGGTCTTGTATTAGTTGCTAACCACACTGAGCATTATACAGCCGCGAGAGTGGCTGTATACTATAGTCAGCATGGATTTTTTGCGTTCCGCAATGTTAAATTGAAAATACCCCCATGCCATTCTGATACTTCCCATAAGCTCATTTCAAAACAAAACCTTACAAAATTTATAGTCCTAACTCAGAAACTCTTGCTTAACAACCCTCTAAATTTTCATGGTGATACACAAAACAGAGAAAATCGAGAGTTCAAAGTGTAAAAAGAGAGAGAGAGAGAGAAAACAAACCGCTTTTGGGCTTTGTTCTGTCAGAGTTCTCATAATTTGTTGAAATTAATTAAAAATCAGCCATGTTCACAGAGTACCTGTAACCCTATTACTGACCTTGCTCCATACTCTGACCATCTTCTGCATTTTAAAAGTTTAAAAAATGCCTGTCTGGTTTTTAATTAATTTAAGAAATTTTGCATTGAACTCAATGATAAGGCCAGGCATGCTCAGTAAGAACCAACTATCAGTGTTCCAAAAACCAGACTCCCAGCTGCTTGGCTTGTTTAATTGGGGCCACACCCAAACCAACCTTTATTTCACTTTAGACAGTCATGGCTTCTCCCAAAGAATCGTGGGAAGTGTAGTTTTTGAAGGGTGCTGAGAGGAGACTCCTGTTCCCCTGTCAGAGCTCCAGCGGCCAGAGTGGTTTAAAAGTCAGCCTCTCTGATTGAAGCTCTGTGAGGGGAACAGGGCCTCTCCTAGCAATTCTCAGCACCCTTCACTACCTACACTTCCCAGGATTCTTTGGGAGAAGCCATGACTGTCTAAAGTGAAATAAAGGTCTGGTGTGGATGTGGCTAGGGACAGCTTTGGTTTGAATTTGGGTGGGAGGCTACATGTGCCTGGTGGGAGAAATGCTGAAAAGCAATGATACTCTTCACAATGTTTTCCTTTTGGAAAGGAAAGGGGCTTCCCCTCTGCCCAGTACAATCTGCCCACCCATACAATCTCCTCCCCTCCCCGTCCCCTTCCTGCCCTCCTCCTCCCCTCCTGCCCCTCTCCGAGGTCAGTTTCACCTATACTAAGCATTGATTGCACAGGAGTAAATCCCACTGAACTCAAAAAGCATGCAAATGATCAAACCTGTCCTCCCCTCCTCCCTCCTATCCCTTCCCTCTTGTCCCTTCCTTCCCCTCCCCCATCTTCCAATCCCCTCCTTCCCCCCTCCTCTTCCTCCATAGTGAGTTTTACCTGTCCTAAGCATGACTGAATGGGAGTAAATCACATTAAACTCAGTAAGTATGCAAATGATCAAACCTGCCCTCTCCTCCCTCCCATCACCTCCCTTTTGCCCCTTCCCTCCCCCTCCCTTCACCCCTCCCCCTCCACTTCCAATCCCCTCCTTTCCCCTCCCCTTCTAATCGCCCCTCCCCTCCTAATCCCCTCTCCCCTCCCCTCTGCTCCCCTCTCCTTCCTCTTTCCCTCTCTTTTCCCCCTCCTCCTCCCCATGGTCAGTTTTACTTATCCTAGCCATGATTGCATGGGAGTAAATCCTACTGAACTCAATAAGCATGCAAATGATCAGACCTTCCTTTCCCCTCCTTCCCATCTCCTCTCCCTCCTTCCTTCTTCCTCCCCTCCCCTCCTCTATTTTCCTCTTCCCCTGCCCACTCCAGGCCTCCCTCCCCATGGTCAGTTTTACCTATCCTAAGCATGATTGCACAGGAGTAAATCCCACTGAACTCAACAAACATGAAAATGATCAAACCTGCCCTCCCCCTCCTGCCTGCTCACATCCCCCTCCTCCCCTCCCCATCCCATGTGGTCAGTTTCACCTATCCTAAGCATGATTGCAGGGGAGTAAATCCCACTGAACTCAATAAGCATGGAAATGATCAATCCATTCTCAGCAAACTTGCGCAGGATCCCATTTCTTACCTCTTGGATTAAAAAGCAGAGAAATTCATTAATGGGAAAAAACCTTGCGGTTTAAGAATGTACCTATAGCTAACAGATATTTCTATCAAACTTTAAAAAGCAGGGAAATTGGGCAGTGCTAGTGAATGCACCAGGGGAGCAGGAGAACTGACCTCCTCTCTGAGATGCTGTACTGCCCTACAGATTTGTAAAAATGCAAACACAATTTGGGTTGGTCTTTCACAGTCCAATTCACTTCTTATCTAGCTTGGAAGAACTTGTAACATGTGCCTCTGAGCATATGGTGAGTAGTGGCAACACCTGCCATCTCCAAAGATGGAGATTACTTTTTTGTATGTTTGTCATACTTACATTAGAGCAATTGAAATCAACAGGGCTTAAATTAGTCATGACTAACTTAAGTCCCATTGATTTCAGTGGGTTTACTGTACTCTTAAGTACTGGATCCAACCTGATAGTTCAGGGATTGGGGAGCATACTTTTAAAAAAAAAAGGCGAACAATGCACCACTCACATTGTTCTCTTAGAAGAGACTTTCCCCCCTACATGAGGGAAGTAGAAACCTTCTAAAATGGCATCAACTGTCAGCAATTTTTGTCAGCACTTATACTCCATTTAAAAAACGACTACTAGCTGTTTAATTGAGGACGCCTCTTCAATTGATCAAATAGTTGTTAAACAAATAGTTGTTAAACAGCCACCACCCTAACCATTGGTCATACTGGTTGGGGCTGATGGGAATTGGAGTCCAACAGCATTTTGAGGGGACCACACTGGCTACTCCTGATCTAACCAATTAATCATCTTGCTGGTGTTTGTGCACCGTCCATCAAATTCCTTCCTTTCATCCAATTCCACCTTCGAAGAAAGGAAAAAATGCCAAAAGAGTGTACTCAGTATTGCATAGGTAGATAAGGGAGAGAATCTTGTGATGCTTCTCATGATGATGTCAGCTGCCTGTGACATCATCACGACAGGAAAATATGATAGTCATGTTTGCTGTGGCAAAAAATGCAGCTAGTAGAGTGATTGCTGGAAAGTCTACATCATGATAAGCCAGAGTTGCTGGCTTACCATGATTTATTGAGAATAAGCAGCATAATAGTGCTTGCTGCCTAATGACTTCTCTTTCACTCCTCCCCTGATGTGAGTGGGAGAAAAAAACAGGAAACCTCAGTGAAGTTTGGCTTCCCATGATGTCCAAATCCATGACTGATATTTGTTTCTCCCTAACAAACCCAATATTCATGTACCAACAACAAACCATTGTTTAAGGCTGGATAGTGACCCTGGCTTGTTAGGGTGAAACAAATCATAATCCCAGGTTCAGACATCATGGAAACCAAGCTTAAAGGTGGCTTCCTGTTTGTTTGTTTGTTTGTTTGTTTTCTCCTACTTGAGCTAGGGGAGGAGTAGTGGTGTTGGAAAATCCTGCCAGGAGCAGAAATTGCCGATGTTTTCATATTTGTCCAATGTCCGTAATGAAAATCAGTCCAGTGAATACAGACAGTATTCTCTGTTGCTGCTTTCAGTCTGCAAACAATATGTAACTGATTACTTTTTTCCCATTTGCATTGCATTTCCTTTGCAATGAAATGAATGGGGTGGAAAACATAATGACAACATAATTTACATTTTACATAATATTGCCACAGCAGACAGTGACAAGAATAACATAGTTTGGGGCGGAAGAAGAACTTCAATGGAACGGAAACAGTGCTGCATTCCATCCTAGGGTGGAACAGAAAAAGATGCCTTCTTACATCCCTTGGGAGGAGCAAAGTGGAAGCGAGTGGCACCATGCTCCTTGTTCCCAATAAATCATAAGTTGGCAACCCTGGCTTATCATAACATGGCCTATGGTGTCTGTGCAGTCCACACGGGAGAAAAAGAACGTTGGCCACCATACCACCCTGGGCTCCTTTGGCAGGAAGGCTGGGATATAAATAAATAAACACCATTGTCGTCGTTAGAAACATAGGAACCTGTTTTATATCAAATAAGGCCATTCGTCCATTTCGCTCAGTATTTACACTGACTGGCAGCAGCTCTCCAGGGTTTCAGGCAGGAGTGTCTTGTTTAGCCCTTTCTAGTGATGCCAGAGATGGAACCTGAGACCTTTTGCATGCAAGGCATGTACTCTATCACTAAACCATGGCCCTTCCCATGTGCCATCATTGCTATGGTATTTACAGCATGCAGAGTGTTTGTATTGCTTCTTTTATTGTATTACCATTTTAATTCAATGGACTTATTGCTACAACAAGCAGAAAAATCATTAAGCCGTCTGCCAAGATGCTCAGCAATTTTCAAGTGGCCTGTGGGGGGAAAAAGGTTTTGGAACCACTGCTATACATGCCTACCTAGGAGTAAGTCCCATTGAACTCAGTGGGGCTGCCTTCTGAATAGACATACAGAGGCATGTTTGAGTTCTTACCCAGTTTGTTTTAACTGCAACCCAGTTATTGCTTGTAAAACTGACAAATATTGATTGTTCAGATTCTCCTCAATGAATCCATATCTCACTTCAGGGTTGCAGTCTACCTGTCAGGTCCAAGATCTGCACTCTATTCTTCTGGGCCACAAGGAACTGGAACAGACTTGGCTGGCCTTGGCCCTGCAGTTATTCTGACTCAAACCTGGTAGTTTCTGTTGACAAAATAATCTGCTTCATTTAAGCATAAAAGCTGAATGAAATGTCAATGTAACCCTGAGGCAGCTCTGGAGTGTGTGGCAAATCTGTAAAGTAGCTTAACAAGGGGATTAGAAGAATGAGGCACAAATGTAATTATTTCCTGGTCACTAACCCCGCCCCTAATATTACCCTATTGCCTCATTAGCATCCCATTGATTTAGCAAATTTTCAGGTTCAGCAAGTTCTCTTGAGAGCCACAGACTCTCAAAGCACTTTGAGTTCCTATGAAATGAACCAGCACATGTCTTGGGTGGACTTTCAGCTCCCTAGCCTGTGGCATTTCGAACCTTTGTAATGTTTAATGTCCTGAGTGATGTACTTTGCCAAAAAGTCAATTGCTGAACAAACGGCCAAGATTATTCTTTGGGATTTAGCTGAACTTTTCTTTGTTTCTTATTAAGTGTTCAGTGAAGCAATACATATTTAAAAGAAAAGGGTAGCAGAATATGCAGTGAAATGTTTTAACCAGGGTTACAGCTTTGCTGGATCATTTGTATGTTGGGGGTGAGGCTTACAGCAAGACATGGAGCTGTCCAGGTGCATCCAAATCACATCAGACCACACATCCTGTGGGTTGGTCTCTTGATACCTGACAGAGATGACTTGGATTTGTGTCGTTCTGTGGTGGAAAACCAACTCCCAGTAGCCAGTGGCCAGGGATTATGGGAGTTGTAGCTCAGCAACATCTGGAAGGCCAAAGGTTCCCCACACCTGGTGTGATCAGACCTGTCTGCAGAATTTTGAGGTTCAGTGAGTTTGATTCAGACTAAATTCAGCTTAGCTCCCCTTGATAATCGGTAGGACACATTAGTTGTGCCTGAAGACCCAGTGATTTCAGTGTTAACTAAATTCTGCTAACTTTGTTGAAATCCAACTCATTATCTCCTATACCAAGTTGTATCATTTTTGTGGATGAAGCAAGTGTGATCCCCCCTCCGTATCTTGTTTAATACTGAAATCCCTTCAGATTCTTATTCATAGACTTCTGAAGGATACAGCACAACCTGCCCTTTGTCTTTGTGTGCATGACGATGCAGTTGGTTTAAACAAAAGCTGTTCATTGACTTTGGAATACTTGTTCTAAGGCATTCTAAGTCTCCCTTGGAGCCTGCCCTGTGACATCCGAACAGGTCAACCAATGGCAGCAGAGCAGACAGAGGTGAAAGAAGACTGAATATAGCAGAGGATGAGAATTGCAGAATAATGGGGGGGGCGTGAAAAGCAGCAAAACATGAATTTTCTATGATTCATTACTGTGAGATACGTTCCATATATCCACCCATGCTTACCTGTACATACATAATAGGTGTGGCTTACATTTGCAGCCCTTGCAGATATATTAGTCCCATAAGTTTAAACATTGCATTTCCTTCAGATTTTCTACCATTCTCTCTGTTGCTCACTCTTTCCCCCCAAAAAATTCAGTTTTCAGCTGCTTCCTGTCAAAAGTTGCTTCAAGGGACAGCCACTCCAACATGTATCAGATCTTTGGGATCAGAGTTTAATGAATGCACCTAATGCAAGGGGGATGGAGAAGACATTATATCCTTCACCAGTTTTAGACTATAACTCCCATCAGCCATGTTGGTTGGCACTGATGGAAATTGTAGTCCAAAATATCTTGAGAGCATCAGGTTGCTGTTGGTATTTGGCAAAGATGTTCACGTGGAGCAGATGTGGGGAATCTTTGGCCCTCCAGATAATGTTGGACTACAATTCCCATCAGCCCTAGCCATTGGCCATGCTTGCTGGAGCTGATGGGAGTTGTAGTTTAGCAACACGTGGAGAGCCAAAGGTTCCCCACCCCTAAATTGAAGAGTCAGTGTGTGGCGTTGACCGGTTCTCAGTTAAATCACAGTGTTGCAGCAAGACACTAGATTATTCAACCAAAAGGCACTTTCCTTTTTTGTTCAGGCATTTAGAGGCATTTCTTATTTTTGTGTGAAGACATTGTAGCATTTCATCCCTAGGTGTCCTGGGGCTTCCCATCGGAGAGTTGCCTTGGAGAGGAGAAAAAACAGCAAATTGCAGGCAGACGCAGAGAGCGAGAATGAGAGCAGCATGATAGATCACCCAGGTTCTCAGTCTCCCGACGCAGAGCATGCTGGGACAGGAACAGCACCAGCGGACCAGAGCATTACATCAGCAACTGTCCCTGTGTGGACAGATGAGTCTGGCCTTGACAACCCTGCCTTTGAGGAGAACATGGGAGCTGACAGTATGTTCTGTATCCCTTTTGACATCCTGTTTGTTCTGCTTGTATTAAACCTTGAAATTTAGGAAGTCTCCAAGTCAGATTTTACTCTCCCTTGCAATGGTTTAACCACCATGGTCAGTTGGTTAATTGGCTTACCTTTTTAAGCAATCAAGAACAAATTTAATTGATAAATCTAATCGGTCAGGTCACTTAGCTCAGCGTTTCTCCCTTAAAAGGGTTCAGATACTGACCGGGAAGGAAGGTTGAGAGAATTTACTCAACATCACCCAATAAGCTTCAGGGCTAGACTGTGATTTGAACCCACATCTCCATCAGTGACATAACATTTAAAATTCAACCTGGTATTCTGTTTATGAACACTTGTGAATGACTGTAATGCTATTCTGGAGACAGAGTGAGGTGACCACTGCAGGCAGCTAGTTTATTTGGGGTGTCAGGAAATTATTTGTTCTTTAATTTATTGTTCTTGTATTTGTGATTGTGAGATTTTCTGCCTTGGGTGTCAAAATAACATGACCCGCTAAGGGTAATATGCACTTCATGTAGAGGTGAGGGAATGGGTGCAAAGAGCTTCGGCTTTTAAACTGGCTGAGAACCATGCAAGATGCTGGATCTCCATTTAGCCTTCATGCACTTTTCCTGATACCCCTGAAGCATCTACCTGAAGCATGTGATTTGCAACATGTGGTTTTCATATTAACAGTCTATCCCACTAGATCGTATCATTCCTCCCCTGCAAGTCACTGGCAGTGCATGCTATAAATTGCTTTAGCTCAACTGTACATAAGAACTCCTTTAACCACTTATAACAAGTGTGAGGAACCTGTGTCCTCCAGATGTTGCTGAACTACAGCTCTCATCAGCCCAGCAAGCATGATGAATGTCCAGGGATGATGGGAATTGTAGTTCAGCAACATCTGGTAGACTGAAGGTTCCCCACATCTGTCTTATACCAATGTCCATCTACTCCAGCCTTTCCCAAACTGGTGCCCTCCAGATGTTTTTGGACTCCACCTCCTGTCAGTCCCAACCAGTATAGATAGCGGCCAGGAATGGTAGTCCAAAAACACCATCTAGAGGGCATGAGGTTGGGGAAGGTTGATTTAGTCCAACATTCTGTTTTCTTCAGTGGCTACCAAATGCCTCTAGCAGTTGTAAAAAGCAGGCCACAAAAGTGATTGGCTTCTCTAGTTGTTTATGTACCCCCAGCATGTGGTATTCAGAAGAACAGTGCCTCTGAACATGGAGAATTTGTTTAGTTATCATGGCGAATAGCTAATGATTGACTTGTCCTCAGTGGGTCCTTTGTTTAAATCAGGTTTGGGGAACCTGTGGCCATCAAGGTGTTATTGACTCCAACTCCCATGAGATACAGCCAGCATGGCCCAATAGTCAGGGATGATGGGAGCTGTAGTCCAAAAACATCTGGAGGGCCACAGGTTCCTCATCCCTAGTTTCAAGCCATCTGAGCTAGTTGGGCAGTTTACACCAAGCTAACAACATTAGGAAACTTTTCATTTGTTTTTATTTATGTCATTTTGTATTGCCCATCAACAAAGTCCTCTGTGTTGTTCACAAAAGTTGTGAATGAATAAAAAAATATGAAGACATATATTAAAACAGTATCTATACAGTCAGCATGTAGCTATCAGAAGTTGGAATAGAATCAGTACAAAACCAGCCAGAAAACAGGATAGGGGGGAAATAGTGCCAAAGCTATAAAATTCATTTAAAAATACAACTAACAACCCCCTCAGTCAGCAATTGAAGGATATCAATGGTTGCTGCTTGTGAATAATGGTCAGTTTTAATGAAATCCTTAATGTGAAAATATGAGTCTGTGTTTCAGAACAATGAAATAATTGATTTATTTTAAAGCAGTTATAGGAAGGATAGTTTGTAAACCTTCCCCTCTTAATATGCTTTGTCTATAGCAGCATTGAAGCTCTGTGTTTTCTGCAGAAATGATCAAACATCCTGTTAAAATTAGATTCCACACTCACATTCAACTCTCAACTATTGGATGCTATATTTTTCCTACCAAAAAAGAAAAAGAAAGACAACTGAATAATGCCAGCATCCATCTGCAGTAACCTAACAGTCACATCGCCAGCATCTGGGGTTTTAGAGGGGAAGTGAAGTCTTATCAGAGAGGACAGTTGTCCTTCTGCTTCCACTTCCTAGAGTGGCCTGCATCTTGCCAGCCGCTCATGAGCATCCCACATTCCCTGCAGTTGTCTGTCTGTATTTGTGCCTTGGGTCTGCTTTTAAAAACACCCTCTGAATTAAACCTTCTACACTTGAGATGACAGCAGTTGTTACAGTTGAACAGCCAGCCTCCAGAGCAATTTTACTCATTAAAATCTACCTAACTTTTTCTTGAAAGTTTTTGCAGACATTTCAACAGAGTACAACTTCAAATTTCTCTTTAGGGGGCAACTCTCTTATTATGGAATCCCCACCCTGTTTGTGCAGATGCAAAGATTGCTGATATGGGAAGTAAACTTGGAAATAAATGTGCCTGCTTAGAAGTAAATGTTGTACACAGTGGGCCGCGCCTTCCAAAAAAACATGATTGCAGCTAAGCTGCAAAGTGTTTGAGTTTGCCCAGAATTAAGCAAAAACTGAGTAGGGCAATGTATGATTAAAAATGAGTAGTGGTGGTGGTGTTTGTACAACATCGTCAACATGCATGGTGCTTGATGGTAGGCAACCATTTTGAGTCAAGAGCCACATTTGGTGTTGGGTGACCTGTTGAGGACCACATACCAGTGAGGCGGGGTCAGAGACAAAAGAGGTCAAGCAAGCTACTCAGGGCAGGGGGCTGTCCTCTTGTGCTCTGTACTGAAGACAAGAGGATAGGTCTCTGATCTAAGAACCTTCCAATCTAAATTTGACACAGGGAAACAAAAGAGGAAGAGGATGGAAGTAGAAATGGAGTGTAAAGGAAGAATGTGCAGTGATGTAACTTACACTTACGTAGGCTTAACTTAGTAGTTTGTTAAAGGTGCTGTTCCCTGAGAAGAGGGAATGATTGTTAAACCACCCTGGAAATTGTAACTCTCTAAGGGGAACAGGGGCCTCCTAACAACACTAAGCACCCTTAACAAACTGTAGTTCCCAGAATGCTTTGGGGGGAAACCATGAGTGTTTAAAGTGGTATGATACTGCTTTAAATGTATAGTGCAGATGGGGCCTGAGTTACAGCAGGCCATGGTGACAAGGGATTTGTGCCAAAAGCTTCATAAAGAGGGTGGTTTGTAGAGGGGAGGATTTTTTTGTGGAGGGGGTAATGAGTTTGAAAAGAATTACATGCTTCAAAAGGCAACAGTGGGCTCTGTTAAAACAAATAACTCCCCTCCCCTAATTAATGCTTGAATGCCACTTTTTAAGCATCTTCTTCTGTAGTAATAAAAAGTAGCCCTGAAAACAGTGAAGAAGTTACAACTCAAAACCAAGCTGGCACTCCTTCTAGGCCAGGGGTGGGAAATCTTATTCATACCAGCGGTGGGTGGAGCCAGGGGCAAAAGTGGGCAGAGCAACAAATGTCAAATTTACCTTAGTTCTGTAGACTAGTTTCTACACACACTCACACACCCCTTTCTGTCCTCCATCCAAACAAACAAGGAGACCCTATTCCTGCTAGGCAAAAACCCCTAGGGTGCAAAATAGGCCAGTGAAGGGTGTGGACCGGGGAGCGGAGGGGATGGCCTGGAGAGAGTTCCAAGAACTGGACAGAGAGACCCAGACAGCTTCATTTGTCCCCTGGGCCTGAGGTTTCCCACCTCTCTCCTCAGCCGATCACGACCATGGCTTGTGGCCAGTCATAGCTCAGCAAACTTACTGCTTGTGGTACATGCCTGAGACTACAAAAGCAGAAGGGCTGATGTGGCAGGTCACAATACCCGAATCTAGTGGAGGTCATAAGTTGTGGAAGTTTGGGTTTTAATTCATTTGCATTGACTCATCAGGTATCCTTTTGTTTGTCACCAGTGTTTTGCTTGGTTGAGAAAATGTATTGAGGTGCACATATTGTTCTCTTTTCAAATTGGGCAGCAACCCATCAGCCACCAAGTTTGCCAGAAGGTGAGATCACAACCATTGAAATACATCGGTCCAATCCTTATATTGAGCTGGGAATTAGCATTGTGGGTGGCAATGAAACACCTTTGATCAACATTGTTATTCAAGAGGTTTATCGAGATGGGATTATTGCCAGAGACGGAAGGCTCCTTGCTGGAGATCAAATACTGCAAGTACGTATCTAATTGTATATTCTTTTCAACTTGCGTGTGTCCGGACTGTGCGGCGCTATATCAAATGGCGGGCAGGCGAGAGAGAGAGAGAAAGAGTTATCATTTCCTGGCAGTTGGTCGGAATTCTCTGTTCTGGCTGAATGTTACCATAGCAGTCTCTAGTTGGGAAACATTATAATTCAGCCAAAGTACGGTTTGCGCTTTCAGCATTGATACCAGTGATTTACACTGCTCTTGGGGTTTCTCATTCTAGAACGCTTTCTGTTCTGGTGCATCTTTTTAAATGGGAAAGTCAAGCAGGCTGAGTGTGTTGTCTTCCTTTTGTAAACAATCTGAAGTGCTTATCTGTGTCCTGAGAGATTATTTTTGGATAAAAGGTTAAACATAACTAGCACAGAAGCATGTACAGTGCCTTGCAAATGTACTCAGACCCCTGACCGATGCTCTCATATTACTGAATTACAAATGGTACATTGTAATTTCGTTCTGTATGATATTTTATTTTGAATCACTGAAACTTAAAATAAATTATTATAAGGTGACATTGGTTTTATGTTGGGAAATGTTTGTAAGAAACATAAATAACTAAAACATGTTGAGAGCATTGGTCAGGAGTCTGAGTACTTTTGCAAGGCACTGTATTACTATTGTTCATTTCTATAGTTCTCTCACTCCACTGCCTCCAGTATATAGACTGATTCATACTTCTTAGCTCATTGGTCTTAAAAACTATAAGAAAGAGGTTAGGCTCGGACCAGGATTTGAGAAAACAGTTACTTGTGGGCATTCAAGCGCTTTCAAGTAAGAACTTGTGTGTGTGTGTGTGTGTGTGTGTGTGTGTGTGTGTGTGTGTGTGTGTGTGTGTGTGTGTGTGTGTGTGTGTGTGTGTGTGTGTGTGTGTGTGTGTGTGTGTGTGTGTGTGTGTGTGTGTGTGTGTGAGAGAGAGAGAGAGAGAGAGAGAGAGAGAGAGAGAGAGAGAGAGAGAGAGAGAGAGAGAGAGAGAGAGAGAGAGAGAGAGAGAGAGAGAGAGAGAGAGATGCATGCGTGTTTTGGAGAGGAAACATTTGCAGAGTGGAAGATCTTGGCAAGTAGGCATAATTGGCTGGTCCCCTGAATAATGTACTCTAGGCTGCAGTATTTTGTTGCAGCTCCCACTTGCATTGTCCTAATTCTTTTCTTTCAGGTCAATAACTTTGATATCAGCAACGTGTCCCACAACCATGCTAGGGCCATCCTTTCCCAGCCTTGCACAGTGTTGCACCTCACTGTACTCCGAGAGAGACGGTTTGGAAGCCGAACTCACAACCACAGCGATAGCCCTCCCCAGCGAGAGGATAGTTTCCACGTGACCCTACACAAACGAGACTCCAGTGAACAACTTGGCATTAAGCTGGTGCGCAGAACAGATGAGCCTGGGGTTTTTATCCTTGACCTTTTGGAAGGGGGCTTGGCTGCTCAGGATGGCCGACTCTGTAGCAACGACAAAGTGTTGGCTATCAATGGGCATGACCTGAAGCATGGCACACCAGAATTAGCTGCTCAGATTATCCAGGTAAATTTAAGTTGAATCCTGTAGGGTGGGAATAACTCATAATGGTCTACTAGGTATCAAGGATGTTGATGTTGCAAGTTTCCATTAAGTGAAACCTAGCTAGAGAGTATATAAGCAGGATGGGGAGCTGTGGCTTTGTAAATGTTGTTGGACTACAGCTCCCATCGTCCTTGACTATTGGCTCTGCTGGCTGGGGCTGATGGGAGTTGGAGTCCAGCAACAATTGGAACAATTGGAGGGCCACAGGTTTGCCATCCCTGAAGTAGGAGAATGCCATACCTGATTAAGAACAGAACTTCAGATTGCTGAACCAGCTTCTTAACACTGAGGCTGTTTCCCATATTAAGATGTTATGGTTGGTTCCCTGCGGATCATTTCCCTGACACAGGAAGGAGTTCTTGCTATGGGCGGTATATAAATGCAACAAAATAAATCATAAATAAATAAAATTTGTTTGTTTCACTAAAGGAGAAAAGCAAGGGTTTGCCTAACCCACTTTTAGGCTGTATATAAGGGCTCGCCAACCTTTTTGGACCAGTGAGCACATTTTGAGTTTTGAGTGCCATGGGTACCAGTCACAAAATGACATAACAAAAATTAGAGAGAATATACTCATTGCTGCTTCACACCCACCCTGCCCCGGACAGCCTCAGGCTTAGCATGGGAAATCAGTTGTGTCCTGTTGGTCCTCATTGTGTAGATCACACAATATTGATCTCTCTCTCTCTCTCTCTCTCTCTCACACACACACACACACACACACACACACACTGAGAAGAATGGTGTCTGTACATTTTGTTTCATACCTCAGGTTCTAAAAATGCTAAAAACTGCCTTTAAAAAAATCTTGGGATCATGGTTCAGGCCAAGGATACCAAGAAGGACTTGACAGACAGCTGGAGTTAGATTTGAGGACTACATGAAGCACTGCTTTGACTTGGTATCATGAATCTTCATTGTTCCTCTCCCTGCAAAATAATAATAATAATAATAATAATAATAATAATAATAATAATAATAATAATAATAATAATAATAATAGGAAAGCAGTAGCCAAGACCTTTGCTAGAGACCCTGCAGAGCTTCTGGCAGTAAGATTAGATACTACCAAGCTAGCTGAACTGATGGTCCGACTTGAAATAAGGCATCTTCTTGGATCTCCTTTAAAGACAACATGGTACAATGTACCCTAGCCAGTTCTTTTGATCAGCTAGGGCCAATATTTATAGCTCGGGGAGTCTATACTATCCCCAGCTAGGCTCCCCTTCAGTGCTGATATGCCATACCCACAGAACTTGAGCTGGAATAATCTACGTAAGTGGAAGAACCTTGTAGGTGCCCCTCTAGAATGCAAAATGGGAGGGCATCCCAGAGACCATTATATGATTGCATTGACATCTACGGCATTCTCTTACTTTGCACCTGGAAGGACACCTGCCAGGCACAAAGCAGCATGGGATTCCCTGCTTCACACAAGGAAGCCTGCAAAAAATCAAGAGGGGCACAGATGCATCTCATTGGTTGCCAGTGGGCTGTTCCTGCATTTGGATATAAGTTGACTCTGGGATTTAGAATCATACAGTTGGAGGTGGCCTTGTAAATCATCTAGTCTTAGGAAGTACTACATACAGATTCTAGATGCAATAAATCCAGCGCTACAGCATCCCCAACAGGTGATTTTCCTGCCTCTGCTTGAAGACCTCCAGCGAGGGAAAGACTTGGGGTGGTAGTCAATGCTAGTCCTACTCAGAGTAAATGCATTGAAGTTAATGGACATGACTAACTTAGGTTCATTAATTTCAGTGGGTCTACTCTGAGAAGGACTTGGTTGAATACAAGCTACAGTTCGATTGTTGAATCAGTCTTACTATCAAGAGGTTTCTTCCGTTGTTCAATTAAAAATTAGCCTCCTGTGAATTAAGTACTGTAGCTCTTTTACTGCCCTCTGGGAAAAGCAGAGATCAAATCTTTCCCCTTTTCTGTGTGATACCCTTTAGGTATTTGACGAGTGCTAAAATGTCCGCTCTCACTTTTATCTCCTCCAAAGTAAATATACCCAGTTCCTTGAACTTTTCCTCTTAGGACTTATTTTCTATAATCCAGACCATCTTTGTGGCCTTCCTCTGACCCTGTTCCAGCTTGTCTATGCATATTTATTTATCTGTTTTATATGATTTTTCTCCCACTCTTCAGCCAGAAAAGCTCCAAGGTCCTTAAAGTATAGCACCCAGAATAGGACACTCCAGAAGCAGTCCAACTAGTACATAGCAAAGTGCTTATTCCATGCTCCTTCCTTCCCCCAGCCCACCACAGGCCAATTTTGACAGGTGGGTGGGGCCTGTCATAATAATGTCATAATGTTGCCAGGTGTCAACTTGAAAGGGGGTAATTAAACCCCTTTGAGGGCAATGGCTCTCAGCGCCAATCAGCTGACGGGGGAAGAGGGCCATCACTTTGAAGTGCGTTTGCACTTGGTTTGTATTCAATCCGCTTGAAAATGAACCTCAAAGAAAGACTCACTGTGTAGATCAACTGATTGACACTGAGAGCTATCATCTTTGAAGTCCGTTTACAAGCAGTTTGTATTCAGTGGCTCTCAGCGTCCATCAGCTGATCACTGCTGAGGGCCCCATTGACTGAACTAAGAAGCTCTTGATGGTATGACCATCTCAGTGGGGCTCCTGTCAGTGCCAATAACCTGATCGGTGCTGAAAAAAAACCCTGCTTGCCAAGGAAAAATCGGGAGCTCACTTTAAGCTTCCAATTGTTGCTTTGCAGCCACATCTTGTACCTGCCTCACTCCTGATGTCCCGTATAATATCAGATATGGGGCAGATGAGCATGGCTTGGAGAAAATAGCCTCACAGGCCAAATTAGGGGCCTTGCCAGGGGCTAGCCATTGCTGCAATAAAGTAAATTGGCACATGAGAAGAAACGGGGTTCTGGAAAGGGAAGAAGAGTGCAAATTGCAAAAGAAGATTTAAAATACTGCATTCAAAAGAAATGAACCCACAAGCAGGTTTTTGGCTACCAACCTCCTAAAAAAACATTAAATATGTTATTGACTGGCTGCTGCATTCATACAACCTGCTGGGCAATTCTTATTCCTCAGTGCTACCTCATTTCCCTGATTGCTGTGTCACACACGTCATACCATCTCAATTCCCAGAGGAAAACAATCTTTAACAGGACATCTTATGGCATGCAAGAGAAAGAGCATTATTTTCCTGCTTTTAATGAAACAGTCATGGAGTATAACTGTATAGTCTTGCAACTATAATAAATCACCATTCCAAAATACTGAAATTGAGTGACATACTTTTTACATCAGAGGTTGGCAGAAGGTAGACTGGGATCTAGGTATAGCTCTCTGGGTGATGTGAAGTCGATTGGGAAGGATTTCTGACTCCCAGTTGTTTAGCAGTGGCATCAAGGAAATGAGATTTAGCAGTGGCATCAAGGAAATGAGACATAGTCTCCAAATTATGCTGCTGAAATGAAGGGATGGCAGGAGTTGGATTATTGTGTGGAATGACTGTTAAGTTCCAGGTCAGTTCTAGTACTCAGAAAAAATTCCTGGGTTCAGAATTCTTTAATTCTGTGTCTTTTGCATCAGATTCCAGTTGATGGATCTTGGAGTTCTAACTTAAGTAAAAAACAAAGCAGATCCCACAGGTCTGAAGTTTGCCCACTCCTGCTCCGTGTTAGGCATTGTCCATTTTATTTCAGGGGTGGCTTTAGTACAGGCAGTAATGCTGATTTCTCCCCACCTTCCCTTCATGTTCCTTGTCTCTTCCACAGGCCAGCGGGGAGAGGGTGAGCCTAACCATTTCTAGGCCGGCCAAGTCACAGATTGTGAGCATTCTCAGAGATGGAGGGAGTCATCCCATCAGTCAACACCAATCACATCAGCTGTATCACAGTAACAGACTCAGCCCGCATAAGGTAAGCTTGTGGGTGGTAGGGTTTGCTGACCACTGAAATGAAGAAATAGTGCCCAGTCATCAATAGCAAGGTTGTGACTAGCAGCTGTTAGGGGTCATGAATTGCTCAGGAGGATGGAGGAATGTCTCCTTCAGTGGATAGCACAGCTATTCCTATGAATGGTTGAATGGTTCCTGTCAATCACAGATATGATGGCTATGCACTGCCTCCAGTGTCAGAGGTAGTATTCTTCTGATATATCAGTTCCTAGGAATCACAAGTGGAAAGAGTGCTGTTGCCCTCAGGTCCTACTTGTGAGCTTGCCATAGGCATCTGGTTGGCCACTGCAAGAGCACAATGCTGGACTAAGTGAGCCGTTGGCCTGATCAAGCATGACTGTTCTTATTTTCTTCTTATGTTCTTTTGTGATCATTAGTCTCCTTCGTTCTGTGCAAAACAGTGTGTAGTGGTGTACAGCAAGCAACATCAGAATTTATAATTTCAACAGCTGGCAGAACTTGTGAGTCTTCATTGCTGAACATGCGTGCACCTTGAAAAGTTCACAGCCCTAAACAACCCCGAAAGGGTGGAGTGATATTTCACTGTTGGTATAAGCCAGTATGATATACCAGAGGCAGATGACAGGGTATACCAACATTTTGCATTTCCCAGGAAGTTTATGGAGGCGCTCAAGTTGTCAGCTCTTTTTTTTGCGGGGTGGGTGGGAGGGAAATCACACCTTTTACAAACGACTAAATATGGGTTTCAGACTCATCCTGACTTGCATGTATGCCTAAAATACAGTATTTAATGTTTTGTGGGTTTTTTGGCAGGACCTTTCCCAGTGTGTAACTTGCCAAGAGAAGCACATCACAGTGAAGAAGGAGCCCCAGGAATCTCTTGGCATGACTGTAGCTGGAGGCCGGGGAAGCAAAAGTGGGGAATTGCCAATATTCGTTACAAGTGTACAACCTCATGGCTGCCTGGCAAGAGATGGCAGGATCAAAAGAGGTGGGAATCAAATGAGTTCTTGTGTTGTGCTCTTCTTAATTAGCTCAAGTGCAAAGAGCTCTCTCTTTCTTGCTTGAGCCCTGTCAGAATGATTAGGGGCTCCATTTCTCTTGCAAAAGCCTCATTTATTTCAACAGGGCCTGCACAGGAGTATTTTAACAGTGGATGTGCTTTTAACACGGGCCTAACAATGGTTCCTGCCCATGGTGGACGGTGTTTGTAGAGACTGGTAGGGAGGAAGGGAGGAGGAGGCTCCAACAGTAGGTAGAGCCAGAACCAATGGCGGCTGGAGCCAACTAATGTTGTCCTCCTCCTCCCTGTTGAGTTTTCTAATGACAATACGGAGACTAAGGAGGGGGAAGCTCAAAGCCAGTGCCACCCTCGGATTGACTGTAAGAAGGCAGGCAGGTGGGTGCTGGCTGAGGGCAGACTGAGATTGGTGGGGCAATGCCCCATTTGCCCTAACAGATCGACCTCCACTGGTTCCTGTGCAAACACTGTGTAATCCTTACAAGTATGTCCATTGTACATCAAGTTACCGTAGAAAATTGGCTGCAGCCTAAGCTAGAGACCACATTAAATATGTGATCCTTTTTCTGGAGAGTGTGCTTTCTCACCAGGGATGATGGGATTATAGTCTATCCCCATCATCCTCTTGACGATTTCTGAACATCCACTTTAAAGCTTGATGCACATTAATAATTTTGGGGCAAGCAGTTTCCTCATTGAGCCCTGTTATCTTTCCAAATGAGTTCTGTACATCTCTAGTGCAGGAGGGACATATGCATGATTGAATATTCATTGGGGGGGAAGGGACAACTTTTGGCCTAACTCACCTCCCCCCCCCAAAAAAAAAACAACAACCCACATTTGAGGATTTGAATATATTACACAGAATGTATGTTTTGCAATGTTTGGGGGACTTGCATCACACAGGATTGGACAACCCCACTAACTTTGCATTGGATCGGAAATAAACCAAGATATTTCACTTACCCAAAACAGAATTAACTCTGATTATTTCCAAGCCAGGCCAAAACATGCCAACTCCACCTTTGTGAGCCTCCAAACCTTCTCTCTTCCCCCACCCATCTCTCACTGTTTTCTGCACAATTCACATCCTTAGCTACTGGTTAGCAGTATCTGCAAGTAGGAGGGAGATCTCTCCCCTGTTTGACGCCTGGTGTGCAGCATGCTAGGCTTCAAAGATGCCCCTGGGAAATGTAGTTTCCCCAAAGACTACCGACATTGCAGCCCAGAAATACAAGTCTTGATGACATCACTATGCAACATGCTTCTGTACCGATCTGGGTTCAAACCACCATGTGTACTATCACAGATGCATATGCCTATAGGATCCAGGTGCCAGTGAGAAGCAGGAAGTAGCAACTTACGCATTTGCATGAGGAAGCCACAGATTTCTGGGCCACCTAATGGTTTGGTTTTTTTACCCAGGTGATGTGCTGATGAATATTAATGGCATTGATCTGACCAACCTAAGTCACAGTGAGGCAGTGGCCATGCTGAAAGCCAGTGCTGCCTCCTCAGTTGTTGCCCTTAAAGCTTTGGAGGTCCAGATTGCTGAAGAGCAGCCCCAGGCAAATGATGAGCAGCCCAGCACCATCAGCGAGAACGAATACGATGCGAGTTGGTCACCATCGTGGGTTATGTGGCTGGGACTTCCCAGGTACTGCTTGACCATTAAACAACCACCCTTTGACTTGTGGTCTTCTGTAGCTTGGCATTTTTGTTTGGCCAGGCCTTTGAACAGCCTTCAAGCAGTCTGCTTAACATTTCTTAGTTAAAATTGTTGGTGTCCAGCCGTTTGCAACTGCAACCCCCTCCTCCTTCCGAGCTTTGGTGTGGTTTTATTTTTTGTTTATTACATTTATACCCCACCTTTCTTTCATCAAGAAGCCTAAGACGGCATACATGTGATTCCCAGGTGGTCTCCCTTCCAGTCACTAACCAGACCCAGATCTGCTTAGCTTCAGCAAGGTGCTGGCCTCATGTGTCTCCAGACCATAGTTTCATCTAATGAGTGTGCAGCACAGGATAGGCAGGTCTGTCTCTCTGACTGTGGGAAAGGGAAGTCTGCAACATCGAACGGCCTCCCAGCTACCCTTCCCAGGAGGTTAGAATTGCTCCCTTAAAGCTTTAACTTTATTAGAAAAATAACAAAAAGATGCTTTAATCGTCAGCAGGTTTGGTGTTTATACTAGTTTCGAAAGCAAATTAACAGTGATTGTGGAAAAAAAAATAAAAAAATACAGTAACTTATGCTACTGGAGGTTTCCATAAATATGAGTGGTTCTTATGGGCATTTCTTCTTTTTAGCTTTTATCCTAGAACACCAGGGTCAGCTTTTAATTACAATTTATATATTTGTTGTTATGTGCCTTCACGTTGATTGTGACTTATGGCGACCCTATGAATCAGCGACCTCCACTAGCATCTGTTATAAACCACCCTGTTCAGATCTTGTAAGTTTGGGTCTGTGGCTTCCTTTATGGAATCAATCCATCTCTTGTTTGGTCTTCCTCTTTTTCTATTCCCTTCTGTTTTTCCCATCATTATTGTGTTTTCTAGTGAATCATGTCTTCTCATTATGTGTCCAAAGTATGATAACCTCAGTTTTGTCATTTTAGCTTCTAGTGATTGTTCTGTTTTAATTTGTTCCAACACCCAATTATTTGTCTTTTTGCAGTCCATGGTATGTGCAAAGCTCTCCTGCAATAACACATTTCAATGAGTTGATTTTTCTCTTATCCGCTTTTTTCACTGTCCAACTTTCATATCCATACATAGAGATCGGAAATGCCATGGTCTGAATGATCCTGACTTTAGTGTTCAGTTTATTCATGTTTATTGGTAGCAGAACAACCAAACATAAACAAACAAATACAAGTTACAGGTTACAGAGCCGCATCAACATTCTCACACCTTGCAAGCAAAGCAGCTATTAAATAAAACAAGGGTCCATTTTTAAAGGCAGTTGTCAAGGTAAGCTGCCCTCTAAACATACTTGGTTTCATGGGATATTTAATCATTGTCAGATAATTGGCGGGGGGGGAGCGTCAATGAACAAATATTTGCCTGATCAATTGAGCAGTGTACCTGTCCTCAGGAAGAGAAGAGGCCTAGTTTGATCTCATATGAAAAGAGGCAATTATTGGTTACATTTTTACAGAATTATATTTTGATTAATAATACTCTGTGTGTGCTCGCACAAACACAACATTTGAATAGTTTAATTGTAAGCCTGTCAGTTTGCCAGTTACAAGGAAGCTGGTTCATTTTATAAATCTTTCTCCCAACTTTACAATATATTCATTTATTTAAGAGTTTTCCTACCTGCCTTTCATAATAATATATCACTAATATTTGAGGGAAGGGCCATAGCTCAGTGGTAGAACATCTGCTTTATTTATTTATTTATTTGTTACATTTATATACCGCCCCATAGCCGAAGCTCTCTGAGCGGTTTACAATAAAAACAAATATACAAATTTTAAAACACAGAAAACAATTAAGCTTTGCATGCTGAAGGTCCCAGGTTCAGTCCCCAGTATCTTGAGGTAGAGCTGGGAAAGACTCCTTCTCTGAAACCCTGGAGAGCTGCTGCCAGTCAGTGTAGACAGTGCTGAGCTAGATAGACCAGTGATCTGACTCCATATAAAATCGCTTCTTATATTCCAGTAAAACAATCTAAAACAAACCAAAGAACGTATATCAAGCAAAAGAGGTATTGTTTTATTGTTTTACACAAGTAAGATGTTTTACATATTATTTTCACAGCTGCCTGCATAGCTGCCATGATGTAGTGCTACGGAGGAGCAATTTAGCAAGCTGGGGCTTTAGCATTGTCGGTGGCTATGAAGAAAATCACACAAATCAGCCTTTCTTCATAAAAACAATTGTCCTGGGAACGCCAGCTTATTTCGATGGAAGACTCAAGTAAGCTGTTCTGCTTCCTCTTTTTTAACAAACCTGTTGTGAAACAAGGAAGGGCAATAACTAGAGTATGTATGTGATTCTGCAAATTCTTTGTGACATTCTGTAGAAAGTGTAAATTTTGTGCTGTCAGTGTGAATTATGCAAAAAATGTAGTTGTACTAAGCTTATTTGCATTACCCCCCTTTTTATGCACAACATCTTCACCTTTCAAAATAGAGATTTTTTTTAAAAATGAAAACTTTCACCCACCAAAGGGGAAGGTTAGGGTATTTATGGCAAGCATGTTAACTGGAAAAAACAACTCTGAGTGACTGAGTGGCCTGCATTCACCATCAATGGTAAACCAGGAACCATGTCTTGCATGTAATAAACCATAGTGTGTGCATGCAGCCCAGTTGCTCCCACTTTGTCCCTCCCCTGGCAGTAGTGGGTACACAAACCATGAAAGGGTTAGTGTACCTGGAATCATGTTTTGTTTTGCTTGAAGCTGACAACAAACCACAATAATATTGATCCTGGCTTATTGGGGTGAAACAACGCAGGCATTGGCTGTGAGGGGGACTTTTCCCACTTGTCATCAATGTTTGCAAAAGGTAGGGTTCACCTGATTGGGAGGGGAGAAGGAAGTGCTTTGCCAGCCCTGTTCCAACTGCAAGCAGGACTTCTCCTATACAAGGCAGGCTTCTTTCTCCCCTCCGCATCAGGTGATGGGGAGGAGAGAAAGAAGCACTTTGCCAGCCTGATGCTCGGCGCTTCCCAAAGTACATCCCTTGTGCTGTGGTTCCCAAGCGCCCAACAGCCAGCTACTTTATTTTACAGGCAGGCATATATGAGAAGTGTCTTCAGAGATAATCCCCATATATGGGCAGGTCGATTTTAATTTAAAAGATCTTGTAGCACTAGTACTTATCAGATGGCAAGTGCTGTTATAGAATAGGCATTTCCTCCTGTGTGTGAGAGAGAAAGGGAAAAGCTTGCTATAGCACATTCAGTAGCATCCGGTGTAGTGGGTTGGAGCTGCCTTTCCAACATTGGCATAACTGCAACTTTCCTGGATGGGACAGGGCTAGGTGGCAGCAAGCTCGTGGCTGCATGCAGATTGGCTTTGCTGGTGCACAGCCCTGAACTGCCCCCATCCCATCTAGGTAAGCTGCAGTAACAGCCACTGCTGAGCACATCCTTTCTTTTCTTTATAGCTGCTGTTTTTCTTACACAAATGTGTGCAGATTCAGTCACTGAATTTATCAGTTACCATGCATTCGTAGGCATGTCTATTTGGAAGTAAATCCTAGAAAGCATGTATAGGATTGCAACTAAAAATTCAGGCAACTAATCAGGTGACAGACTCTGGAATAATCTAACAGTGGGCATTCATGCTCAGAAAGATCATTCTCTGAAAAACAGGGATACTGTAATGGTGTCATGATACTAGCCCTCACCAGCTTGTCTCTGTCTCTGCTTCCCTCCTTAGATGCGGTGATATGATTGTTGCAGTCAATGGACTTTCAACCGTGGGCATGAGCCATTCAGCGCTGGTCCCTATGTTGAAGGAACAGAGAAACAAAGTCACATTGACAGTTATCTGCTGGCCAGGAAGTCTTGTATAGACTTGCAAAAAAACACCACTTTGATTCAAGTGTTTTGAAGCTTATTTTTTCTAGATGGCTGGTTCAAAATCTTCAAGCTGTGTTTTCTTTTTTGTCCCCTCTTTTCTACTACTGATGCAGCTGGTAATAAGCTGGGCCAAAAACTGCTACATTCATACCTGGGGGTTGGAGGTGGGAAAGGAAGGCTCTCAACCTCACTGTGCATCCTTTTCCATCTCAAAACAACCATTTCTGCCATGTTTGTTATGCTTTTGTTTGGTTTCCACAAGTTGATCATTCGAGTATCCATGCGCAACACACACTTTAGGAGCTCAGGAGTTGCTTACAGAGGTCAGCCTTCTCCAGCGACTGTAGTGCTTATTTTCATGTAACCAGCACGATGGTGTGCCAGCCTGTCAGATGCCAGCCTTGCTGATCCCTGTGCTGCTAGGTGCTGGTCCAAATGTACAAGCAGGATCTGAGAGCAGGGAGTTAATGGTTGTGCAAGACTTTCAGTGATCACCCCAACCCCTGTAAGATATTCCTAGTTTGCTTCCAAGTTGCAGCCACCTTCACTTGGGAAGGAAACTTTAGAAGCACTTGTTAGAAGCTTCCTGTTGTTAAAGTGCGCTCTGGGTGTTACCATTTAACCAGAGAGTGGGCATACCAGTTGCTCCTATGTCTCACCGCCTCTGTGTCTCTACCAGAGGGTGGGCAATTCCTTACATTATGTCCAGGAGCAGGTAGCACAGTGGGGAGGGTGTGTGGAGCCACCCTCCTGGTAGTGGCATTGCCGCTGCTTACTTGGACAGGGCAGAGCGGTGGCAGGGTTGGTGTTGCATTGGCACACCAATGGGAGCACCAGATTGGCTCCACCGGTGTGCCTGCACAGCCCTGTCCTCGCTGTCACCCTGTCCCAGTAAGCAGCAGCAACTCCACTCTTGGGAGGGCAGTATCATGCAAACCACTCCTAGTCATGGCTTCCACAAACAAGCAGCAGGAAACTGTTTAAGGGAAAGGGCATACTTTGCATGCAAAAGATCCCAGGTTCATTCCCCTGCATCTCCCAATAAGCCTGGGAAAGACTTCTGTCTGAAAAATTAGAGAGGCGTGGCTGGACAGTGTAGACAGTACTGAGCTAGACAGGCCAATGCTCTGATTCAGTGTGAAGCAGCTTCCTATGTTCCAGTTCCTTACAGCATCTGCTCCGTATTAGCCATAAGAGAAGAGCACACCATGCAGATCTTGCTCACTGTGTGGCAAGTCTCTGTGCCAGTGCCATCCACTACTAATACCAGGAAATTCAATGCTAGCATGGAAATTCTGAACAGAAGATGGGGGTAGCTGCAAATAAAGAGGCAAGTGTTGCCCCACAAAATCATTTATGCCAGGAGATTCCACATCATGATTGTAGTGTATGAATCTGCCCCTAGTTACATGTGATCAGAGGTCCCATTTTTCATTGTCAGGCATGGCAGTGGCTTGTAAGGGTGCCCACCATGTGTCATTTAGTTATATAAGTAATAGTCCCAAGGCTGCAACTGCACTATGATGTTTCACAGGCACACATCAGTGGGCAACCAATCAGTGAGAATCTGCACTGTGTCATGGGTTGTTTCTGCATCGGGTGCATAACAGTGCACATTCTACATGCATAATCTGTGCTGTGCTATGGATAAGGTTGTGAATCTGCTGTGATAAAGAAGTTTAAATCCTGTAATCAGAATAAATTATGAAAACTTGTATTATGTCTGTGTTTTGCATAATTTATTCAGCCTTGCTAGTTAGATGTTAAGACATGGGAGCCTGCAGTGCTTTGAGGCCCCAGGCCCTTGCCACTGAATGTTCTGCTCACCCCCACCCCTTCACACTTCCAGGATTTCACTCAACATTAATGAACACCTACTCAAATATTTTTCTTCAGCCATAAGGGCTAGAAACTTACTTTTTCTTTATATGAAAGCTGAGGTCCCTATGGTGTTAAAACACAAGCACCTATACATTCCTGTGCAATGCTGTCACAGGATGCTCAGAACTGACACAGGCCTGGCAATGATTACATTGGATGACAGACTGCAGATAAGTGCTAATGAAATCACTGTAAAAGCAGCTGTTCTAGATCAACATCAGTGTGTGCACCAGGTCATCCCATACTACACCATTCATGATTTAAATGGTACAGGGTATACTGCAACTCTCCTGCCTCTATTAGACATGTAGTTGTTATTAGAGTAGGCATAGCCTAACCCTTTCTAGGCAAGTGGCATCCTTGCAAAATCAGCCAGTTCTGCATAATTTCCCTTTATATTTCCCCCCCAAACTGGAATTGAATTATCATCTAGTTTCCTTTTCCACAAAAGGAGTTTTGATGACCAAGGTCCAGGAAATTGTATCTTTTTGCCACTCTTAGTACAAATGAAACATAAAATAAAGGGACAAACACTAAGAAACATTTTCATATTCACCATATATTATTTTCCATAATCTTCCAAAAGTCTGTCTTTTTGTAAGAAACTGTTTTCATTCCATAGTTTTATTTGCAGGTCATCTGTGCTCATTAAGTAGGACAAAAGCCTGGATTTTTAAAAATAGTAATAATGAAGTGCAATAATTAGATTATTTCTTAGCGAACTATTTAGTATACAAAACAGTTTGTACCCTACAATGAAAGCATAATGTTAATGTGATTACTCACAATGCTGACAGCAATTAAAAAAAAATTGGAGGTGACCTTTGATCTGCAATGTTTACTGATATTACTGTTCCAAAGTGAATGTTTTACTATGTAAGAATTTTGATGAAACTTTTCTTTTCTAAAAACCATTTTTACAGTTTATACTGCAGCTGTCTGTAACTCTCTTGAGTAGATTGTATGCAAAATCAGAGAAGTAATATAAGCAAAGCTGTTGCTGTTCTACATTACAATTTCAGGAAGTCTCGCTTTTCCCCTAAGCGGAGAGAAGGGACTGCATTTTTCCCCTTGTTCTGTCATCTGCTGACAAAAGCCCAGATGCCTTCATGTAAAATGCTGAAAAACAATCTGTCGTGTTTTGCAGAATAATTTTCTTGGTAAATTGCCTGTCATTGAGCTGATGACAGCCAGCTTGTTTTCTACCTAAAGTCAACTCGCGTTTACATTTCTAAACCAAACTGGTAACTTCGCACATGTTTCAGTCAGTCCGTGACTTGGACAGAAAGAACAGGCATCCTTTTGTAAGACACGTAAGAGTTTGCTGTCAGAGGGATCCAAATTTCTACTTGGATCAGGGAGTTTGCCTGCTTGAAAATGCAACCAAGTTCCAAAAGTGGTCAGCCGATTTTATGAATTATCTCTGTATCATATAATGCTAGTATTAATGATAAAAGAATGTATTTCAATACTGTTACATCTGTCCATTGTGAGGCATGAGATTCCCCCCTTCTCCCCCCCCCTCAATTTAGAAGCTATGTAATGCAGGCTATTACAGCATGTCGTTTTTTCAAAACTATGTTTGTTCAAAATAAAGCTACAGGCCTTTCATTTTTTAAAAAAAGTTTCAGAGCAAATCTAAAAGTTGTTTCCCTCTCTGTATTATACAAAGCTTTTTGCTTTCATACTGTAGATCCATGCAGTATATTACTGTATTAAGATTATATATTATCTGTTTGTGAATCTATTTCTGAGCAGATGCATACAAAGTTAGACCTGGGGGTGCTCTCAGGTGTTCCCAGGCCAGAATCCAAAGAGTTAATTCAACTTAAACAAGGAATTGGTGTTAGCTGGGGTTGGGGGAGAAATTTGATTCGGTTCACATTTAAAGGTGAAGTTACCTAATTTACGCTTTCCGAAACAATATGTGAACTGAAACATAGCCATCCTTCGAAATTTGCACTAGTTCAAATATTGCAGTGCAGTTCTTTTAGCTAAGTAATGTTTACAAAAATGTGTGCACTAGACTAAAGTGGCCCCCAGAAGGAAATGTGACCCTTGGGCTGAAAATGTTTTCCCACCCTTGCTTTATCACAAACTTCTAGATTTCTCAGTTTTAAGAGCAATTTGCCACGTTGGTGCATGGAGGAAGGTGCTAGTGTTGCAAGATCAGCATCTAATAAAGCTTGTGGATTCATCCAGTTAGTTTTAATGGTCCTATATGTCCAGGGCTCCTTGTTTCCTCTAATAAACACTTTGTGAAGACTCCCTCTACTGAAGGGGAAGGGCTATAGCCAGTGGTGGCTGGTGGCTCCATGTCAGTGGGGCTGTGGAATCTGCTCCAGAGTTTAGTCTGAATTTTTAAGGAGCTGTCCAACTTTGGTCAGCTCGTTGGAAGTTCTGACTAAAACCTGCAGCGGATTCCACTGCCCTATAGACATGGAGCCACCAGGCATCACTGGTGGTAGCTCAGTGGTAGAGCATTGCTCTGCATGCAGCAGGTCCCAGGTTCAATCCCTGACACTTCCAGGTAAGGCTGGGGATGTTCCCTGCCTGAAATCCTGGAGACCCACTGCCAGTAATGGTAGAAAATACTGAGCAAGGTGAAATGGTCTGATCTCAGTACAAGGCAGCTTCCCATGTTTCTTTGTGAGTGAGTGGGAAGCACATTGAAAGCAGAATGCACCTCAAGATCCTTTGACCGCAATCAATCTCTGTAATGGTAGTGAGCAAGGGAGGGGATACATTATGGCTGTGGATGAGACAAGTGTGACATAAAATGTGGAATGGAAAACATCCCTGTGACACCACCATCATAGGCAGAAACAGAGGCACAAAGGTTTGAGAATAGAGTAAATTTATCTATTTATTTATTTAGTTGCATTTCTAAACCGCCCTATAGCTAGCAGCTCCCAGGGCGGTGTACAACATGGTAAAGCCCTCTTTGTACTACAGAAAATGCTGCAAGAACAAGTTTCACCCCATCACCTCCCCAGGGCCATAGCTCAGGGATAGAGCATCTGCTTTGCACGCAGAAGGTCCCAGGTTCAATCCCCGGCATCTCCAGGTAAGGCTGGAAGTGGTCCCTGCCTGAAGCCCTGGAGAGCTACTGCTAGTCAGTGTAGACATACACTAGATAGCTCAATGGTTTGACTTAATATAAGGCGGCTTTCGATGTTCCTAAAAAGTGTGTGGGGGGTAACTTTTCAGGGTTAATGTGACACTTTGTAAATCAAGTGTATGGTATTTCATTGCAGGCAATGATAAGGCCTTGCAGGAGGGAGCCCTGCTGCTCCATTCAGTCTGTTTTATTTGAAAAGAGAACATTGCATTGAGTTCCCAGACAAAACCCAACCGTGTTTCTGTTTGCTCTGAATGCATGATCCAAACGGTGCTAGCAGTGTGGTTAGACTTCATGTTCAGGGGCCATTGCAATCTCTGGTAATAAGAACTTGTTTAAAGTAGATTTTCCCTCTTTTGCCCTATTGTTCATCTGTGCCTTCTGTCTCAAAGGATTTCAAATGATGAAATCCAGTGATATGGTATTATTAACGGAAGGGTAAGAGAAAAATAAAAAAAATCAGTTCTCCCCATTTATTGGTGCCTGGTTTTGGTTTTTGCATTGTCTCTGGGAAAGCAATGTGTCATTCTCTCACTGGTGAGTCAGGCCACAAAACCTATAGATGAGTCTCAATTGCTTTAAAATAATCATCATGGCAATCCTGTACAATTTCTTGTTATTATCTACCATTTCTATCTAGAGCACTTTTATTGTACAAATTGGCCCATTTAGCTGCCCCAAAACCCAGTGAGGCTAAGAGTTCGTTCCAGTGTTGGCACTTCCTGATTTGGTCTTGAGCAGTTAGGAATTTACATACAAGTAGACTCTGCACATGGGAAGTCAAGGCAAGAATGCTGATAAGAGCTCTGAAGCTTGGCTTCCGTGAGCAGGAGATACTTCTAAATTGGAGAGCTCTGCTCACCAAGGCTGATCCACAGAGTTCCATGAGTCCTCTCCCCTGACTTAACATACGAAGAGAACCCTCTCTGTTCTCTTAGAAGAGCTGTTAAAATCAAGAAGAACATAAAGCTGTTAGGATTTTAACCCAGCTATGTGTACAGAGGCCAAGCAACATGTGATCCAAGAGATCAACAATCCAATCTCCCAAGGTCATCTTGTGGCCTTAAAAGCAACTGCATGGGCTGTGTAAATTGGATCCAGGGCATGACATTAGGGATGTGTGCAGAGTTTTAGTCCTTTCCAAAATCCCTCCCACTGCCCCAAGCTGCCACTATCCCCGAAAGGAGAGGGAAGGGAGGCTATTGTACCTAAGAATGAGTGCCTAAGTTTGCTTTTTCCCTCCTCCCTCCCAATCTCTTTTTTCTTTTGTGTCATATCATTTTAGACTGTAAGCCTGAGGGCAGTGACTGTCTTAATTCTGATCTTTGTAAGCAGCTTTGGGAGCCTTTTCGGGGGTAAAAAAAATGCTTTAAATGAATAAATACTACTTGCTGTTTGTACAGTGTTTTAGCAGGTTCAAAAGCTTCATATACATTATCACAACAACTCTGACAGCAGTACTGCAAGATCAGTAATCCAGTCTGTATTCAGTGCTGTGTTTGTTTTTCAGCCTGAGAGAATAGTATGTTGAGTAAGGCTACCTACTAGTTCATCAAGGAGGCAAGATTGAAAGCAAAGACATCCTGCAGCCATACTACCCTGAACACGCCCAATCTCGTCTGATCTTGCAAGCTAAGCAGGGTCAGTCCTAGTTAGTACTTGGGTGGGAGACCGCTTGGAATAGCGGGTGCCTTTAGGCTTAGAAGAAGGCAATGGTAAACCACCTCTGAATACCTCTTACCATGAAAACCCTATAAATATTCACTAATAGGCAAAAAACCTTGCAGTTTAAGAACGTACCTATAGCCCACAGATATTTCTATCAAACTTTAAAAAGCAGGGAAATTGGGCAGCTATAGTGAATGCACCAGGGGAGCAGGACACCTGACCTCTCTGAGATATTGGACTGGCCTACAAATTTGTCAAAATGCAAACACAATTTTGGTTGGTCTTTCACAGTCCAATCCACTTGCTGTGTAGCTTGGAAGAATTTGGTAACATGTGCCTTTGAGCATATGGTGAGTGGTGGCAACACCTGCCATCTCCAAAGATGGAGAATTATATTTTTGTATGTTTGTTGGTGTTCTTCTTACTTTGCTTCTTTCCTGTGTTACTAATGTTTCTACAGAGAATCTAAACTAGAAAATTTTATTTCCCTCATTATTCATCCTAGAAATCTGTGTCAAATTTATTTTCATTAATTTCAAAGTCTTTTTACTGGTCAATGTCATATGATGGTGAAGATAGCCTTTTTTGTTTCAAACTGGAGGTTATGGTCTATTTCTATTTTGGGTGCATTAACAGTTGAATCTGAAACTGCAGTTTGATGTAAAATCAGACTGATTCCAATATGTTGCTACTTCAGCAATGACTCTAGCTGTTGGAAAAAAGAGAATGCATGTTTTCAGCCTGCTATGTTTAAACCACTTCATTTAAGGCAAGCTGTTCACAATCAATTAAAAACATAGAGCACACCTAGAATTTTGCTAGAATATATTTCACCTCCCACTGTTTTATCTTGTGCAAATTGAGACACTTCTGAGGTCCACTGGAGACTATTCTGCAGAACAGTCAGTGCCACTATTCCACAATTATGTTTGGAGTTTTTTTAGTGTAAGTTTTGCAAAGTGTTGCTTACTTCACATATTCATAGAAATAAAAGCAAAAGAAAATTATTTCCTATAGGAAACTTCACTAAAATTGCAAAGTAAATCAGATACTTAAAGTGATCATCTGAACTATATCAACTGTCTTAATAATGTTGCTTCCTCCCTGCTAAAACAAGATCAGCACAGCACATGTCTTCATTCTATCATTTGGGCTGATTGCAGGTGTTGCCACCACTCACCATATGCTCAGAGGCACATGATACCAAATTTTTCCAAGCTACACAGCAAGTGGATCGGACTGTGAAAGACCAACGCAAATTCTGCTTGCATTTTGACAAATTTCTAGGGCAGTCCAATATCTCAGAGAGGAGGTCAGGTGTCCTGCTCTCCTAGTGCATTCACTATAGCTGCCCAATTTCCCTGCTTTTTAAAGTTTGATAGAAATATCTGTGGGCTATAGGTACGTTCTTAAACTGCAAGGTTTTTTACCTATTAGAGAATTTCCCTGCTTTTTAATCCGGGAGGTAAGAAATGGGATCCTGTGCAAGTTTGCTGAGAATGGATTGATTTCCATGCTTATTGAGTTCAGTGGGATTCTCCCCTGCAATCATGCTTAGGATAGCTGAAACTGACCACAGGGGATGGGGAGGGGAGGAGGAGGAGGGAGGGGTGGAAAGGCCGAGGGGAGGGCTGGGATGGGAGCAGGCAGGACGGGGGAGGGCAGAAGGACAGATGTGATCATTTGCATGTTTATTGAGTTCAGTGGGATTTACTCCCGTGCAATCATGCTTAGGATAGGTAACACTGACCGGGGGGTGAGGGACGGAGGGCTGAAGTGGGCAGAGGAGGAGGAAGAAGGAAGAGGGGAGGGGAGGAGGAAGGGAGAGGAAAGGGGAAGGAGGGGAAAGGCAGGTCTGATCATTTGCATGATTATTGAGTTCAATCGGATTTACTCCTATGCAGTCATGATCAGGATAGGTAAAACTGACCATGGGGAGGGGGAGAGGGAAGGGGAAGGAGCATATTGGAGGGGGGCAAAGGATGGGGGAGGGGAGGGCAGGTTTGATCATTTGCATGCTTATAGAGTTCAATGGTATTTATTTCTGTGCAATCATGCTTATGATAGGTAAAACTGACCATGGGAGGAGGAAGGGGAAGGAGGGAATTGGAAGGGGAGGGGGAGGGGGAGAGAGGGGCAAAGGAAGGGGGAGGGAAGGGGCAAGAGGGAGGGTATAGTAGGGAAGAGAAGGGAGGGTGGGTTTGGTCATTTGCATACTTTTTGAGTTCAATGGGATTTATTTCTGTGCAATCATGTTTGAAAATGTTTGCTGGTCTATGCATCGTATTATTCATTCATTCATTGTTTGAAAATGGAAATGGACTGCCTTCAAGTCGACCGGACTTATAGCAACCCTTTGAATAGAGTTTTCATGGTAAATGGTATTCAGATGTGCTTTTACCATTGCCTTCCTCTGAGGCTGAGAGGCAGTGACTAGCCCAAGGTCACCCAGTGAGCTTCATGGCTGTGTGGAGATTTGAACCCTGGTCTCCCAGGTTGTAGTCCAACACTGACTTGGAGGACGGGCAGGGATGGGGGAGGGGAGGAGATTGGGTGGGTGGGCACTGGGCAGAAGGGAAGCCCCTTTCCTTTCCAAAAGGAAAACATTGTGAACAGTATCATTGCTTTTCAGCATTTCCCCTACCTTTTTATTCTACAGAAGGCACATGTAGCCTCCCACAAGGTGAAATTCTCCCTTCTCCCTGCACAGCTTTTAAAGATACAGAAGACCTCTTGGAGGCTGGGCCTGGCAACCAAGAGGTCTTCTGTATCTTTAAAAGTTGTGCAGGGGGAAGGGAGAATTCCACCTTATGGTTTTTCCCATTACAGTGTTGCAAGAACACCTGCACTTGGCTGACTTTCTCTTCTCCTAAAGATACAGGATCAGTCTCAGATCCTGAACCTGGCAACCCTACCTCCCACCCAAATTTAAAATAAAGCTGTTCCTGGCCACATCCACACCGTTACACTTTGGACAATCGTTATTTATTAATTTATTGTATTTATATACTGCCCCATAGCTGAAGTTCTCTGGGCGATTTATAATAACTAAAAACATTAAAAACAAATATACAAATTTAAAACATCTTTTAAAAACAATTTAAAACATAATTTAAAACAATTTATCATGGCTTCTCTCAAAGCCATGGCTCAAAGCCAATGATTTTATTTATTTTATTTATTTATATATTTACTAAATTTATTAGTCGCCCATCTGGCTGGTTCTCCAGCCACTCTGGGCGACGCACAACAGAAAACATACAATTCACATTAAAACCTTAAAATTCCAACAGTAACACTAAAACCTAACTCACCCCAAAGGCCTGCCTGAAGAGCCAGGTTTTCAAGGTCCGGCGGAAACTCATTATGGAGGGGGCATGGCGGATGTCATTTGGGAGGGAATTCCATAGAGTGGGTGCCATGATTGAAAAAGCCCTCTCCCTAGTTCTCAAAGAATTCTGGGAAGTGTAGTTAGTGAAGGGTGCTGAGAGTTGCTAGGAGATGCCCTCTTCCTCTCACCGACTTTCAATCAGAATGGCTGGCTGTTAAACCATTCTCTCGGGAATAGGAGTCTCCTCTCAGCACCCTTCATAAACTACACTTCCCAGGATTCTTTGAGGGAAGCCATGACTGTCTCAAGTGAAATCAAGTCTGGTGTGGGTGTGGCCCCCTGATTAGCCAAGTCCAGCAGCTGTGAGGCTTTTGGAACACTGATAGTTGGTTCTTACTGAGCATGCCCTGTGTTATCATTGGCTTCAAGTCAAAATTTCTTAAATTAATTAAAAATCAGCCAGACATTTTTTTTTTACCTTTTAAACCGCAGAAGATGAAGGTCAGAGTATGGGGCAAGGTCAGTATTAGGATTACAGGTACTCTGTGAACATGGCTGGTTTTTAATGAATTTCAACAGATTATGAGAACTCTCAGAGAAAAAAGTCCAAAAGGGCTCTGGGTTTTTTTTCTCTTTTTATACTTTGAACTCTCGATTCTCTCTGACTGTTTTGTGTATCACCATGAAAACTGAGAGGGTTGTTAAGCAAGGATTTCTGAGTTCAGGACTGTAAGTTTGGTATGGTTTTATTTTGAAATGAGCCTATGGGAAGCATCAGAATGGCATGGGGGGTATTTTCAATTTAACATTGCAGAATGTGAAAAATCCACACTGGCTACAGTATACAGCCACTATCGTGGCTGTATAATATCCCAAGAAAAAAAAGATTATAGGGTCACCATACGTAATCGCCTTCAAGGCATATAATAACAACAAATTGTTCCACTCCACCCACCAACTCAAGTAGCGCCTCTCATCCTGCCCAGAGCAACTATCAGTTCAATATTGCTTCTCATGGGAGACCATCCAGGATAGATTTTTATTTATTTCCAGTAGGAAAAACAATTCAAGCAAAGCATCGGAAACCCCATGCGCCTGCTGTTCAAGCCACTGGATTCTATGAAAATGAGGTACACAAAGTAATGGTTTCCCTAAGCAACCATAGGCGGCTTAGCTAAAAATAAAGCACTTCAGTGCCTTGATGCAAAACAACGAAGCAAAACTTGGAGACTAACTTGCCTGGGTGCAAACTCTCTCCATATAAAGAAATGCAGAGAAAGAGAATGCATTCTTGTAAAAGGCAGCCGGGAAGAACAGAACATTCTTCCTTTATGTAAATAAACATAAGAGCCCTGCTGGATCAAAACAAAGGCCATCTACTCCAGCATCCTGTTTTTCCCACAGTGGCCAACCTTACACCTCTGGGAAGACCACAAGCAGAACATGAGCGCAATAGCATTTTCCTGTTCATGTTCCCAAGCAACTGCTAGTCAGAGGTATACTGCCTCTGATCATGGAGGTAATGTATAGCCATCTTGACTAGCAGCCTTATGCCATGAATTTGTTTAAAACTCTTTTAAAAAAGTCATCCATGTTTGGTGGCCGTCACTAGGGATGGGAAGATTAGTCAATTTTGCTTGTCTCAGTTGGTCATTTTTCCAATCTTAAATTCAGTTCTCCACTTTTTTTTTGCAGACATTTTGCAAATTTCTCATGAAAATTCTCCAGCATTTTCATGTGAAAGTCTCCTAATGCACATATTTTTGTATGCAGTTTTGAGTAATGTGCACATTTTTTGCAAACAATTTCTCCTAATATACACACATATAGTAAGTGCATGTTTGGTATGGTATTTTCACTGCATTCATTTTTATGCACACTTTACCCCAGTACATGCATTTTGTAAATATTGTTTGGTTGAAGAACTGCACTGCAATTTGGATAAGTGCAGATTTTGAAGGATGGCTGTTTCAGTTCTCATATTGTTTCAGAAAGTGTGAATTGATAGATTCAGCTGCATATGTGAACTGAATTGAGTTTCTCCCCCATCACTGGCCATCATTAACCCCTTGTGATTGCAATTTCCATAGTTAATAACTATGTGCCATGTGAAGAAATATATCCTTTTGTGTGACCTGAGTCGTCTGTTTGTTTAACAGATTTATATACTGCTTGATTGTAAAAAAAAACCTCTTAATTGGTTTACCAATAATAATAATAATAATAATAATAATAATAATAATAAAATAAGGATTAGTCTCCTACCAGTCAGCTTCATTGGATGGCCCCGAATTCTAACATTATAAGACCCCCCTTATCCACTTTCTTTACACCATGCATAAGTGTGTGGCCATCTATCATGTCCCCTTCCCCTTACTCAACATTTTTCTAGACTACAAAAGGCCCAAATGTTGCGACCTTTCCTTACAGAGAAGTTACTCCTAGCCCCTTGGATCATTTTGGTTCCCCTTCTCTGAAAGTTTTCCAGCTTTACAATACTTTTTTTGAGATGCAACAATCAAAGCTATACATAGTATTCTAAGCGCAGTTGCACTATAGATTTGTATAAGGGTATACACATCTAAGGGTACTGACAGCTTAGTGGAGTTATTGTTGTTGCTCCTTTCCTAATGATCCCCAAAACAGAGTTCATGCTTTTCACAGTAGCCGTAGACTGGGTCAATATTTTTATTGAGCTTTCCACAACGACTGCGGGATCCCTTTTCTGATCAGTCAGAAAAGCAGCAATATAACAAATGGCTCGCATGGCCTTGCAGTTCTCACCCTCTCCTCTGCTCATCCATTGATTAGCTTTTTCAGGCAATGACCCAGTTTGAATTTGCTCTCGGTAACTCCCCAAGAGCCACTGGACTCATCTTAACACTCAACGATGATTTGGATTACTACATGGCATCAACTCTGCAAATGCAATTCACCTCTTTCTTATGGTGCAAATAGCAGATGCGAAGAAGCCTTAGCACCCAAAAGATTGAGGAAGTTTTAATTCTTCTCAGTGGGGACTGGTTCTCATTGGGACTGGTGGGTGGGACAGAAGGCAGGGAGGCCAACAATAGGTGGAACCAATGACAGGCAGAGCCTTACCTGGCTAGTTGTAAGTAATATGGCAGATAGATGGGGACTGGTTGAGGGCAGACTAAGGTTGGTGGGACAGGGCCTCATTTGACCTAATGGACCAGCCTCCATTGACTCTTTCCCTCCCATGGCCTGAAGTTGCTGTTTGCATTCCAAGGGAAGCACCCGGAGGCATTTCTTCCAAATCAAATAGCAGCTTGGAGGAAGTTATTTTTGTTGGGTCCATGACTGGGAAAGAAAGAGTTTAACACACATACGCGTGCACATGCGCAATCCCAGCGCTTCTCAGGGTTCCTCGGAGCTGCTATTTACAACATAAGAAAAATGTGCATGTGAAATGCATCCACACAATTGATGTCTCACGCAGTTTGTCCTGAGGCTCAAGCTACACGAGATATTCAGTTGCATTATTCTTTATCCAGAATGGTCTGCTTTTTCAGTGCAAAGCTAAAATGCACAGATCTGGAGGATGGGAAAAGGGAACAGTTCCTTTTCTGTTTCTTCTCCCTTTATAGCAGGGATGAGGAATGGCTGTGGCCCTCCAGATGAGGTTGGACGCCCTCTCCCACCATTCCTGACCATTGGTCATGCTGGCTGGGGCTGATGGGAGTTGAGTCCAACACTATCTGGAGAACCACCGTTTAGCCACTCCTGCTTTATAGTGTGGGATGAGGAAGTTTTTAACTAGGGATGGAAGGACCTGTCACTTTTGATTCAGTTTCTCATTTTTCCAATCTTAAATTCAGTTCTCCACATTTCTGCAAATTTCTGTGAATTTGTTTTTTAAAAATCCTCATGAAAATTCCTCAACATTTTGGTGCAAATTTCTCCAAATACACATTTTAGTATGCAGTTTTTACTAATGTACACATTTTGAAAGCAATTTCTGCTAATGCAATGCATTTGTGTATGTTATCTTTACTGATACATTCATTTTTATGCACACTTTCCCCTAATGTATGCATTTTTATAAGGATTGTTTGATTGGCCAACTGCATCACAAAATTCAGATACGTGCAAATTTTGAAGGCTAGCTTTGTTTCAGTTCTCATATTGTTTCAGAACTTGCAAATTGATAGTTTCAGCTTTAAATGCGAACTGAATCGAAATCCCCCCCCATCCTTTTTTTTTTTACTTCATGGCATACATTCCCTTCCTCAAAATCCTAATGCCTCTATGATAGGCTATCAGGGGTTATGGGGAGGGGCAACCCAATTCACTCCCCCTTCCTTCCTTGCTCTCTATGCTCTACCTTAACTGATTCCCCAACATTCTCTGTCTCAACTACTCTGAATCATAGACAACAGACAGACTTTCTCTGATTTATTTTTAGACCCTCTCCCCTCCCCCAAGCTATGCTATCACCAATATTCTGTTAGTCTTGGAAGCTCATAGACCCTGATCAGATTCATGTGGTTCTGTTTTAACATATTTTTCTTTTAATTTACAGATGTATGTAGTTCCATACACCTAGGGAGTATATACAAGCCACTACTTTATTTTTGATGCCCATGTTTGGCTTCCAAGCTAATTGACAGTTCCATCCCTGAGTTCACTATTAGAAGGATGATAAAAAATGATGACTATGTTGAAGAGCCAGTGTGGTGTAGCGGTCAGTATCTTGGACTAGGCCCTTGGGGACCAGGGTTCAAATCCCTACTCAGCCATGGAGCTTGCTGGATGGCCTTGGTCTTTGAGCCTAACCTACCTCACATGTTTGTTGTGAGAATAAAATGGAGAGGGAGGAGGACCAAGTGCACCACCTTGAGCTTCTTGGAGGAAAGGTGGGATGTAAATGTAATAAATAAAAAATATGTATTTATGTATTTATCCTTTTTATTTCTAGAACTTCCTCCACCCCAATAACAAAAGTTATCAGAGTGGCTTACAGCATAAACCAGAACAAACCCAGCCTTCAGTAACAGTAATGACTTTGTGCTGAAGACCACATAACCCCAGATTGGTTGTTCTAGGCTGCCTGGTCAAGAGTGGCTTAAGCAAGGCCAGATTATCTATGGCGTAATTAGAGCAATTGCACCAGGGCCCTGCTTGCAAGAGGGCCTAGACTGAGTTTTCATTTAAAAAAAAAAATAAGTAAATAGGCCTTATAATAAGGAAACTAGGAAGCTAAATGTGCAGACAGATGAGTCAGCCTTGATTTTTTTGTCTTTTCATTGTTTTTAGTCAGAGCTATGATTGATGTCAATTGTTTCAACACCAGGATACAGAAATCCCTGGGTCCTAAAGAGCAGCTATTTCCCCTTTCCTTCTAGTTTCTATTTCCTCATCTATCTCTGTAGCTTGCCCAGGCCCAGCAGTATCAGTCAGTCAGGTCAGAGAACACTATGTATATTGATAATTAACATAGTACAGCCTTATTCATCCTAAATGTTTGGTTTATTTCCCCTACAAACACACACACACACACACACACACACACACAAGCAATCTAATAAGTGAGGAGAAAGTTTGGAGGTTTGGGGAAAGGAACCAATTTATAGTGTTCTGTGTGAACAAAGTCAAAAGAGTATTGTTAAATTTAATCTTAACAGAGTTAGACTTTGCATGGTGAGGCTTGTCTTTGACTTCTGCACAAAGTGCCAATGGGTATGTGGATAAGAGATGGCTGATTTTTAAAACATTTAAGGTTTTATTATTGATTATGATTTGTCTTATTACAGATCGTTATAAGCCACCCTGAAAGTCTTTTTGGCTGAAGAGTAGGGTAAAAAAAACCACTTTGTTTTTTTCCCCCTTCGATGGTATTGTATGCAAAAATTTTAAAATGGCTGCTTCAGAACAGTGGAGCTTGTTTGGATTCTTGAAGCAATGAAGTATACTCACAGGTCAGTTAAAAAAAATAGACTCAACAAACCAGAAACAATATTTTTTAAAGAGGGGATGGAGTCCCTCTGAGTGACCAGATAGGAGGAAACCAAAGGTCCACCTAGTCTAGCATCCTGCTTGCCACAATGGCAGCCAGATGCATCAGGAAGCCCACAAGCAGGGTTTGAGGCCAATAACCTTTTCTGTTGTTTGTCTGGCCTCCCTGAGCATAATCACTGGTTGTCTACCTCTGAACCTAGAGAAGGAAAGGTGTCCATCAATGGATATTTAGACTGTGCAAATCTTCTGCACAGTGTAGATTTTGAGGACATAATCAATGACGTTGCAGCAGCAAAGGCAACAAAAGGTTCCTGCTCTGTAGAACTCATTGTCATTTCATCTGTACCCATTGCTGTAATTTTTAGGCACCTGCTTACAACATTTCTTTCTGTTCTGGCCTTTCCTAGTGTATAATCTGCCATTGTTTTATTATTGTTGTTTTATTAGTAGTGGTTTTTCAGAACTGTACACCATTGAGATATGAGCATGTATGTGCTGCAGGATACAAATACATCTAATAAAATAAATAAACATTAATTCAATAAGTTTTTTTTAAATAACACATTCCTTTCTGGGGGGAGGGGGCTATTTTGGGGGACTGCACCAGGACCCCCAACCACCTTAATCTGGCCTTGGGTTTAAGGGTCCATGTCTCTGCCATGACATCATGGGACTGTCCCAGTTTGTTACTGGCCCAGCACATGTGGCAGTTCACACTCTTGAACTGGTGTATATATCTGGGCAGGAAGATAGTGAGATGGGTGGCATGGTCAGATCATGCCCTGGTGAGGTTTAGACTAACAGCGTCCTCTTCCCTCTGATAGACATATTAAAATGGTCCATCCTTTGAGGTTGATGGAATCCAGAGGATTCCTGGGGGTTCTGAGGGAGATTCCAGTTGACAAGGTGAACATTCCTGTCAAAGCCCTAGTCATTCTGTCAGATACTGAGGTGACATGGCTGTTAACATGCTTGCTTCTAAGTGTTCTTTCCCACGAGATGGAGCTTGAACATCCTCTGGGATTACCAGGGAGCAGGGAGTGATGAAGCAGGCTGGGAGATGGCTAGAACCCAGGTAGTGCATAATTCAATGCAAATGCAATCAGACACAGATAAGAGCACACTATCGTGCTTACTCTGTGGCAGTGACAGTGGCAAAGAACATCACCTTCTATGTGATAAGGCTGGAGTTGCTACTGAGGCTGCCTGCCTGCCTTTCTACCCACACCACCTATTTGGAATTGATTCCAGCAGATGTAGTGAAACTGGGTGGGGTTGGAAACAGAAGCAGGAGAGAGGTTGTTTCTGCTTTATAAGCCACAGAGAAAGCAGGAGAGAGGAGGATGGAGGACACCAAGAGGACAGAAGCAGAAATACAGCTCTTTGAAAGATCTGGAGCATGGTTAAAGGTTTGTAGGGGGGAGTGGAAAGGGAGGCATTGTCCTCTATCCAACGCTATGACAAGCTAGGGCGCTGAGGTCTGAGAACCAGGACCAAGAGGGGCTATAAGCTACATCCTCTGGCATAAGAGGGGGACTGTGAATTCTCTGAGGGTTGGTGGCTTGGAGGAGCCTATCACATTGTACTTCTCTGCTACCATTGCATCCTCAGGGTGTCATCCACTGGATCTCAATTTATAGCCCATCCTTCCTCCCAAAAGGAGCTCAGTGTGGCAAGTGGCTTGGGGTCTTCACCAGCTTGGCCTATAGGCTGATGCTGGAAGTTGTGACATGTTTGCTATGGACTCATGATAAAAAGTGACTCACATCTGTTGTGACGTAGATGCCACAATTCTACAGTTAACATGTCCAGTCCACTTTCTAGTCATGGTTTGTAGGAGGAGTGCACCCTCCTACTTTGTTGCTCAACTCCAGCCCTTCATGGCTGCTGCCTGCAAGCAGAGAGGAATTGACTGGGTGGATCCAGGAGGTGATTCATCCCTCTTTGGGGGCAGGGGAAGAGGAGGTTGTGAGACCACTTCCAGGGAAACTCTCCCTGGATTGTAACAATTATTGACCAGGCTACTCACCAATATGCCTTTCTTGGGCGAGGTAGTCAAGCAAATGGTGACTGCAGAACTCCAGATGCTCTTGGATGGAACTCTGGACTCATTTCAGTCTGGTTTCATGCCTGGTTTTGGTACAGAGGCTACCTTCCTTACATGAATGGATGTCCTAGGGGCATATGACTGTGATTCTCCTAGACCTCTCAGCAGCTTTCAGTATCATCAACCATGGTATCCTTCTGAATAGGCTCTCTGCATTAGCAGTTAGACTCGAGGCACTGTGAAATGGTAGCTCCACTCCTTCCTGGTGGGACAATTCCAGATGGCGGTGTTGGTAGATTACTACTCAATCCCATGGCGTTTATACTGTGTGGTCCCATAGGGTTCCATCTTATTTATTTATTTATAAATATTTTTGTATACCTGTATTTCATGTAAAAACATCAAAATGGTTTTTAAAAAGTACAGGAAAAACATAGGAAAAACAAAGCCTTAATTGCCTGCATAAGCATGGCAGAACGATTTTCAGCAGGCATTTAAAAGTTAAAACAGAAGGCACTGAATCTCTGTTGGCAGAGCATTTCAAAGAACTGAGCCAATGACACTGAAGGCTTGATTTTGTGTTGGTGTTAAATGAGCCATACCAATTTAGGGGACGATGAAAGCTGCTCCTGCAGATTATTTCAGTGATCGAGCTGGGATAAAAATTCAGACGGTCCCTGAGATACCCTGGATCTAAGTTGTTCAGGGCTTTGTAAATTAATACAAGGACCTTGAACGTGGCTTGGAAGTGGGTGGGCAGCCAGTGCAGATGTTTTAAGAGTGTTGTGACATGTTCTCAGCCATGTGCTCCCATTAGCAGTCTGGCCGCCGCATTTTGCACCAGCTGAAGCTTCCAAACCAGGGCCAAGGACAGCCCCACATACAGCACATTGCAGTAAACCAGCCTCAAGGCTACCAACCCATGGACTACAGTGGTCAGGCTATCTCTGTCCAGGGACACCCACCCCCACACAATGTTTATGAGACATCACTGGGAGAGGTCATTCAGGGATCTGGAGTGAGGCATAATCAGTATTCTGCTGACAATATCCATCTCTCCCTTTTTCATTAGATTCAGGTGAAGCAGTGGAAGTGGTGAACCAATGTCTGGAATTAGCAATGAGCTGGATGAGGGCAAATAAAATGTAACTCAGTCCAAATAAAATGGATTCTATGTGGTGAGGATGGGACTCATTGCTTGTTTGTGTTCATTTAGTGCTTGCAATTTTTGTCTTTTTTTAAATCTGATTTTTATTGCAATTTCATGAAAGAAAGAAAAATCCTGCCAGCTCACATTAACAGAACATTTAAACATCTACACATTCATTTGTTGCTGTTGTTATGTGCCTTCAAGTCGATTACGACTTATGGCGACCCTATGAATCAGTGACCTCCAAGAGCATCTGTCATGAACCACCCTGTTAACATCTTGTAAGTTCAGGTCTGTGGCTTCCTTTATGGAATCAATCCATCTCTTGTTTGGCCTTCCTCTTTTTCTACTCCCTGCTGTTTTCCCCAGCATTATTGTCTTTTCTAGTGAATCATGTCTTCTCATTATGTGTCCAAAGTATGACACCTCAGTTTCATCATTTTAGCTTCTAGTGACAGTTCTGGTTTAACTTGTTCTAACACCCAATTATTTGTCTTTTTCGCAGTCCATGGTATGCACAAAGTTCTCCTCCAACACCACATTTCAAATGAGTTGATCTTTCTCTTATCTGCTTTTTTAACTGTCCAACTTTCACATCCATACATAGAGATTGGGAATACAATGGTCTGAATGATCCTGACTTTAGTGTTCAGTGATACATCTTTGCATTTGAGGACCTTTTCTAGTTCTTTCACAGCTGCCTTCCCCATTCCTTGTCTTCTTCTTTCTGATTGCTTGACTATTGTCTCCCTTTTGGTTAATGACTGTGCTGAAGTATTGATAATCCTCGACAAGTTCAATGTCCTCATTGTCAACTTTAAAGTTGCATAAATCTTCTGTTGTCATTACTTTGGACTTTTTGAGCGGCAGTCCTGCTTTTGTGCTTTCCTCTTTAACTTTCATCAGCATTTGTTTCAAATCATTCCAGGTTTCTGCAAGTAGTATGGTATTGTCTGCATATCTTAAATTATTGATATTCCTCCAATTTTCACATCTCCTTCATCTTGGTCCAATCCTGCTTTCCATATGATATGTTCTGCATACAGAGTAAACAAATAAGGTGATAAAATACACCCCTGTCTCACACTGTTTCCAATGGGGAACCAATCGGTTTCTCCATATTCTGTCCTTACAGTAGCCTCTTGTCCAGTGTATAGGTTGCGCATCAGGACAATCAGATGCTGTGGCACCCCCATTTCTTTTAAAGCATTCCATAGTTTTTCATGATCTACACAGTCAAAGGCTTTGCTGTAATCTATAAAGCACAGGGTGATTTTCTTCTGAAATTCCTTGCTCCGTTTGCAATATGATCTCTGGTGCCTCTTCCCTTTCTTAATCCAGCTTGGACATCTGGCATTTCTCGCTCCATATATGGTAAGACCCTTTCTTGTAGAATCTTGAGCATTACTTTACTTGCATGAGATATTAAGGCAATAGTTCGATAATAACTGCATTCCCCTGGGATCCCCTCTCTTTGGAATTGAGATGTATATTGAATGCTTCCAGTCTGTGGGCCATTGTTTAGTTTTCCATATTTGTTGATAAATTTTTGTCAAAATTTGAACAGATTCAGTCTCAGTAGCTTGTAGCAACTCTATGGTTATGCCATCTGTTCCTGGTGATTTGTTTCTTCTAAATATTTTAAGAGCAGCTTTCACCTCACATTCTAAAATTTCTGGTTCTTCATCATATGGTTCTTCCATGAATGAATCTATCATCCTGGCATTTCTTTTACAGAGTTCTTCAGTGTATTAGTTCCATCTTCCTTTTATTTCATCTCGGTCAGTCAGTGTGTTCCCCAGTTGATTACATCCCTGCTCTTGGTTTAAATTTCACTTTCATTTCTCTAACCTTTTGGAATAGGGCTCTTGTTCTTCACTTTTTGTTGTCCTCTTCTATTTCTATACAATAACTATTGTAATAGTTCTCTTTGTCCCTACGTACTAGTTGTTGTATTGTTGCATTTAGGGTTCTGACCGTGTTTCTATCTCCTTTTGCTTTTGCTTTCCTTCTCTCTTTAACCATTTTAAGAGTTCCTTCTGTAATGTGAGTAGGAACTCAAGTGAATTAGAAGTAATTTTATGGGGGAATCAGTTGGGGGTGGGACCAGTAGGAAAATGAAAGTAGAGTTTTTGGTTATGCAGCAACACACTGTGAAGGAAAGTTTGTTCCTTCTAACCAGCATTTGTGGTTCATTTCAAATCTCACAAATATTACACCTTCAGTCATCCATTGTGGTCTTTCTCTCTTTTTAACTAGAGGTATTGTCTTTTTGCCTTCTTCCCTGATAATGTCTCTGACTTCACTCCATAGTTCTGGTTCTCTGTCAACTACATTTAAAGCCTCAAACCTGTTCCTTATTTGATCTTTATATGCTTCTGGGATTTTATTTAAATTGTATTTTGGCATTATGATTGCTTTGTTGGTCTTCTTTAGCTTTACTCTGATTTTTTATACGACCAGTTCATGACCTGTACCACAGTCTGCTCCTACTCTTGTTTTCGCAGAAAGTATGGAACTTCTCCGTCTTCTGCTGCCAATAATATAATCAATTTGATTCCTATATTGACCATTTGGTGATGTCCACATGTACAGTTGTCTTTTCGGTTGCTCAAAAACTGTGTTCGCAAGAAACAAATTATTAGCTTCACAGAATTCAATAAGTCTTTCTCCTGCTTCATTTCTGTCTCCTAAGCCCCATTTCCCCACAATTTCTAGTTCTTCTCTGTTTCCTACATTTGCAATCCAGTTCCCCATGATTATCAGCACATCTTCTTTTGGTGTGTGACCAATTTCTTCCTGTACTTCTGCATAAAATCTTTCCAATTCCTCTTCTTCTGCATTTGCCATTGGAGCGTAGACTTGGATGATGGTTATGCTAATAGTTTTCCTGTTTAATCTCATTGATATCACTCACTCAGACCTTGCGTTGTAGCTCCTAATTGTTTTTGCTATATCACTTCTCACTATTAAAGCAACCCCATTTCTTCTTAATATCTCATTTCCTGCATAAAATATTTTGTAGTTGCCTGATTGAAAATGTCCCATTCCTGTTCATTTTAGTTCGCTCACACCAAGTATTGTAATGTTGATAAGTTCCATTTTTGCTTGACAATTTCTGACTTTCCCTGGTTCATGCTTCTCACATTCCATGTTCCTATTGTGTGCATCGTACAACTCCGGACTCTCCTTTCGCATCTGTGTGCATCAGCCTCTGGACTTCCTTTCGGCTTTGACCCAGCTGTGTCATTAGTCACAGCGCTACTCATACTTGTCCTTTGTTCTTCCCCAGTAATTTGTTGAGTGCCTTCTGACCTGGGGGTCTCATCTTCCAGCACTATCTCATGTTGCATTTTGGATACTCTGTCCAGAGCTTGGAAAAGTTACTTTTTTGAACTACAACGCCCATCAGCCCAATCCAGTGGCCATGCTGGCTGGGGCTGATGTGAGTTGTAGTTCAAAAAAGTAACTTTTCCAAGCTCTGTTCATAGGGTTTTCGTGGTAAGAGGTATTCAGAGGTGGTTTACCATTGCCTTCCTCTGAGTTTGGATGCATCTTAGTCTGGTGTTTCAGCTTTGACCATTCCGCCATGGGTGCCCCTGCTAGGAGTCTAGCCTCTAGAGTCCTGACGGCATTGCTCTGGGCTTCTTCAACACTCTCAAACCCTCTCACCACGTTAAGGTGTGCATCCTAGAGGGGGACACATTCATTTTTGTTTACACATATAAATTATTTGTAATATGCAAATGCATAAATAACTGGAAGTATAATCTATTAAAGACAACAGTACAATATGGTACCCTTCTGGAAATGGGCCCATTAATCAAGAGTCTAAATTTAATAATACTGGCCAAAGATTTGCTAATGCCACTGGTCTCCACAAAGAAATGAAGAGTTTCCTTACAGGGTGGTAAATTCACCCCACTTGGCCAAGTAGGGTCATGGTTCTCCTAGTCTACAGGAGGTGCATGATGCTCTAGGGAGGACCCCTTCCTAACCCCAATCAGCCTTGGAGTTTGTTTTGAAGCGTTTGTATAGAAAGGTATTTAAACGCTGGGCTTCAAAGCCCACATTATTGAGTCACACTGATCCTAACCTAACTTTGGTCCCATTTGCTGCTGAAATCATTTTTGACTGAAAATATTTGCTTCTTGAACAAAACAGCTTCAACACAGAAGAGAGACAACCTGGGGTCTGACCCCATTATTTCCTCCACTTTTCCTCTAGTTTCTGCTCCTCTGGATCCCCACTTGCTCCTGCTGCTCAAAAGTGATATTCCAGGCTCCTTGTTGCCTGCTTTCCTCACTGTTCCTGCCTGACCCAGGAGTTTCAATGCACCAGTTTTATTTCTCCAGATTGCCCGTCAGGGCCGGGAAAAGTATCTTTCACAGTCCCTATCCTGTCTTCTGGAGGTCCTTTCCCTAACAATTGTAGCCTCCACGTCTGCTCCCTCTTCCTATTTGTGTATGTGAGAGAAAGAAAGAGAGATTGTGTTTTAGATGTGTTGTTAGACAAGAGTTTTGGCCTTTCCCTAATTAGGGATGGCGGAGAAAATTGATTGATTGATTGATTGATTGATTGATATCCCACCCTTCCTCCCAGAAGGAGCCCATTTGGTTCAGTTCACATTTAAAGTTGAACCAAAACACGGCCATTCTTCACTTATTCAAATTTTATTTTTATATTTTACTTATTCACATTTTTTTAAAAAAAATCCATTCTTAATTTAATTTGTATTAGAAATTACTAATACAGTTAAAGTATTTCAGGCATCCAGCATTTTTATACCAAAACAAACAAACAAACATTAAAGATTACATATCATAACATAAGTAAGAGGAGGTTAGAGGTTTATACAGTTACTTTTTTATTAATTATACAATATTAATTTACTCAATTTTTATGATGCAGTTCTCGAACCAGTGTTTACAAAAATGCATATATTAGGGAAAGTCACATACAAAAATGCATTTTAGCTGGAGAAATTGCTTACACAAATGTGTACATTAGTCAAAACTGCATACAAAAATGTGCTTATTGGGAGAGGTTTGCACTAAAACGCTGAAAATTTTCATGAGGATTATTTTTTTTAAAAATTGCAAATTGCTGAAGAAATTCAGAGAACTGAACGTAAAGTTGGAAAAATGAGAAACGGAGAAAACCAAAATTAACAGATCCTTCCATCCCTATCTCCTAACCCAGCCTCCCGCTGATTTCATGCCAGCTGTGCATGGCTGAGGTGGTCTTAGTCTGCCGTGTAAGCCCAGAGAGTGAAAGAGCAGATGAATGTCCCTCTCTGAGCAGTGCCAAACGCATCTTTCTTCCCCCACTTTGCTTCATGCCCCCGTTTACTCCCTCCTCCTCCATTTTATGATCTCACCCCTCTCGCACCTCTCCTCATGCCTCTTTTATGCTTGGTCCTTCTTGTGTGTATGTGTGCTCATATTAGTTTAATCGTGATTAGAATAATTTAGCTAATTCTCTCATAAATGGGGTTTTTTTGGTGAGCTACTCCACGTTACATTATCAAATATGTATTTTCTGATTCTGTGTATATTCAGTAAACATTACCCCTCTTCATGACTTGCGTAAGTGTAAGTTACTGGATAAATCTGCCAAGATGCACTATTGCCACTGTTCAAAGATCCTAATACATGAGACCCTTGGAATGTATGTAACTGAAACATGTTTACTGGGGCGGGGGGATCACTAACAGACTACAAGTCCCATCAGCCCCAGCCAATACTACCACTGGGAGTTGTAGTCCAAAACTTCTGGAGCAGTGGTTCCTAACCTTTATGAGTACGGGATCCCCTTTATAAGCTCAAAAAAATTCATGACCCCCCCCCACTAATTGTAATTTTAGTCTCTGTTAATCGGAAAAATGTTGCGTGGCAAAATCACATCTTCAAATATCCCTTTCCATGAAAAGCTCCCTGCTTTCTTTTCTTAATGCAAAGGTCCAATCAAATTGGTATCCCCCTCCCCCACACACACATAGTCTGAAGATGTACAGTCCTGTCTCCCAACACCAGTGGGTTACAGTGTTGGAGTAAGATCCAGGTTCAAATCCCCACCCAACCATGAAGTCCACTGGGTGACCTTGGGCCAGACACAGTCTCTCAGCCTGATCTATCTCACAGGGTTGGTGTAAGAATAAAAGTGAAAGGCTGGGGGACTATGTGCACCACCTTGAGCAACTTGGAGGAAAGGTGGGATATAAATGCAATCATATTTAAATGAATAAATGCATTTGGACCCCAGCCTCAGCCAACCTGCTGAGCTTAATAACAACAACAACAACAATGTGGTAGTGATGGGGATGCTAGATTGTGAAGACAAAGGGTGGATAGATTGAGTAGGGGGGTTACTGCTTTTAGGCTTTGCGAAGATCATCAGAACTGTAGATTTGGTCAGCGTGCAGTTGGGGAATGAGAGTGGAGCAGAAGACAGATCAGCACACGCACACATACACAAACAAACACTCCTGCCCCTCCTGCAAGCATCTGCAGGTGTGCATGCATTTGGGCAAGTGGGAGGGGGGACGCCCTGAACTGCCACAGCATCTTGGAGAGAGAGATGGGGGGTGGAGTGTAGGTAGAAGAATGGGGAGTGCTGGCACACACACTTAGCCTCAGAGATGGGAGGGCGAGCAAGTCCTGAGCTTTCTCATAGCTCCTTGGCTCCGTCTAGGTCGAAGGCAAGATCTGGGCAGCCTCACAAATAAGAATAATGTTTAAAAGGAGATGGCAGTGAATCAGTAGCCAAGAAAGGCAGGCTGGGTGGCTGCCAAGAAAGAAGGGGGAAAGCAACCTTTCCTTACAGCCTTGCTTCTTTTTGCTTCATGAAAAGCCCTCTCCTCTCGTTCTGAGCAAGGGCGTCATCAGCAATGGCAGTGTGAGGAGATGTGAGTCAGTGATAGTAATTCCCTCCTCTTTCTGGTAGCTCCACCCTCAGCCTCCTCTGGTGTCTGCCGCATGTTTTATAGGCAGATGCCTGCCCTCGGCACACCTGAAAGACACTCTGGCACTTCAGCAAAAGTCTTCCCCTCTCGTTTGGAGCAAGGGGGGTGTCATCTGTAGCAGCAGTGGGGAGCAGACAGTGTCCAGGGAGTGAAGCTTTCTTAAAAAATAAATAATTAATTAATTTGTTTACTGCTGGTGGTCCCCACTGGATTTCTTCACAACCCCCTGGGGTCCTGGTCCCCAGGTTGGGAATCACTGATCAGGAGAACACTACTTTGGCTACCCCTGGACTCCATGGTGTGGTATTCAACACTAGCAGGGGTGTAGTCATCCAGGGTCGCAGGGTGTGTGTCATAGACCTGTTACTTTTTTGGCAGAAGGATCCCAGCCAGGTCCATTATGTATAAGCCAGTCAGCATGAAAGGGGAGTGTATTAGCCACTGAGAACAGTCCTTGGCCTTTTGTACTGATTGGAGCCAATCAGAGTGAAAGGAGGTGAGTCAGCCACTGAGAAGACTCTTCTCAGTAGCTAACACACACTCTCCTGTCATGCTGATTGGTTCCTAAGAATGTCTGTTGTAGGTGAGTTTGCGAGATGACAGGGAGAGCAAGGGAGACAAGTGAAAGCGGAAAAGGGGATAAGGCTGTGAGGAGGTGTGGTGTGACTATCATGAAGGGACCCTGTACTTCTGAATTTGCCACTTCACTACTGAACACTAGTCATGCTCAGAACAGACCCATTGAAGTTAATGGACATGACTAAAGTGGGTTTACTCCAAGTAGGACTTGGTTAACTACAACCCCTAGTGCTTAGGATCAGAGGGTTGTATTCAACTAAGTCCTACTCAGAGTAGACCCATTGAAATTTATACATCTAAGTTAGTCATGTCTGTTAACTTCAATACGTTTACTCTGAGTAGAACTAACACTGACTACCACCCAAAGTAAATATTCACTTGATTTGAAGGTAAGTACCATTCCAGATTAAGTGCTCGCATCAGGGGTCAGGATTGTAAGGCAGCTACCAAGGCCCAAACCCTAGCAAGCAGGTCCACTGGTGACAAACACAGAGTCCTTGGCCTGTTTCACCTCACTGCTGCAGCTGCCTGTTTGCCTGCCCTTTCTAAGTACCCAAGCAATGCCAAGAACAAGGAGCAGCAACCCAGGGCTGTGGAGTCGGTACGCCAAACCTTCGACTCCGACTCCGACTCCTCTGTTTTTCTACTGTCCGACTCCGACTCCAAATCCACCCAAAATTGCTTCCAACTCCACAGCCCTGGAAAGGGCTGTAAATGTCTTTTTAAATTGGAAGCTCTCATAGGAGCATTTTTATCGCTGCCTGAATATGCGCTGATCTTGGCATCACAGCATTTGTCTTCATCTGGGTCCTGTGTCATACACTGACACACAAAATGTTTTCAATCTTGAGTTATGGTGAAAAGCTCAACTACAGCTGACTTCATGGGAAGCTTCTTTGACATTTTATTTAATTAATTTATTTATTTAATTACATTTCTAGACCGCCCTATAGCAAAAAGCTCTCAGGGCGGTGTACAACAAATAAAATCACAATTAAAATATGAGCAAGTGTGGAAATATATATATATATATAGTACAATTATAAAACATTAATAAAATTGCCATTGAGATTTAAATTAAGATCATATTAAGTTTAGAATGTTAAATTAAAATATTTAAAAATTTACAAAATTTAAAAAGCCTGGGCGAAAAGGTAAGTTTTTACCTGGCGCCAAAAAGATAACAGAGAAGGCGCCAGGCGTATCTCGTCTGGGAGGGCATTCCATAGTTCGGGGGCCACCACCGAGAAGGCCCTAGATCTAGTTGTTGATCTCCGGGCCTCTTTATGGGTTGGGACCCGGAGAAGGGCCTTCGACGTCGAGCGTAGTGAACGGGTAGGTACATAGCGAGAGAGGCGCTCCATCATTTTGAATTTATATTTTAAAAAAATTGTCAATCAAAATTTATTTTGAAGTCGGAGTCGGTACATTTCTTCCGACTCCGACTCCACCCAAAATTGCTTCCGACTCCACGACTCCGACTCCGATTCCACAGCCCTGCAGCAACCTTCACTTGTCTTGCTCTTTCCTCCTGGTCTATGGTGCTGATTGAGCCGAAAAGGAGAGGGGAGCCCACACAGACGAGAGAGCTGCAGGCATCTGGACTCATCACTGGCCAGTGTGATGTGCTGGATCATTTGTTGAACTAAAGCACAGCTGCCCAATGCGCTGCCCTCCAGTTGCTGTTGGACCAACTCCCAGCAACATCTGGAGGGCACCACGTTGGCTACCTCTGGGTTAAGGGAACCTAGAGCTCCTGCTCACTGGGTGGCCTTGGGTAAGTCACCACCTCCTAGACTAACCAAAAGGCTCTTGTGACAATAAAATGGGATAACTGTGGATGATGGGATGGGATGTTTGTATAATCACTTTGTGACTTGTGTGAAAGGCAATTTATAAATTAATACAATAACAGTACAGTAGGGCCCCACTCATACAGCCGGTTACGTTCCGGACCCCCACTGTAAAGCGAAAACCGCTGTAAAACAGAACCCATTGACTAACATTGACCAAAATGGCGCCAGACGGCAAAAAAATGCCGTAAAAGCGGAACAAGTGCTGTAAGAGCGGGGCCTTTCTGCAATTGACAACTGCTGCATTAGCGGAAGGCTGTAAAGCGGGGCCCTACTGTAGCCCCATGTATGTTGCATTGATGAAGGCCGAGACTAGGGTTGCCAGGCTCAGGGCCTGAGAATGATTCTGTATCTTTAAAAGAAGAGAAAATTCAGCCAAGTGCAGGTTTTCTTGGAACTCTGTAATGGGAAAAACCACAAGGTGAAATTCTCCCTTGCCCCTGCACAGCTTTTAAAGATACAGAAGACCTCTTGGAGGCTGGGCCTGGCAACCAAGAGGTCTTCTGTATCTTTAAAAGCTGTGCAGGGGGAAGGGAGAATTTCACCTTGTGGTTTTTCCCATTACAATGTTGCAAGAAAACCTGCACTTGGCTGAATTTTCTCTTCTCTTAAAGATATAGAATCATTCTCAGGCCCTGAGTCTGGCAACCCTAGCCGAGACATACAAATGTGATAAAGATCACGGCTCTTCTTCCAAATAAATATGTTTAGGACTGAGATGTAAATCTTTGTATGTCTAACCACTGTTTTTAACTGTGTGTAGCCAGGGCTGGCCACAAGATACCTGTTTGGTTTGCAATAATCGAAATTTAGATCATACCAAGTGCAGCTCTTTTCATTTGTATTTTACAGAGGCTTTAATAATTATGCACCTGATAATGATGCCAAATGTAATTCTGATCATGCCCTTGTAAAAATGCCTGAGATTAAAAGCTTTTACTGACTCTTTAGGCCATGGGCCTGCAATTACAGAAAATGAACTGCATTTTAGCTTTCCATTGAAATTAATAACAGCACTTCTCCAATTGACTCAGTGAGTAGTTAATGGAATAAACTGCATATTTCACTACAATATGGTTTTAAAGCCATTTGAGGTGTATTCTGTGTTTCAAATGGGATAATAATTAATACAGTACAAACTCTTCTGTGGGGCAAATCTTGTAGAATCCCAAATATATTCTGATTTTAAGATGTAATTAAGGGTCTGACAATCAACTGCTTGACTCTAATCTTTCTTACCTTGTGTAGTTTGGAATGTCACCCATCATACAAATGGAAATGCAAGGAGAAAACTAAATGAGTGTGTGGCTAATGCCACCTAGAATCTTGCATCTAAGATTCATGCACTTCAGCATGTTTCTTAACTTAGTGCCAGATATACACACTCCAGTTGACTGACGTGTCTCTTGGTCACACTAGCCATCTATTGTAATGTCTCCTCCTGTCTCATAAGGGATGCACACAAGCCTGCACAAGCTATGATGGAAGATGATGAATGCAGTCTATATTGGCCATAATGGCCGGCTAAATATCAATGGCTTCCATTTGAAATGATCCGCATTCCACTTTGGGAGGTAGCAAGGCTAGTCTTTCTTCTTCATGTGGTTTCTATTGGTTGTATCCAGCAATGACATATAGCTGTGTAAATTCCCTGCCCTCTCCTCTCCCCAAACGCCCCCACAATCCCCTAAATCTGCTCCAGAGCAGTGGAGAGAAACCTAGAGCAGATCACGGGGCACGCATGCAGGAAGAGGAGAGGGCAGGAAAGTTACATTGCACAACTAAAAGTTGCACTAGTGTAGCTGTTTAATTGAATACCTCTGTAACCAAAACAACAAAATCTTTCTCTTCACCCTTTCAATCCTGCCTGTATAATGGTCATCCAACCACTTAAAGCTGTGAGCACACTCGTCACCTATAGAAAAGTGTTTTCATTGGCCATGCCTGGAGGGTAAACAGGTTGATCTGCCAATCAGTTGCAAAATCTGTTTGAAGCTGAATATTTTTTAAAAAAAGCGCACTCAAGCTGATCCCGCCAAGTTTTAGAGTAAAAAGGGCCAGGGTTTGATGAGTATCGTGTGCCCCCATTTTCAGAAAAGAGAGGTGAAGACACACTGGAACCGACAGAACAGTAAGTGTGTCTCTACCCTGAGTTACTGTAAATCCCTGAAGGAGCTCCCTAGACTATTCTGAGGACATGTAAATTCAAAATTCAGTGCTTCTGGACTTATCTAATTAGTCACAATTATCAGAGTATTTACTACTCTTCCGGTGGAAATAACTGGAGTGTGCACAGACATTACAAAAATGCATATACTGTATTAGAGGAAAGTATGCATAAACATGCATACATTTGTTAAAATAACATACAAAATGCATTATATCAGGAATAATTGCTTGCAAAATATGTATATTAGTCAAAACTATATACAAATGGGTTTATTAGGAGAAATACACACGAAAATGCTGATGAGTTCTCAGGAGGATTATATTAAAATCACAAATTGCTACAGAAATGCGGAGAACTGAATTTCAAATTGGAAAAATAAGAAACTGAAAGAACTGAAACTGACATATTTGTCCATCCCTAGAGAGCAACATAGCGCTTTAATCCACTTTAATTGAGCAAACATAAATTTCCCAGTGCATGCTTGAATCCCTTCCACAAAATATTGCCAGTCTCTAGGTGTCCTCAATCAAGCACAATCTGCACTCAAAGTCCTTGCTATGCAAACAGCGCCTTGCTTATTAGTCTAATAATGTGCTTCTTACCATGGAATCCTGATAATGTTTTCTCAGAAGTAAGTTCTTCTGAGATCAGTGAGACTTACTCACTCTCATAACAATATTTAAGATTGTAACTTGACATAGATATCTTAATCATGTGTATTTGGAAGTAAGTCCCATAAGACTGCAACTTTAATGTGCTAATTGATGACATATAAATGCAAAAAACTTTGCTCATTATAGGGTGCCAGTGGAGGCTATGTGTATGTTGGGGGGGTGTATTTAAACACTCCTAAAAAGTGAGCCACCAGGTTTTGAAACAAATGTGGGAATATGACCTCCCAGGATGAGTTCTTATTTACTGAGTTATGTACCCAATCAAACTTTACAGATGTATGCTGAAGCTGGGACACTGGATTTCCTAATGGAAATGCTGACAGACCTTTACTTATAGCGCTATAGAGAGTGGCCCTGTAATTATTCAATTGCCTAATTCCATTTATCTTCCATGAACCATTATGGGCTGCTGACATGCTGCAGCTTCCTTAGCACAATACACGGCCAAGTCTAATGGACTGCAGGGAAAGTCAGTTAAATGGAATAAGGTTTGTGCCTTGTTTTCAGAAGCTATTATTTTATAAATGAAGGCAGGTGGATGCATTTACATTATTAGGATAAATATTTATGAACTGTATCTCTGATACCCTGCATTACTAAAACATTATCTTCCATGTTTTTTTAAAAAAAATACAAAGAACAATGCACTCCTGAGTATATTTTGATTAGGATATTGATTGTGGTGCTCCTTACACAAAGCCACAGTACAGCATAATCTTAGAAATGAATGCTTGCTGTTTTTTCCATTTAATTTTTTGCTTCTTATGCAAACAGAAAAGGTGTTATTGAAAAACAGAGACTGCAAACCAGCATACTCTGATACTCTAAAAAAAAACAAAACTCCAAGCAATGACTTTCTGTTTTCAAGCATGTATGAAAATATTTTATTTACCAATATGATTTACATAGTTTGCCACTCTGTATGGGTCTAGATGCTATTGGAGGTCACTGATTCATAGGGTTGCCACAAGTCATAATCGACTTGAAGGCACATAACAACAACAAACGGGTCTAGAGGAACACCAATGTCTATTACTTTGTTGAGAAATGAAATCAAGTCCATGCATTTCTCAGCATGGAATTTATCTTATAAAAGGAACTTTTTCTCATGTTTGGGAACAATAACTCAGTTCACAATATTTTAGAAACTGAATTTAGCAACACTGATATAGTTATGTGTACAGATTGTACAATCTAGAGGAAGTTAGTCATGCCTGAGTGCCTTTTCACCCATTACATTTTTTTAGGTATACACCTTAAAGTGATTTAAATATATACCTAAAAATGCATAATGAAAATGTGAGAAGCACATGTGTTAGGGGTGTACATCAGCTTCCGACAAATCATAGTGGAATCAGCTTCAAACAGATTTAGGCTAGACTCAGGATTTGCATCTCTCCAAAGTGCCCTAAAGCAAGAACACCAAAGCAATATAGGGCAATTCAGGTGTTTAAAAAACTGTACAGACTATATTTCTGCAAAAACTGAAACATTTTCTACCCAAGCTTGCTATATTAGGAAAATGCAAGATGAGTGGCGGGGGGAGAGCTCTTCTATGACTGACAGGTCTATCTTCTAACCAGAGGGGATGATATTACCAGGACTGTCCAGTATTTTCAGGAGGGGATGTTGAAGAAATGTGTCACCTTGTTCTTGTCTGTTCTGTGCTCTTCACTAGTTCTGATAATGGTGCTTGCTTAGGAAATACGGAACATTCAAGTCCTTCTGCCTCTGTACTACATGCCTACACATCCACTTCTGTCAAATTAGCTTTGCACTTAGTTTCTGTGCAACTGGTGTGTATTTTCTATAGGAGGCTGGGCCCAATGTTCTGTAGGACCCTGCAGAGAGTTGCGTAGCGGAATGGAGAGTTTTGAGCGAGCTTGTGTGTGTGTGTTTGAATCTTTGCTAAGATTCTACCTTCCCTGCAAATTAGTCAGACAGAGACTTTAAGCTTTAAAATAAGAAAGAACTACTTTATTCTGGAAGTACATGTTTGATAGGAAGGAGTCTTATATCTAGCTAACTAGCTAAGTTGGAGCAACGAGCACTGCTCCCAGTACTCGCCCTCATGCTGGAGGAGAGGAGAGACAAAGGAAAGATGTCTGCTCCCCTCTCGAGAAAGAAGACTGGGAAGGAGGGAAGGAACTGGGATCAACATCCTTTGCATATCAGTCTAGCAGGAAGGAAGAGATAGCAGGAGATCAAAGGGATAGGTATAGCCTAGCAACCAAGAGGTCTCCTCTCTAGCTACCCTTTTTAGCCCCATGCATCCTCAACCCACAAGTTGGAGTTGAACCTCATGCATTCCGACATTTTCTTCATTCATCACATGCATTTGTGTGTATGTGTGTTCTCCCTAGCTTCTGCATTCAATCTTCTGAAATGATGCAGGTTACATTCCTAGGGGGACCTCTGTGTGCCATTTTCATAATAGAATCATTGCCCACAAAATCACAGGGGGATTAATCCCACCCACCCCATCAACTTTAAAGGCACTAGGACAAAAAAAATCTGGATCAATTTTTTTCTGTTACTTGGCATATTTCTTATTTATAAATACCTTTCTCATGTTCATACTAATTTCCCACAAAAAAAGGGGAGATTATGTGAATCCATTTTGAAACACCCCTGAACTTTAAGGACTGCTCTTGCAAGAAAATCACTGAATCCTGAAACCTGGCAGGATTCATGCTATCGAAAAGGGGCTAAGGGGCCTGCAAATTTCATCTTTTCTGAACAAAAAAATTAAACAGTTATAGATGATTCCCTTTTAAAATAAATAAATAAGGTGCCCTATCTGTCTCTAATTTGTCAGACTTTATCCACTTAGGAGGAACAACAATGTCAGCAAATTTAATACAATCCTGTCAAAACGGCAAAAATACAGCGATTTTTTAATTTCCCCATGATAGTAAATGGGGAAGAAACAAAACATAATTTTTCTGAACTGGAATTCAGGCTTCAACCAAATCAGGCAGCCTCTGAAATTTTCTGGGCTGAATCAGACTGCTTTCTGAAGCATCAAATTAAGGCCCAAGCCAAATCTTGTGATCAGTGCATACCCCAAATGCACTTGTCTGAAGCCATGATTGTTTATTTGTATGGTACATTTTAGTATGTATTGTTGTTTATTTTATAATGGGTTATTATTTTGTGTCCTGTATGATGCCCTGGCATCTGTACTGACGAAGGGCAGATTACAAATATTTAAAACAAATAAGATTGGGTGAAGTCTCCTGTTGTTTGTGCATTTGGTGATATGGGCATGTTTGCTTCTGCATAATATGTGAAAAGGCTTTATGCCCCATTGAAATCAACTGGGCTTAGGTTAGTTGCCACAAACCTGTCCCATTGGGTTTACTGGGGCTTAAAATGTAACTAACTTTCTCTGAGATGGGTCCAAGGTGGGAGAACTTTTGGACAAAATTTGGAGTTGCATCACGGGCAACTTCCTCCTTTTGACACTGTCTTGCTGCTGCCTTTTTGGTATTGGTCGTAGCAGTATCACTTGTCCCAGCTGCTGTCACATGGCCAGCTTCAAGGGTGGGCTTGGTTGGTCATCTGCTGAGGGCCTACACCCCAGCAGGGGGCGCATTGACAAGAGCCAAGGAGGTAGACTCACTGAGGGGGGTGTATGGAGGGTGTTTTACCCAAGGGCGCTCCAAAATCTAGAGCTGGCTGTCTTTCTCTCTGCCTCCCTACAATTCCCCTTCCAAGTGCTTCTGAGCCATTATGTAGCATTGATCCAAGGGGGGTTAAAGAACATAAGAACATAAGAAGAGCCTGCTGGATCAGGTCAGTGGCCCATCTAGTCCAGCATCCTGTTCTCACAGTGGCCAACCAGGTGCCTGGGGGAAGCCCGCAAGCAGGACCCGAGTGCAAGAACACTCTCCCCTCCTGAGGCTTCCGGCAACTGGTTTTCAGAAGCATGCTGCCTCTGACTAGGGTGGCACAGCACAGCCATCACAGCTAGTAGCCATTGATAGCCCTGTCCTCCATGAATTTGTCTAATCTTCTTTTAAAGCCATTCAAGCTGGTGGCCATTACTGCATCTTGTGGGAGCAAATTCCATAGTTTAACTATGCGCTGAGTAAAGAAGTACTTCCTTTTGTCTGTCCTGAATCTTCCAACATTCAGCTTCTTTGAATGTCCACGAGTTCTAGTATTATGAGAGAGGGAGAAGAACTTTTCTCTATCCACTTTCTCAATGCCATGCATAATTTTATACACTTCTATCATGTCTCCTCTGACCCGCCTTTTCTCTAAACTAAAAAGCCCCAAATGCTGCAACCTTTCCTCGTAAGGGAGTCGCTCCATCCCCTTGATCATTCTGGTTGCCCTCTTCTGAACCTTTTCCAACTCTAGAATATCCTTTTTGAGATGAGGCGACCAGAACTGTACACAGTATTCCAAATGCGGCCGCACCATAGATTTATACAACGGCATGATGATATCGGCTGTTTTATTTTCAATACCTTTCCTAATTATCGCTAGCATGGAATTTGCCTTTTTCACAGCTGCCGCACACTGGGTCGACATTTTCATCGTGCTGTCCACTACAACCCCGAGGTCTCTCTCCTGGTCGGTCACCGCCAGTTCAGACCCCATGAGCGTATATGTGAAATTAAGATTTTTTGCTCCAATATGCATAATTTTACACTTGTTTATACTGAATTGCATTTGCCATTTTTCCGCCCATTCACTCAGTTTGGAGAGGTCTTTTTGGAGCTCTTCGCAATCCCTTTTTGTTTTAACAACCCTGAACAATTTAGTGTCGTCAGCAAACTTGGCCACTTCACTGCTCACTCCTAATTCTAGGTCATTAATGAACAAGTTGAAAAGTACAGGTCCCAATACCGATCCTTGAGGGACTCCACTTTCTACAGCCCTCCATTGGGAGAACTGTCCGTTTATTCCTACTCTCTGCTTTCTGCTTCTTAACCAATTCCTTATCCACAAGAGGACCTCTCCTCTTATTCCATGACTGCTAAGCTTCCTCAGAAGCCTTTGGTGAGGTACCTTGTCAAAAGCTTTTTGAAAGTCTAAGTACACTATGTCCACTGGATCACCTCTATCTATATGCTTGTTGACACTCTCAAAGAATTCTAATAGGTTACTGAGACAGGACTTTCCCTTGCAGAAGCCATGCTGGCTCTGCTTCAGCAAGGCTTGTTCTTCTATGTGCTTAGTTAATCTAGCTTTAATAATACTTTCTACCAGTTTTCCAGGGACAGAAGTTAAGCTAACTGGCCTGTAATTTCCGGGATCCCCTCTGGATCCCTTTTTGAAGATTGGCGTTACATTTGCCACTTTCCAGTCCTCAGGCACGGAGGAGGACCCGAGGGACAAGTTACATATTTTAGTTAGCAGATCAGCAATTTCACATTTGAGTTCTTTGGTTCTGAGGAGAAATGATGCTCTGCCCACAGCTGCCATCATTTCCCCCCAGGACTCTGTTTCCACTTCTACCAGTAGGTTTGACTCTCCCTAATATCACAACCTTCACCCCCCCACTCCCAAAATACCACTGAAAGCAGTCCACAAAAGTATGCTTATATGGGGCCAGCCCTAGTCCAAGATGCTTTCTCACTAAAAGGTAATCCCAGTAGCTTGTATCCAACATAACGCTAAGTCAGGGGTCCCATCAGCACAAGGATCATCACTAGCTCAAAGGACGTCCACCCTCTCTTCCCCCCCATACAACCGCTAAATCTGTTCTAAGGGTTCTAGAGCAAGTTTGGGGAGGGCATGGGGCACATGGGGAGGGGAGAGGAGAGGGGGAGAGCCCTGCTGTGCTAGCAGTAATTTTTGTGCTGATGGGACACATTAATTGAATGCCACCGGTGCACAGTATCCTTAGAAACCACATTTGCTTTCTTTAGAAGCCCTGTTCCTCTATCACAGATGTATGCGATAAGCTGTTATTTTGTTTCAGTGAGGGAATATTAACTTTGCACATGTTTAGAGGTAGTCTCATTATTTCACACAGTCTGAGACTGACAACTGAGGTTGGCTTACATTACGACTTGCTCATGGCATATTTAGGTACTGTCGTATATTAGCAAGACCGCATAAAGCAAAACACTGTTCCTAATCTTGATGGCAGCGCAAAGCTCAGGCACTGTGCGATAGGAGGGGAAAGAGGCAGGAACCGAAGGTGAATACAATCCAAAAGTAACACATTTACACATAGTCATTTTTATTGTTATAAATGCTCTCTCATTTGTTTAGATGATAATGGTGTCAACAAACCTCTATCAAAAGGACCATTTCCCAGGGCTAATAAGAATTAAATGTGGTAGAAAATCCTGTGTATACAGCTATCACTTTCAATAAAAACATCTTGTGAAGTTTAAACACAGATGATACTAGGGGAAAGGAACAAGTTGGGCTGATAGGTTCCCCACCACCACCTCAGATATTGTTGTTGCTCTGATTATTATATATTAAAGCATTTACACTTTCCTAGACATTTCCTGAAGCATTTTGTTGTCTTAATCTTTGCAAGAAACATGACAACATTTAAATTTCTATGCAATTAGATTTGACTTAATTGTGACCATTGCCTAATGCCACCCTGTTTTACCTGCTGTGGGTCATAAATAGCCACCAAGCTCATCATTTCATAAAGAGTTGTTTTTCTACCTGATGTTCGCTATGTCCAGAATGTTAATAGCTACTATAGCAGAATATGAATAGGCTTGGTGGAGCCACTTGAAATATAGAAAAATGGCCCAGACATTAAAAAAGATAAAAGGGAAAAGGGCAGTAATGAATTTAGAGGAAAATGAACATTAATGGCACTAACATTACTCATGTTCCACATAACAAATTATTGGAAGTCTGTCAAGCACACCAAATTACCTACTCATCTGCTGTTGTGGAGCCCTTTGGAGCCATCCAAAACCAGCAAAAGCAAGACAATTTGAGCTAATTTTACTATTTATAACAATAGAACAGACCATTAAGATAAATTAATGTCATTATCAAGTTTCTATGAAAATGACAAATACCGCTATTTCGAGCAGCTTTAGAAGCTGTTGACTATAATGAAATCTGCTCTAGAGGTACTAAAAAGAAACACTCCATGTAATTATTTTCTAGTAGCTTGTTTGTTTCCTTCCCATTCATTTGGCTTTCACCACAATTAGTTCTGTACACAATATGTGGTAACTAAACAGTCAACACTATGCAGCATTAGGACTAATTGGGCAATTAGGAGGCAGTTCCCACCCTTTTAAGCCCTAAAGAGAGTGAGGAGTAAACATTGCCCAAGCAACAATGACAGCACCACACAGGCCAAGATTGCCCAAGTTTAAGGGAATACAAAGTGGGACAAGGAACAAAGTGCAAATCAAATGTTCCACCTGAAGCAACACACATATGAAATGCTTTATTAAATGATCTAATTGATCACACACACACGAGAGAGCACTGTGGCAAACATATTTGCCAAAACAGCAAGTCTGTCGTAAGATATTGGTACAGTAGCTTTGAGGTTCTTCTTAGGTCACAAGGTACATCAAGGATATGCATCATCTAAAGCTGAGGGTCAAGGGGACACACAATGTCTCATGTGCTCTGCAAGGAAAGATTGCCATTATGGCCTGGGAAGTTGAGGTCAAAGAAGTCCTCTAAGAGTCTCGGACTTGGACCAAACGGATCTCAACACATAGATTCAAGTGGACTATAATTGTTTCCAGAGGAGAGTGACTTCCAACTGTGGGGATAGGATTGTCCACCTATCTATATTTTATAGATGTGACCAGAAATAATGTGTTATGTCAGGTCATCATCACTGAAGTCAGATAGCTTCATATGTTCCATCCATCCATCCATCCATCCATCCAGTATATTTATATCTTTCCTTTCGTCATGGAACTGAAGGTGTTGTACAGGGAGTTCCTAAGCAGTCTCCCATCCAGGTGCTGACCAGACCCAAAGCTGCTTACCTTCTGCAAGATGGCTTCATCACATGTTCTCTGGCAATACCTTCATATCCAAGGTAACTGAATGTGTGGAGGGGAGATTATGAGTGTTGGCCCTGACCAATGACTCCTGTCCATCTGGTGGCCCCACTCTAACTAGTAGTGGTAAAGCACCTTTCTCTGCCATGTAGAATGTAATGTTGGAATATATGAGGTTCAACTCCAACTTGGTGGGTTGAGGCTGCATGGGGTTAATAAGGGTAGCTAGAGAGAGCTAGACCTCTTGCTGGTTAAGGCTATACCTATCCCTTTGATCCTGCCGTCTCTTCCCTTCCTGCTAGACTGATAAGCAAAGGAATGTTGAATCCCAGTTCCTTCCCGCCTCTCTCAGTTCTTCTCTTTCTCTCAGGAGGGGAGCAGACATCTTCTCTTTGTCTCTCCTCTCAACCAGGATGAGGACGAGTACTGGGACCAGTGCTCGTTTCTCCAGCATAGACCAGTTAAGCTAGATATAGGACTCTTTCCGATCAAGCATGTACTTCCAGAATAAAGTTGTTGTTTCTTATTTTAAAGCTTAAAGTCTCTGTCTGACTAATTTGCAGGGAAGGTAGAATCTTAGCAAAGATTCAAACACACACACTAAGCTCGCTCAATACTCTCCGTTCCACATCGCATACGCAACTTTGCTACGCATCTCAATAGAGAGCAAATTCCGGCATGTAAGACCTAGGGATGGGATCCGTTGGCTGGTGCCACTTCGAAAGCATTCTGTTGACCTAACAGGCAGTATCGATTGAGGTGCGTTCTTTGTCTGCTATCCACTGCTTTTACCTGTCTGATTTTTTTTCTTCCCAAAAATATTGATATTGCTATTTTGAAAAGAAACATTGATATTTTGAAAGGAAACAGTTTTCCTTTCTATGGTCAGTTTTCATGTTAGCAAGCAGAAACAAGCTGTTTTCCTTTTGGAAAGGAAAGTTTCAGTGCCTTTCAGTGCATGCCTCCATTTCCCACCTCCTGCTCGGCAAGCCTAGAGTCGTTAATGTGGATGAAACTCTCTAGTCTTGCCTTTTAATCATTTAACTGGTTAATACTATAGAGATTAGAAGACAAGGCTAGAAAGTCTTCCCCACATTAAGGACTCTCTAGAGCAGCCTTTCCCAACCAGTGTGCCTCCAGATGTTGTTGGACCACAACTCCCATCTTTCCTGACCATTGGCAATGCTGGCTGAGGCTGATGGGAGTTGTGGTCCAACAACATCTGGAGGCACACTGGTTGGGAAAGGTTGCTCTAGTCTAGACACTCTCTAAGGCAGAGATTAAAAGGTAAGACCAGCCTTACAGCTAGCCTTACTAGCCTTATAGGCTTGGCTTGCTTCCTCCTGCTTGGATCTTGGATTATTTGAGTGAAGGGGGTGGGAGAGTGAGAGAGAGAGTAAGAGCTATACTGCTGTGCTGTGCTGTGCTGTGCTGTGCTGTGCTGTGAGTAAAATCAATAAAAGAACAATATATTCAAGAAGAAAAATCCGGTGTGAGGGGAAAGCTACTGAAATTTGGAGCAAACACCATTGTTCCACATAGATGGAGAATATGTAGACCATTGAAAAATCCAGTGCAAAATCCGAATTCAGCAGAATTCTCACTCATTCCTAGTAAAACCTGCTTCATTCAGTCCAGCTATGCAGTGAGCTATCCTTGGATATTTTAGTTTAATTCTGGCACTTACAAAACCACAGGTGTGATGTCTGCATGTACACCTTTGTTCAGAGTTTGCCTTGCAGGAGCACTACAAAATTGTCTGACACTGTGCTCACCTCAGATCGAGTGTCCCACCTGAAGGCCCTCTGCAACATCAGTGGTAGCGTGCCACATTTCTTGGCTTCTTTGTTTCAGATATAGTGCTGCCACCATTGCTCCAACAGTGTACTTCTCTTCTCCAGTTTGGAAGTTACTTCCTTTTTTGCTTTGATGTGCACAGGTTGGCAAAATGAGCATTTGTGGCATGTGGCATCACATGCTGGATGTGCTCTAGGCTTGTGAACATGTCCACATCCTCTGCATTGATTATTCTGTTCTATGCTGCCATCTTTTGGTGGATTGCTTTAGATAGGATCTTCCTTAGTCTAGGGCAGGCTTTCCCAACCAGTGTGCCTCTAGATGTTGTTGGACCACAACTCCCATCAGCCTCAGCCAGCATTGCCAATGGTCAGGAAAGATGGGAATTGTGGTCCAACAACATCTGGAGGCACACTGGTTGGGAAAGGCTGGTCTAGGGTATAGGCCTTCCTTGGGTGCTTTTCCTGCTGATCAATGGCATATATTTTCACTTCATTCAGATCTGTAGCCATTGCTTGTGTTTGAACTCTTGTCAGTGCTTGAGCCCCCAAAACATTAACAGCCTGGACAAATGCTAAGTTGGGAGTTAAGGAACCTCTCCTTTAACTTGTCATTTGTGTTACTACAACCTTCTTCCTTAGCGTGAGATCTTCTTTAGCTCCAAATTCACAATCTTGTACTTTTTCTCTTAGAAAGTTAGCTGTTCTTGCTGCCTCCCCAAACTTGTGTTACCACAAATGATACCTCTCCGATCCACACCCTTTTTGTTCCTGGTTCACAATAGTCTCTGAATACTTTTAGGGCTTTTGCAAGGATTTCATTTGCAGAATCTGCATGACTGTTCTGCATATTGTTATACATCCCCGTGCCCTATCTCCAATGCAATGGGGTATAAGAGTAATGTGAAATTCTTCAGGCTGAGAATTGGCTTTAATGACTGTGAGACAGATCTGAAGCTTCTGTTTCCACCTCCAGTCTTCTCCAGGGTTGCTCTGTTGCCATCAGGGCAGGACTTTAGAGCAGATGTCCATGGCCCAATTCAGCAGAATAAGCTGCATGGAACCCAGATACAGCAGGGCTGGCTTTCTGCATTTTGGAGTGAGGTAATACACTTTACCATCTAAAGCACCTTTGCCAACCTAGTGCCTTCTACAGCTGGCTCATTGTGCTGGCTGGGGCTGATGAGAGCTATAGTCCTCTCTATAACATCTGGAGGCCCCAGGCTGGTGAAGGCTGATCTAAAGAGCCATTACCATGTAGGATCAGTAAGTCCAGAATCTAAAATTATCTAACTGCATAACTGTAGACTTATCTCTTAAGCACAAGTTACTTAAACTGGTCTGTTTATTGCCATAGTGAATAGGGCTTGCAGACTTTAAATTATGGAATTTGCTGCCACCAACATAGGTGGCTTTAAAAGGAGATGAGACAAAATCATGAAGGTTAAGACTACCAATAGCTACTAGTCATGGTAGCTATATGTTGCTTCTAGGATCAGAGGCAATATGCCTTTGAATTCCAGTTGCTGGTGGTCACATGTGTGACAGAGCTATTGTGCTTCTGCTTGTGGGCTTCTGAGGGGCAGCCACTGTGGGAAACAAGATGCTGACCGAAATGGGCTTTTGGGCTGATCCAGCAAGACTATCCTTATTCTTACCCACTGAGAAAACTGCTGTAAATATATTGTGTCTACATTGTTATTTGTTTGTATGTGGGTTCACAGGATACAGCTACTCATGAAATTTGCAGAAAGTTTAGCCTCAGAGTCAGAAATCAGGCAGATGTATCAAGGCCTTGACAGAACAGCAACCTTAAGGAAACTACAGTAGAGCCTAGAACACTCTTTGCCAACCTGGTGCCCTCTAGATGTTTTGGATTACAATTCCCATTGGCTCCAGCCAGTTAATAGTCCAAAACATCTGCAGGGCACCAGGTTGGCAAAGACTGGCATGGAACATGGTCAACTGAGTCACACAATGAGTGGTAGACCCAGAGACTTTCAGGAGGGACTCCTTAAAGATATATTCCCCTTCGCCATGGGGAGGTGATGGGCTACCATGGAAGACAAGAGCAAGGCTATCTATGCCTTGTTCCTCACTCCCACTCCTCCCATGGACGGGTTCCTAGTTGTTCATCCGCCATGTCCACCGGCCTGTGTGTGCTGTTGTTTAACACTTGATCGGTACACAATAAGACCACAAGACCAATAAGATCTTATAAGATAAGATTTGATCATGGATGAGGGTGCCGATGGTGTGCATGACTGAGACCCAGATGGGTGAGCTGGGAAGAGTTGACCTGACCCAGCTTTGCCTACCTGTATACTTGGTGTAACACCAGCACACGCTGCAGGGATGGGGGGGAGGGTTTGCTGTGGTGCATAAAACTTCTCTCTCTGCCACCAGGAAAGCACTCTGTCTTGGAGCTGGCTGTCAGGGCCTGCACCTGGTGTCAGGTCAAGGAGACAGTAAACTAGAGTTGCTGCTGGTGTTCCATCCACCCTGCTGCCCAGCAGCTTATCTGACTGAGCTGGCAGAGGCCATCTCTACTGTGGTATGGAAGGTGCCCAGGATGATGATTTCAATGTCCATGCTGAGGCTGCCTCTAGTGTTTCGGCTTGGGACTTTATGGACTCCATGATGACCACAGGACCCTCTCAAGTTGTCACCGGTCCAACACACAGGGCAGGGCACACCCATTTGGGTTTCGCTCCTGATGGAGGAAAGGGTGGTCTGGAGATGGGGGAGGATGGATGTCATCCCATTTTCATGGTCAGACCACTTCCTGGAGAAGTTTAGATTTATGGTCCGCCCCCAGAGACTAACGGAATCCATTAGATTCCTGAACACCCAAGGGGAGTTTCCAGAAGATACAGCAGGTGACCCTGTTGAAGCCCTTGTTATGCTGTGGAACAATGATACGCATTGAGCTCTTAATATGGCTGCCCCTGAGGGCCTGTCTGTCATTGTGGAGCCCAGTTTACACCTTGGTACATCAGTGAACTAATGACAATGAAACAGGCTGGACAACAGCTAGTGGCGAAATATGTGCTGTGAGGCTGATTGGGTGAGGGCAGCGAAGAAGGCCCATTTCTCTATCTCCATCACAGTCTCAAGCAGCTGTCCAGTGGAGCTTTTCCATATTGATGTCTGTTAACATCAAGTCCAGAAAATGGAGCTTTAGACCCTTTCGAAGCCCACTGTGAATTGTTTGCAAGGCAAATTGAGGGTAAAGCTTGCCTCTGTAGCAATCTTACCCATCTACATCTACTGTAGTTCCCAGTGAGGTGTCCAGTGTAACATCTGCAGCAACTTCTTGGGATCAGTTTCAGTTGATGTGGCCTGATGACGTGGACAAGGTGCTTGCAACAATGTGGTCAGCAGTGTGTCCTCTCAACCCTTGCCCTTATTAAAGCTTGCCAAAGGAGTATTAATGAGTGGATCAAGGTGTGGTCAATGTGTCTTTGCAAGAGGGAGTGGTGCCAGCCACCCTGAAAGAGGAGGTGATCTGACCACTCCTGAAAAAACCAACCCTGGACCCCTTCGTTTATGAAAACTACCGGCCGGTCGCAAATACCTCCTTTTTAGGGAAGGTGATCAAGAGGGCTGTGGCGCAACAATTGCAAGTACTCTTGGATGACATACATTATCTTGACCCATTCCAGTCTGGGTTCAGTCCTGGTTATGGGACTGAATTGGCCCTGGTCACTTTGATGGATGACCTTTATCGGGAGAAGGACAGGGGGAGTGTGACCCGTTTTCTTACTTGATCTCTCAGCGGCTTTCAATACCATTGATCATGGTATCCTTCTGAGCCAACTTGGTGGGATGGGTACCGGCAACACTGTTTTACAGTGGTTCCGATCCTATTTCCAGGGTCATTTTCAGAGAATAGCATTGGGTGATTGCTTTCTGGCCCTCTGGCAGTTGTTTTCTGGGTGCCGCAGGGTACCATCTTGTCCCCCATGCTGTTTAACTTCTAAATGAAGCCCTTGGGCGCAGTCATCAGGAAATTTGGGGCAAGGTGTCAGCAGTACGCTGACGACACTCAACTGTATTTCTCTGTAACATCTGAATAGGGAGGGGCAGTGCAAGCCCTGGACCAGTGCCTGGACTCAGTGCCTGGACTCAGTGGTAGACTGGATGAGGGCCAATAAACTGACTCTGAATCATAGCAAGACGGATGCACTGTGGGTTGGTGGTTCTCAAGTTTGGATAATTGGTCAATTGCTTGCTTTGGATGGGGTCGTACTCCCTCTGTGTCAGGATGCAGGATTGGGGCCCTGAGGTTTCAGAAGATGAGGAGAGAGAGGGAATCATTTGGCCAGAGTTGTAGGAAGAAGAAGCAGGAGAGGAGGGGGAGGAAATCCGAGAGATAGAACTGTCTAGCAGCAAAGGCCTTGAAAGTCTCACAGACACCAGCCCTTCCCTGGAAGTTCCCACGCATCCTCCCCCTTCGAGTTCAGAGCAGTTGGAGAAGGAGGGAGGGCCTCCTGAGTCAGGGAAAAGCAAAGAGAAACTGCCAGATGCCCCCCCCGCTTTCCCCCATACCTGAGTCAGAGTTTTCAGAAGGGGAGGGGGCGTGCTTCCCCCTTCCCCGCGTACCAGAAGACAGCTAAAGCGAAGGCAAAGGAGGGAGGAGAGGAGGGCGGTGGATGAGAGCATGTTGAGGCGGAGTGAGAGAATTCGCGCCCTTTTTCACCCTTCTTAAAAGACAGGAGAGATAGTGGCTCCTTGTTCTGTCAACTCTCTTGTATGTCGCAGGATATGTTTTGTAGTGCAACTTCATGAGAAGACGTAGTTTGTGTCTGGATATTACTTTAATAAAGACTGAATTGCTTTCACCAACTGGCCTGGTTCCTGAGTCCCATCCTGGATACGACACTCTGAAAGAGTAGGTTTGAAGTCTGGGGGTGCTCCTGGATCCATCTTTGTCACTAGAGGCCCAAGTGACCTCAGTGGCTAAGAGTGCCTTTTACCAGCTTCAGCAGGGAAGACAGCTGAAGCTGTTTCTGGACCGGGATAGCCTGACCACTGTTGTCCATGCACTAGTAACCTCCAGGCTCGATTACTGCAATGTGCTCTATGTGGGGCTACCCTTAAGGTTGGTCCAGAAGCTACAGCTGATGCAAAATGTGGCAGTGTGACTGCTCACTGGGGCGTGGTATCACCAACATGTCAACCCCTCCTCCTGCTGAAAGAATTGCACTGGCTGCCCATTAGCTGCCGGGTCAAGTTCAGGGTTCTAGTTTTGGTATACAGCTTGGGACCAGAATATTTGAAAGATCGTCTTACCCCTTATATACCCAATCTATCACTGCACTCTGCAGGGGAGGGCCTCCTGCAGATACCATCCCCATACAACATAGGAAGCAGACCTTGAGTGTTGTGGCACCAACACTTTGGAATTGCCTCCCCTTAAATATTAAACAGGTGCCATCTCTGTTGCCTTTTTGGCACCTATTGAAGACCTTCCTCTTTCAACAAGCCTTTTAAGTACAGGCCTTATCCCAGTCTGCATCTGTGGTGGAATTGCTTTTTAAGATTTTTTGAAGTTGTTTTTAAAAGATGTTTTTAAGATGTTTTGTTCTAACATGTTTTTAAATATGTTTTGTTTTAATAAGTTTGAAAGTCTTTTGTTTTTTAAGAAATTTTAAAGTGCTTTTATTGTTTTTGTTTCCCACAGTGGGTTCATTTTGGGAGGAAGGGCGGGTATAAATTTAATAAATAAATAAAATCACACTTGGGGCTCAGGGGACTCTCTTATGGCAGGAGACAATCAGTGGAAATTTGTCATGTTTCTTTGCAAGCAAAGTGATTTCTGCTTGCACAACCTAGAGCATCTTTGAATTGAAGCCACAGTCACTGCAAGTACAGACCCAGATACACATTTTGGGAGAACCTGGGCAATATGCCTGCAATGGATCCCCCACTAGAATCTGGTTCCTTTGTTGGTTCCTGTCCTCTGTGGCTTACTAGCTGGCAGGCTAACATCCAGCCTTTCTGCCTGGCAGTGGTGCTCATCTACGCTTTGGGTCCGTATGCCAGCACAGAACTCTGGGCTCACTGGTGCCAGCATGCTAATTATGCCAGCGCCAGCCCTGACATTTATATGTCAGATGTGGAACTAACATAATTAAGGTATCAGTGCTGTTGGCAAGCTGCTGGCTGCAAAGCCCAGGAGATGTTCTATTCCTGTATTGACTATTAGATTTTAAAATGGCTTCAGTATGGTTTACTTTGTAGTTTAAGCAAGGAGGCTGCTGGAGGCCTGTGTGATGGAAATTGGTCACCTTAGCAGAGCTGATGTCGCAAGTTGTGTGTACAGGACATAGCTTGGGCAATGCAATCCAACTGAGCCAACCTTGCAATACAATGCCCCCTCTGGAGATGGGCCCATCACTCAAGAGTCTAAATTTAATCATGCTAAGGAGCAACTAACACAACTGGTGTCCATAAATGAAACTAAGAATATCCTGTTGAGGTGAGGACCCGTTCCATCCTGCCATGAAGTGCTGCAGACCTATACTAGGTATAGGAAAGGAAAAGCTACCCAGAAATGATGTCTTCCTATAGATACAATTAATTTTGGAATATGCTTTGAAGCTTTTGTTTAGGAGTGTTTCAAAAAGTATTTACTGTTAATAAAGAGTCTGCAGTTATATAAGTATTTATGTATTAGGGTTGCCAGGTTCATGGCCTGAGACTGACCCTGTACCTTTAGGAGAAAAGAAAGTCAGCCACGTGCAGGTATTCTTGCAACACTGTAATGGGAAAAACCACAAGGCGGAATTCTCCCTTCCCCCTGCACAACTTTTAAAGATGCAGAAGACATCCTGGTTGCCAGGCCCAGCCTCCAAGGGGTCTTTGGTATCTTTCAAAGTTGTGCAGGGGGGAGGGAGAATTCCACCTTGTGGTTTTTCCCATTACAGAGTTGCAAGAACACCTGCACTTGGCTGACTTTCTCTTCTCCTAAAGATTCAGGATCAGTCTCAGGCCATGAACCTGGCAACCCTATTTATGACCCATTTGCATCTACCTGCTTAAACAGCAGTAGCTGGGGGTGCTGTATTGCAGAGGTTCTGCTCCTACCTGCAGGGCCACACAGGGTAGGTGCCGCCACACTAAAGGTCAGTTTCCTACATTGTGCAGAACAAACCTCCTGATAAGATGGTATCTGCAACAGGCCCTCACCTGCAGAGCAAGTGATCGACTGAGTATATAAGGGATAAGATGGTCTTTCAGGTATCCTGGTAAACTTCTCAGGGCTATCATCACCTCCAGTTCCTCTTCCTTCTTCCCACAATTCTCTCTCTATCTTTTGAATTCAGCTAGGCTTTCCTATCTATGTGGACTTCCTTAATAAAATGAGTTTATTTTGTTTAAGATAAACACCACTCTCTTTCATATTCTTTTATATCTCCAATGAACTCTGCTGCATAAAGCAACTCTCTTCAGGTCTTACAGCCAAAATTACTCTGATTGGTTCCGCTTGCTGGAATCACTTTGGTGCCTGAAATCACTTTCAGATGATTCCCCCCCCCCCGTTATTTCTCCACTGCCTCCAATCTCCCGCTTCCTGGATCCTCCCACCTGGTGAAGTGGAGACCTTTGGTGCAGCTCCTCAACAGTCCTTTTCCAGGCTTTCCTAGAGTTCCTGCTCCACTGGGTCCCTGCCTGGTGAAGTGACAATCCTTGTTCCAGTTGTTAAAAAAAGTCCATTCCAGGGCTGCTGTTTGCCTCCTTTCCTTGTTGTCCCTGCTTGACCCAGGAGTTTCAATGCACCCAGTTTTATTGCCCATTGGGACTAGGAAAGATAACTTTTGCTCTCTGTCCTATCTTCTGGAGGTCCTTTCCCTACAAATTGTAGCCTCCACATCAGCTCCCTCTTCTTGTCTGTGTGTGTGTGACTGTGTTCTAGACAAGTGCTGGTCCTTCCCTAAGCTAGCCTTTTACTAGCCACATTTTACTAGCACCAAAGGTAAGGGGAACTCGTCCCAGACAAGTTGTGTCTGTGCCTTGTTCCGGTTCTCCTCACATCCGCAGGATTGCTGGTTGTGCTGTCAGTCAGCTCTCAGATCTCCAGGTGCTGCTTTTAAATGCCAGGTCGGCCCTTAATAAAACTCCCCTTATCCACGATCTGATTGTGGAGAAGGATGCTGATCTTGTGTGTATTACTGAGACCTGGGTGGGTGAACTGGGAGGGGTTGCTCTTTCCCAGCTTTGCCCACCTGGGTATTCGGTGCAGCACTGTGGTAGATCTGAGGGCCGGGGAGGTGGGGTTGCTGTGGTCTATAGGAGTTATTTCTCTCTCACCAAACACCCTGTACAGGTGGCGACTGGTTTGGAGTGTCTTCATCTTGTGCTGGGCCAAGGAGACAGACTGGGAATACTGTTGGTGTACCGCCCACCTTGCTGCCCAACGGCTTCCCTAGCTGAGCTGACAGAGATAGTCTCGGAGGTATTGTTGAGGTCCCCCAGACTTGTGGTACTGGGGGATATCAACATTCATGCCGAGGCTGTCTTGTCTGGGGCGGCTCAGGACTTCATGGCCTCCATGACAACCATGGGGCTGTCTCAAATTGTTACTGGCCCGACGCATGTATCAGGACATACTCTTGATTTGATCTTCGCCACCGGTCATGGAGATGGTGATCTGAGGGTGGGGTATTTTTCATCTACTCCATTGTCATGGACAGATCACCGCTTGCTGAGCTTTAGACTCATGACAGCCCTTTCCCTCTGCAGAGGTGGGGGACCTATTAAGTTGGTCCGCTCCCGGAGGCTTATGGATCCTGTTGTTTTCCAGAACGCTCTGGGAGTTTTTCCGGCTGATAGGACTGGTGCTCCTGTCGAGGCCATGGTCGATCTGTGGAATACGGAGATGACCCGGGCCATTGACATGATCGCTCCCGCGCGCCCCCTTCGGTGCAGAGCTCATACAGCACCGTGGTATACCCCGGAGCTGAGAGTGATGAAGCAAGAGAGAAGGAGGCTAGAGTGCAGGTGGAGGCGAACTCCTGACGGATGTAATCATTCTTTGGTAAGTGCTTCCACTAAGTTGTATGTAAAAGCGGTTAGGATGGCAAAAAAGTCTTATTTTGCTGCCACCATCAGATCATCCCTCTGCCGCCCAGTGGAGCTTTTTAGGGTGGTACGAGGGCTTTTACATTCTGGCCCTCATGATACCAAGGAAACATCGGAAGCCCGCTGCAACGAATTTGCGGAGCACTTCCAGGACAAGATTGCATGCATCCGTCGGGACTTAGACTCTGATGTTATGACAGATGATTCCATTGAAGTGTCCAGAACACGGTCTTGTCCTTCATTGTTGGATGAATTTCAGTTGGTGCAGTTCGAGGAAGTGGACAAAGTGTTTGGAATGGTGCGGGCGACCACGTCTGCTCCGGACCCTTGCCCATCTTGGCTGGTGAAGGCCGGCAGGGCTGTGACCACCGGCTGGGCCAAAGAGGTGATAAACGCCTCCTTGAGAGAGGGAGTAGTCCCTGGTAGTCTCAAGGAGGCAGTAGTGAGACCTCTTTTAAAGAAACCCTCTTTGGACCCAGATGTTTTGAACAACTATAGACCGGTGGCTAATGTCCCTTTTTTGGGCAAGGTCTTGGAGCGGGTGGTCGCCGGCCAGCTCCAGGCGCTTTTGGATGAAACCGATTATCTGGATCTGTTTCAATCCGGTTTTAGGTCTGGTTTTGGCACTGAAACAGCCTTGGTCGCCCTGTATGATGACCTTTGTCGGGAGAGGGACAGGGGGAGTGTGACCCTGTTGATTCTCCTTGATCTCTCAGTGGCGTTTGATACCATCGACCATGGTATCCTTCTGGGGAGGCTCGCGGAGCTGGGAGTTGGGGGCACTGCTTGGCAGTGGCTCTGCTCCTACTTGGTGGATCATCGCCAAAAGGTAGTGCTTGGGGAACACTGCTCGACACCCTGGACTCTCCATTGTGGAGTCCCTCAGGGGTCGGTTCTGTCCCCCATGCTTTTTAACATCTACATGCAGCCTCTGGGTGCGGTCATCAGGAGTTTTGGAGTGCGTTGTCATCAGTACGCTGATGACACGCAGCTCTACTTCTCCTTTTCACCTTCTTCAGGTGAGGCTGTTGATGTGCTGAACCGTTGCTTGACCGCGATAATGGACTGGATGAGAGCTAATAAACTGAAACTCAATCCAGACAAGACCGAGGTACTGTTGGTGAGCCCTTTACCTGCCCAGATGGTGGATGTTCATCCTGTTCTAGATGGGGTTACACTCCCCTTGAAGGAACAGGTTCGTAGTTTGGGGGTCCTTTTTGACCCTTCCTTGTCGCTTGAGGCTCAGGTGGCCTTGGTGGCACGGAATGTGTTTTACCATCTTCGTCTAGTAGCCCAACTACGCCCCTATCTGGACAGTGACGATCTCGCCTCAGTTGTTCACGCTCTGGTAACTTCTAGATTGGACTACTGTGATGCGCTCTACGTAGGGCTGCCCTTGAAGACTGTTCGGAAACTCCAGCTAGTGCAAAATGCGGCAGCCAGGCTGTTGACGAGGACCCATCGGTCTGCGCATATAACACCTGTCCTGGCCCGCCTGCACTGGCTACCCATCTGTTTCCGAGCTAGATTCAAGGTGCTGGTTTTGACCTATAAAGCCTTATACGGTGTGGGACCGCAATACCTTGTGGAACGCCTCTCCTGCTATGAACCTACCCGTCCACTTCGTTCAGTATCTAAGGCCCTCCTCCGGGTACCAACTCATCAGGAAGCCCGGAGGATTGTTGTTAGATCTAGGGCCTTTTCTGTGGTGGCCCCCGAACTCTGGAACAGCTTACCTGAGGAGATACGCCTGGCGCCTACTGTACTTTCTTTTAGGCACCAGGTTAAGACCTGGCTATACTCCCAGGCATTTTAATGTTTAATGTTTTCATGTTTAACGTTGTTAGTTAACTTGCTGTTATGTGTTATTGATGTTATTATACTATTGTATTTTAATCCTGTTTGTACACTGCCCAGAGAGCTATTAGCTATGGGCGGTCTAAAAATGAAACGAAATAAAATAAGTAAAATAAATAAATATTCACAGTTTCACACCATGCACTTTTATTCCACTTTAAAGAGTCATTGCTTCCCCCAAAGAATCATGGGAAGTATAGTTTGTGAAGGGTGCTGAGTAGGGATGGGATTTGCCCCCCTCCAATCCACTCTGCCCCCCTCACTCTGGGCCTCATGGAGAAGGAGGAGGCAGGAAAGAAGGGACCCTCCCCAGATGGAAGGATAGAGCAGCTGTGGAGGAAGAAAAGGAAGAAGAGGAGCCACACCATGGGACAAGCAAGAGCCTGCAGGCTAGGATGGGCTTAATTCTGATTGCGGGGTGGTGGTGGTGGAATTATTTGGACATTTGCCCATTGCAGCCTGCTGCTTTTCCCATAGTATGGCAGTTTTTCCTGCTGTTCCTCTGCAGCCTGGCCCGGCTGAGGAGACTTTTGCCAGGGCTGCCGCTGTGTCCTTCCAACTGGGGAGGGCCCTGTTATGGGCCAAGCCCTATATTGGCTTTTATCTGCTTTATATTGCTGTTATTGCTCACATAAGAGGCTGTCATTTTATTATTGTTATATTTACTTGTTTCAGAGAGCAGTCTCTCCCCCTCCCGTATAAGTAGTGAATCTTTCCTTAGATTCAGTTGACTGAGTATATAGAGATAACATTTCTGGGCAGGCAGGCAGCGCTCACACATTGTCTTGTAAACATAAGGTAACACACAGTCTAGGCAGCAGATGGAAGTCCGTATAAGGCAAAGGATTGTTGTGACTTTCGGGGAATGCAGGATAGTGGATTCAGGATCCCTTTTAGGTATTTGAGAATTGGATCGAGCAACCAGGTTGACAAACTAGATAGAGGAACCAGATTCACTAGAATGCATACAATTTGATAAGAAAACATATAAAAAATCATACCACTTGAAGTACTGGACCAGTCGTTTTCTGGAGACTTAGTCAAAGAACTGCAGATGTGATGTATTCCATCCATGTCATCTGATGGTAAGAAGTATTATTGTATGTATTTCCAATTACTTTGTAACTCTGACTCCACTTTGTCCATTAATATATTGGAACCTAAGAGATTTTGTACCTTCAAGATTTTATACTTTGATGTTAAGTGAATGTATACAAACGCCTTCATGGTGATTTTGTATTCTAATTTTCTGTTTCTGTTATGATGAGTAGAGCCACCTAGAGTGCATTTAATCGCATCAGTGTGCAAAACATGAATAAATACCATATTATAAGAACATTCTGCTGTGTGACTCCCCATTTAATATCCTGATACCTTCCAAGACCCAAGAATCCTTGGGGGGGGTGTTTTCCAGCGATTAAACCCGCCTAGTCAGACGACTGCTGTTGGAAACCTGTGAACTTAGGCAACCTAGCATCTAACATATAAGGACTCTGAGTAGATATAGGTAAGGGGAGCAAGAACCCTTGATCACAAGACAGGGGCTGACCTTGTCGGTTTCAGCTCCTTCTCTCCTGCCTCCTCCTTCTCCGTGATGCTGGAGGTGAGTAGGGCGGATCGGGAGGGGGGGAAATCCCATCCCTAGTGCTGAGAGTTGTTAGAAGATTCCTGTTCCCCTCACAGAGTGACAATTCTGAGTTCTCTGGAAAGAGGGACTGACTGTTACATCCCTCTGAAAACTGTAGCTCTGTAAGGGGAATAGGGTTTTTCGAACAACACCCTTTACAAACTATACTTCCCAGGATTCTTCTGGGGAAGCCATGGCTGTTTAAAGTGGAATGATAATGGAATAAATGTAGTGTGAGTGTGCCCTGTTCATACCAGCTGTGCATGAATGAGGCCTACTCTGCAACATGAGCAAAGAGAGAAAGAGCAGACTGGAGTGTCCCTCTCAGCAGCATACCTTTCCTTCATCACCACCCCACCTTACAACTATCCCTCCTCCTCCTCCTCCTCCTGTTATGCCTTGTGTGCTTCTTTGATTCTTGTGTGTGTGTGTGTTTTGTTCATGTATTAGTATCGTCATGCTTATAATAATAATAATACAATTTTATTTGTTAGTCGCCTATCTGTCCGAATTAACGGACACTCTAGGCGACTTACAACAGCATAACAAAATACAATATACAATCCAAAACACATTCATCAATTAATAACATCAAAACATCAATTAATTAATCAAAAACCTAGTCTAATCCACCCCAAAGACTCTGTAGGCCTGCCTGAATAGCCAGGTCTTTAACGCTCGGCGGAAAGTCATCAGGGAGGAGAATTATTGCTTAGAATTATTTAGCTAATTTTCTCAAACCAAAGAAGTGTGTGTGTGTGAGAGAGACACACACAGAGAGAGTATATATCGTTGCTGAGTGATCCCCATTGTCATAATAGATGTGCTTAATTTTCCTAAGCTATTCCCCATTGCTGTATTAAATATGTATATTTTGATTATGTTTTCAATAAACATTATCCCCGTTTTAAGACCTGTGTATCTGTAAGCTACTGAATAAATCTGCCATGATGTGCTACTGTCTAAGGATCCCAATTTAACAAGACTCTTAAAATGCATGCATGTGAATCACTTGTCTACCAAGGAGGTTCACTATGCTAGAAAATGCATTCATACAGGCCCAGAGACCTAGTGAGTGCTGCTGCTGGGCTCCCCCCCCCCCCGTTACTACTGGCTGTCATTGTACATAGGCAGGTGATTGGCAACCAGCTACTGGCTGTTCCGCAATGGCAGCAAGAGTTCTGGCAGCAGTGGCTGCCATCCTGCAATGGGAATGGCCCTAGCAGAGCTCTGGGACCCTAGCACTTCCCTGAGTAACTGCCCGGCTCGAAGTCGAGAGACTCATCAGTCTCAGGCATGGCTGTGTGTGTTTTTATTAAAGTTACAGTTACATTAAAACACTTTGGCCTTACTAACTCGGAATAAGCATGACTTTGCAGCGCTACAGTGTTGACTCAACAAGGAAACCCTCCTCTGTGTCCACTTAAGTAGGCTTGGCTTTCGCACGTAAACATTGGCTCCTCCTCAATGACGGTTGAATCTCCTCTTCTGTTATCGCCACGCACAGGGCAAAGAAGGCTGGCTCTTAGCTTCCCCCTCCAAGAGTTGTGGGTGGTTGGCTTGCTTGACCGTGGGAATCTGCGGGGCGCCCAGCTGGGAAATGTCAGGTGACACAGGCAGTACTTCTGATGCAGGGGTAGGAGCTGGAGGCGTCTCCAATGGAGCAGTCTCTGACAGTTCTGGTTGTGCCTCAGCGGGGGGGGTGGTCAGAATCAGGGGGAGTTGGGTTGTCAGTGACTGGGGTGTGCGCACTCTGTGTTCCAACCCTGCTGCTTGCCCCCTCCCCCAGTTCATCTTCCCAGTCCTCCAACTCAGAGTCTGTCGTCTCGAAGCCTCCCCTCCCAGCCTGGGACACAACAGTAACTGGGTGTGACCATAAGATGCACAGATCTGTTCACACATTTCTTGACTTGCCTTGTGTGTAAGGAGAGGGGGGGGGAGAGAGAGAGGGAAACAGAAGATGCATGTTTATGTGTGTCTATAGTTAGGAGTGTACCTCCGAGTACACTGAATGGAGAAGTTTGTAGTTCATAGCTGTGTTTTTCAGGTTTGATCCCTGGCATCTCCAGATAGCGCTGGGAGAGACCCCTGCCTGAAATCAGTGTAGTCAGTGTAGACAGTACTGGACTAAATGGACTAATGGTGTGACTCAATACAAAGGCAGTTTTCTGTGTTCCTATGAATACCAAATGCTAAGCCTAACCAACAACGGATGGCAATTATCTTCTTGCCCTGCTCTGTGAGCTTCTAGGGATGTCTGGCTAGCCCTAGTTAAAAGAGAGAATGCCATTTTGTGTTATGCCACACAGCCCACATCAGCCATTTTGTGTTACGTCATGCCCCCCCCCCATGGCAGCCATTTTGTGGCTTGTGTCCACAGCACTTTCTTAACATTCCAGAATGTTTCCACTTGCCCAAAAGTATTGGAGACTCCTGTTTTTAATAAATAAATAAATAAACAAACAGGCATGTATCCACCCACTTCCCAGACTTTAGAAGCTGGACAGCCATGATCTAGATGACTCAAGTGGGTTAGCCCAGAGTAGACCACTCATTAGAGGGAAGGCAAAATATCCAAAGCTCACTGGCCAATCAGACCTGGAGAAAAATCTATTTCCAGACCCAAATATGAAAAATGGTACAACTGTCTTTCCCTTCCTTATGGTGAATTCATGTCATTCTCTATTATAATCAGCAGCAGCTGCTCCAGTGACCAGAGTATCTTAGCCTAGCCAGTGTTCCTCTGATCAGTTCAGCCAGTGTTAAAGTTAATGAAAGCCAATTAGTATGTGAAAGCTCTATCAAACATTTCAGGGCATTTTATTAGTACTATTAGTCAGAGATTTTCTGTGTCAGGAGATTTGACTTTTTTGTTAATTAGACCTTTATGAGAGAATATCAAATTCAATGAGCCATTTAGTAATTTATTATAAAATAAAGAGACTGTGGACCAAGCTGAGCTCTAGGTGCCTAAGTGAATCTGTGATGGAGAAACACCCCCCCCAGCAGCTGCCATCCTTTTATACCAGGCCTGAATTTAGCCCCTCAGGTTGGCAATGGTTTTAATTTATGCATTAATCTGGGAAGGCCTGGATGTTTTTCAGTGGCTTTCAGGTACAACCTGGTGCTATTTTTAAAAAGCAAAAAATACTGAAACAGGACACCTGCATCATAGCTTCAAGGGTGTTACGGTGCATTTTCTGCTGGCTGGTTGTTTCTGTTTGTTAAAAAGACCAGGAGAAGTCCAGCATCTTGTTCTCCACCAGATGCCTGTGGGAAACCCGCAAGCATGAGCTGAGCTAAACTGCACTTCCCCTACTAGTGATTTCCAGCAACTGGCATTCAGAGGCATACTGCCTCCCACAGTGGCTATCATAGCTATTGGCCTGAATTCGCCCAATCCCCCTTTAAAGCCAACCAAGTTGGCGGCCATTGTCACATCTTGCGGGAATTAATTCCAAAGTTAAACTATTTATTTTTAAAATTTATATCCCACCCTTCCTCCCAAACAGAGCCCACAGAGCCAACACTATGCACTGTGCAAAGAAGTGCTGTTCTTTTGTCTGTCCTGAATCTTCCAACATTCAGCTTCTTTGGATGACCCTAGGTCATGTCATCAGACAGGAAGAAAAAGCCTCCCAAGCCTGGCTTGGTTACCAGCCCTCAGTTCTGAACTCTGCTAATACTCTAAGGATGGAAACAGAATTTACTTATTATGTTTGTATCCCTCCCTCTCTTTCTTCCATGATGCAACTCAAAGCAGTATAGAGAGGGTTACGAAGCAGTATCCCCACTACGAACTTACCAGACCCAGACCTGCTTTAACTTTAGCACAAATGATGCATTATGCGCCGTCAGGCTATGCCGTGAGACCAGGATGCATTCCTGAAGCCAGCTGGATATGCTCACTCCTTATTAAGTTTCAGTGCCAGCCTAAACATTCATTGCATTTATGATATATATAGCAAAATATCAACAACTAGGGGAAGAGCTGATAATTATATGGACTCTAGCAGGTGGGAAGGCAGAAATTTAACCTTTCCCTCCTTCTAGCAAAAATCGCTCCTTTGAAACTGCCATTTGCATTGGGAGAGAAAACCCCTTCTCTTCCCAGTGCAAACAGCAGCTTCAAAGGAGTGATTTTGTTCGGAGCACAGGACCAATCTCACAGGTGGAACACAGCTATCCCCCCTCACACACACACACTTTTAAATGCACTTTGCACTGTCTGAATCCCACCCAATCTTTTACAGATATGTCACACTTTAAATACAAATCAGGTAGCCAGAAATGTAAGAAATTTAAATGAAGGAAAGAAACTAAAGAAGCACCAATGAGTTGTCCAATTTTTCAAAACAGTTGGGAAAGCATCAGACTTTTTACACTGACCCAAGACTGTTATTGCTCATTGTTCATTTTGCAGGGTTGTATCCAGTGCTGACTTTCATGGGAAGGGGAAGAGAAACATAAGAAGCTGATTTATACTGAGTCAGACCATTGGTCCATCTACCTCTGTATTGTCTACACTGACTGTCAGCTGCTCTCCAGGACTTCAGACAGGATTCTCTCCTAGCCCTACCTGGAGATGCCAGGGATTGAACCTGGGACCTTCTGTATGCAAGGCAGATGCTCTAATGTTGAGCTATGGCTCTTCCCCTTTTGAGGGAAAGAAGGAAAGTGGACCCATTTTATAAGTTTGTACCAGGCTTGGAGAAATTATGGTGGCCACTGAGTGAAGTGTAGATGCCCTGGAATTGTTGCCTTTTATGTGTAGTTAGTTTATGCAACTGGCAAGACATTAAAATCCTCAGTGCACTGATGGGTGGGAAGTGGGAATCTATGTTCGGAATGTTGCCATATGAGTCTTTTAGTAACTAACAATGCTCAAAGAATCCATTTATGCTTTTGTCCAGAAGTAAGTTTCCATGTTACGGGAATGTTTCCCACAAGTAGGTTCATGCTGGAATAAAGGAAAGATGTTTCTAGAACTAAAATGATCTTGAAACAGCTATTGTGCAACTCCATATTTTGTGTGACAATGTACTCACTGGGTTGCTGCATCTTACTCGGAAATATATTTCTTCATTATGTGTTTATTGCCCCTATCATGTTAGAAAATCACTTGCTGCTTAGCTGTGCTACTGAGGATGTTAAGATTGCTGCCAATTAGCAACTGGGTGAAGTTCAAGCTGGTTTTGGTGTATATGCAGTTTGGGACCAGGATACCTGAAAGATTGTCTCACTCATATACCCAGTCAGTCACTGTGAACTGTAGATGAGGGCCTCCTGCAGATACCATCTCATCAAGAAGTTCCACACAACATAGGAAATAGACCTTTAGTGTTGTGGCACCTACCCTTTCGGATTCACCACCCCTTAAATATGAGATAGGTGCTGTCTCTGTTGTCTTTTCAGTGCTTGTTGAAGATCTTCCTCTTTCAACAAGACTTTGAAGTAGAGACTTTTATCCCAGTCTGTACTGGAATTGTTTTTGGGATATTTTGTTTTAAAGATATTTTCATTGTTTTATCACTTGTTTGCTGCCCTGGGCTCCTTATGGGAGGAAAAAGAGATGATGATGACCACCACCATCATTATCATTTTATTAGCTTGAATACAAAGACCAATCAACCAATGATGAATTTGACTGATCCAGCTTTATCACAAAAGTGTCGTATTCATCCTCACATAATTCCCCATCCTACAACCTTCCATTTTCTTACACATGGTCCTTGCAATTTCACCCTTCTCCTGAAAAACTGACTTGAAAGGTTGTCACCACAGAGGAGGGCGAAGATCTCTTCTCAATCGTCCCAGAGTGCAGGACATGGAATAATGGGCTCAAGTTACAGGAAGCCAGATTTCAACTGAACATCAGCAAAAACTTCCTAACTGTTAGAGCAGTACGACAGTGGAACCAATGACCTAGGGAGGTGGTGGGCTCTCCAACATGGGAGGCCTTCAAGAGGCAGCCGGACAGCCACCTGTCGTCAGGTATTCTTTAATTTGTATTCCTGCATTGAGCAGGGGGCCTTATAGGACCCTCCCAACTCTACAATTCTGTGATTCTATTCTATGATTCTATGACTCTGGGTCTTGCTGCTTGAGACTTCGTATGCAATTAAACACAAACTCCCAGTCATGTAGACCTCTACACACACATATACCCCAAAACAAAAGAACAAAGGAAAAGGAAATCAAGGAAATAAAAATAGAGTAAAATAAGAGAAGGAAGTTGGTGGAGAAAGCAACCCCCCTCCATATTGCCTTCCTTTTTCAATGGCCCAACATTATCACTGCTAATTGTTCATTATACAAGGTTATATCCAACACTGCCATTCTGTTCACGCAACAGACTCCCGCTTGCACATTGTAACTTCCCCTCCTCTCCTCTATTCCGCAGCCCCCCTACACCTTTAAATTCTGCTCCAGAGAGTTGGGGGACACTCTGGAGCAGATTTTTGTGGTGTGCAGAGAGAGGAGAGGAAAGGGAATTTCTGTTGCAAGACAGGAACACTGCACAGCATTGGATGCAACCCATTGCATTTAGTGGCCGTTACTGTTACTGTTGTTGTTGTTATGTTTATTAAATCTGTAACCTGTTGTGAAAGCATTTGGGCTGTATGTGACAGACATTTTATGATGATATTTATGTTGCCTCTATAAGGGAGTGCTTTTTTTAAAAAATGTCCATGCAGATCTAGTCGATAGGATATTCAGTACAGAAAACTTCCATTTTAAAACATTGAGATTATAATCTTAATAAATGAAGCTCTTTCATGTAAATTATTTGGTGAGTGGGTGTTATCCTGTTCCCAAGAACAGGCATCTTTTTCTTACCATCTGTTAAGCTGTCTTTTTTTATTACATATCATGTACTTCCTTGATGGAAGTTAGTGCTATTTGGCTCTGAGCTCCTGGATTGATTTGGAATGACTCAAATACAAAGCCTGCGATCTGTCCATATCTAACATCACACTATCTTTTCCCTGCCATTGTGACTACAATATCTTAAATTCTGTGTATCAATAGGGCACTTGCCTATTCACTTAAAGAGAGATTATTAGGACGATAGTTTCATTGATTAACTTCCGTACCACTTAATGTCAAAATAAGCTTCTAAGTGGTTTACAATGGCACAAACATTAAAACATAAACATCCATAAGTAAAATTAAGTATGAAATAGTCCTATTAAAACATTGAAATTAGGGTAGTCATGCTTCCTGTTTTACAGAGGACAGTTCCCTATTTAAAGAGCTGTCAGAAGTCAGGAAGGGCTGTCCAGTCCAAGCCTGGCTTCAGGATAAAGAATCACCAATTAATCATCCTTATTACAGTTGGCAAACCTTCTAACCAGTTAGTAAGCCAGTCAAACAATCCAAGTTATGGGATACACAGAATATAACTTGCATGCAAAATATGCACACGGTTGCTCTTGATACATTGCACATCCCACAATTTTTTTCCCATCATATCTAAACTTTGCCCTGGTACTGTTGGCTAAACCTTTTTCCATTTTTTCTATGATTCAGTTATCTATATCAGCCAACAACAAAGCTACATAAAATGCTCAAGAATGACTCCCCTCTTAAGGGATTAACAAGGAAGGCACAAAGAGCTACCATAAATCCTGATATAATATGCAGTACATGTGCTACCAGTTCAAACACCAATGTACCACTTGGGCAGAATCTCTCAGTCATTTATACTCCTCTGAAATGGATAGGTTATATCCAACTAAGTTCTATTCACAGTAGACCCATTGAAATTAATGGATCTATGATAGCCATGTGCATTAATTACAATAGGTTTGCTCTCAGTAGAGCTTACTACTGGATGCAGTCCAATGGAAGCACATTTAGCAGTGTCAGAGTAAATGCTGTTTTGTATGTAGAAACTGCCAAAATATCCAAAAATATTCAGCTCCCAGAAATCCTGGTTTAAAAACCAGATGGAGATTTATAATAGAGCATATTCCATGTGTCTCAGCCAGTGTATTTTGTAGATCAGTATATTTAATAAAGAACCCTAAGAAGGGGGGGGGACCTTGAAGCTGCCCGTGAACATTCAGCACCTGGGCAGGAATCTGAGCAGGCACAGGCCACCTCAGCACAGTCTTCTCCTTTATGGTGAGATGTGCTTCTATTTAAATTATAATAATTATTTCTGAATTTGCATGTATACATATAAACTAGCATATGAAATTTTTATGCAAGTATTATCATCTTGGATCCCCAAGAGCTGAATAACTTCCGCCCAGTTTCTAATTTACCATTCTTAGGCAAGGTAATTGAGCAAGTGGTGGCCAGACAGTTACAGACACACTTGGAGGAAACGGATTATTTAGATCCATTCCAATCGGGTTTCAGGACTGGACATGGAACTGAAACAGCCTTGGTCACGCTGGTGGATGATATGAGGAGGGCGTTGGATAGGGGAGAATATACCTTCCTCGTCCTCCTAGATCTCTCAGCGGCTTTCGATACCGTTGACCACGGTATCCTGTTGGATCGCCTAGGGGGGTTAGGAATAGGGGGCACTGTTTTACAGTGGTTCCATTCCTATCTCTCAGATAGGCACCAACGGGTAGCTTTGGGAGATGAGGTATCAGACCCTTGGCCTCTTAATTGTGGGGTGCCACAGGGCTCTATCCTCTCTCCCATGCTGTTTAACATCTATGTGAAACCGCTGGGGGCCATCATCAGGAGTTTTGGGCTGAAGTGTCACCAATATGCGGATGACACTCAGCTCTATCTCTCATTTAAGTCCTCACCAGAGTTGGCTGTGGATACCATGTCCAAGTGCCTGGAATCCGCAAGTGGATGGATGGGAGAGAACAGGCTGAAGCTGAATCCTGACAAGACCGAGGTGTTGCTTGTGGGAGACAGAGGAAGGCTGGGTATTACGGACCTGATGCTTAATGGGGTGAGATTACCCCTGAAGGACCAGGTCCGCAGCCTCGGGGTCATTCTTGACTCCAGGCTGTCCATGGAGGCTCAGGTCTCGGCGGTGAGTCGGGCAGCTTGGTATCAGTTACATCTGATACGGAGGCTGCGATCCTACCTTCCTATTCATCTGCTCCCACGGGTGATACATGCCCTGGTCTCCTCTCGCTTAGACTACTGTAATGCGCTCTACGTGGGGTTACCCTTGAACACGGTCCGGAAGTTACAGCTGGTACAGAATGCGGCGGCACGCTTGATTAAGCACAGCCGTTGCCGTGACCATATCACGCCAGTGTTAATAGATCTTCACTGGTTACCAGTTGTTTACCGGGCCCAATTCAAAGTGTTGGTGCTGACCTTTAAAACCCTATATGGTTTCGGCCCAGTCTATCTGAAGGAGCACCTACAGAATCACCAATTATGCCGCCTGACAAGATCAGCCTCACAAGACCTTCTCTCAGTCCCACCGGTTAAAACAGCTAGGCTGGTGTGGACCAGAGAGAGGGCATTTTCGATTGTGGCCCCCACCCTCTGGAATTCCCTTCCTTTTGATCTCCGACATGCCTCCTCCCTGATGGGTTTTCGCCAAGCCTTAAAAACCTGGCTATTCAGGCGGGCCTATGGGATTGGGGAGGATTAATTTTATACGGTTTTAAATAGAAATTGGTTTTAAATTGATTATGATTGTGTTTGCTTGTATTTTATTTTGTATTATGTACTGCTCTCTATTATTGTAAGTCGCCTAGAGTGTCCACTAACCTGGACAGATAGGCGACCAACAAATAAAATTTATTATTATTATTATTATTATTATTATTATTATTATTATTATTATTATTATCTTTTGTTCTGGTTTTTGGTGATGCATTTCCTCTTTTTTGGCAATGCGTTAGTGGTCACCCTAATAGAGAGGTCACTGCCGTGTGTGTCTCCTCTCCTGGTATCTGCAGAGATGTTGCTTTTCATTGAAGTAACTAGGAATACGTGGCGGGAGCTCTAGATTGGCTCCACCAGTTTGCACCTGCAGCCCTGAACTCACCATCCCCCCACCCCTTCCCCTTCTGGTGATGCTGCTGCCGAGAGGCTATTGGTGTGGGACAGAACCACAGCATCCTATATGCTTGCTTGTACATATAGAAAGAGCAGGTGAGCAAGCAAAAACAGTAAGAGAGAGAAGGGCCCCAAGTAGGGATGCCTGAGGAATCCAGTCTTTGCAAATTCCTGTATGTAATGTCATAATCTCCATCTCTCAGATTAATGCAAGGATCAGAACTCAGTTCTCAAACAGGTTTTGCACTTATTTTAATATTGAGTTGAAGTTCTTGGCTGTTTAGATGTATTAAAATATGTGCTGTTTTGAGAGAAAATACACATGTAAATAGATATCTTACACATTTAAATACATGTACTGTATTCAAATGCATATTTTGAAAGGATTTTTAAAAAAAATACAAATTAATATGGAAATAGATAAAAACATGCAAAAGTGGCATGGACTAGCAAACCAGGGGGCTCTGGGAATCTGTAGAGATCAGTCTGCTGGGCTGTGTGCCTCAGCAAGAGCCAATGTGTCATAGTGGTTAGAGTGTTGGACTAGGGTTCAAATCTCCACTGAGCTATGAAGCTCACCAGGTAATCTTGGGCCACCCACAGTCTCTTAGCCTAACCTACCTCACAGGGTTGTTGGAAGGATAAAATGGGGAAGGGGAGAACCATGTAACCCACTTGGAGCTCCTTAGAGGAAAGGTGGGACATAAATGCAATAATAAATAAAACAAAACAAAACACCATACCTGATGGAAGAAACTTTAGCAGTGGTGACAGGACAGACAAATACATTAATGCCTAACAACCGTAAAGCCAATTATTATGAATTTACAATAAAGAAATAATTTCTTGAAAAAGTAGGGTGATTGCTCATCTGTTTTATAGCACCTTTTGGGTATTTCAAAACACTGTGTCCACTATCTCAATAAACCTTACTACATCCCTATAAGGAAGGCTAGCATCTTCAGTTGGGGGGGGTGAATCTGAGAGAAGAGTGGTTAGCCTAAAGCCACTTACTGAATTCTGGCCAGAGGCAAGACACAAGCTGGGGACATCACAGTTCGCATTCTTTGCCATTGACTATTGGATGCTTCCAAGGCTGCTAGCAGTGACTGTGGGATTCAATCACATACTGGCAAATTCAGGTTGTGCAGTTATAGTTCATGAGGAGGTCTGGCACAGCAAACCTGCTTCCCCGAAAGATCAGACTTTTTGGAACAAGGAAAGTGATGGGACACTGGGCTGGAAAGTGTGGGATAGTACTTAAAGCAACTATCATGTTGTGTCAAAGCGAGTCTGAGAGGAAATGTTCATGAAATACCAACTCATTTAATCTGCCTACAAACAAATCAGGATGAATGTTCAATAAACAGGTTGTCTGGAAGTGCCCTATAATAAACCAGGTGTGCTTCCAGACTGGTGGCTTGCTTGCTACCCAGTCATTGTTCTTCTGCCATAAGCTACATGCACAATTGAGAATGACTTTCTGAGCTTTGAGGGGTATAAGCACTTTTTGCTTGTGTGTACAGTCCACTGTGTTCCATTACCCCTGGACAGTTCCAGAGTGGAAGCACCTCATGTCACCGGACTGGGGAAGGACACGTATTGCCTGTGGAAGGTCCCAGATGTGATCCCCAGGATCTCCAATTAAAACAGTCTCTGGGAAAGACTTTTGCTGGAGATGCTGGAGAGCCGCTACCAGTCATGATCGTTAGTACTGGGCAAGATGGGCCAATGCTCTGACTCAGCTTAAGGCAGCTCCATATGTACTTATGTGTGGGGAGTTTCAGTTGGCAATGGCTTTCCAGCATGTGCACCGTGCATACCCACACCAGTATAAACGCATGCAATCCATGCAGCTTCTAACAGAGAAGTCTCTTTTGGCGTAAGAAATCTGTGACATGAGCAACAGCACCCCTTGTTGTGTCACAGGTAGGTGCTTCTTTTAACCCCACCAAATTTACTGAAAATACCTGGCTGTGACAGACCCCTTAAAGGATATGAGGTTTTCACATTGTCTGGCAATGAATAATACATTGGGAAGCAAAGGCAGCCATTAGCTCTCTTCTAATCAGTATCATGTAGCATTTTACCAATTAACCACTTCTCTCAGACACTTACCGTATGAAGTGGCTCTGGGCAGAACTCCCACCAGGATGGACTGGGCCATCTGCATTTAGAAAATTGCCCATACATTTATTAAAGTGAAATTCAACCACTAATTAGTTCTGTCAGTCTTTTCTCCAAGGGTTCTCATTAGCACATTGAGCTAATTACAGCCACCAGAGCCAGAAGGGTGTGGAATTGGAAAAGTGTGGTGTTGATGCGGGGGGGGGGTTAGAGTTTAAAAAATCAAACTCAAGATAAATGTTATTATTCCTTTCCTCTCCTTGTTTACAACACAACAAACTTGAGAAAATGCAAAACACGATGGTAAAACTGAGTGAAGTTTTTTTCCATTGCTGGTATCATATTCTTTTTTTTTAATGTTAAAAAAGGCACATCAGTTATACCAGCCATATCGGCTTCATTGCTTAAAGCAACAGTGTGCTGCTCAAATAACTTTAGAAGTTCAAAAATCCCATTGGGTATGTTTCCAAGGCCTTGGGCACACCTGAAGTAGCACTTTGGGTTCAGCTGTCATGCATGCCTTTATTATTTATTTACTATATACTACTTTCATGTCAGTGTGCTCAAAATAGTTCACAGTTTAAAATAATGCCTTGCCATTTTATATGATGCAAAAAGGAAGAGGAAAATAAACACACTGAGAAACCAACTCAAGATTGCCGCACCATCCCTGTAAATGGTAAGTGCCTGAAATTTGGGGACGTTGTTTGCTACCATGCTGGTAAAGGACTATGTTCTAGGTCAGGGGTGTGAAACCTTTTTCAGCCTGAGGGCCATATTCCCTTCTGGGCAAACTTCCAGGGGCCACCTCCAGTGGTGGACAGGGCCAAAGGCCAAAATGAGCAGAGCAACAAATGTAAACATTAACTTTATACAGTATGCTAGTTTCTACACATGCTTACATGCCCCTCTCTGCCCTCCATCCAGACCAGCAAAAGGTTCAGAGACACATTCCTGCCTGGCAAAAACACTCAAGGAGAATGTGAAGCAGGGCTGGTGAGGGGGGCAGCCTGGGGAGAGGGAGTGTGGCTGGGGAGAGAGTGTGGTCTCAGAAGACTCCCAAGGGCCAGAAAGAGAGGCTTGGAAGGCAGCGTTTGGCCCCCAGCAGGTTCCCCACCCATTCTAATTCTACTCCTCATCTGTAAATTCTGCAAGGAAAGGGGCATCCAGGATGAGTTTTACTCCCATTGGTTGGAAGAAGGGAAAGTTCCTTTGCATCACTATTCTCTGCATCATTTGCAAAGTTTTCAGCAGCACTTGTTTAAAGGCAGGCAGCATAAAGCCCAGTCTCCCCACCCCATGTGAGATGCCCCAACACCGACCTAGGCCCAATTCTGTGATCCCCCCCCCTGTCTTGAGATTATACTGGGCATGCTCATTACAAGCTGACTGTCCATTTCTGACACAGTCACATTATACCGCATATTTCATTTGTCTAACCACTCTTATGCTCGTAATTACTTGATGCCTTCAGAGCCACAGTGGTGGCACTGTTAAATGTAGGACAGAAATTAGAAAATTCCGCTCTGTCTCTCTAACAGACTCTTCCCCGAGTTTTATGGCTGATACGGAAAAGGTCTGTTGTTTGGGGGCAGCCACACTGGGATATGCACTTCAGGAAAGGCTATGGCCATGATCATTATATGCAAATTTGCCACAGCATTTATCCCACTCTTCATTAACATAATATCATCTGGTACCCAAGGTAGCTATTAGCTGATCCTGGACATTTCTCATAATAGATGTTCGAGAGAGGGGTGGGGATGCGAGAGGAGTTTGCTAGAAAATGTAACAGTCATTTCCCCTTCTCCTTTCTAAATAAATGAGCCAACTACTCCTGGGTGTACACTGATCCAATGTGATGAGGTGGACAGAGTGTTGGATGGACCAGGGAGACCTGGGTTTGAATCTTCACCCAGCCATGAAGCTCACTGGTGCCACATCTGCACTATATATTCACTATATATTTAAAGCAGTTTAAAACCACATTAAATAGCTGTGGCTTTCCCCAAAGAATCCTGGGAGCTGTAGTTTGTTAAGGCTGATAAGTGTTGTTAGAAGACCCCTATTCCCCTCACAGAGCAACACCATCCAGAGTGGTTTAATAATCAGACCCTCTCCCCATAAGAAGTCCTTTTATGGACGAGTAACTGGTTAGTAACAGGAAGCAGAAAGTAGGAATAAATAAGCAGTTCTCCCAATGGAGAGATGTAGCAAGTGGAGTTAGTACTAACACTTGTTCATAAGCACAGGTACTGGTACCTTGTTCATAAATGGTTTAGAGTTAGGGGTGAGCAGTGAGGTAGCCAGCTTTGCTAATGATGCCAAATGGTTCAGAGTAGTTAAAACATACTCCAAAAGGATCTCTACAAACTGGGTGAATGGGCAGTAAAATGGCAAATATAATTCAGTGTAGGAAAGTGTAAAATGATCCTAATTTCACAAATACTGTCATGGCATATCAGAGTATCTGAACTGGTGGTGACTGACCAGGAATGAGACCTTGGGGTCACAGCGGATAACTCAATGAAGATGTTGTCCCAGTGTGCAGCAGCTGTGAAAAAGGCAAATTCTGTGCTAGGGATCATTATATTGCTGATATCATAATAGCATTTTACAAAATCTGTGGTGTGACCATATTTGGAAAACTGTATAAAGTTCCAGTTGCCTCACCTCAAAAATGATATTGTAGAACTGGAAAAGGTTCAGAAAATAGCAACCAAAACGATCAAGAGGATGGAGCAACTCCCCTATGAAGAAAGGTTGCAGCATTTGGGGCTTTTTTGTTTAGAGTAAATGCAATTAAGAGATGACATGTTAGAAGTGTATAAAGTATACATGGTGTGGAGAAACTGAAAAGAGAAAAATTTCTTCCTCTCATAACACTCACACTCGTGGACATCTAAGGAAGCTGAATGTTGAAGGATTCAAGACAGACAGAAGTTCTTCTTCACACAGCGCATAGTTAAACTATGGAATTAGCTATGGAAACTATGGAAGTAGTGATGGCCACCAACTTGGATAGCTTTACAAGAGGATTAGAAAAATTCATGGCGCATAAGGCTATCAATGGGTACTAGCTACAATGGCTGTTTCTCCCTCCACTGTCAGAGGCAGTATGAACAATTGTGTTGGAACTGCTTTTTAATACGTTTTTAAACCTTTTTTTAAAAAAATATGTTTTTAATTTTTTTTTAAAAAAAGATGCTTTTAAACCATTTTTTAAAAAACGTTTTTAAAGGTGTTTTGTTTTAATATATTTTAAAGTCTGTTTTTATTATGTTTTAAAGTGTTTTTAGTGCTTTTGATTGCCGCCCTGGGCTCCTACTAGGAGGAAGGGGGGGTTATAAATCAAATAAATAAATAAATAATAAACAACCGTTGTTGGGAATCACAATTGGAGAGAGTGCTATTGCATTTAGGTCCTGCTTTCGAGCTTCAAATAGGCATCTGGTTAGCCATTGTGAGAACAGGATGCTGGTCTAAATGGGCTATTGGCCTGATCTAGCAAGCTCTTCTAATTCCCTACTGATTCCTGCGTTAGGGACATTTTCTCCAGACAATGGAAAATATTGGGGTACTATCTCATGGGTTTTTTAAACAAAAACGGTTCCAGAGAAGAAGTATTAAACTTCCTTCTTCTGACACAACATACACATTGCTTGTTTGTTGGGCATTTTACTACTCTGAGATACATTGGAATTAGGCTTCAGGTAGTAAAATGTCCCCAAACCTCATCTAAGTAAGGGTGTGCTTTTTTCTGTTGAAGAATTAAACACTGTGCTGCTCTTAGAATGTATACAGAAAATGGTTTCTCTTCCTTACTTGGTTGGTGTTCTCCAGAACTGTATCCATAAACATAACCATCCTTCATAGAATGTAGCATTTCTGATAGCCCCATTACCATAGTATAGAAACCTGTTAGGGGGGCACACTGATCAGGTAGCTGTCCATCAAGAACAGAACAGCAACAAGACACTTCTGACTCCACCCAGACACTATTTATTATTTATTACATTTATACCCCACCTTTCTTTTCATAACAGAAACCCAAGTCAGCTTCCATACGGTTTCCAGGAGGTCTCCCATCCAGGCACTGACCAGACCTGACCCTGCTTAGCTTCAGCATGGTGCTGACCTCATGTGCCTTCAAACCATAGACCATATTTACTACTAGATCTAGCATCACCGAACCATATAATGACACTATCCACACAAAAACCATATTTGATGCTTTCCACTTCTGTTTATCCTTTCCAACATATCCCACTCTATCTCCACCACCTCCACATGGGAGACCTGACATTTGCCCTAAAAGAATCGCCTTTCCCTCTGACTCTGAATACATCTGATGCTAAACAACAACAGCCTATTCCTGCACACTTGGGGCCAAACTGTCAGCTTCAGAGGGCTGATAGCTGGGCCATAACTAATTAGCCAGCAGTTAGCTGGGTCGTAAATCTGCCAAGGCTAGGCAGATAACAGGAGCAGAACGAGGGAAGGAATGTTTCTGAGCAAACGTGCCAAAAGCAGTGTCCAAACGCTTTCATCAAGGAGGGAAAGCTGGGTTCAGTGAGTCAAGGGTCCAATCCAAGGGTCTGGGTTTTGGAACCTGGGTCTCACGTGGAGATCACAACTGACGTTGTAGTCAGCAGCCTGCTGCAGTCACGAACTGCGTTTTAAATCCCACTCCCTAAGACAGATGCAGGTGATCAGCCTCCCGGCTTCTAAGAGCTTGCCTGTCTTAAACAGCCAGACCTACAGCATTGTTGCAATACTCGCTGGCGTCTTCGCTCTGCAGGGAGGAGGGGAGCCTCCTGTTCATTCCCTGAATCCGATTGAGGGGCTTCAGCCATGTCCTGGACACTCTTCAGCTGGCGAGGAGCTGGAGTTGCGTCCTCGGGGATTCTGCTTGTTCCTTCTCCTGGGTCTGCTGCCACTGCCCCTGAGTCCTCCTTCTCCTCCGAGGAGTCCTCCGAAGAGGCCATGACACAAACTTCCCATGATGATACGCTAGTCCTTACAAAGTACATCAGGGTTTGTTTGTTTGTTGGGCATTTAATAATACCCCCCCATTTTCATTGAGACCACTGCATATGGGAAAGGGAGCTTGCCCAGTTGCAATTCCAATGAAAACAGTAGTCCAGCAATATCTGGAGGGCCACAGATTTTCCATTCCTGTTATAAGACTACTACTACTACTACTATAGTAGTAGTAGTAGTAGTAGTAGTAGTGTGTATGCGCGTGCACGTACACACACACATGCTTTTAACTGGGATCATACCTAGGTAGGGAAGGGTTAAACCTCATGCCACACTGCAGTCCCAGTGACATGCTTTAGCATCACTGGTAGTTTGACGTGCGGGAACAGGCTGCTGTTGTTAAGTTGCAAGGGAAAGGCACTCTAGGCATTGTTTTCATTACTATTTCTTCATATAAGGAAAGGACATGGGATGGTGGTGAAAGGGGAATGCCAGAGAAGAAGTGGTGGGGTGGGACTTCAGGACCAATGATCATACCATAACTCGCAAAAGGGTTTTCTTATTTATTATTTAATTTATTTTACATTTATATCCCACCTTTCCTCAAGGTGGCGTACATGGTTTTCCACTCTTCCTTTTATCTTCACAACAACCCTGTGAAGTAGGCTATGCTGAGAGAGAGTGTCCCAAAGTCACCCAGCGACCTTCAGAGCTAAGTTGGGACTCTAGCCGCTACACCACACTGGCTCTACTACCACTAAATCAGATGATTTTACTTAAATAACTAATTAAAATAAAAATGGTGCTAACTGTAATTTCACAAACAGCCTACCCAGAATTTTGAACTTTTGGATTTGAAAAGGAGGCAGTAAATGAACATTCAGCCAGGACATTTTGTAACCCACAACCTCTCAGCTACATGTGCTTAGTTTTTATATTAAGGGCTCCCCACAGAAAACACCAATACCCTGTAAAGGAAGGATTTATCCGGAACCTCGTTTAGATGGTTTCACTCAGATCCCTCTCGGTAGGAGAAAAGGGGGGGAGTGGGTGGGTGGGTGTGAGAGAACCCCATGCACAAAGGCTGTGCTGTTAAAATGTGACCAATGCAACAAGTCTGCCATCGTCAGTTCTCTCTTCTGCCAATAATGTGTCTGTCTTTTTAACATCTACAAATTAATTTTGACTTAGCCAAGCAGGGAACCTACTTTCAACCCTCAATTTCAAAATCATGGAAGCTTTATCAAGTCATTTTCCACCTGCATCTCTTTCTGAGCATTGCAGCCCCCTTTATCCTGTATAAAGGATTGGTGGTGGTGAACCGGGGGAAGCCAGCATATAAAAACTTTGTTAAGCTGTCACTATCAATAGAGATTAAAAAAAAATGATTGACAAAGAAACAAATTGCATCTTCAAATAAGTTTCCTTCAGACTCCTTGTTAAAAGCTACAACCTCTGATGTTAACTAAATTTAACCCATTCTGACCCTCAGTGTGGCCCTTAACCTTCCCTTTATTCTGCTTCCTGTGGAATGCTGAAGAAAACTGGTCCAGTCGCTTGGAAAGCGGTTGCTGTTGCACACAAAGGCTCAGTCTAGTTGTTAGTCTGTCAGGAGGTAGAGAATAGACTGAGAGGTCAGCACCTGTGCTGAGAAGCAGGTGACAGTAACCGCACGGATCATTCTAGGGCAAGCTGTAATAGTGTCTACCCTTCCAAGGAAAAAAGAAAATCCACACTGTAGTTTAGGGTATTCAAGGCAGCGAGGTTCGCCTTAGCTTTGTGAATACGGACTTTAAACAAATTAATCTATTGCTGTTCAACTGACTGTAAAATTGGTAGATTTACTGTTGCAAAAAAGGAGAGCATTCACTTCCACTTTAACAAGGTCACGGATGTGTCCTAGGCTGCCAACAAAGCAGCTTTCAGAATCTTTGCAGCTGAACCCAGCAACTTGCAAAAGCTACAGAACAATGTCTCAGATGTACAACGGAAAGGCCTGCACCATACAGTTGCCATGTTTAACTAGACATTTAATACACTTGTTACATTGGCAAGAGTTTTTTTGTGTTGTCTTTTTTTTTTTAAGAAAAAACCCCCACTTTATCTGCTACCAGAAAACACACAGAGCTTGTTTTAGAATTACCATTCAATTCAGCTTCTTTTAAAAAGCTATCTGGCCAGCATTATGGTGGCATGTGCTTATTCAGAGTTTTTCAAAAGTTCCTAAAAGACATATTTTGTTACAGCTTTAATTTGTTTTGTTGGACGTTTGCATTATTTGCATAAACCTCTGATCTTTTAAAAATGGGAGCCTTTTGCTACAAAACTTGGAACAGATGAATATGGGACTGCTATAGTCATTGTGACTCTGTGTCACAATTCAAAAAAACTTACATTTCCCCCAACTTTAAAAGAAAAATTGAAGCAATATAGAAATACAGCAGAACAAAACATCTACTTGATATGCAAGTCGATCCTACATGTTTTACTTGGAGACAGTTTGCAACGCATTGAATGCAGCTTACTTCCAAGTTAGTAAGTATACATTGGATTGCAGTCTAATATATATATATATATATACAAAAGGCAGAAAGTCTGTAATACAGCTAAAATTGGCTCAGTCGCACAAGAACTGTCATTTGCAGAATTCCAAAGTGTTTCAAATGCAGACCAAGATGTATGTGTCTATCTGAATTCTTTTGCTTGTAAAATAGAATTTTATTCATAGTTATGGGTCAGCATTTTTATATAACTATGCTTTTTAAAAAAACTAAAAAGTGCAAGTGTGTTGCTCCTCGCCTCCTCCTGCCGCACTACCAAGAGGTAAGTCATGGTGTAGCTTAGCATTACATCAGAACCTGGACTTAAGTTTGTTTCCCCGAAACCATGAGTGGTAAACCAGGAGACGTTGGTTATAGCTCATTGTTTGTTTAGAGAGAAACAAACCATAAGCCCAGGTTCAGATGTAATACTATGTCAAACCGCAGCTCACCTTCTAGCAGTGCAGGAGCAGAAGCAAGTGAGAAGCAAAATGCCCAGGATTTTAACCTCATGCACCATCACACTATGCATTCACCTTTAAACCACAGGAGAATCCAGGTGTGATTTGCATATAACTTTAAACCATAGTTTAGATTAACTTTAATTTTAGTTACGTGCGAACCACTCCCAAATTCTTGTTGGTGTGCCACCCAGAGAGATGATGTGAGTGGGCAGAGGTAGGAGCAGTGATGGCTGGTCCATTAGGGCAAATGGGACACTGTCAACCTCAGTCAGCCCCCACCTGCTTCCCTACTAGTCCAGAGGATTACCTGGGTTGTCAGCTCCTTCCTCCTTAGCCTCAGTGCTGACACTGTGGAACTTAGCAGGGAGGAGGATGGGGCCAAACGAACACTAGTTGGCTTTGCCTGTCATTGCTTCCAGCTCCACCTACTGGTGGGCTTTCTGCCCCACCAGTTCCAGTGGTCTCTAGCTGCCACTGGGTAGGAGCAACCTCTGACTCCACTTGTTTGCCTATGCACTCCCTCTAAAACAGTGGTAGGGAACCGATGGCCCTCCAGATGTTACTGGATTACAACTCCGATCATCCCCACGCATTGGCCATGCTGGCTGTGGCCCATGGCAACTGGAGTCCATGCAACATCTGGAGGGCCACAGGTTCTCCTAAATATAATTCTCAGGTGCGACACCTGCAACTAAGTGATGGAGAACCCCTTAAGGGGTCCTGGCCCCAGGCAATATGGGCCCTTGAAAATTAATGAAGGAAAAATGGGTTTCTCCCCTTTATTCACACACAGCAGGCATTAAAAACAGGTCTGCAGAAAAAAGGGTTAAGCTCACTTTTTGCTGCAAATTCCTTAGCATCTTGCTGTGCCAAGAATGGCTAAATGTGTGACTGCAGATTATTTATTTAGTATTGTTTCTCTTGACCAATATACTTTTTACTATGTGATCTTGGAAACCAGGTTTCTGATATTATGGCTTCAGCTAAGGGAAAATCTTTATAATGGAAATCTAGGTGAAAAAGATATAGAAATTTTAGCTTGATATTGATATTATGTTCCCAAATCATTTTTATATTATGTGGCCTTCAGCTATACAGGCATACCCCGCTTAAAGTCGCTTCACATAACGTTGCCTCGCTATAAAGTACATGCTCCATACTCCACCATGCCCCACTTTAACGTACGCGCTTCGCAGTAACGGACACTTAATGGCATGACGCCGCTGCCATCTAGTGGCGATTGCAGTGCAGTACATGCATAGATAATTGCTTCACTTTAAGTACATTTTCACTTTACATACACGCTCCGGTCCCATTGCGTATGTTAAAGTGGGGTATGCCTGTAATGTGGTGATCTGACATTAATCACTTTCCTATGGGAGTGTATGGAATTTCCAATCACTCTATGTGAACCAAAACTTGGCTCTGAAATCATGGCTTTACCCAAGGAACATGCCGTTATGACCTAGAGATGTTCCTTGACCAGCTTGGCTGATCAGAAACCATGATGGGAATGAAATGCATAGTACAAAATCATCAGTAATATATGACAGTAGAATAGTGGTAATATCAGCCAAGGGGACAGACATCAATGAACACAATGGAGATGGGAGGTATCTATATGATTATGAATATACATGTATTCATTTTAATAAAGTTATCTGGTTTGTTGGAAATATTTCAAGAGGGAAGAACTATTACAAAGAACTTAGGGGATTGGTAAAATTAATGTCACATGTGTATACAGTAAGGTACAAAAGATCTGTTCAGACTGTATTTCTTTACAGTCCCTCTTAAATTTCTGGGGGGCTGTCCTTGCATATGCTTGTATACCAAATAAAGGCCTACCTTTTTGCTTTAAGCCTGTGTCATAGATTATTTAAAGGACCCCCAGCAAAGATCCCTCAGGAGAAATACAAAAATTCTCCAACATAGGGAATACATTTCATGCAGCTGATCGATTGGATTTTTTGTCATAATGGATTTTTAGTTTTTAAGGAACTCTTCCAACCTGTTTATTGAGCATTCATCCTGATTTGCTTGCACAAATATTACATGGAGGTTAGATTTATTCAACATTGATTATGTTTGTGGGGCTGTTATACAGCACTGAGCATCAGAGCTTGGAAGGTTACTTTTAAAAAGTAATAAATTACAGTTACAATTACATGGCCCAATGAAGTAGTAATGACTGTTATAATTACAATTGTTCTGAAAGTAACTGAGTATTTTATTTTTTCTCAAAAGTAATCACTACAATTACATTTCAGTTACTTTAAAAAAAACGCCTACAAGGTGCTGGTGTTGGCTGCTGCACATCTAAGTAGCCTAAAATAACATTAAAAATAAACACACACACATAGAGGTAGTAGAATAATTCTTTTTATCCATCAGATAGCAATGGTGGTCTCTCTGCTGGTAAGGGAGGCGGGGAGGGAGGCAGAGGCCACTACTCAGATTTTTGCATGTCAAAACAAGTGCAACCCCCCCCCCCTCAGCCAGCAAGCATAATCTCTCTCACTTAACCACATCCCTGCCACCAACTAGGGGACACTCACCCAAGCAAACATTTTCCCCTGAGATGCAAAAAGTGAAAATACTGCAAATGCAGCACAGGAGCCAGAGAGGGTGGTGGAGGCCACTTTGTGTGCCAAGTGCAAACACAGGATTCACACACACACACCTTGTCATCTTTCATCTCTACAGTTCTTTATCTCCATTATGCTGCTGCCTCCTTCTCCTTTATCCATGTTCTTGCCCTCCGGTTCCTTTCTCCCTCCACTCCATTCTTCACCAGCACCATCCATTTTTTAAAACAATTGTTTTCTCCACTCCACCCCGTCTCACTCTCCTCCTCCTCCCTTGTCGCCCCCTACCGCCCACAGAGCACGAGGGAAGAGTGACGCTGCACAGAAGCCCAGCTTGAGGCACATGATATGATATGATCATGATTTTCATCCACAATCAGAAGAGAAGACTTCCCCTGCTCCCCCCCCCAAAGTAATGCCCCAAAGTAATGCTGGAAACATTACAATTCCTCCACAAAAGTAATAAAATTACTCCTAGTTCTATTACAATCATAATGTAAAGGAATTACCCACTCGTTCTTCAAAAAAGTAATGAATTACAAGTAATTCGTTACTTGAAACTAATTACTTCCAAGCTCTGCTGAGCATTCATCCTGAACTGGCTTGCACAGTGGATGAACATTTGTTTATCCCACTTTTCAGTGCATTTCCTCATTTATTTATTTATTTATTACATTTATATACTGCCCCATAGCTGAAGCTCTCTGGGCGGCTTACAGCAATTAAAAACAATAAAAACAAATATACAAATTTTAAAAAACAAAAAACAATTTAAAAACACAATTTTTAAAAATGTAAAAACAGTTTAAAAACACATGCTAAAATGCCTGGGAGAAGAGGAAAGTCTTGACCTGGTGCCAAAAAGATAACAGTGTTGGCGCCAGGCACACCTGGTCAGAAATCATTCCATAATTTGGGAGCCACCACTGAGAAGGCCCTCTCCCTTGTTGCCAGTCTCCCAGCTTCCCTCGGAGTAGGCACCCACAGGAGGGCCTTGGATGTTGAGCGTGGTGGACAGGTGGGTTCATGTCGGGAGAGGCGTTCCATCAGGTATTGTGGTCCTAAGCCGTGCAAGGCTTTATAGGTTAAAACCAGCACCTTGAATCGAGCTCAGAAACATACAGGCAGCCAATGCAAGCGGGCCAGAATCGGTTTTGTATGTTTGAACCGTCTGGTCCCTGTTACCAATCTGGCCGCTGCATTTTGCACAAGCTGGTTTCCAAACCGTCTTCAAAGACACCCCACATAGAGCTCACTAACCTCACTTACTTAACCTCACAAAAGTTTTTTTTAAAAAGTAAGCAGTCTTGCTGTGCCAGGGCAATAGGGGCCCGCATCTGCACTATACATTTAAAACAGTATCAAACCACTGTTTCCCCCAAAGAATCTTACGGATTGTAGTTTGTTAAGGGTGCTGGGTCTTGTAGCTCTGTGAGGGATAAACTACAATCCCAGGATTCTTTGGGGGAAACCATGTGCTTTAAATATATGGTGTGGATGTGACCACTTTTAATTGCACACACCTAAATTTCTGGTGTATGTTTGAATCCCTCCAGAAAAACAGTGGCAGCCTCGGGGAGTCCACTATGCTGCAAACTGATTTACCTATTACAGATGCAGGAACCCTCTTCTTCACCTGTATACCCAGGCCCATGCCTCAGTGAAACGCCCCCCCCAATCTTCTCGAGTCCACCTCGCATCTGTCCTAGGCACCGTGGTCAATACTTCGGTGGAGTCCCCCCACGATCGGGAGAGCACCAAGTCGGTTCTACCCGGGTCTCCCCACATAGTTTGGTCTACAACTCCCATCATCCCCGGCTATTGACCATGCTTGCTAGGGCTGATGGGAGTTGTAGTTCAGCAACACGCGTCCAAGATTCCTCACTCTCCTGACGTAGGAGAAAGCGACATTTCAAGAATATTCTCTGTCCTCCTGGGCGCGTTGCACTACCAAACCTCGCTCCCCCTCCCCAACACCTGCGCTTTTATTTAGTAATTTAACGCCGCAAGAAGCACACTCGTCAGTTGCACCCTTCCCCAGCCGTACACGCTATAAAGCAGCGCACGGATCGGAACACCGTCCTCACGACCTACAAGCGCATCGCCCAATCCGTTCCAGGCACCCTCCCTTTCCAGTACTGTATTCAGCCAGACAGACACGCTCAGAAAGATCGGCAGGCTTGTCCCCGCCCCGCTTCCTCCGCAAGCCCTTCCTCTTCCTCTCGGACGGGCGATTTTGTTTCTCTTCCAAGTTCCTCGGCGGTGGGACTGCTTACGATCCCAGGGGAATCGCACAGGTAAGCTGAGGGGCGCGCCCTGCCGAGGCTGCTAGACCAGCTGCAAGTCCCTGGCGTGAAAGGTCCCTCTCCCCTTGGCAGGCTGCCGTCTGACGGATCTACTTCTGATGGGGGTTGTTCGTGCCTTCAAGAGGTTGAAGGCAGATCTTGAGGTTCAGCCCTCACTCCAAACGGCAGAGCACAAGAAGAGGGAGTTTCTGAGAGTGTGCAGAGTGCCTGAATCCTAAACAAGCCCAATGTGTGTAGGTTTTTGAGACAGGGCTTCCAGCCCCCGGAGCTTCTCTCTGTGAAAAAAATCCAGCACCCTTGTGTGTATGAAATGCAAAACATTCTGCGTTGCTAGTCAATTTTATGAAGCAGCGCACCGGTCGAGTTTCTACCCCACACCCGCCACATATATGCAGATTTGCATAGGGTGTCGTATGCTAATTCCCTTCACTGAAAATCCCGCCTAGTATCTGTAGGTTACCGTTTCACAAATTATGTTGCTCTTGCAAATGCAGAGTTGGAAGAATGCCCCAGTGCAATGAGGTGGGATTAATAATTAGATCTCTATGAAAGCATAGAGGGTGTCTTTATCAACATTTCTAAGCCTCTTAATATTAAAAAAAAATCTAAGCAGTGTACAACAGTACAAATCAACATAAAAACACTGTAAAGCAATATAATATAAAAACCACAGACAAAAACACCATACAAAAATCTAGTGGGACAGGGCCCGATCTTGGCATGCACAAAAAGATACATCTTTATAAGATGTCTAAAGTAAAATTGATGATGGTTCACTTATAGCAGAGGGAAGTGCATTCTAAATTCTTAGAAAGCTGTTTTATACAGAGTCAGACCATTGGTCCATCTAGCTTTGTATCACTACCCTGGCTGGCAGCCACTTTCCCAAGATTTTGGACCTGGGTTTCTTCCAGGCCTATCTGGAGATGCTGGGGATTAAACCTGGGGCATCCTGTATGCAATGATCCTTTGCCCTTGTGCCTGCATTAACTTGTAAATCATCACTTACGGAGAGCAAAAATAGCTTCTGTATTGACTTGACAAGGGATAGCAGGGAAATAATTCCACACAAAAAAAATTAGACTTATTTACAAGCCTGCAGAGGCTCTCAGATAATTCCACATAGAATTGTTGCCCATATAACTTAAGTTTTAAGTTAACAGAAAGCAGGGGTGTGTGACACCACTAATTGCTATGATAAGTTACACTCATTTTTACACGTTACACTCTCTTTAATGTCCCTCTGTTGTTGGGTTCCAACTCCTAATGGCCCCAGCCATCATGGTCAATGGTCTAGGATGACGGGACTTGTAGTCCAACCACCTGTGGAGGGCCACAGATTCCCCACCACTGCAGTAAAGCAAAGCTATGGAGCAAACATCCTGTTGTAAAGCATTTTATAAGAATTTCCCTGGATGACCTCAGTGGCAGAAGCTTTAAGGGAAGTGTGTGTTCCTGTTCATTCTCTCCAACGGATTAATTGCTTTATGAATCGGGTTTATTCATTCATTCATTTCTATCCTGCTCTTTGTTACCAAACAAATCCCAGGGCAGGTTACATCATAAAAATTAATCAATACAACATTAAACCTAGCATGAAAATATTTGGGTAATGCCCCTTCCCCTTTCACTGGAAAATTTCTGGCAAAATGTAGACGTGTGAGGATTTGGAAAGGTGACTTGAAAACGATGAAAAAAATGATAAAGGCATTGGGCAGTATACAATACACTCATTCTGGTAGACCAAGGATTTATGCTTGCACAACAGAACCCCCTTCTCCCACTCTGCATGCCCCACATAGAGCATGTTACAGAAGTTCTGTTTGGAGGTTACCAATACATGACTCACAGTGGTCAGTCTATTTCTGTCCAGAAATGGTTTATTTATTATTTTATTTACTTAGTTTATTTATTAAATTTATATCCCACCCTTCCTCCCAGAAGGAGCCCAGGGCAGCAAACAAAACACTAGAAACACTCTAAAACATCTTAAACACAGACTTTAAAATATATTAAAACAAAACACTTTTCAAAACAACTTTTTAAAAAAGCTTTAAAAACATCTTACATAGCAATTCCAACACAGACTGAGATAAGGTCTCTACTTAAAAGGCTTGCTGAAAGTGGAAGGTCTTCAGTAGGCGCTGAAAAGATAACAGATGGTGCAACTAATGCACCAGCCAAAGATGGTAAAAGGCACTCTTGGCCACTTCGGCCACCTGGGCTATCAGTGACAAGGATGCCCATTACTGCGTCTAGGCACTGGTTCAGAATAGGCACCTATTTCAAATGTGACAGAGGAACAAAGCTGGGTGGTCTGATAATTTTTTTAAACAACAAAGGACTCAGTTTTTGGTTCCATGTGTTCAATAAAAATTGCAACAATTCTCACATTTTCTTTTAAATGCAAGGAAGAATTTGACATGCCTTCCTTGCTCAAGGTTTACTGCAAAGGTTTATTATCCTTTCCTATACATTTGTGAAAACATCAGTTCAAAAGAATGAACACACATTAAAATAATTTTACAAATACTTGGGAACGAACACTTTGAAAGCTAAAGCAAGCAACTTTGGTAGTTTTCTTGTAATAATTTTCACTTCTGTGTTTTTAAAATTATTATTTTCAGGTTTCTGGGTGTTTTTTGTAAACCTTTTTCCCCACTCTATCAAGAATGGCTGCCTTATGCCTAAAGAAACTATTGGATCAGGCCAGAAGGAATGAAGTAAACCACATCACTAGGCATTTTGCCAGTTTCTTGATGCAACCGGTGACAACCACAACGGTCTCTTGGACTTGGATGAGAGTTCATGCTAAAAAAGGACTTCTCCCTGTCCCTATCCAAGCATTCTGTACAAATGAAGATGCCAAGGAGAAACTAACAGGAAAGGAAAGAATCCCCCAAGCCAAAAAAAAGGTTGAAAGCGTTGGGAGGAAAATCCCCCATCGGATTATTCAGCTGATTGATGAAAATGGGGAGAACCAGGGAACCATCCACAGGGCAGATGCAATTCGAATCATGGATGAAAGGGGGGTGAGGCTTGTTCTGCTGGTGGAGAATGCAGACCCTCCAGTGTACAGACTCATGACCGGGCAGCAGATTCACGAAGAGCGCATTAAACTTAGAGAGAAGCAGAAAGCCAGCTCCAAAAATGGTATGTATGGCACTTCCAGAGTCTGTAATTCTGAAAGCGCTTCTTTCAAAAATTGGATAGGTTCTATTCCTTTGTTTCTCTCTCTGTTTAAAAAATGACGACTACTAAATCTGGTGACAAATCTAGTTTATGTTTTAAAAAGCTAGTCTCTAAATGCCTGCTTAGGATTGTTATCTCAGTAGTGGACATCTGCATCTGTTCTAGGACTTCATCTCAGGATAGCACAATAATCTGAGTTCTTTAAATGCAGATTTCTGGCTCTCATGTCTGACTGCTTTAGTTCACAGTTGTGGAAGGGAGAGGCTACGTAGGTTTTTCCAGAACCATCAGTAGCTACAAGGTTTTTATGACCTACATAGTTCGTTATCATAACCTGCACATATAGCTTTTCATAATTTAGGTGATAGAATTTTGAGTTGCATTAGTGTATAGCTTTAAGACAAATAGCTCTGGACACTTGTACTTGATCACTCAACCTCCTAGTTTGTTTTTCCAGATATGGCCATTTGTGTTGAAACAGCTTAGGAATGAGATTTTGTCAATATTCTCTGTTAGACACTCATTTTTCACTATTAATAATGTCTGCACCTTATATACCTCATTTCAGTAATTTAACTTCTTCTCAACACCTTCTGGCCTTTATACTCCCAGCCTAATACAGCCTTAGTTCTTTGTCTTCTGAACAGGTACATCAGCTTTGGGGAACCTGTGGCTTTCTATGTGCTGCTGAACCCACCTCACCCCCATCAGTCATACTAGGTGAGGCTGATGAGAGTGGTAGGCCAACATCATCTGCAGGACCATAGGTTCTCTATCCCTATTCTACATAGAAGTATTTTAGCAGGGGAGACCTGCAGACCACACCCAGTCTGGACTGATCTGCTACCCATCTTGGGGAAGCAGAGACTATGCACTGGTGCTTCAGTCTACAGGGAACAGAGAGCCATATAACTGTAATAATCACTGGCTGTAGTTGAAACATTTTGAAGAATGTGTGAATGCAGCACAAGCCCTAATAAATCACAAAGGCTGGAAACTCCAAAAAATTAAGTTGATTTTCTACCATTCTTACCCAATAGCCGGCCTATCAAGTAAGAACTTGTAGCCAACCCAGCTGATTAGCCCAAATGAAATCCCATCCATATCTCTATTTTTATCTAAATAGCTTAATTTTCAATAGTAACTGCCCTCTCACAGAGGTGCCATTGCCTGTGTTGGTACACAGTAGTGCCTCCTATAGCTTAACAATATTCATTAAATACAAATAAGGATGCGTTCTGACTTATTGAAAAGCTTTGTGGTAATCACTAGTTCATGATGTTGGCAGTCAGAGCATTACTTCATCAGACCGAAGCCAAAGAGTGGCTATTAAGAACCTCTCAAAAAGGCAAATCAGTTGTGTTTATGCATTTACAAAAGAGGATGCTTACCAAGCTATTATGCTCTAAATGCATAAACATAACTCATTCAGTGCAAGCTATATAACAGGATAAATCAGAGTGTTATGCCACAGCTACTGGCTTGGATGGGAGTTCCATTAACTGGATGCCTTAGTCTGGCTTTTCCCCCTACCCACTGTATGCTACAAACCCCAAGCACAGCACAACATGGTCCCTTCTGGCAAAGAACGACCCACCTCTTCCAGGTTCTGTACTCACCTTCACTAATAATGTAAATTAAAAATGACCACTGGCTACATTAGCCCATTAGAACAGCAGGCACCAGCTCTTTCAGACGTGGGATTTGACGTGAACAATTGCGTAGGACAGAATCCACAACTTTTTACTGCATGCTACGAGTTTCTCTCACCAGTCCCTTCTTTTTCTTTTTTTTGGGGTGTGTGTGTAATAATATTGGTGGGACTACTAGTGGTACCGCTTCTAGGTTGAACCATGACCCATCACTTGGAGGCCTGTGCGGTTGCACAAAGTTGCCAAGGTCACCAAATAGTTTTACTGAACCTAACCATGTTTCACTATGCAGGGAACTTCCATGTTAACATTAACATCCAGCCTGTGAAAGATGTCTATCAAGAGAGAGAAAGGGGGGGTGCAGTTCTGGCTGAGGGCATGGTGTTGTAGCTCTGTAGTTTTAATCTTTACAGAATAATTAAAATAGTGGCTTCTGCAAGACAGCTCAGGCTACAAACACAGAGATATAAAAGCAAAAGGGAGTGCTTGAAATGTTTCTCTGCTCCAGTCAGAGATGAACAACAGCCTATGAGACTACAATGGAAGCTGCTGTGACTCTCAGTGAACATGGATAGGTGTGTATCCCTTCCGTTCTATGACAAAATAGGCCTGATATTGGGAAGTAATAGTGGCAATCAATTCAAGTAAATACCAGGAGTATTTACTGCATCTCCTTGGTTCCAGCATGTTTCTTCATAACCAGAGGGCACTTGGCAAAGGGCACAATTCTTAGACTACAAAAGGAGCTTCCTTGTCGCTTGAGCATAGATTTGAAACCTCACATCACATGCTCTGAAAAGAATAAAAGCATATCTGTTTATTAGCCATATTTTTTTTTAAAAAAGACTCAGGAGCAAGGAGAATATATCTGCGTACTTTTCTAGTAATCTTGCTTCATGCAACACATATTTAAAACTGAACTAGTCTGGAATGGAGCTGCTTTAATACGAAGCTTGCAAACCCTTTGCTTATTATTTTCGCAGGCCCTGTTCAACAGAAGGAATTAACGTTTTCTACAGCTATTGCGCAGCATGATTTAGATGCAAAAATAAAACAAATTCAGCAATGGATTGACAAGAAGCATCACGTCAGGATTACAGTGCGCCAGAAGAATGTTAGTGAGGGGTCAGAAAAGATGGTAAGTTGAAACAAAAGTTTTAAAGTAGGATCTCTCACAATTCAAGATGGGTAGTATTATGAAGAGCCCTTTAGTGTCACTTCATTTCAGTCAACAGTAGAGATCAGTTTGAGGCATCTTGTTTTGCTAGATACTTTAACATTACAAATAACTAGTTTCCTTTTGCCCTCGAGTGAGGTATTTTGGTTTAAAGTGGGCATGGAAAATCTGAAGCCCTCTAGATGTTCTTGTGACTCCTAGTGGCCCTCAGCCCGGGGTAGCTTAGCCAAAGGTCAAGGACGATAGGAGTTGTAGTTTGCAATACATTTGGAGGGGCACGGGTTCCCCATTCCTGCTTTAAAGTGTGCCTAATGCCATATATTCCAGTGGAATATACGCTGTTATTTGGTTTTAACTTTGCCTACAATTTTATGCGCCCTGTTAAAATCAGTTTAACATAAAACTAATTTTGACATCTCTAAACACTTGAGATACTAGGAGCTGGAGATGTCTGGGCCAAAGCCAGCTGAGGATACTACTTGCTTCCCCCAGTTGCCAATCAAATGAGGAAAATAGGGGTATGAAGTGGTATCTGTAGCAAATAGGACTTGCAAGAAAAATGAGAATATTACAATGGGGGATAGGCAAGTCTCCAACCCCAATCAAGATGCTGCCCAGAGGACTGAATTAAGGCACACGATACCAATGCTTGACTAAATGCAGCCACCTCTAGATGACCGCCCTAGGCACCATCTGCACTATACATGTAAGCCAGTATCATAACACTTTAAACAGTGATGACTTCCCCCAAAGAATTCTGGGAAGCATAATTTGTGAAGGGTGGTGAGTTTTTAAGAAACCCCTATTCCTCTCACAATTCCCAGAGGGGTTTAACAATCAATCCCACTTCCCAGGGAACTCTGGGAATTGTAGTTTCGTGGCAGGGGAAGGGGTCTCCAAACAACTCTCAGCACCCTTCACAAACTGCAGTTCCCAGGATTTTTGACTGTTTAAAGTGGTATGATACTACTTTAAATGCATAGTGCAGATGGGGCCCCAGTCAAAACCTTAAAACTGTTTGAATTTCAGCTTGCCATCCTCAAGGGTTCAACGTACATTAATTTAGTAGAAGTTTCTACAACATCATCATCCTAGGCCTGATTTGTCAGATTTCAGTCAAATTCTTTCACTGAACCTAAAAAGACAAACAATACATTCCTAACACCAAGCTGTCTTCTCATTTTCAGCTAGCATTATTTGGTCAGATTTTGGATACAATGCCTGAGAAAGCGACTTACCTCTCCGAGCCCCGCATTGTCAAAGAAGGAAGGAGCACATGTGTGATAAGACACATGTCAGACAGAGAAATAAGTGGATACAAGAACGAAAAAGATCATAAGGATAATGAAAAGGACAGTACTGAATCAGAAACCCTCAAGCAGTGATTTCGTTTTAAACACACAAAACTGAATTTGCTTCAATGTCTCTCCCATTTTTTGTACAGTTCTCATAAACTTGCCAATAGTGGCCACTTCATAAAGCTATTGTGTATGTTCATCCAAAACTCTAGTCAAGGGAAAGTGTTTCCACAGTAGGCAGCGTGGAGCTCATTGCAAGTGCAGTCAAAGTCTCATCTACCAAGGATACATTTCTTCGCTGTGCTTTAGGTGGGATGAATCCACTGAGACGCGAGGCCAAACTCCGCTTAGGACGTGGCTTTTTAGCCTTAGAAAAGGAAATATTCAACAACGTATGAATCTGGGATTGAAGGAAGCGGCCGACAATATAAACAAGAAAGCTTTAAAAATAATATTTGTAAGTTTTGTGATTGGTGATCTTGGCCGCTAACTTGTGGGAAATGCTGGTATAAAGTACTATTGTTGCATGCTCTAGTTTCCTCTGAATGGTGACAAGTTTCAGAACACTGGAGGGTTGGATCCAGAGATACGTGCCATCAAAGAAACAGGCAGAAGCAAATCTTTCTTTTCAGGGAGGTCAGGCGGGCTGCTAGGGTGAGGAGGGAAAAGAATCTCCTGAGGGTTTGGGGAGCCTTTTTTTAAAAGGGGTTGACTGTGGCATGGTGGGGGATCTTTGAAAATTGGGTGTAGGCATCTTCCACAAGCAGAGATCTTGCTCACAGAAGTTGTCTCCATCCAGTCTCATCCCCTTCAAGATTCCTCACCCCCCGAGAGACTTTTCAGGACAGAATGGTTGGGTCAGGAGACCAGGTTTCTGTCAGCCCATTTCAGCAGGCTTTATCTCAGGATAATATTTTTGTGTTGTGCTTTGATATTTAAATACAGGAGTAGGGCATAACTGGAGACAAATGGCAGGCACACCTACAAGCCAAGAGATCTAGCACCTATCATCAGATCCCCACAGGGAGGCAGCTGCACCTTCAAGGTCTTTCCAGGCAACTTGGAACACCATCTCTCAAATATACACTGGCCCCTTCCCTGTGCACATGCACTAAGCTCCGATTGAGATTTCATTTAAAGTATTTCCCAATGGTCCCATTTACCAGCCATTGTGAGGTATTAACCAGCACCTAAGAAAGAAATGGTTAGTAGTAAGACTTTGTTTGATAGACTAGTTCCATCATTGTAGACCAGCCTTTCCCAGCCTGGTAGTCCAACATTTATGAGGCCCAGCCAGCATGGCCAGTGGTCAGGGATGATGGGAGTTGTAGTCCAACAACGTGGAGGACACCAGGTTAGGGAAAACTAATGTAGATCACTAGGTTCCTAAACTTTATAGAAAAGCCATCAAAAGCGTCACCATTGCTCAAAACCCTTCTATGCGTATTCAGATTACCACCACTGAGTAATTTCAGTAGTCCCATCAAAACCATTGGTTTTCCCCAGTTCTGTTTCATCAGAAGCAGAAGCGCCAAACTGCACTTCAGGTTTTGCTGAAACTGGGTTTTCAGAGTCAGGCAACCTTTCATACGAAATTTCAGTTGAATTTTTGTTGAAACTTTATGCTGCCCCCACAAATCAGTTTCAGATATCACTCCAGGTGAGTAATTCATTGTCAAGTCTCCTACCGTCCACACCATGGCATGAAGCTAAGCTTGCTTAACTCTGTGGACCTTCATAGGTCCTACCAGCTCCTTATGTTGGCAATTGCTTGGGAGTGCCTCTTCCCATGCCATCCTGGCCATGTCTTAAGGCAGGGATGCAGAAATGGATCTGGCCAGTGGGCCAGATTCTCATCTCCCCCACCCCCAAGGAAATCATGATGGGCAATCTGTTTTTGCCACCATGGTTTGAAATCAAACCAAAAGGGAAAAGGCACCAACCAGCTTATAGTTGGGGCTTGCAAAACACCATGCACGGGATTTTGCACAGGCCATTGCAGATACTGCTGATTGACAGTCCCTGGAAACCCCTTTTTTGCCTCAGCTGCACCACACCTGACATCATGTCATATATATAGACAGACAGGCATTAGGTGCAGGGCAAGTGGATATGGCTTGGGCAAAATGGCCTTGTGGGCCTAATTAGGCCCATGGGCCAAAGGTTCTGCACGACCATCTTAAGATCTTCTGTAGAGGCTCTTCTCCAAGCACTTTTAGCAGAGATCCTACTTTACATATTCACATAGGTGGTAGAACCCAACTTTGGAATGCTCCCCCCCCCCCCCAAAAAAAATAATGGTACATCTGGCAGTGACACTCATTTTTCAATGTCAGGCTAAGACCTTCCTATTCGCATGTTAGTTGGAATTTTGCCCAGTGTTTATAGTCTGCCTCTTATTTTGCTGTATAGTGATAACCGTTGCTCTTGGCTTTTATGTGTTGTATGAATAGTAGTTGCATTCATACCTTTGTACATCAGCATGGGATCTTTTGATGAAAGGAAATTAAATATCTTAAATTAAACAGTGATAAACCTGTCACATCCCCCACAAAGCCCCTGCAATTCAAAATGGGTTCACAGATACTTTGTCCATTCCTAAAGCTGAAGGGGGAGAGAGCTGAAAAGTTTGACTTACTTTTGAATTCACCTTTCTCTTGTCAGGGTCGTGTACAACACCATGCCTTACAAGACTTTGCTGTAAAGAACAAGAGTTACATGTATATATAAACCTAAGTTCAACCAAAGAGGAGGAGGAAGAATGTGTATTTTAAGGTTAATGTAAAAACACCCACTTTCATTGCAAAGACTTTCCCACAGCCAGGGTGGTCACAAGTGAAAGATTTTTTCTCCTCGTGAAATGAGGCAATATGGCTTTGAAGATTGAACACCGTCGTGTATGTTCTGCCACAGCCCTCCCTTGGACATTTAAGTACTTCTCTGTCTGTGGCGTGAATTTTCTGGTGGCGTTTGAGGTAATCTTTGCGGCTAAATGTTTTGGCACACACGCTGCAGATTACTGGCTCTGGAGACGAGAGAAATGAAAAAAACGTAATGGAGCTATAAGAGAAGAGTTTCCAAACAATTTAGCAGTGACCCTTCTAGTTTTTCTCAAGGTGAATAAATATTTATGTGCCTGCTATTTTCAGTAGCGTAACAGAATACCAGGGTAGCGCCTCTACATCCAGAAAGCTTTCATAGCCACCTTCTACAGCAGAGATGGTTTTGTCTTGCAAGCTGAATCAAAAAATAGGCAACCCTCTGTGGACTACATCTGATGGGTGGGTGGGTCCATCCACCCATCAGTCACCTGATCCTGCTGGAAAGCAACAAAGCTTGCATTCATTGCTGAATTTAAATGCTGCTGAACGTAAGCCTTCCTGCAAAAGGAACAATCAGGAATGCAAGTGTATTCCAGACTGTTCTTTGACAGATGCAGCTTTACCTGTCCTGCAGCTGACATTTATGACAAGCGTGGGGAACCTTTGATCCTCCAGAAGTTGCAGAACTACAATTCCCATCAACCCCAGCAAGCATAACCAAGGATAATGAGAGTTGTAGTTCCGCAACATCTGGTGGGCCAAAGGTCCCCCTATCTGTCACATGATGTTAGGTAAGTAGCAGGTAGGTTTAGCTGGCCAAGAGCAGCCACATGGGCTAAACTGGGCAGCCTGGCAGACCTAACCTGCAGGCAAGAGGTTCCCCACTGTTGTTCAGCAGCTTTCTACTTTATATTCCTGGCCATCAGATATACACGCACACACTCCTTGCACCCTACATATGAGAGCTAGTGTAGTGCAGTGGCAAAGAGTCTTAAGCTGTGAAGCAAGTAGTGCCTGGTTCAAATCTCACCACTGCAATGAACTCACTTAGTGGCTTAAGCAAGCTACTATCTCCACATTTCAAATCCCACCATGTGGAAAACCTGGGATAATACTGACCTACATGAGAGTTGTTACAAGATTACCAAGAATATGCAGGGCATGCTTTTAATTTCTGAAGAGAGCTATGCAAGTGTACAATATATCCATGCTTACAAATGCACATCTAACACTCATGGCACACACAGCATATTGTATTGCTACAAACCAAACAAAGAGGCAAGAACAGATAATTAGTAGAAATGGATGTGATTCTTTTAAAAATATATAATGGACTTTCAACATTAGTTTTCTTTGACGGTAATCACTGTGTACTTGTTTTAAGACTTACCAACATGACTGTGTCTGCTGTGTTTCAGAAGTTCTGACCATGTTTTTCCAACAAACAAACAGCCATCTTTTTTGCATGCATAGCCTGTTAAGAAAAACTAAAATGAAATTTAAACAAGCTTAAAAAATAAATGCATGGTCACAAGATATAGGAGAGGGATGGGGAGCTTGTGGCCTTCCAGATACTGTTGGACTCAAGCTCCCATCAGCCCCAGCCAGCATGGCCAATGGGCAAGGATTTACATATTTAAATATTTATCAAGTGCACTTTCATACAAACTATCACTTTAAAACCACAGTAAAAATAATAAAAATGTAAAACATCAGTAAAATCTAGTTGGCAAAAAATCTCAAGTTTGTAAGGCCAGTCTGAATATAATTTTTAGAAGATGTCTAAAAGCAACCAGGGATTACTCCTGCCAAACCTCTACTGGCAAGGAGTTCCACAGGGCAGGGCCTGCCACACTAACAGCTCGGCCCCTGGTCAAAGCCAGCCGAACCTCGGGCATGTGGCAAACCCTGTTCTGGCGTGCCACACCAGAAGACTCCAGCGATCAAGGTGGAGGATAAGGAATCAGGCAATGCTTAATAGGATACAAGCTGTGGTCCAGCAACAGCCAGAGGACCTTTGTACCTCCTGTAGAGCATCCCTCCTCCCCATTCTGTCCAGATCCTGCTGTCTACAGAGAGAGTAAATTATCTCAGTTTGCAACCAAGTTCCTGGTACAGCAAGGACAAGCACACCTGCTTTTAAAAGTGACTTGTATACTATTCCTCAAGACAATGCTAACTAAGCATGGGTCACTGGGCAAGAGGCTTTTTACAAACCTTTAAGATGAGTACCATCATGAAAGTCAGTAATGTTAAAAGGGAAAAACGGCGTATACTTCCATAATGTAAGCTCAGAAATACTTTTAACACACTCTTGCCCCTTACACATTTTTGCTGTTGAAAGTGCCCACACTCACTGATGTCAATCCAACTTAAAATCAACAGATCTACTTGTGTAATTCCTAATTTTGACCCTTATATTTGAAGTTCAACATGTAAAGCTAGAATGGCATATAATACTCTTCCATCTAGCAACATCGAAGGCCCTCGTCCGGGTACCTACACAGAGGGAAGCTCGGAGGATGGTAACAAGAAAAAGGGCTTTCACAGTGGTGGCCCCCGAATTATGGAACGATCTCCCTGCTGAGGCACGCCTGGCGCCAACATTATTATCTTTCCGGCGCCAGGTTAAAACATTCCTCTTCTCCCAGGCATTTTAAGCATTTTAACATTTAACATCCTATTACATTCCACTATTTAGTATGCTAGTATATTGGTATTTTAATGTGTTTAAATTGTTTAATATTGGTTTTAATTGTATTTTGATGTTTTGCTTATTTGTTGTGAACTGCCCAGAGAGCTTCGGCTATGGGGCGGTACAGAAATTTAATAAATAAATAAATAAACTCAAATGTTTAAAAAACACTCGTATTGTGGGTCTACTTGTATACCACTCAACATACTGCTTTTATGAAAATGCCAACCTTCTGTGCTTTACTATTTTGGCACAGCTGAACCAAGAAAAGTAATTACCTTCGTGGATCTTCTCATGACGTTTCAGATGGGTGGGTGTAGAGAAGTCCATTTTGCATCCTTCATGACTACATCTTATGTGGTGAAAACAAAAGCACACAATACTTAACACTCATAAAAAGCAGAGCTTATGAATCGTGAAACAAGCCCTCTTGTAACTGAAAGTGGACTTTCCCTTTAGTTCCATCACTTACCCACCCGAAATCAACATGATGCTCAAATGATCTTTTAAAAACTCTTCTCAGAGAAGAATGTTCTAGTTGGACGTTCAAGCCTTTGTTTTGGGGGGTTTTGTGCCACATTTTTAGGTGACATCTCCCAGTCTTAACCTTTGAACTGCAGTTCACAAAACAAAATGGTTTTAGTTTTATTTGCACAGTGTGAGTGTCTGATGCCTAGCAGCTTCATAAGCAAAAGGATAGGGCCTTTTACAAGATGGCATCCTTGTGGAATGCCTTCCCCAGAGAGGCTCACCCAGCACTGAAAATACCATAACGTAGGTGTCAAGTGAACCCTTTTTATTCTTCCAGCCTTTTTAATTTCAAGTATATGCTCTCTCTTTTTTGGGCTGGTTTTTATATTAGTTTTATGCTTGTCTTTTTTTATGCGGCTTTCAGTACTGTTTAATGCCGAGTTCTGCGTTTTTATGTCATTTACACTGAGCTTCTTCTGGGAGGAAGGGCAGGATATGAATTTAACAAATAAATAAATAATTTACTGAATTGTATTTGTGTAATATATTGATTTTTGCAAGCCACATCCAAATTAAAGCCACATCCAATTTGATTGTGCAAGCAGACTGTCCCCTTGCCTCTCAAACGTTACGTCAATCAACACCATCAGAAGGATTAATAGGAGAGCCTTTGACAATGTTAACAGGCACAGCAGGGAAGGGGAAGTCTGATTCCAAGTGTGATTTCCCATGTGACAAGGCAAAGCTTTGGAAACGATGCCTTTGTTTTTTAGGGAAGAAAAAATAGTACTAAATGCTGGCTCTGCGGTCCTAAACTATCAGGTGTTTTTTCCTAAGCGGTTGGGGACTTGCTGAGACACATCTGTAGAACAGCTAGGAATTGGAAAAAGTCAGGTTTGGTCCAACAGTGGAGGAGAAGGGATGGAACAATGATTGAGATGTATATGAAAAGATACCTGTCCAAATACAAAGGCTACTGCAGTAAAGTCTAGTGCTTTTATATAAAAGTACCAATTTGCACACTAAGAAGCTAGAAGTGTAATACTACTCTTGATATTTTCTGCTACACATATTGTGAAATGGCATACATAGCCTTAGGGCTCTGGTAAGTAAAAACATTAACTTCTTCAGGGCAACCATTTATAATTGCAGCCTATAAGCACCCTGAAAGTCTTCATACTTATTTTTGTGCAAAAACAAGAACATTCACTTACTTGAAGAGCCGTTCACCTGTGTGTTGAGACTGATGGATTTTTAACTGCTGGTGTTTTTTAAAGGACTTCCCACATTTTTCAAAGTCACACTGTTTGGGAAAACCAAGTTAGTTACCATTAAATACAATCCACAGTAATATATTAGTATATGTTGCATTTCACATCTTGCTCAAAGATCAAGGAAAGAATCCAGGACCTTTCAGTAGTACACACTGGCATGGAATGTGCACACAGCATGCACCAAAGCTGTGGAATGAGTCCTTGCACAGATTGGGCTCCCACTGTTCGCTGCAAGCAAACTGTACTTTGGCAAACAAATAAGGCATTTCCCCCCACCATAGCTGTCAATAGGGAAGGCTGGCCACGTGCATGCATATTAGACTGCACTGCTGGATAACAGCCTAGATGCACAAGGTAAGCGTTAACCACGTCAAAACATTTGATAAATCAAGCAAGAGCATTGAACTATTTCCCACCACTGAGCAGAGGATTATTTTTTTACTATTAATCTACAGTGCCTTACAAAAGTACTCAGACCCCTGACCAATGCTCTCATATTACTGGATTACAAATGGTACACTGTAATTTCATTTTTTATGATTTTTTTTTTAAACACTGAAACTCAAAATCAATTATTTATTTATTTATTTATTGCATTTGTATACCGCCCCATAGCCGAAGCTCTCTGGGCAGTTTACAGCAATTAAAAACATTAAAAACAAATATACAGATTTAAAAACACAAGGTGACATTGGTTTTACGTTGGGAAATGTTTGTAAGAAGCACAGAAAACTGAAACATGTTGCTTGTATAAGTATTCAACCCCCCCCCCATTAATATTTGGGAGAGCCACCTTTCGTTGCAATAACAGCTTTAGGTATGTATCAGCTTTGCACACAGTGTCCGAGCGATTTTAGCCCATTCTTCTTGACAGAATCGTTCCAGGTTGTTCAAGTTGCTTGGACATCGCTTGTGGACCGCAATGTTCAAAGAGCGCCACAGATTCTCAGTGGGATTGAGATCAGAACCTTGACTGGGCCACTGTAGGACATTCACCTTTTTGTTCTTGAGCCATTCCAATGCTGCTTTAGCCTTGTGCTTGGGATCATTGTCCTGCTGGAAAGGGAATTTCCTCCCAAGTTTCAGTTTTTTAGTGGACTGAAGCAGGTTCTCTTGCGGTATTTCCTTGTACTTTGTTCCATCCATTCTTTCTCCCATTTTAACAAGATGATCAGTCCCTGCTGATGAGAAGCATCCCCACAGCATGATCCTGCCACCACCATACTTCACTGTAGGAATGGTGTGTCTTGAGGCATGAGCAGTGTTATATATATAGTGCTTTGAGTTTTGGCCAAAAAGCTCTATCTTGGTCTCATCTGACCAAGAAACCTTTTCCCACATCGCAGCTGGGGCACTCTCATGTTTTCTGGCAAACTCCAGATGTGCTTTCAGATGGTACTTTTTAAGTAACGGCTTTTTTCTTGCCACCCTCCCATACAGACCAGTGTTATGCAGAGCTCTTGATATAGTTGATTGGTGCACCATTACTCCACTCCCAGCCACTGAACTCTTTAGCACCATCAAAGTGATTGTTGGCCTCTCTGTGGCTTTTTTCACAAGTCTCCTTCTTGTACGAGTTTTGAGGGACCGCCTTTTCTTGGCAGTGCCTGGGTGGCGTGATACAGTTTCCACTTCCTGATTATTGATCCAACTGCGCTCACTGGGATATCCGAACACTTGGATATTATTTTGTACCCTTTTCCTAATCTATGCAATTGTATTCCATTATCCCAGACTATGGTCTGAAGGCTCATGAGGCCAGCACCTTGCCGAAGCTAAGCAGGGTCAGGTATGGTCAGTGCCTGGATGGGAGACCACCTGGGAACCATATGTAAGCCACCTTGGGTTTCAATCACGAAAAGAAAGGCGGGATAGAAACGTAATAAATAAATAAATCTCTCACTTCTATAGAATGCTCTTTGGTCTTCATTTTCCTTCTGATCCATAGCCTGTCCAATGATCCCTCAACAGTGGGGCTTTTATCCTGACAATGTGACAGCAACTGTAATGGGTTCAGAGGTGGAGGCCGATGGTAAGGTAATTGTATCCTCGATAGGGCAGTTTCTTTCATCTGTGTAAACTGGGAGCTTCCACAGTGTGGAGGTTGAATACTTATACAAGCAACATGTTTCAGTTTTTTATGTTTCTTACAAACATTTCCCAACATAAAACCAATGTCACTTTACAATAATTGATTTTGAGTTTCAGTGTTACAAAATAAAGTATCATACAGAACAAAATTACAATGTACTATTTGTAATTCAGTAATGTGAGAGCATTAGTCAGAGGTCTGATTACTTTTGCAAGGCACTGTATATTTGTATTATTATTAATATGTACTAATGCCAAAATAGGCTTTGCCAAAATAAAAGGAAGGGGGCCACTTACTATGTATTTCCTCTGTAAATGTCGGCGGCCAACATGTTTTTTCAAGTTTGCTTTTGTTATAAATTTTTTATTGCAGCCTTCCACTGTGCACCTACAAATACATAAATGTATGTTCTCAATAACAAGGATGAAAAATATGAGCAGGTGCAATTAGTTGCCAGAACAATCGCCTAATTAAAGAAATCTCAGTCAAATCATCATACAACTTTATTTAACTGGGTAGAGATGCTTATACCTGCATATGACTAAAACAATGGGTATTAATGAAAAAGGAATACTTTCTTTGTTCTTACAGGCTGCAGGTATATGCTGCAGCAGGCACTAAATTAGAAGAATCATTCCCTCTGGTGAGAAAGTGAAGAAGGAATGTCTTTTAAGAATATGTCCATCATATATAGCTTTTATAAAGTATTTAACTTAAAAAATAAAGACACTAGTGCACCTTTTTAGCCAATATGGGGCTTTTCTTCCAATTGTTTTTCTAATGTATTACAGTTAAAATAAGCGTGCAATAAAGGATCACAGTAAAAGTAATAAAAGACATAGATGGGCAAACTGTGGTCCCCAGCCTAATTTTAAGACCCTCTGCAAGTGATCATTTCAGACATCTGACAAAAGCAATTTGTCCCTCCCGCAAGCTACCCATTGGCCTGAGAGAAAAAGCGGGGGAAAGGAGGTGTTCAGAAGAGAGAAAAGTGGATTATCAGCAGGAGAGAGAAAAGGGAGAGGCTTATCTTAGTCTCTGTCCCCACTGCCTCTTGGCCCTGCTCACAGCCCTGGACAGATTGCCCCACAGAGAATGCAGCCCTCCACAGAAAAAAGGATGTCCACCCCAACTGAAAACAGAAACTGGTTTCCAACTACAATATAGTATGCTCCAGTTCTCTACTGTTTTTTTTTAATCATTTCATATTCCCTGTTTCATTCACAAGGCCGATGCTTTTAATCAACCAATCAATCAACTAAATATTTTGATCCTACTAGTTGCACAAGCATACAATTGTCATCTTCACCCAACTCTGTTCCTATGACAGCAAACACACAATTTATGAACTGCAGAATTTGGTCTTAAAATCTGTTGGGATTTTTGTTGATTCCAGCCCCTTCCCACCTCCACCAGTAGTATACTTACACAAATGGTTTTTCTCCAGTGTGCCTAAGAACGTGACGCTTAAGATGGAAGATTCTAGTGAAGCCTTTACCACAGTCTTCATAACTGCAAACGAATGGCCGCTGATAAAGAGACAGTTGATTTGTAAAATAAATTTACTTGCTTTACTCATCTTCTTTCATGAAAGTAGTTAGGCATGTAAGATCTGCTCTTGCACACAGAATACTTAGTGAAGTGGGTTTAATTTTTTTTTAATGGAAAATTCTCCAGAAATTTTCTCAAATTTTCTGATGCCTAAGACATGATCTAATTTAGCATATTTATTTTACTTGTATTTAGTAAGCAAAGCTTTAAAGAAGTACCCAGTGTTAACTTTTTGTCCAATACACCACAAGTGTTTGACCTGAAATATATGAAGAGGAAAATTATTGAAGTCTTTTTTCCCTGTTTTTTCTCCCTGTTTTTTCTGCATTTTCCCCCAGCAGTCAGATTTCTGGGTTTAAATGTTATATAGACATTTTTATTCAAATATTTATAAAAGCTTAAAGACAAAGCAGTGGGACATCACTTGAAAAACATTGACTAGAGACCTTTAGAAAAATAAGGTGCACACACTCTCTAACCTGATTTGCGCAAACCTTGGCTTAGCATGGCAGCAACAAGGATCAGTTTGGTTCAGCGCATCATGCAAACCAGCTCACTCTCTTGACCCTTCTGCTTACTTGGCTCCCTAGCTCACATGTCCATTTCCCCTCTACTCTCTTTCTCATCTTTTCCCAAAGTTGTAAGACTACAGTCTACTACTTTCCTCATAGAAAGTCCACTGTCAGTCACTGTCTGTGACCAGTTTCCCCCCCTGCAGCAGTTAGAATCAGGGCTGTGGAGTCGGAGTTGTGGAGTCGGAAGTAATTTTCGGTGGAGTCGGAGTCAGTAGAAATGTACTGACTCTGACTTCAAAATAAAAACTTTCATAGGAATTTAGGAAAGTTTTCTTGTTCAGAAATTTTAATCAAATAAATATATTTTATGTTCTATCAATCTAGCCTGATGATTCACACGGTGGTGATGAAATGCCTTGTGCTACCATTTTACTACAGTAAATTTGTTATTACTAGTTAATATACATTTGCCATTTATGAAGGAGTCGACAGTAGAAAAATAGAGGAATCGTGTAAGGCTTTATAGGTCAAAACCAGCACCTTGAATCAAGCTCGGAAACATACAGGCAGCCAGTGCAAGCAGGCCAGAATCGGTTTTATATGTTCAGACTGTCCGGTCCCTGTTACCAATCTGGCCGCTGCATTTTGCACAAGCTGCAGTTTCCGAACCGTCTTCAAAGGCACCCCACGTAGAGTGCGTTGCAGTAATCTAATTTGGAGGTTACCAGAGCATGGACAACTGAAGCCAGGTTATCCCTGTCCAGATAAGGACGTAGTTGGGCCACCAACCGAAGCTGGTAGAAGGCACTCCGTGCCACCGAGGCTACCTGAGCCTCAAGTGACAGAGATGGCTCCAATTAGCAGGAAAGGACAAGGAAGCATGTTAGATGATTCTTCTCAGTGGCTAACACACTCCCCTTTCAAGCTGATTGGCTTTTAGGATGCTACAGACATAGGGACCCTGCTCCCAAAAAAGTAAGGGGTCTAAGACACTCCAAGACCCCAAACAATTACACCCTTGCATAGTGATGCAAGAATGCACTACTCAAATAGCCCGAGGAACCTTTTTATATGGGCACCAAAAAGGGGGACACTTTTTCTCAGCACCCAGCATTAATGCAGTGAGTGCAGTGGGGGGGCACTAGCACTGTCCCTTCACTGCCTGCACATTCCAGGAGGAAAGCCCCCCCTACTTGGTGCCCAGCATAAACAAGGAGAATGCCAACAGCAAAATAAGTGCACCATGCCTTCCGGGCTGGTGCACTCCCCATTTATTCTGGGCACCAAGGGGAGATAGAGACCGCTGGGTCAGCAGCAGCCCTATGGTGCTACCAGCCCTGTGGAGGCAGCAAAAATGTTCAGGAGGGAGGCTGCCCCCCTATTTTGTGACATAACATAAGAACATAAGAAGAGCCTGCTGGATCAGGCCAGTGGCCCATCTAGTCCAGCATCCTGTTCTCACAGTGGCCAACCAGGTGCCTGGGGGAAGCCCGCAAGCAGGACCCGAGTGCAAGAACACTCTCCCCTCCTGAGGCTTCCGGCAACTGGTTTTCAGAAGCATGCTGCCTCTGACTAGGGTGGCACAGCACAGCCATCATGGCTAGTAGCCATTGATAGCCCTCTCCTCCATGAATTTGTCTAATCTTCTTTTAAAGCCATCCAAGCTGGTGGCCGTTACTGCGTCTTGTGGGAGCAAATTCCATAGTTTAACTATGCACTGAGTAAAGAAGTACTTCCTTTTGTCTGTCTTGAATCTTCCAACATTCAGCTTCTTTGAATGTCCACGAGTTCTAGTATTATGAGAGGGAGAAGAACTTTTCTCTATCCACTTTCTCAATGCCATGCATAATTTTATACACTTCTATCATGTCTCCTCTGACCCGCCTTTTCTCTAAACTAAAAAGCCCCAAATGCTGCAACCTTTCCTCATAAGGGAGTCGCTCCATCCCCAACTGGCTACTGCGTTCTTACTACATTTTAGTGATAGACGCTCTGGGATTTTGGATTTGTTGGGATTTATATTGCTATCCTTTTCAACTGGCCTATGTTTTTAAATGACAATCCTGTTGCCCTGGCAATTTCAGTCCATATAGTGTTTTTATGATGATGTATGCACTCCTGCATTAATGAAAAATACTATCACCTGGTGAATTTGTGCATACCTTGCACATTTAAAGCATATGAGCCCTGCCAGAGGAAAACAGAAGCAACTCATGGCTTAAGCCATGGGTGAAAGTTAAGTTGCTTACACATCTTCTAGCAGAGTATACTTAAGCTCATATTGCAGCCTCTAAAGAACCATCTTGCCCTGAGGGGAGGGGAGAAGCAGTCACAGCTTCTTTTAAACAAACACCTTGTCTTTTTCATTTCATTGTAACGTTTTAAAGACAAGTCAGTGCTTATCGTTGTAGAAATCATATTGAAACCGCTTTGTGAAGTCAGCCTGAAAAGCAAATAAATAAAGTAGCCTTTAAATTAACTCAATTGCTCCCACAATATTCCCTGTTTATTTTCCCTGGGCTCCTTCTGGGAGGAAGGGCGGGATATTAAATAAATAAATAAAATTTTGTATTGCTCATATCCGGTCTCCCAGCTTAAAGCTACAATCCAATACATATCTACTCAGAAGTAAGCTCCACTGGGTTCAATAGGACTTACTCCCAGGTAAGTGTGTACTGGATTGCAGCCTTAATCAAGCTATGCTGGAGAGACTCCCGTTCGCGTCTACTCAGAATGTAACCCCACCGATTTCATGGGGAGTTACACCTGTCGTAAAGGGCCGCACAGGACCGCAGCCTTACAAACCACCCAGCTGCCACCCCGCAAAAGAAGCCGCCTCGATTCTCAAACGCATCATGTCCAATGGGAGTTCCCGAACAAGCGAGTCATCTCTGACAGCCAATGACGAGCCACATCGTGATGACTAGCTACGTCAGGGTGACCAAACTCCAATGGGAACCGCGGTGATCCCACTCCGGCGCCCCAGAATTCCACTCCTGCCCACTCCCTAAGCACAGCCGCCGATTGGTTGGTCGTCTTGAGAGCGCGTTCTCGCCCAATGGACGCTTCCTAGCCACCCGCCAGGGCCCCGCCCAGCTAACCTCTCCCGTGTGCAGGCAAAGGTGGGCTTCCAGCTTCCAGCTCTTGTTGAAAGTCGCGTCGCAGTCTGGGAAGGAGCAAATGTATCTCTTCTCCCGGTACGGAGGAGGCCGGCGGCGGTTGCAGCTCGGCCCGCCAAGCTTGTGCCGGAGGGGGTCGGCCACAAAGGCGGCTGCAGCATCTTCCTGTTCAGCGGCAAACCCTTCTCCCGCCATGCTGGAGCTGCGCTACACCACGTGGTGGCGTTAGGGCCCCGCCCCCTCAGGCATCTTTTCTCCCTTCTCGCGCGCCGTCCAGCCCACGCCTTCCCAGGGCACTGCGTCATCGAAGTTTTGCTGTTTCGTCCATAAAAAGTATAGAGAGGGGCGGGGCGGTGAGAGCGCTGCGGGTCCTGCGTGGAAAGGAAAGCGGCATTCGCGTCTGCGCACTGCATTTCTTCTTTTGGGCAGGACGCCTGCCTTTCAATCAAAAACTTCGGTTCTTTTCCCGCATATTGGTTTATATATTTATGTTCTGTTTTTACTGGCCGTGCAGTGTAGTGCAGTGCAAAAGTCCATACTGGAAGTTAGCAGCACAATTGAAGCTGACAAAAATTGCTTTGGGCCGCTGGCGCCTTGAGCATCTGAGGAGCGTGTTGCCTCAACAAGCGCTCCCAGGCTGCAGCCCTGATCCTTTAGGGCAAGGGTAGCCCTCGTGGAGTAGAGAGACTACATCTCCCGTCATCCCTGACCAGTTTTGGCCATGGTGACTGGGGCTGGTGCGAGTTGGTACCTGGAAGGTACCATGACTACCTCTGTACAGCCCCGTATGGAATAGATTTGAGTACCGCTCAGTGGCTAAACCACCTGCCAGCAATACCTTTGTTTTTGACTGAATTGAGTCCCAGTTTTTAAACGTCATGCAGTCCTTTACCATTCCCAAACAGTGATTCAGCACCTCCACAGCCTCTCCATCTGATGAGAAAGAGGGGCTTACATTCTAAAATGCATGCACAAGGAAAAGAGAGTGGGAGGGAAGAGTAAACTTGGGCACTTACTCTTCAATTCAAAGTTCTTAACAACCAGCTGGGATTGAAACAACATCATAGCATGCAAGGAGTAAGGAGGAGTGTAAGCATGTCTCTGTACAAGGGAGGGACAGCAAAGCTGTGTCTCTCCAGATGTTGGGCTCCAACTGCCCCTAGCCACAGCCAGCCAGCATGGCCAATGGTCAAGGAAGTTGGGAGTTGTCATTTAACAACATCTGAAGTGCCACAGGGTAGCCACCTCTGCAGCCATAATCAAGCCCTTAAATCTTCCAGTTGTTCTCCAGGCATGCCAAAAACTCGAAGGCCTATGCATTGCCGCTGTGAGTACCCCAAATAAAGAGGTGAATTGGAGTGATTTGGTGTTTTCCCCACCACCCCCAAGTCAAAGCATGCCATCAACAAGGTGCATCGAAGTAGATCTGTTGCTTTGTTTTTCTTTTTCCTAAAAATGCTTGACTTTTTGCCCTACTTTGCGTTTTTGAGAAAACCAAGATGCTGAGAGGGACAGGTAGCTTTTCTTTTGATTGACAGGTCACAGTGAATTATTTTCCCAGGGCACTCCTGTTAGTGATTTGTGGGAGGTATGCTGTCACATGGGTTGTCATTCTCCTTAAGGGCTTTGGCTGTGTAGTGCCAGAGTTAGACAACTGGAATAGTCTGCTTCTTTCCCAGTTGTTCTTTTTCCTAACCATGAAAAATCAGCTCCCTCTCGCTCTCTTTTTTTGGGGGGGGTGCTTCCCAGAAGAGGAAAAAACTTGACTTTTCCATTTCTTATGGAAATGGACTGCCTTTAAGTCAATCCTGACTTATGGCGACCCTATGAATAGGGGTTTTCATGGTAAGCGGTATTCAGAGGGGGTTTCCCATTGCTTCCCTCTGAAGCTAGTCCTCCCCAGCTGGCTAGGGCCTGCTCAGCTTGCCACAGCTGCACAAGCCAGCCCCTTCCTTGTCCGCAACTGCCAGCTGGGGGCAACTGGGCTCCTTGGGACTGTGCAGCTTGCCCACGGCTGCATAGGTGGCAGGGCATGTAACCCTTGAGCCACTCACTGTGAGGGTGATCTTTAGCTGGCTCTTGACAGCCAGGAGACACGAGCGGGGATTTGAACTCACAGACTCTGGACTCCCAGCCAAGCTCTCCTCCCCACTGTGCTATACCAACCCACTTCTTATAACAAAGGTAAAAGTCACCACAATTGATGGTCCCTGGACCTATTTGTGTGAACTTTGATAGTTTTCTTACCCAGGGGCACCTCCCTCATGTCCCCAGTTTTCAGAGTGATTGCCCACAAAAAATGGGAGGAACATGATTTCTACTCCCCAATGGTCTGCTGTTGTGGGATAACCACTGCACCTACCTTTCTGAAATTTGGCAGGCTTCATCCTGTCAGAATGGATGAGCATGCCTACAATGTGCATCCAATTCTGGCAGAAAATAAAAATATACTTTTTTTCTTTTTAGAAAAATAAAATTTCCCTGCACAAAATACCCTAGATGAATCTGCCTGAAATTTGGCAGGTTTCATCTACACTGGAGGGGCTGCGTTGTCTGGGAATTTCATCCACTATGGAATTCATTCTTACAGGAGGTAGTGATGGCCACTGACTTGGATGGCTTTAAAAGAGGATTAGACAAGTTCATGGAAGCTATCAATGGCTACTAGCCATGATGGCCATGCTCTGCCTCCATAGTCAGAGGCGGTATGCTTCCAAATACCAGTTGCTGGAAACCACAGGAGGAGAGAGTGCTTGGGCATCTGTTTGGCCACTGTGGGAACAGGATGCTGGACTAAATGGGCCACTAGCTTGATCCAGCAGGCTTTTTTTTAATGTTCTTGTGTTTTTGAAGAAAAAAAAGTATAGCCGTGTTTAGATTCCCCATTAGGGTCAATGAGAACGAAACTATGCTTTGGATTTAACAGATTGGATTTGTTGGGATGATATAGAGTAGATCTGAAACTGACTGGGCTTCTCAAGATGAATATTGTGGTTGCTGCACACACACATCCCATTAGCAACATTTGCACAGAATATTCCTGTCAAGGGCAAAAGGAAGACTGTGAGTCACTATTTCTGAAAATAATAGTCTCGTGGAACCTTCATGGCTAACATTAATTACGACATAAACCATGGTTTGCTAGTGTGATGCCTATAGGTTCAAATGTGCTCACAGAGTTTCACTGCCACCCTCAGGGTTTCATCTCTCTCTCTCTCTCTCTCTCTCTCTCTCACACACACACACACATACACACACACACACAAAATGAAAGTGGACTTGAAATAAGCCTTTATGCATAGCCAATAGAAGTATTTCTTCAAGCCTAATTGTGGCATAGGGGTGAATGGGGGGTGTTACAGCAGAGGAGCAGGAGTTAACTCTCTCCAGTTATGACACCACCACCACCACCCAAAATGCCATCTGCTGTAATTAGGCTTCAAAGAAGGATAGTAGGCTTCTTTGAAGCCTAATTAGAAGGGAAGAGAAGTGGTTTTGGAGGGTTTGCAGTTTCTTGCCCGAGCTGCGACCCGCCACCGCTGAAAATGACTCCCACCATACATAGGCTTGAACGAAGCCTTCTATTGTGGTCAGTAGTCCACCTTTTAGAGAACGTAGTTGCAGGAAAAGAATGAAGTGAGAAGTGGTTCTTAATTGTCCTTAATGCAGGGATGGGAAACCTGTGGCGCTTCATATCTTGTTAGACTGCAGTTCCCATCAGTCCCAGCCAACATGGCCAATGGCCAGGGATGATGGAAGTTATAGTCCAACAACATCTGGAAGGTCGTGCCCCGTTTTGTGAGAGCTTAAGGCTCACAAGGGGGAAACCCGGCAATCTCTTGTCAAGAGGCCAAGTCGATTAAAATCCAGTGCCAGAGTTACCCAGAGCACCTTCAGGACTGTGGAGAGCTCCCAGGATCCTGCTGAGGCGGCTATTTTTCTTGAAACCTAAATAGCTACATTGACTAGACTAGCTGTTAAAGGGCCTTAACCTTATTTTGCAGTCTTTGGCTCCTGTGAAGCTGGGGAGACGGGGCACTGAGGGAGACTCTTCTGAATCAGAGGAGGGTAGCAGGGATGTGTGCTCTGGTTGGGAGAGTCTGGAACAATGTACTGGCAGTGCTTCTCCCAAGGACAGAGCTTGTCCTCCTCTGGCTCCTTGCATAGTGTATGGTCTCCCATTGCGGGTCATGACAGGCCACAAATTTCCCATTCCTGCTTTAAAAAGATTAACCTTGTCCTCAAGAACCATCTTTATTTGCTGTGTAGCTATTAATTCACTGACATGAGCCTACTTATGAGAGCATTGTTTTCACCCACGCCTTACCATTTAGTTAGTTCAGGGCTCGATGAGTAGAAAGCTCAGCAGTGTCACACTACTGTAGCACTGTGAGAGGGGGGAAATTTTCCATTTTTTAATTTTTATTTATATCCCACCCTTCCTCCCAGTAGGAGCCCAGGGCAGCAATCAAAAGCACTAAAACCACTTTAAACCATCATCAAAACAGACTTTAAAATATATTAAAACAAAAATATCCTTAAAAACATATTAAAACAAAACATCTTTAAAAAACTTTTTTTTAAAGCTTTAAAAACATCTTTTTTAAAAAAAGGTTTAAAAACATTTTAAAAAGCAATTCCAACACAGATGCAGACTGGGATAAGCACTCTGCTTAAAAGGCTTGTTGAAAGAGGAAGGTCTTCAGTAGGTGCCGAAAAGATAACAGAGATGGCACCTGTCTAATATTTATGGGGAGGGAATTCCAAAGGGTAGTTGCCACTACACTAAAGGTCCGTTTTCTATGTTGTGTGGAACGGACCTCCTGATAAGGTGGTATTTGCAGGAGGCCCTCACCTGCAGAGTATAGTGATCTGCTGGGTATATAAAGGGTAAGACGATCTCTCAGGTATCCTGGTCCCAAACTGTATAGGGCTTTGTACACCAAAACTAGAACCTTGAATGCAGACTGGAATAGGTCAAGATAATCTGTTTCATCCAAGAGTACTTGCGATTGCTGCACCACAACCTTCTCAATCACCTTCCCTGAAAAGGGTATTTGCGAACGATAGTTGTCGCAAACTAATGGGCCCTGGACGGCCTTTTCCAGGAATGGTCAGATCACCGCCTCTTTCAGGGTGGCTGGAACCACTCCCTCCCACAACAATTCATTGACCACACCCTGGATCCACTAGGTCAAACACCCTCGGCAAGCTTTAATAAGCCAAGAAGGGCAAAGGTCGAGAGGACACATTGCTGGCCTCGTCATTGCAAGCACCTTGTCCACATCATCAGGCCACATCAATTGAAACCGATCCCAAGAAGGTGCAGCAGATGTTGCACTGGACACCTCACTGGGGACTACTACAGTAAATGTGGATGGGGCATCAAGATTGCTACAGAAGCAAGCAACTTTACCCTCAAAGTACCTTGCAAACAATTCACAGCAGGCCTCCGAAGGGTCTAAAACTCCATTTTCTGGAGTTGATGTCAACAGACCCCTGACAGTACAGAAAAGCTCCACTGGACTGCTACTTGAGGAAGCAATGGTGGCAGAGAAGTGGGCCTTCGCCACCCTCACTGCCACACAGTAGGCTCAGTTATGATGTTTTACTCATGCCCGATCAGCTTCATAGTACGTCTTTTGCCACTTGCACTCTAGCCATCGTCCAGCCCGTTTCATTGCCCTTAGCTCACTAGTGTACCAAGGTGTAAACTGGGCACCACAATGCCAGAGATGGCCCTTGGGGGCAACCGTGTCGAGAGCCTGATGGGTCTTGCTGTTCCACAGTGTGACAAGGGCTTCACCAGGGTCACCTGCTCTATGTCGGAATTTCTCTATTGAGATGCGTAGCAGAGTTGCGTAGTGCTGCGGAACGGAGATTATTGAGCAAGCTTAGTGTGTGTGTGTTTGAATCTTTGCTAAGATTCTACCTTCCCTGCAAATTAGTCAGACAGAGACTTTAAGCTGTAAAATAAGAAACAACTACTTTATTCTGGAAGTACATGCTTAATAGGAAAGAGTTCTATATCTAGCTAACTAGCTATGCTGGAGCAACGAGCACTGGTCCCAGTACTCGCCTCATTCTCTTTGAGAGGAGAGACAAAGAGAAGATGTCTGCTGCCCTCTCAAGAGAAAGAGAACACAGAGAGAGGCGGGAAGGAACTGGGATCAAACATCCTGTTGCTTATCAGTCTAGCAGGAAGGGAAGAGATGGCAGGATCAAAGGGGTAGGTATAGCCTCAACCAGCAAGAGGTCTAGCTCTCTAGCTACCCTTATTAACCCCATGCAGCCTCAACCCACCAAGTTGGAGTTGAACCTCATACATTCCAACACTCTATCTACTGGGAACTCCCCCAGTGCATTCAGGAATCCTGTAGATTCCATTAGTCTCTGAGGGCGGACTGTCTTAATCTGTCCACCACCCCTGCAGGCAAGGATCAGAGTCATAAGTCTAAACTTCATCAGGAAGTGGTTTGACCATGACAATGGGGTGACATCCCCCCCCCAATCTCCAGACCACCCCTTCCTCCATCTGGAGCAAAAACCAAGTCAAGGATATGCCCTGCCCTATGCGTTGGGCAGGTGACAACTTGAGACAGCCTCATGGTCGTCATGGAGGCCATTAAGTCCCAAGCAGGAACACCAGAGGCAGCCTCAGCATGGACATTGAAATCACCCAGGACTATATCTTTCTGGGCTCCTCTAACACCATAGCCAAGACAGCCTACACCAGCTTGGACAGAGCAGCTGCCAGGAAGCAGGGTGGACAGTACACTAGCAGCAACCTAGTTTACTGTCTCCTTGGCCCAACACCAGGTGCAGGCCCTCACAGCCAGCTCCAAGACAAAATGGTTTCCTGGTGACAGATAACAGAAGTTCTGTAGACCACAGTAACTCCTTCCCCCTCTCCCTGCAATTTGTGCTAGTGTTGCACCGAGTATCCAGGTGGGCAAAGTTGGGTCAGATCAACTCCCCCCAGCTCACCCACCCAGGTCTTGGTAATGCACACCAAATTGGCATCTTCATCCACAATCAAATCATGGATGATTGTGGTCTTAGTGTGCACTGATCTGGTGTTAAACAACAGCACACACAGGCCAGTAGGCACAGCAGATGGGCAACAAGAAACTCATCCATGAGAGGAGTGGGAGTGAGGAACAACATGTAGATAGCCTTGCCCTCATCTTCTATGGTAGTTCCCTACCTCCCCATGGCTATACCTCCCTCTACCCATGATCTCTGGAATTGGAGTGGGATCACCCATGTCCCTCCTAACTAAGACGCCTCCTAAACACCTGATTTGGACCCAACAAGAGTCCACCAACAAAACCTACCTGAACCAGTTATCCCAGTAGGCCTCTGAGAGAAGTGGGAACAGTCAGACCCACTCAATGTCTTTCACACAGGGCACATCTGCTCCCCCTGTCTCATACTCAGGGATGGCCAGCCTTCTGTCAGTTGCAGATTCTCACTCTGAAGGTATCTGGTGACTTTCTCCTATTGTTCGGTTCACTGCACAGGCTCTGACCCTGCAGAGGACTACAAATGTGCCATACGCCCTCCCTACTACCAATCTCCTCTAGATTGGTCTAAAAAAATGGAAGAGAGTAGTGCCCTCTTTGTCAGGACTCCCTAAGGGACTCCCCAAGGAACAAACCCCTTTGGTGTCTCCCCTTCGGTGGCGACTCATTGGCGGCAGACCGGGGGGGGGGGTGTCGCAGTTCTTGAAGCGCTTATCAGGGACTTCAGCTGTTTCAGGAGACAGCAACCCAGAGGAGTGAGCAAGCAAGCACCCAGAAGCTCAAGTACTCACTCCCAAGGCAGGTCTTCTGTCCCCCAGTGCTGCAGCTATTCCCTTTTACCCCTCCCTCCTGCAATTCCTTGCATGTCCCCAACTTGTTTCTTCTAATAGAGGACTTTGCAGTCCTGTGCCGAGTAAGGCAGTGAAAAGAGACCATCCACAGAGAAGGTAGCAGTATCTGTTTGCCCTTAGTTTCTGCATACCCCTTTTGGCATGTTTTCCTATTCCAGTGACAGACAAAATGTTGAAAATCTGATGTATGGAATGCTTGATTGGTCTGTTACCAGAAATAAAGTAGGCCTCTGATGATGTCAATGCCCTTAGGAGCTGTTTCTGGGATTTCTGTTTACTCCAAAACCATGCTGGATAAAGGACAAAGTTAATTGGTTACGCTTTTCCTTTTGCTCATTCATCCAAGAAAGTTAAGTCTAACGGATGTTTCTGCTGTTCTGGACTGTCATGATTTCATTATTTCCTAGTGGATTTTATTTATCTAGAAAACTAGTTTTTTTGATTCCCCACCCACCCAATTATAGAGAAGCAGTTAAATAGACAGGAACACACCCACACCTGAAAGGTAAGAAAACACAACGGTTCCCTCAGGCTCAGAAAATCAGAATGTGTAAGATCCAGTGTTGGAGAAGGATATGCAAACAGTCTGAACCATTAAAAAAAATTAAAAGGATGACTGCAATGTTCAATTCATTAATCAACTGGATTAATTGACCAAACAATTTTGATTGACTAAAGAGAGGATTTTTTTTAAAAAAAATAGTTTATTGTTTTTAACACAAGTACCTTCTAGAACTTAATTCATTGAATCTCCTTAATTACTGATGAATAAGTAGCATACTTCATTAGTGGCTTGGTATAATTTTCACCTGCTTTCTCTTAATTTTGTTGCATTGCTCTGAGACTTATGATGATGTATAGTTATAACAGTGGTCTCTTTTGTTTAGAGGCATCTTTACAGAGGAACAGCCAACATTTATTTATTTATTTATTTATAAACCACTTCATATTTAAAAATTGCTGAGCAGTGTACAATATCATTAAAATAAAAATACAAAATGAAAAAGTAGTATAAAAGCATATTCAGGGAATATAAATGAATAAAAAATAGGGTCTGATCTTAAGGGTTAGGGAAAGCCTGGGCAAAAAGGTACGTCTTTACAAGATGTCTGAAGCAACTGGTGGTTGCCTGTATATACCACATGAAGCTCACACGTACATAAATAACACACCATGAGTTAAGGGCAGGGGTGGAGAACTGGAGGGCCCTCCAGATGTTGTCCCATCATCCATGACCATTGACCATGCTAGCTAGGGCTGATTGCAGTATCGGGTGTCGATGAGACAGAGCTAACAGCCAGAAAGCCAGCAACCAGAACCAGCCACTAGCCAATAAGCAGTGTCGGCTGGTGTCCATTGGGACTGGTAGGGTAGAAGGCAGGGAGCCCAAACAGTATTTGGAGCCAGAGTCAGCGAGGCAACCAATTCTAGTTTTGGCCCCATCCTCTTCCCTGCTGAGTTCTACAAGGACAGTGTCGGGACTACAAGCCTGCCATTCCTCTGGAATCATTGTTAATTAGGAAGGCAAGCAGGAAGGGGCTGGCCGAGGGCAGACTGAGGTTGGTGGGGCAGTGCCCCATGTGCTCTAAAGGGTCGGCCTCCACTGCCAACAAGCAGCCCAATAAAGCCTCCAGACAGCCATGAACCAAAACCAGCAGCCAGAAATTCGTGACCCAGAAAGCTATGAGTAGCGTCAGGAGTCAGAAGGCCTCAACAAAGAGCCTGTGGTCAGGAATTCATGGCTCAGGCATACTCCTGTATGGTCTGAAGCAGATCGTTGTTCTGTCTAGCTCATACTGGCAGCAAGTCTCCAGGTTTTCAGTCAGGAATATTTCCCTGCTTGAAATATTCTCCAGGAATTGGGCATGGGGGCTTCTGCAGGCAAAGCATGGGCTCTCCCACTAAGCTATGGCTCTTCCCCAGAACCAGTAGACAATCAGCCATGAATCACAGAAGCAGGGCTGGCACTAGACCGCCGCAGGTCCCTGCCCTGTGAGCGTGCATGCGTGTGCGCCCTTGTGCTTTAATAACCTGGTCACACCACCTTACATCACTGCGTCAGCGCACATGCCTGCCATCTTGCCTGCCATCTTGGGTGATGGCAGGCATGTGTGCTGATGCATTGATGCACCCACTGCCATCTTGAGTGATGGCAGACATATGCGCAGTGCACTAATGCAGTGACACAAGGTGGTGCAACCATGCATATTTAAGTGTGTGCCAGCTGCGCGTGCATGCAGGTGTGGTGTGGCCTGGAAGAGTAGAGCTCCCGCTCTGCGAGCCACACAAACATTCGGTCACATCCCATTACATGTTGCTGGTGGGGATTGCAGAATGGGAGCTCCACCCTTGGCTAGCTGCAGGGGCCCTTGGCCAGTGCCTGACCTGGTAGCCCACTGGTGCCGGGCCTGCACAGAATGCAGCCAAAAAGCCATGAGCCAAAGCCACCAGCCAGCCAGCCAGCCACCTCTCTATATCCTCTCACCTCTCCTCCCTCCATTCCCTCTTTCCCTCCTGAATCTCCCTTTTTCTTTCACTTCACTCTGTAGTCATTCTCCCTCCTTCCCTCCCTCCCTGTTCTTTTTCTCCATTGTTCTCCCTGCTCTCCATTCCCCTCTTTAATTCCTCCCCTTCCCTTCCCTTCCCATGTGCCTCCTCTCCCTTTCTCTTCTCTCTTCATTCTCTCTCTTCCTCTCAGCCCTTCAGTCTTTCCACTCTCATTTCCTGTGCCCCCTCCCCCCTCTTTTGTGACTGGGGCCTTGTGGTCAAATGAGTGGTATTCCTTTGCACTGATTGGTAACCTTGTGGACATTTGCATTGGGAACACTACTTTGTGGACCAATGCAGTATACTTCTGACCAATACAATTGAGTTGTACGTACCTTTTCGTGTGCATGGCCTGGGTTCCTGTTCCTGATTACTTGGGTCTGCTCCAGACTGGTGCTTTTTGCAGGGTGTATTCTGCAACATGTCATTGACGCAATAGTGCAGTGGTGGAATTACACTGGGGCATCCACACATCATTCTGCTTTATTAGTTGTTCTGCAACACTTCCCCAATCTTACCACATCTGATTGCCATCTGGAGGGGCACTCTTGCATCACAGTGCAACAAAATTGGGGCAACCCTCCTCCCAACCTTCTTGTATAAAAAGTTGCCGGATTTCAGCAGGAAGATGCACTAATGGAAATAAAGCAGGACGTGTGCCCCCAAACCTTTGCAGGCCCAAACAGCATTGAAAGCAGGATCCCACATAATTACTTTGATACTATTGTGAGCACAGATTGTTGCGAATGCACAACAAAAAGACATCTGGGGGGGGGGGACCCTTGGTCTGTATTATCTTTCTGAACCTTTATGCTGACCTGTGCCAGTGCTTACCATGCTCTGTGGGTCTGGAGAAGTGACTGCCACACTCAGCCAAATCTGCTGCTTGTTCCTCCCTCCCCAGAGAATTTCGACTCCTTGTTGATGCAAGGCAATCTTTCTTAAATAAGAATAGTAAAAAATAGAACATTAAAAGAACGATACAATTTAATATTTACAGTAGAGACAGTGTTAACAACAATGGAGGTAGAACATTGTCAGAGCTATGGTCCCCTTTCCCGCCACCCTCCTTTTTGTGCATTCAAATTTCATTTCCCTCTAGGAAGAATAATCAGCCACATGAGATGTTCACACATGCACGTCCAGTACAGGAAAGGGGGAAGGGGAGAGAGAAGTTCTAAAGGTAAAGGTGTCCCCGCACTTGTAGTGCGAGTCGTTTCCCACTCTTAGGGTGACGTCTTGCGACGTTTTACTAGGCAGACCGTATATATGGGGTGGGTTTGCCAGTTCCGTCCTTGGCCTTTCTTTACCCCCCAGCATAGGCCAGGTACTCATTTTACCGACCACGGATGGATGGAAGGCTGAGTGGACCTCGACCCCTTTTACAGGAGATTCGACTTCCTCCTTCCATTGGAATCGATTGCAGGCTTCTAGAAAAGACAGCCAATGCAGTGGGAGAAGAGGGAAAGGCTGAGGAAAGAAAAGGAAACGGAAGGGGAAAGGACAGGCGTAGAGTCAGCATATGACACCGTAGGACAGCTGCTGGGGTTCCAGGCCTCTGATGCGTGTACTGATTGGCTGAGTCTGAGCTGCCATTTCATTTTAGTTTTGTCCCCCTCAGCCTCCCTGCCGAATTCTACAAGGGCGACACTGAGATTGAGAAGGAGGAAGCTGACATGCAGTGCCACCTCCTGGGCTCACTATAAATAAGAAAGCAGGCCAGTGAGGGCAGGTTGAGTTGGGAGGACAGGGCCCCATTTTCCCGAACAGAGCAGCCTCCACTGCGCTAACCAGCACTTCCTGACTGACAGAAACCCAATGCAAATTCAGCCTTTTTTGAGTGGTCCTCGTGTGTGTGGCAGAAGCAACCCCCACAAAAAAAATAACCCACCACTTTGTTCCCATGTCACAAGAATAAGGGCTGCCTATTCTTTTGCCCTATCTCTTCATGTCCAGAAAGAAAACACGCCATCCTTCAACCTGGATGTTTTCTTTCCCTAAGTAAATAATCAATACATGAAAGAATCTGCTGCTTTGTCTGTTCCGTACATAAAACAAGTAGCGCTTTCTTTCCTCAGGGGTGAGCCTAGCAAAATCTCATGGGAATCAGAGAGGCCAGATTGTGGAGACTGAAAAGTGAAATTCCTGGTGAGGTATTTGGTGGGCTGCAGGTGGGACGTTAACAGAGGAAAAGTAAAGAAAGCCATTACAACAAGCTACCGCTGCACCAATAGGATTCTTATTTGATTATTTATTTATTTTCACATTTATATCCTGCCAAGCTCAAGGTGGTGGCTTACACGGTACATTTTGTCCTGACAACGACCCCGTGACGTAGGTAAGACTGAGAGACAGTGACTGGCCCAAGGCCTTCCAGTGAACTTCATGGCTAAGTGGGGATTTGAACCCTGGTCCCCCAGGTCCAACACTCTAACCACTACACCACACTGTCATATTCTGGGGCATGGCAACTTCCTGGCAACCTCCTGTGATTAAATCACCATATGCCCTAAAATAATAAAATAGTCCACAGACTATAAATGCTAACTATTACCAGGCTGTTGCCGGCAGCAGATGATGAGGGGTGTGCAGGTAGTGGCATTCTTCCCCCACAGCTCCTCCTGAGCCCCCTCCAGTCATGCCCATGAGCCCTCTCCCCCCTCCCCAGCCATTCCCATCCTCATGAGCTGTTGCCTTGGCAGCAGCAATGTCTGCTTGTTGCTGGCCTGGGCCGGTTGTCTTTCTCATCTAGACCACATCAGCACTATACATTTAAAGCACTATTATACTGCTTTAAACAGTCATGGCTTCCCTCAAAGAAACTGGGAACTGTAGTTTGTTAAGGTGCTGAGAGTTGTTAGGAGATCTCTGTTCCCCTCACAGAGCTACAATTCTCAGAGTAGTATAACAATTAATCCCTCTTCCTACAGATCTCTGGGAATTGTTCTGTGAGGGGAACAGGGATCTCCTAACAACTCTCAGCACTTAACAAACTACAGTTCCCAAATTCTTTGGGGGAAGCCGTGACCGTTTAAAGTGGTATACTACTGCTTTGGATGTCTGGTGTGGATGTGGCCTTAGTTAGCTTCTCTAGTTCCAATACATCATAGACAGCACCTTTGGGAAAGACCCCTGACTGAGCAAGCAGGCAGAAAGGCAGCTAACTCAAGCCGCTCACTCTACAGGAGGAACAGTCAGGGTGGAATGTCACATATGCTACCTGAGGAGGCTGCATCACTCTGCCTAACAATAGGGACAGCCCTGTAAAAAAAGTCATTGTGGGCTATTCACTCATATTACAGTTTGTCTAGTCTGCCCTGGCCTTACTCAGTTTGCCCTGATCCTCTGTTCCTCTCTCAACTTATCAGGTAACTGTTGTATCATCTCTAGGGCATTCTGTTCTTGCATACACTGCAACTGTTCTGTGGTATTAATTTAGAATACTTCAGACAGGAACCCATTTAAACAGTGTCACAAACATGAATACACTGCCATGGATGCTTAAAAACTGTTTAAACAGAGTGTTAAGCTGGAAGAGAGTTGGTTTGGGGTTTTGTGTTTTAGGAAGCTGAAGGCTGAAGATTCAACTTTCATCATCATCATCATCATCATCATATTTGTATGCACCCTCTCCATAAAAATTTTGTTCAAAGAAGCTTACAACATTAAGAACAATTTATCAGAAAATCAACAAGGTGTTTCCGACTTGTTAATGAAAACAATGCCAATATCTCTTTTCTGATGTACAAAAAAACCCCACCCAGATTTTCCCATGCCTAAGGGTTGCTGAAAAGTATCTGTTGCTGGCACTCTTAAGTACACTTATTCAAAATCAAGTTTCCCTATAATCAGTGGGATTTATTTCCATGTAGATGTGCTTAAGATGCAGGTGAAATGTTCCAGTGGCAAGTGTTTATTTGAATTTTACTTGTTTTAATTTAAACTGTGTAAATAAAAGCACTTGTAAGGCACCATAAGGAGCCATTCAGTATGCAGAGCAAGTGAGAGTCCTTCAGCATCTGCGATAGGAAACACATCTGTCTTCTGTCCAGCTCCCTTCCTAAACATCTCCCTGAATCAGGTTTTATGGGGGGTATCATAAATATCCCTTTCTGCTTGAATCCTTGGGTTAACAATGCCCTCTGTGACTACCAACGCAAGATGTTGCATTCAGGAAAGAGGTGCACTCAAGTAAGAAGAGATCATTGTGACAGTATCTCCCAGTATGGTCCCCATGCCCAGCTAATCACATTAGCATGAGAGTGACGAGGTGGCCATTAGACAGCCACATAAAGAGCAGAGGGAAAGCAAGACTAATCTTGTTAAAAGGGAAGCAAAGATAGACGCTACTTTTACATAGCAGCTTATAATGACCCAATTTTCCCAGGATTGGTATCACCTGTACGTCTTTGGAGCAGACAGGCTGGCTGGGGGAGTTAGCTTTCCGTCAGCCATTAAACAAAGTTCCAAACATGCACAAACCAATCTTCTAAAAAAGGCTGAATTTTAAAACAAACCTCTTTTACTATGTTCCCTTAAATTCTTGGGTCAGCAGCTTCCTTGCCAGTTGGTTTTTTAAAAAACTCTAATAGATTTAGTATCACTGACCATCATTTATATTTTCCTGCTACACATAGATCATAAGAACCTTTTAATCAAAGTCTTCTTGACGCACTACACAGTGTTAGCTTGCTAAAGTTCCCAAAAGGCTGCCTTGTCTGTTAAAAAACCCTTGTTTCTCATTCCACAAAAGTATAAGCATATAGGGTGTGTTATGAAGTGTGCAGTTTGCACACAAGTCTGCAATTCTCACATGCAATCCTGATACTTAGTTCTAGAGATCTTTTGATATTGAGACCTGGACACAATCCAGAGAAGGGATGGGTGAGAAATTCAATTCATTTCACATTTCAAGTCAAATATATCAAATTCACATTTTCTGAAACAATATGAAAATCAAAACACAACCATCCTTCAAAATTCACACTTATTTGAATTTTGCAATGCAGTTCACCAACCAAACAATATTTGCAAAAATGCGTATGTTAGGGGAAAGTGTGCATAAAAGTGAATATATGTGTGAAAATAACATACAAAAATGCTTATATACATTTATACATACAAAACATGCAAAAATGTGTACATTTGTCAAAACTGCATACAAAAATTTGTATATTAGGACAAATTTGCACTAAAATGCTGGAGAATTTTCATGAGGATTAAAAAAAACTGAAGAAAAGTGGAGAACTGAATTTAAGATTTTAAACATGAGAAGCTGAGAGAAGAAATTGTCAGATCTTTCCATCCATACTCTGAAGTTTAACAATATAATACATTTACTTTTGCTTTATTCCTGTGTTTACCCTTGGGGTGCCAAATTTTGGAGTGCATCCAGGTCTCAACGTCTCTAGAACTGTGTATCCAGACACCATGTGAGAATTGCAGGCTTGTGCGCAAATTGCACACTTCATAACTGGCAACATCTAACTAAGTCATACCTAGAACAGACCCACTGAAATCAATAGATTGATACGTAGACTGGGGATGTCAGAGACGTTTGCTAGAAATGGGAGTGGAAATTTCCACAGTTTGCATGCTCATCCAAGGTCAGGAATAGAAATCACACAAGCAAATACTGTATGAACAGCATTCACTATCATTGAGGTTTTCAGTTCTGCATTACATTATTTCTGCATTGTTTTTGACATTTCCTTCTACTGTAATGCACTGATTACTTACTATAATACTTATGGCCATAGTGGACAGCAAGACAAATAGAGTAGATTTTATCAGAAGCCAACCTGTAGCAGAACGGGGGGAAAGTGCTGATTATGACGAACCCAGGACAGGGCAGAAATCGCTGCCTGCTTGCATCCCTAGCATAGACCAACTCCAGTGGTGCAGCTAGGGCTGGACCCTAGGGCCAAAGTCCAGGATCGTGCAATGTAACCTCTTTGCTTCCAAATGACTACCCCCAAATGACAATTATGGCAATGGTAAAAAGGGCAGGCGTTAGCATCTGAGTCATATGTTACCCTTTTCTACAACAAAATAGTGCCCGTTTCCAAGTCAGTGTGTTTAGCATCAGGTCAGCAGAAGCAAACCCCATTTTATTCTTGTAATCATGAGGGTGCTATGATTTAAGTGAGTTTAAAATGAGGATCTGCACATGCTTAGAGTGTGTCTTTTTAAAAAACAAAATAGGCAAACTGCTTTGTTTGTTTTGTTGCCCTAATACATCAAGAATGCAGAACCAGTTATACAGCATGGCATGTTGGTAAGGCTGGAGACAAACATTAATTGTGTGCCTCACTACTGAAGTGATACATATGACCCATCCAAAGGGGACCCCACAAGTTCATCAAGTTGAGGGCCTAAAATTATCTAGCTGCATCACTGGCTGGCTCTGAGGACAAGAAATTCTGTTAAAGCAACACATTAGTGGAATTTTGTCATTGTTTGGGTGGGACACACTCATTGGCCTCTCCCACAAACACACACATACCATGTGGAAGCCAATCCCCTTAATCCTTCCTTCAACCTCTTATGTCACAACATTCTCCAGACTACTACCAGCAACATCAGGACTTCTCCATGCAATATTGTTCTAAGAACAAAAGAACAGCCTGCTGGATCAAGCCAATGGCCCATCTAGTCCAGCATCCTGTTCTCACAGTGTCCAACCAGATGCCTATGGGAAATATAAAAACAGGACCTGGGTGCAACAGTGTGCTCCCCACTTGCACTTGCCTGAAACTGGTAATATTCAGAGGCATACTGCATTTCACTGTTGGGCCATGTGTCCCAAAAACTGGGAATCACGACTGGGTGCCATAAACTTTACAACTTGCTGGCCACATCTTCATATTTTGATGTACATTTCCAGAGTCAGGGACAGAGCTTGGAAGTAACTAGTTACAAGTAACTAATTACTTGTAATTCATTACTTTTTGAGTAATGAGTGGGTAATTCCTTTACATTTTGATTGTAATAGAACTTGGAGTAATTTTACTTCTTTTGTGGAGTAATTGTAACGTTTCTAGAATTACTTTTGTGCATTACTTGGGGGGGAGCAGGGGAAGTCTTCTGCTCCTCTGATTTGTGGATGAAAATCATGTGCCTCAAACTGGGCTTTTGTGCAGTGTCGCTCTTTCCTCATGCTCTGTGGATGGGTAGGAGGCAACGAGGGAGGAAGCGGAGAGTGAGACGGGGTGGAGTGGAGAAAACAATTATTTTAAAAAATGGATAGTGGTGGTGAAGAATGGAGTGGAGGGGAAAAGGATCCGGAGGTCAAGAACATGGATAAAGGAGGAGAAGGAGGCAGCAGCAGAATGGAGATAAAGAACTGTGGAGGTGAAAGATGATAACGTACGTGTGTGTGTGTGAGAGAGAGAGAGAGAGAATACTGTGTTTGCACTTGGCCTCCACCACCCTCTCTGGCTACTGTGCTGCATTTGCAGTATTTTAACTTTTTTGCATCTCAGGGGAAAATGTTTGCTTGAGTGAGTGTCCCTTAGTTGGTGGCAGGGCAGGGTCTGGGAGGTGGTTAAGTGAGAGAGATTATGCTGGCTGGCTGAGTGGGGGGGTTGCACTTGGTTTGATGCGCAAAGATCTGAGTAGTGACCACCCTTACTAGCAGAGAGACCACCGTTGCTATCTTATGAATAAAAATAATTATTCTACTACCTCTGTATGTGTTTGTTTATTTTTAATGTTGTTTTAGGCTTCTTAGATGTGCAGCAGCCAAGGCCAGCACCTTGTAGGCTTTTTTAAAAAAGTAATTGAAATGTAATTGTAGTGATTACTTTGGAGGAAAAGTAAAGCACTCAGTTACTTTCAGAGCAATTGTAATTGTAACGGTAATTACTAACTGTAACTGTAATTTATTACTTTTTAAAAGTAATCTTCTAAGCTCTGGTCAGGGAAGCATGTGTGCCCTTGTTTAACTATGTTTTATGGCAGGTATGCAATGATATTTAGAAGCAGAACCCACCCTTCTAAATATAGAAACAATTTTCCTTCTATGACATATTTACCAACTGTAAATTCTCATGCTTCTTCCTTTAAATGCTTGCTAGCTTGCTTGCTTGCTTGCTTGCTCTCTCTCTCTCTCTCTCTCTCCCTCACACACACACACACACACACACACACACACGCACACGCACACGATCTAGATACCCCCCTGCCACTAATTTGCATGATAGGCAAATATAATGCACACATTTCCTTATAGATAGAAAAGAGACTGAAAATGATTAGTGTGGCAACTGTTCACTTGGCATAGGTATATGTGATTGCCCTCTAAAAACCCAAGGTTTTTTCAGCTGTTTTTTAAATCCCTTCTTCCTGGTTAGCTTGTTTGCAGAGTTATCTCTAACATTCTTGCCTTTTCACCAGTACACAAAAGGCAGCAATCCTCCAGTGAGATAACATTGGACATAAAGAAAGATATAATAAAGAAATGGAAGGACTCAAGGCCACTAAAATCCTAGGGTCATGTAAGCTGATTTCGATTTAAGATTAGATAGGTTTGATTTACTGTCAAAATATTTCCATGCAGAAAGAAGAAAGGTGTTGTAGAATGTCTCTATACCAGCCTTTGCCAATCTGGAGGGCATCACGTTGGCAAAGGCTGCTCTATGCAATTCTCTCTGGAGGCAGAACTCATATAAAAACCCCATTATTAAATGAATATTTTCTGTGCCAACCCTCTACCATTAAAATCAGTTCTTTCTCCTTGTATCTGGCCTCTTTTGCGCATTCTATCATATAATATACACATACACGCTCCCTGCTCCCACAAAAACTGGGAAAGTTTAGTCAACTTTCCTTCCCACCCACCAGCTTTTTTTCCTTATAACCATAAATGTGTGCACAATTAGATATCCACTCTTTATGTGCAGCATTTAATTTCCAAAGTGTAAAAAAATATATATCAACTTACAAAGATGCCTTAGATTGCCAGGCCATTGGCTCATGCTGGAATCGGGGAACAAGCCCAGTCCATGGGCCAGATGTAGCCCTTGGAGGATCCCCATCCTACTCTGGGATCTCTTCTACTTGACCTCACCCCTCCTCCTTAAATATGGACTGCACCACAGGTCTATGGACCCTCCTCTCAATCTAAAAGGGGAACAGGGGAATGCCTGAAAATATCTGCTTCTGCTTTTTCTAAAAAAACATTTATTTGGAGGCATTGCACTTTCTCCAGTACTACAGATTTCCAGTGCTAGAGTGCTCATCTGATGAGAGGAAGCTGCCTTATACCAAGTCACATAATTTGTCCTGCTGGTCCAGTATTGCCTACTCTGACTGGCAGCGACTCTCTCCAGGGTCTCCAGCAGTGAATTTCCCATCACCTGCCATCTGATCACTTCACTGGAATTGCTGGGGATTGAACCTGCAACCTTCTGCATGCAAAGCATGTATTCTTTCACTGAGCTGTGGTCCCTTTAAACATTTTTTTTTAAATCCCCTTACACTCACTAGTCTCAACTCAAGAAGGGGTGAACAGACGTGATCAATCAGATGTGGGGAATCTTTGGCCCTCCAGGTGTTGTTCAACTCCAGCTCAGTTCATGCCCAATGGCTAGGGATGATGGGAATTCAGCAACATCTGGAGAGCCAAAGGTTCCCCATGTCTCCAATAGATTAAGACATGCAAACAAACATGCAGTGCAAAGCCTTGCTGTTCTATGAAGCTTCTGTGTTGTTTTATTTATTTAAAATTCTTTGAAGGCTGTGTGCTCCCTGGCTCCTAACCTTGAGTGCACATCTAAAACTATGCAGGGGGCATGAATAGCAGCCTGGCTGTCCACCCTACATGTACATTTGGGTATGATATCCCACTGCAACTGCTGTGACTGCTCCGTATGGTCTATACCAGACTTTCCCAACGAGTGGGCCACCAGATGTTGTTGGACCACAACTCCCATCAGCCTCAGCCAGCATTGCCAATGGTCAGGAAAAATGGGAATTGTGGTCCAACAACATCTGGTGCCCCACTAGTTGGGAAAGGCTGGTCTATACTGATGGACAGTGGCTCTTCAGAGAGTCATGTTCTACAAAGGCATGTCTATGCGGCACTTATTTGGGATATTAGCCTTGCTTCTGAAGCACTATCATTCAGTTCATGTGTATCAGAGTTTCACTGTACAGTGGGACTAGCGGTGACTGAGCAGTTAGTGCAGTTGACTCAGCCTCGACCACTTTTCAGCTCTGTTCTGTTGGCTGCCTTTTTGCCACTGATATCCTGGTGAATCCCTGGCACAGAGTACCCCAGGAGACATAGGAACATAGGCAGCTGCCTTGTACCAGGCCAGACAATTGGTCTAGCTTAGTATTGCCTACACTGACTCACAGAAGCTCTCCCAGGTTTCAGAAAGGAGTCTTTCCTTGCCCTATCTGCAGACACCAGGAATTGAACCTGGGACCTTTTGTGTGCAAATCATTTGCTCTGCCACTAGCTATGGCTCTTCCCCCAAGGAGCCATATACAGATGCAGCATTAGCCACTGAGGTGCATTTTGTCATACTCAAAAACTTCCACTGGGATGTGGGGTTCAAATGGTCATCTGCTAGAGGTTAAACAGGGGTCAATGGGACATGACAACCTGCAATCACAAGAGAGCACAAACCTATTAAAGGCATATAAGCATTCAGTACTTTGGGTCTTCCCATTAAGTGAGAGAATGAATGCATTATTTCATTGTCTCTGGCATAGTGAGTAAATGGACCTGGATCTACTTTTCTTGTTCAATTATTTCCTGTTGTCCAATTTTCCCTCCTCCTTTTGATGCTTGCTTTGGGGTTCCGTTGCTAGGAAGAACAATCAGCTAGACAAGATGTTTGCACATGCACCTCTTAGATGAATGAATGATATTAAAGTTTAAAGCAAACCAATGAAACCTCCACTAGAACACATCTATCTGCCTGCTTCCTTTGGGGGAAGGGATGTAGCTCAGTGGCAGAACATCACAGGATCAATCCCCAGTCATCTCCAGATAGAGCCGGGAGAGACTCCTGCCTGAAACCTTGGAGCGCTGCTGCCAGTCAGTGTCAACAATATTAGGCTAGATGGACCAATGGTCTGGTTTTGTATAAGTCAGCTTCCTATTTTCCTATATCCTTCACAGTCTTGGGATACAATGTGACAACCAAGGGAATTGCATCTAGTGAGACAATGCAAAGTAAAATGTGTCAATAGCTACCAGCCATGATGGTTATGTTCTACCTGCACCCTCGGAGTCAATATGCCTCTGTATACCAGTTGATGGGACCCACAAGAGGGCAGAGTGCTCTTCTGCTTGGGTCCTCCTTGCAGCCTTCTCATAACAGGCAACTGATTGGCCACTGTGAGAATGGGATGCTGGACTAGATAGGCTTTTGGCCTGATCCAGCAGGGCTTTTCTTATGTAATTATGTGCCATGCCGCCTGCAGCTTTTTGTAGATTTGCTGGGCAAGGAAACCCTGCAGTGACACTGTTAAGATGGGACAATTCAAAAGGTGATGTGTCCCCTTCCCAACATCAACACTCTGCAACCCTTGACAGGAGAACAGTGGGAAAAACTGTGTCAGTGGAAAAAAGGTATTGTTCACATAGCAGCATCTTCTTGGACTGCTCTTCTGCAAATGTGCCTTCCAGATGCCCCTTTTTGCACCAACACAGAACTCTATACTGGAGGCAAGAAACGGTCAATACAAGGAGCAGCCCTTCTGGGAATCAAGCATTTTTCTGTGTGGATTGGGTGGTGTGTTTTTGTTTTTAATGTAAGGACTGCAGTGATGCAAAGATCCATCCAAATCCTGTAATCATCAAATTGCTCCAGGAAATCATGGGTTCCTTCGCCGCTTATGAGTGGTTCTTCATTGGGAAGGCCAGTGGCAGAGAATAAGCTTTATAGAAACTTAGGAAGCTACCTTATACCGAGTCAGACCATTGGTCCATCTAGCTCAGTATTGTCTACATGGACTGGAAGTGGCTCTCCAGGGTTTCAGGCAGGGAATCTCTCCCAGTTCTTCTGGGAGATGCCAGGGATTGAACCTGGGACCCTCTGTGTGCAAGGCAACTGCTCTACCACTGAGCTATGTGCCGTTCCTTGAAAGATGTCACGCCAATCCACTACTGATCATCACCTGTAAGGAATTTTACAGAACATGTGATGAAACACAGGATGTAGCCTTATACTGAGCCAGACTAGGAATGCCTCCAGATTGTCATTATTTTGCAGGAAGGGTTCAGGCGCATACCAGAACTTTAGTTGTGTGCAATTAAAGTGGATTAAAGCACTCTATCGCTCTAGTGCCCCAACTCCACTTTGAAAAAAAAGCAACTTTAATGCTTTGTAACTATTTTTATTTTTAAGGAAGCAAGTTCCCCTCCCCCCACTGCAAGGATGTCCCCACTTCCATTTGATTAGGACATTTGTAATGGTAATAGGGATTCATGGAATTCATGCAAAGAAGAGGGATTCTTTGTAGGACCCGTAATAAACTCAGCAGTTCCAACCACCCTCCCATTCAAAGCAGTCTGTAACAGCTGGGAACTTCTATTTACATCTAGAGAGTGGACAGCTAAAATGAGTTTCCAAATTACGAAAGTCAGTGTAAACAGCTGCTGAAGACCAGATTGACTGTTTAATGATGCATAAATTGGTTGATGACCAAATCTCTGGGGGTAGGGGAGAAGGGTTTTGGTTTTTATATTTCCATTTTGAAAAACTAACCTTATCTTAGTCGTTTGGGTTCACCACCACCACCACCACCGCCAAATTATAACTAATGTTCCTTTGATGTTAATAGAGCATATGTTACTTATGACTGACAACCTGGGCACTGTAAAACGGAGAACGCCAAGGTGGACAAGGCTCTGGCTCTGTTCTTGGGTGAAGAACTGCCAGCACCTTCTTCAGGATCCACCTGGCCAGAGGAAGACACCGCCCAGCCAACCTCCTCTGATTCTGAGGCAGAGTCTCTCATGGTACCCCCTGCCGCACCCCCAGCCCCACAGGAGCCCAAGACTGCAAAATAAAGTGAAGGCCCCTTAACAGCCAAGAGCTCCTCTGTGGGGCTTACTACATGACAGGTTCAGTCAACGTGCAGTAGGGCCCCACTCATACGGCTGGTTACATTCCAGACCCTCGCCTAAAAGCGAAACCCGCCAAAAAGTGGAACTCATTCAATAGAATGCCGCCCGACGCCCGAAAAATGCCATAAAAGCGAAACAAGCACCATATGAATGGGGCCTTACTCTAATTGAAAGCCGCCTTATTAGCGGAACACCGAAAAGTGGGCCACCGAAAAGCAGCGTCCTACTGTATATAAGGCTTCAGCTGTTAGTGCTTGCAAAGACAGTAGTTTGTATAGCTGCCCTCTGTGCTGGGTCTGGTGCCTAGGGACATGCTAGTACTCCACCCAGTTTGGATTTGGTACCAATTTTTCCTTTAATTCGCTTATTCTCTATAATTGTGGATTGGCGTTTTATGTAGCAATATTCCATGGCTATTTTTGAAAATATCAATATTAAGAACAATAATTTTATTGATATCTCCTTTCATTTTTTGATATTTTGACAGGAAATATTAACAAATGAAACGAAATATCAATAAAATTATTTTTATTATTTCCTTTAAAATCATCAATATTTCCTTTAAAAGTATTGCTATTAATATCAATATTTTTTTGCGAGGGAAAAAACAGATTGGTAAAAGCAGCAGCTCGTGGACAAGGAACAAATTTAAATCAAGACCTGGCCTATGTCAGGTTGTCAGAATGCTTTTGTACCGGCAGATGCCATCCCTACTGGTGCCATACCTGTCCTGCCCAGCTCCTTGATCTGTGATTCAGCTACCTTGTGAACAGCTCCCCTGCAGTTATGTCCTGGCCCTGGCTCCAGTTCTAGCCTTCTGCACTGTCTAGACAGCTCCCATTGCAAGCCCATGACTCCAGGCTCTTCAGCTCCTGTTCTGGCACGAATGGAAGGCTAACAGATGAAACATTTTTCACCCCTGCTTGACAACCTGATTTTATGGGCATGTTTCACCTAGATGGGCCAGTGGTATGATGGTTTCAGGCAGCTTCCTATGTTAGGCAAATGCAGCTACTATAACATTCTGGCTGTGATCCAGAGAGGTTTAGTGGGTCCTTAGGTCCTTTGAAATCAAGAAGAGAAGTTAGTTATGACAAAGGGCTCAGAAAGACATGATGCAGGAGATCTAGGACTTGATTCCTTGCAATGCAACCCTGGGTTTGAAATTCCACCCCAGGCAGTAGCTCTGGGGGAAGGGATGTCTACCCCCCCCATTTTTGTGATTGGTATCCCTCGCCAACTTGCCAGTACTGCTGTTAATCTTGCTGGAAGGAATTCAGACACAATACAGGTATCTTTTCTTTCCACATCAGAGCTAATAACAACTGAGGGAGGGGGGAATTTCAAGCAGGACAATGGCATGGGGAAATGGTTAAATACCACTGCACAGATCCAGTTGACACATACACACCTGCACCTGCTTTAAAAAAAAGTTAGGAGATCTGATTATGGATCTCTGACACCAGTTGGCCCTAATTTAAGTCCAACTGATATTTAACATGAGTTTGGAGTAATTCAGAAGTGCAGATAACATACTCCTAACAGAGGGGGAGAGAGAGAGAGAGAGACAACAAGCAGAGCCGGGCACAGCCATTAGGCAAAGTGAGGTAGCTGCCTCAGGTGGCAGATGCTGAGAAAGTGGGAAGCAGTGGCAAGGTGTTGAAGGAAAGAGCTATGTACGCCTTTTGGCCTGCTCTGCACCTCCGAAGCTAGCCTGCAGTCCTGAGGTGCAGTCATGGATCCATTGCCAGTGTTAAACTGCTAATCTGGTTGGAAGGGGAGAGAATGTATTATGTTGCCCAGCTCAGGCAGACAAATGTCTTAGAATGATCCAGAGAGAGTGTGAGAGACAGCGCACTCACTGGAAGACGCTAATTGGATCAGAGAAGCAACGGCAGGGAAAGATGCTCAACCCTTTCCTTGCAGCTTCTCTGTTCCAAATCATCCCTCTCTAGGCTGCATTTTCTCCGCATGGTTCAGAACACATCTTTGCAAACCCAATACTCTGTTATGTGACAGCTTTATGTGTTGTTGTCCCATACCCACACCAAACCGTACTGTTGTTCCAGCATGTAGACCACAGGACAACTCACCTTACTGACAGCAGCAGCAGCAGCAAATTGAAAGATCTCTTGGTTACAGCCTGGGAACCCTAGTGCTGGGGTTTTAAGGCAAGATTTCCCATGTTCAAAGTCAACACTAATAGGCTGCATTGGTCTTTGAAAGGTAAATGGTTGGCATTTGTCTTAGGATCCAAATCCTGTCCTCATCTCCTGAGTACACTACAGATACATAGTTAGCAACCACGCCACCACTCCATCAGGACAAGAGGGTGTCAGCTTTGCACAATCAAGAAATGTCATGAAAGTAAAACTTTGTAATCTCTCCCTCTCCCTTCCTTCTTTCTTTTTACAACAAGGCTCCCATCAGCCCCACCAAAATGATTAATGAAGGAGGTAAATGATCTGGTGGCGCCGTCTTGGAGTTGCGTGTCTGTTAATGAAAGGAAATGACAAGGGAGAAGGTGTCCTTTGACACCACTCAGGGCTCTCCTATCAGCTCTGGAAGCAAGGCGGCATGAGTGGCTTGTTTAGGGTGGGTTATTTGCTGACAAAAGTCTCTGCAAACAAGAAGCCTTGTGAGAATGTCAAGGGAACAGCTGCTCCCATCTGGCAAAGGTGAACACCGTTTGCAGAGCAAACTTCCCTCTAATTCAAGCAAATACTGTTACAAGTGCGATACCTGGAAAAGAAAACATGTTGACTGGGAAGTCAGCATGACAAGAAGCGAGGATGGAGCAATAAGGGCCAGGCGTGCTTGGATTTCACAATGAAAAGAGATCATAATTTCTAGCCAAAGCAAGTCCTTTCCCAAACTAGACTAGCATTGCTATCATCCTGAGAGTGAATAATCCTCAGGATGCCATTCTTCTGTGGAGATGGGCAGAGAATCAAGCTTTCCCGGAAACCTCACTTTATGTTAGGGAAGTTAGGATGACTGGACACCAGTGGTGGCGGATGCCCACCAGGCAGGAGGCAGGTGGAGCCAGAGCCAATGACAGCCAAGGCCAACTAATTCTAGCTTTGTCCCTATCCTCCTCCCTGGTGAATTCTACAAGGCCCAAACTGAGACTTAAGGAGGAGGAAGCTGACAGCCAGGACGGACCCCAGGGTTGGGTCTAAGTAAGACAGCAGGTAGGTGAGGACTGGCTGAATGCAGCAGACTGAGGCTGGTGGGGCAGTGCCCCATTTGCCCTAACACACCAGCCTCCTGCTGGATGTCTGCAGATGCTCAGAACTTCCTTTCTATGCATTGTTGTGCATAGCTATTCAGTTCCTTAGTGCTAAAATCCAATTCAAGCTTTCTGGTGAGCACTGGTTGGAATGAAGACCCGCCATTTTCCAGTAATAATCTTCTCCCAATGAGGTGTGACCCAACACCTCCTCCATGTGTGTGTGTCGGGGGGATATGTGTATGGGTAGAGGGGAGAATATCAGGGGGGTTGCATTTTAATGAGAAATGATCGAAGTTGTATTTCTCAAACCCATGTGGGAGCTGAAAACAACTATCCTTCACAAGGGCACTTCTCTGAATTTTGCAACACAGTTTGCCAACCAAACAATGTTTGGGGGAAAGGTGTTTAAAATGGAGATATTAGTGAAAACAACATACAGCATACGAAAATGCATTCTGTTGGGGAAACCAATTGTGAAAACATGTCTATTATTCAAAACTGCATTAAAAACATACTTATTAGGAGAAATTTGCACTAAAGTGCTGGCAAGTTTCCATGAGGATTTTTTAGAAAAAGAAAATGCATTAATTTTCTGCATAGGCACAGGATGGACCAGATGATCTCTGAGGTTCCTTCCAGCTCTAAGATTCTATGATCCCCATATTGCACACTGGGAGAAGAGAGAGAGAGAGAGAGCACCTACCCTGTGGAATTCCCTCCCTTTGAATATTAGGCAGGTGCCATCTCTGCTATATTTTTGGCTCCTTTTGAAGACTTTCCTCTTTCAACAAGCCTTTTAAGTTGAGACCTATCCCAGTCTGCATCTGTGTTAGAATTGCTTATTAATATTTTTTGAATAATGTTTTAACCCTTTTTTAAATGTTGTTTTTAAAGCTTTTTAAAAAAATGTTTTTAACGATGTTATGTTTTAATGTATTTTAAGGTCTGTTTTTATGATGTTTTAAAGTGTTTTGAAAATTGAAATATCAATAATTTAAGATATGCAGACAATACCATACTACTAGCAGAAACCAATAATGATTTGAAACGAATGCTGATGAAAGTTAAAGAGGAAAGCACAAAAGCAGGACTACAGCTGAACGTCAAAAAGACTAAAGTAATGACAAGAGAAGATATATGTAACTTTAAAGTTGACAATGAGGACATTGAACTTGTCAAGGATTATCAATACCTCGGCACAGTCATTAACCAAAATGGAGACAATAGTCAAGAAATCAGAAGAAGGCTAGGACTGGGGAGGGCAGCTATGAGAGAACTAGAAAAGGTCCTCAAATGCAAAGATGTATCAATGAACACTAAAGTCAGGATCATTCAGACCATGGTATTTCCGTTCTCTATGTATGGATGTGAAAGTTGGGCAGTGAAAAAAGTGGATAAGAGAAAAATACACTCGTTTGAAATGTGGTGTTGGAGGAGAGCTTTGCACATACCATGGACTGTGAAAAAGACAAATAATTGGGTGTTAGAACAAATTAAACCACAACTATCATTAGAAGTTAAAATGATGAAATTGAGGTTATCATACTTTGGACACATCATGAGAAGACATGATTCACTAGAAAAGACAATAATGCTGGGAAAAACAGCAGGGAGTAGAAAAAGAGGAAGGCCAAAGAAGAGATGGATTGATTCCATAAAGGAAGCCACAGACCTGAACTTATAAGATCTGAGCAGGGTGGTTCACGACAGATGCTATTGGAGGTCGCTGATTCATAGGGTCACCATAAGTCGTAGTCGACTTGAAGGCACATAACAACAACAAAGTGTTTTTAGCACTTCTGTTTGCCGCCCTGGGCTCCTGCTGGGAGGAAGGGTGGGATATAAATCAAATTATAAATAAACAAATAAACAATTTAATTTTAATTTAATTTAATTTAATGGATTTCTTAGTCGCCCATCTGGCTGGCCATCCACCACTCTGGGCGACGTACAAAATGAACAAAATAACACAAAATGACACACCAATACAATAACATTAAAATATAAAAGCGATAATGATAAAATCTAGCCCACCCCAAAGGCCTGCCTGAAGAGCCAGGTCTTCACAGCCCGGCGGGGACTCATTGTAGAGGGGGCCTGGCAGAGATCATTTGGAAGGGAGTTCCACAGGGTGGGGGCCACAATTGAAAAAGCAAGCAAGCAAGCAAGCAAGCAAGAAAGAAAGAAAGAAAGAAAGAGATTGCTGCAGAAATGTGAAGAAGTGAATTTACAATGGGGGAAAATGAGAAAGTGGGAAAACAGGAACTTCAAGATTTATCCAAGCCTGGTGGGGGTACATCTGGTGGGAAGGTTTTCTTTCCCCTGGGATGGGGGTGGGGGGTTACCAGTGTTGGGAATAATTGAACCCAGGGCCTGGAAAAAAAAAACCCTCAGAGACTCTAATAGGCAAACCTTATGTTATGATGTATTCCATCTGCTAATATTTTTGCTTGAGAAACCCATAAAATGGTGAAACAGATAATAAACAGGGCTCTCTTCCTCGCCAGACTCTCGTGTCTGTGTGAGCTTGAGACCCACTTTTTGATCAAGAAGTGTACATGTGTCTTTACTTGGTATCTGGCTGAACATCCAAGCAGGTAATTGGAATCCCCATTGCTTGCACTCCTTCCCGGGGTACTGAGGTGAGCAAGCCCACCTTAGGTGGGAACAAAAAGTCACCCTAACACCAGCCAGAAGAAGGCTGCCATTTCTGCACCATCACACCCTCCAGGGAGGCTTCCCAAGCATCTGACTTTTGTGCTCAACGGGTGCAAATACTTCTCAGAGCAAACACAAGGTTGCTCATCCACCTCACTTGGGTGTGGCCACATGGTTAAATAAAAGCAAATATGATGTTTGCTCTTTTGGTTAAAAATATACTATAAAAGCATAATTGCCCTATATTATCATGCTTAGGCCATGATCCTATATTTACTTACCTGGGAATCACCCCATTGAACTCAGTGAACTTACTTCTGAGTAGATGTGCTTAGGATTGGCCTGTGAGCCATGAATCAGGAAGTCCCAGGTTTGAATCCTGGCTTTGCCATCAACTAGGTGCCCTTAGGCAAGCCACCCTCTCCCAGCCTTGGTCTCTCTCTCTCTCTCCCTCTTCTCCAGTGTGCAATATGGGGATCATAGAATCTTAGAGTTGAAGGGAACCTCCCCAATCTCCGAGTGGTGAGATTTCGGGGGTCCCCGCGCTTCTCCAGGGTTTGGTTTCCTTTGGGAAGAAGGTCAGCAGAGACTGCGGTGTCTTTATGAAATATGGTTTATTTATTTACACACATTCCAACCTGAGCTTCAGATGGAGGGGGTTCAAGGCATCAGCAGTCCAATATCCAGCTTTTCCATCTGGATTGCAGGAGGCACCCCAAATGCCATGGTGCAGACAGCCAGTCTTTCTGCCTGCCTGCCAGTTCCCAGCAATTCTCTAGACACAACTAAAACTACAAGCCTCTGCTGGGCTCCAGGAAGGGGGGATGCTCTCCTGAAGAGTTTCAATGACAAAAGAGTCTTCCTGGCCCATTCACCGTTGCTGGGCAACTGATAGGCCCATTATCTTACCTGGCCGCTCTATTTGATTAACAAAGGAGTTTCATCTGGCTAGCAGAGCCAGCCCCCAGGCATAGGATTCCAAATCAGAGGCTGGAAAGGGGACCCACAGGAATCATCCATCCCAACCCCCATGCTCGTAACACTACCCCCTTCCCTGAAAAGGTCTGTCCCAGTCCAGACCTGCAAACAAACTACAGAATAACAGCTTTTCCTACAAAGAAATAACAGGTACAGGTTAGTAAGACATTGAAATATACATCATTAAAAGCATAGTCATATTACAGTCTCATTTCCACACCAGTACAAAAATAGTCCATTCCCTTACAGCACATCTTCAATTAACTGCTCTCTCTTTAGGCTTCCTCTTCTTTCTTGGAGCCCCCAGTCACAGTTCTGCATCCAAACAGCTTACCCAGTCCTCATAACTTGGCAGTGGCCAAGATATTGAGTTCCTGACATGTTTAAGCATGCCCTCAACCACATGCACCTTTTTTCCTTGCTTCCCCAAACAATTGTACATACACCCACAATCCAACAGTCACAGAATAGTAAATCTTAAACATTAAAACCTTATTACAAAACCTATCAGCATAATTCCTAAAAATCATTAAACAGCTCATATCTCCACCAGCATGCAAAAAAGCACAAATCAACAGCATTTCCAGAGGCAATGCCATCAGAAGAATTCCCACAGCAAATCAGTACACAGTCCCATCAGTACACAGTCCCATCAGTACACAGTACCATAAGCACAACCCCAACCCTCAGACCATGTGGTGCCTAACATGGCCCTTTGTCTTGGGGCTTCATAGAATTCCCAGTCCAAGCTGTTCCCTGCTGCTGCCTGAAGGGTGTTGGGAGTAGTAGTAGTAGTAGTAGTAGTAGTATTCTCCTTACATGCCAGAGTGGTTTACAAGCATTGTTTTGTTGTTATGTGCCTCCAAGTCGACTACGACTTATGGCAACCCTATGAATCAGTGACCTCCAAGAGCATCTGTTATGAACCACCCTGTTCAGATCTTGTAAGTTCAGGTCTGTGGCTTCCTTTATGGAATCATTACATGCATAGAATCAATCAATTATAAAACCCATGCATGATTAAAATACGCAATCAAACAATTCCATCAAAACATCTATGTGACAGCCCTTTGGATATTTGAAGGGGTGATCATATTGCCTCTGAATCATCCCTTCTCCTGACTACGTAAGAACATAAGAAAAGCCTTGCTAGAACAAGTTTCACATAAAAGCAGCTTGCTTCTGTGCATAAATAAATCTAATCCAACTGCCGTGCACCCCAGGGGTACCGACAGAAAACAAGTTTTCAAGAAGTGTAAAGCGACTGGAGAGAACATAAGAAGCGCATCCTGGATCAGGTCAGTGGAACATCTAGTCCACCATCCTGTTCTCACGGTGGTTGACCAGATTCCTCTGGGAAGCCTGTAAGCAGAACCTAGAGCATCCCCGCCCCCGATGGTTTCCAGCAACTGGCATTCAGAAGCATACTGCCTCCAACAGTGGACTCAGAGCATAGCCAACATGGCTAGTAGCCACTGATAGCCTTCTCCTCCTTGAATTTTTTGAATCCTCATTTTAAAGCCATCACTGCATCTTGTGTGAATGAACTTCATAGTATAACCATGTGCAGACTAAACTAAATCATCATCATCCACATAAAAACCTATTTTGACATTAAGTGATATTTAAATTAATCAATGAATAATAAAAGCTATCCTGTTCCTTCAACCTTTCCTCACTGGACTTACTTTTAGTACAATAATACTGATGTACCTTACAAGGTTGTTTGTAAGTATTACAGCTACCCCTGAAGCGCTGTACAAATGTTAAAATATTATGACATGAAGCCTTAGTATTCATATATTTTTAGATGTTCCTAATGTTTTTAATTGTTTTTAAAAAATTAAAATATGTTCTTATTTTATGTTTAATTGTAATGTCTTAACATATTGGTGTTTGCCACCCTGAACTCTTTTGAGAGAAAGGGCAGGATAGAAATGTAATACAGGCATACCCCGCTTTAACGTACGCAATGGGACGGGAGAGTGTACTTTAAGTGAAAATGTACTTAAAGTGAAGCAATTATCTTCACTTGTACTGCATGCCATCACCACTAGATGGCAGCGGCGTCATGCCAATAAAGTGTCTATTGTTGCGAAGCGTGTGTACTTTAAGCAGGGTATGGGGATGTATGGAGCATGTACTTTATAGCGAGGCTACTTTAAGTGAAGCTACTTTAAGCAGGGTATGCTTGTAATAAATGAAATAAAATGTGTATGATTACAAGCATGTGCACTAGAATCAAGACTCTACTGCCTTCCACTGAGAGCTTCTAGATCAGCAATTGGAGACCTGTTGCCTTCCAGATGTGGCCCAGCAGCCACATCCAGCAGGGCCAATGGCTGAGGATGAGGTGAGTTGTGGTCCAGCAACAGTGGATTTCCTGCAGGCTCATCTGAGAAGAACAAAAGAAACCAAGAAACTCAACAGATGCTGGGGAAGGAGGGAATCTGCATTATTTATTTGTGTACTCATTTCTTAATGTCCGTTAATGCATTCCAAGGAGTCTAATACATTCATCATCAGTGGCAATAGTCATTTCTTGAATTTCCTGGATGAAGAGCTTTTCTATCTTTTGATAGAGCACTTATCTTTGGGCTAAAACCCTGGATGTGTTGGGTGGTCAGACTTCAGGCTTGTGGGATCTACTTTTCTTTTTTCCCCTACAACCCTGACATCTGCCAACCAGAGCCTGGTGCAACAGAAATATCCTTAGGATTAAAGAATTCTGAGTCCAGAGTTTGTTCTGGGTACCAGAACTGAACAGCTCACAGTCCTTCCATACAAAGATCCACTGCTGATTTCCCCAGGCTTTTTTCATTTCAACAATATTGTTCCTGCTAATGCTAAAAAGTGAGAGTTGGGAATCTTTGCAAATCCACTACAGATCACCCAGGCACCTTCCAAGCTCACTCCTGCTCTAGTGTACATCTGCCCATCCTAATTTTCTTCCTGCAATGGGGAAGGATCATGGCTTAGCATTAGAGAGCTTGCTTTGCATGCAAAAGATACAATCTCTGGCACCTACAGGTGGGTCTGGGAATGCACCCTTCCTGAAATTCTGGAGAGCTGCTGCCAATCGGTGTAGACAATACTGAGCTAGATGGACCAATGGTCTGACTCAGTATAAGGCAGCTTGCTATGGTCCTTGCTATGGTCCTCTACAATAGTGCTGCTCTGTGAAGGCTGTCAAGAAATTGCACTTGGTTCAAACTACAGCAAAAAGGTTGCCTGGCACTACTGCAGAACCCAGCCTGTCTGTTTTTAAAGAGCTGCACTAGCTCCTAGTTTATATTTGGACATGTTGCAAAGTGCTGGCTTTGACCTACAAAGTCTGAAATGACCTGGACTCAGGATACTTGAAGGATACCCTGCTCCCTTGTGCCTCACAACTAAAGGGCTTATTTTATTCATTCATTTATTACATTGATTTCCTGCCCTTTCCTCCAAGGAGCTCAAGGTGACGTACATGTTTATAGACACTTCCCCATCATTTCCAAGTGCTCTTTTTTGGGTGACACCACCTGAGCAACAGGAGCTCTCTCACTGCTCAGAAGACTCGCAGATACACAGCTTCTCTCCCAAAAAGTCAGATAAGCAACATGTCCCTTTGATACAATGTGATCTTTTGTAGCCTTAGTGGATGGTGGTGTCTATAAAAAGGCTGATTTCTGGAGATTCACTTCTTCTTTGGAAAGAACCATTTAAGGGCCACAACAGATGTGGCATTAAAATGTGTGAGTGTATTTTAATGTGTCTGGTTTTGCTTTCTTTTGTCAAGAGCAGGCAGCTGCAGGGGAGGGAGGGCTGAGAAGGATCAGGACCGCAGTATGAGGAGAAAGAGTTTAATGCTTCTCCCTGTGCCACAGTCCCATGAAAAATTGCCCCCAAATCTGTTTAGCTTCAAGGGGGAAGGCTCCATCATTGCCAGTGGATGAGTGGGTGTGGAGGGAATGATGTTGTCATGCAGTAAGACCTTGAGTGTTATTGCCCTGATCCATACTTGCACTTTGAAAAGTGTGCCACCTTGTGGTTACAAGAAGGTATGTCCAGAACTCTTCCTCACTATCCTGATATGAATCTTAACACTTGTTTCCTTTCCTGTGTAAATGCTTTTACTCACTCTATAATTGCAGGCTCAGGTTCCCCACTCTCTTAAAGTTGCTATTGCATCAGTACACATTTAGCTATTTATTTCACAGATGAAATACGATACGATCTATAGATCACAGTGGTCAGACCATATAGAACAAGGGAAAGTTGTTGGCAACCAAGTGTGTTTGTTCCTTGCATCATCTATTTCCTTCTATTTCCAATGTTCCGGCTGTGAGTGCTATTGCCTATTTAGCCAAAATGACACCACCCACACACATGCAAATTTGGGAGGCAATGGCTGGCTCAGTGGAACCCTGAAGTTTGCAGAATTATAAAAAAAATCTTTAGGGGGAAGAATGCTAAGGGGAGAGGAAACCCCCAAAGAGCCCAATCAGGACTGAGCATGCTCACTGCTTTTAGAATGTTGATTATCTATTGAGGAGAGGGAATGAAAAAACAGGTGGGAGAGGGGATGGAATGGAGTATCCTCAACTGGAGTACTCCACACTGCAACATTTTGTTGCAGGTCACACTTGTATGATCCTTTTATCAACTGTCGTTGTTGTTGTATGGGGAGGCCGTGGCCCTCCAGATGTTGTTGGAATCCATCTCCCATCAGCCCCAGCCAGCATGGCCAATACTCAGGGATGATGGGAGAGGGAGCCCAACACCCTCTGGAGCATCGCAGGTTCTGCTTTAAGTCTACTGTGATCTATAGATCATATGCTAGTCTTGTGTGTGTTGGCCTGTATGGAGCTGAAAGCACAGCAGAGCGTGAGGACAATGAATTAGGGATGTGCGGGACCACATCATATTCAGAACCTTTGGGCTGAAAGAATCATCTGAAGGCAATTAGTGTCATTCAGGATTTTGGCCTCATAATGAAAAGCCAAGGCTCCATTCTTGATTGAGCCCCACATATCTACCATATCTTCTACATGCAGCCACACACACAGAGCCCACAATTTTCAGCAGATCTCCCCAACCTTCTGGAGAGACTTTTGGGAGGAGGTAAAGGGGCTACAAGGGGGGAGAGAGAAAAGCAAAGATCCACTGCAAGAGCTGTCTTCTGCTCATGCAATGTCAGGTGGAACTCTCCTTGTTTGTCCATCAGGCATTTCCTACCCTTTTGAAATGGAGTTGCAGTGCCATCCTATACACCACAGGTGGGGATACCCTGGCCTTCCAGATTTTGCTGGGCTACAATCTCCATCATCTGTGATGATTTGCCATTCTTACTGGGGCTGATGGTAACCAGCAACACCTGGAGGGCCAGAGGTTCCCTGCCTCCTGTTGTGCATGTCTACTCAGAAGAACATCCCACTGATTTCAGTCAGGCTTTCTCCCAGGTATAGGATGACAGCCTTAGTGTGTTATAGCCATAATGGGTGGGCAGCATGTTAGACCTGGACTGGGGAGGCCTGGATTCAATGAAGCTCATTTAAGAGGCCATTCACCATCTCTCAACCCTGACCTACCTTGCAAGGCTGTCATGAGGCCAACCCATGCACAGCCATCCTTAGCTCCATAGAGGAAGAGTGAGATATAAATATGGCAGATAAAGAAGCCACCATCGAAGTCAACATTTCAATGTTTGCAGCAATGGATTCTTTCATTCTGGAAAGAAAACCCATTTTGCTTTCCTCAGAGGAGCCGCCTCTACAGGAATGTAAAAGTATATTATGCCTTGGAGGGATGTTGTGCCTGAAAGACTGGCATTCCATCATACCTCAATGTCATCATTAAAGACAGTTGAATCCAGACTTTTGTCCTAATAAATTGAACTCGACCTAATCTTGACTATCTTCTCTAAACTTGTTGCATCGAGAGATAGTGGCTGAAAGGTGTGTTTATATTGAGAATCAATGCTAGACACTCAGGGGCTGGACTACACGGCATTTTGTGATCAACCTGTTTACAGAAAGGCTGTGCAAACATGATTAGTCAGCTCTGCAGCCATTAATAATTAAGCTGCACAGCTTTCAATTGATTTTGTGATGTATACACTTAAAAAAAAAAAGCAGGGGAATAGCAATATTTCATTTGTGCAAGATACACATTTTGGCAAGGGCTGAATACAAGATATGGAACAATTTCAACACAGTCATTATATTCCTTCTCCAGCTTCCCTGTGGATCACATGGAACTATGTGTGAGAGGAGTTATCAGTCTCAGGTGTACATGGCAGACAGACACACCACAGATAATAAACATCGGACCCACAGGCTGACTTCTAGACTGGGAACCAACTAAAGAAGAAGATCCACCGTCTAGAGCAGGGATGTGGAACCTCAAGTCCAAGGTCAAATCTGGCCCTCTGGGCCTCTCTATCTGATTCTCAGAACTCTCCACAAGCCGCACCCCTCTCCATAGCTCAGGGCTAGAGCATCTGCCTTGGATGCAGAAGGTCCCAGGTTCAATCCCCGGCATCTCCAGGTAGGGCTGGGAGAGACTCCTGCCGGAAACCCTGGAGAGCTGCTGCCAGTCAGTGTAGACATTAATGAGCTAGATGGACCAATGGTCTGACTCAGTATAAGGCAGCTTCTTCTGTTCCATAGGCCACGCCCCTCATTGGTTTGGCTTTGCACCCCAGATGTTTTTGCCGTGCTTGAAGCCCGGAGAGTGGTGACAAGATCTAGGGCCTTCTCAGTGGTGGCCCCCGAACTATGGAATGGTGTCCCCGAGGAGGTGCGCCTGGCGCCGACACTATCATCTTTTCGGCGCCAGGTTAAAACCTTTCTCTTCTCTGAGGCATTTTAATTCCTGTTAATTGTAAATTATTATATTTTGATTTTAGACTGTACAGTTTTGTGTACAGTTTTGTGTTATTTTTATTGTATTTTTAATGTTCACCGCCCAGAGAGCTGTTGCTAGTCGGGCAGTATATAAGCTTAATTAAATAAATAAATAAATAAATAAATGTGTGAGCCCTAATAATGCTTGTACAGATAGAGAGCAGAGAGGAATAATGTATGTACATGTGTGTGTGTGTGTGTACAAAGGTAAAATTTGCATCCATCACTCCACCCACTTTTATCACTGGCCCTGCCCACCACTGGCACGTGGCCCTTGGAGGTTGCCCAGGAGTGAATGCGGCCCTCAGACTGCAAAACGCTCCCCATCCCTGGTCTAGAATCCAGCCTTAACCTGACCATGACAATTAGGACTCTGCCATGAATAAGCTGCACCTCTGATGGCCAAGTGTTTGGTCAAGGGAACCACATCAAGGTATGAGGGCCAGAACAGACTTACAACTTATACAAAATGCGGCGGCTTGGCTACTTACGAATAGTCGCCGCTGGGATCACATCACACTAGTGTTGTTCGATCTACACTGGCTTCCATTTGTTTTCCGGGCCCAATTCAAGGTGTTGGTATTAACCTTTAAATCCCTATACGGTCTCGGCCCAGTTTATCTTACGGAGCGCCTTCAACGCCACCAATTATGCTGCCCGACAAGATCAGCCACTCAAGGCCTTCTCTCAATCCCGCCGACAAAAACAGCTAGATTGGTGGGTACAAGAGAGAGGGCATTCTCAGTGGCGGCCCCCACTCTCTGGAACTCCCTCCCACAAGATCTCCGGCACGCCTCTTCCCTAAATGTATTCCGTAAAGCCTTAAAGACCTGGCTCTTTCAACAGGCCTTTGGGATCTCCGGGGAGGGTTAATTACTGTGACTGAAATGCCTCCTACCCTGTTTTAATATTGTTGCTGCTGTATTATTCTCATACTGTTTTTTATTGTATTATTGTATTTTATCTCATTGTGTTTTAACTGTTTTGTACGTCGCCTAGAGTGGCCTTTGGCCAGATGGGCGACACAGAAATTAAATTTATTATTATTATTATTATATTATTATTATTGAAATGCTTATTTGCATTTATGGTGCATATGTTTTATAATGCAGATAGAAGCCCCTACAGGGGCTGATAGTTATAAGATCAGAGCAGGCAGGGAGGGGGAAATCAACCCCGTCCTCCCCTGATAGGGTCCTGACCAAAATCAGCTCTCTGAAAGCTGCTCTTTACATTGGGAGAAAATCTTCCATGGCCACATGCACAAAAATTGCGCTTGATATCTAATGAAATATTTGGAGACCAAGATTTCCCTCGTTGAGGAAGGACAGGTGAAACCAGAATGGTCACATTAACGCACACTTATAGACACAATGCCCCTCAGTAGTTCTGACCAAGGACAGTTTTTTAAACATTAACTTCAGAAGTGTCTCACAATGAGCAGTAGGTCTCTTTGGTTTACCTTTTCAGCAAACTAGGTAAATCTAACATATCATCCACCTTGGGCTCAGAATTTTGTTTCAAGGATTCTGTACCTTACACAAGAGTGACATCTAGTGGTTCTTTTGCTTGTGTGAGTGTATGTGTATAATTTCCTTACAAGAACTATATCCTGAAGCTGGGACTATGGATGTCTCCAGAAGACTATCTGTTATTTTGTAGGAGGGATTAAAGCGTATACCAGGAATTTAGGCTTGCCCAATTAAAGTAGATTAATGTGCTCTGTCACCCTTGTGCAACAAATCCACTTTTTAAAAAAAGGACTTTTTTTTGCATTTAGGAAAGTAATGGGAAAATGCACTGAAAAGAGATGGAATGAACAAATGATTCATGGGAAGTCAAGATGAGTCAGAATGAATGCTCATTGTCATATATCCTGCCTGCAAACAAATCAGAATGAATGCTTGCATTTTGCACTGGACATATTCTAACCTCTGGATATGCTTTGTGCAAGCAAACCAGGATGAATGCTCAATAAACAGGTTATCTGGAGGAGCCTCATGTTATTCCGGCAAAAGCACACACACACAAACACACACTCAATTATCTGCCAGTAAACATGAATGCAGGGCAGAATGACATTTGCAGGGGAGAGTAGGCAGATGTTGATTTAGCCCTGTCAGTGTCAACATTTGCCTCCACAAACGCAGGGCTGGAAACCCAGAGCTATTTATTTATTACATTTATACCCCACTTTTCTTTCATAGAGCACAAAGTGGCATACAAACAAGGATTTATCCTCATGACAACCCTGTGAGGTAGGTTAGTCTGAGAGACAGTGACTGGTCCAAGGTCACCCTCTGAGTTTCATAGCCAAGCAGAGATTTGAACCCTGGTCTCCCATCTTCTAGTCCAACACTCTAACCACTACACCACAGAAATGGCTTCCTTGTGCAGAGTTCTTCCATTCTGATAGGCTTGCATCAGACCCCTGTTGCAAAAGACATTCTGAAAGGACAAAGCAATTGCATTTGTAGCATGCTCCCGTCCAATATACACAAAGAGTCTCCAAGGCAAACTGAAAACAAAGTGCAGCACAAAGATGGACAAGTAACAACAACAACAACACCAATGATTAGAGGATTGGACTAGGACTCAGGAGACCAGGGTTGAAATCCCCAGTCAGCCATGAAGTTCATTAGGTGACCATGAGCCATGGGACCATGACCATGACTTCAAAAGAGGAAACTTCACAAAAATGAGGGGATTGGTAAAAAGAAAGCTGAAAAACAAAGTCCAGAGGGTCACATCACTAGAAAATGCTTGGCATCCACCCAAGAGTTCTCAAAGAACTCAAATGTGAAATTGCTGATCTGCTAACTAAAATATGTAACTTGTCCCTCGGGTCCTCCTCCGTGCCTGAGGGCTGGAAAGTGGCAAATGTAACGCCAATCTTCAAAAAGGGATCCAGAGGGGATCCCGGAAATTACAGGCCAGTTAGCTTAACTTCTGTCCCTGGAAAACTGGTAGAAAGTATTATTAAAGCTAGATTAACTAAGCACATAGAAGAACAAGCCTTGCTGAAGCAGAGCCAGCATGGCTTCTGCAAGGGAAAGTCCTGTCTCAGTAACCTACTAGAATTCTTTGAGAGTGTCAACAAGCACATAGATAGAGGTGATCCAGTGGACATAGTGTACTTAGACTTTCAAAAAGCTTTTGACAAGGTACCTCACCAAAGACTTCTGAGGAAGCTTAGCAGTCATGGAATAACAGGAGAGGTCCTCTTGTGGATAAGGAATTGGTTAAGAAGGAGAAAGCAGAGAGTAGGAATAAACGGACAGTTCTCCCAATGGAGGGCTGTAGAAAGTGGAATCCCTCAAGGATCGGTATTGGGACCTGTACTTTTCAACTTGTTCATTAACGACCTAGAATTAGGAGTGAGCAGTGAAGTGGCCAAGTTTGCTGACAATACTAAATTGTTCAGGGTTGTTAAAACAAAAAGGGATTGCGAAGAGCTCCAAAAAGACCTCTCCAAACTGAGTGAATAAGTAGAAAAATGACAAATGCAATTCAATATAAACAAGTGTAAAATTATGCATATTGGAGCAAAAAATCTGAATTTCACATATACGCTCATGGGGTCTGCACTGGCAGTGACCGACCAGGAGAGAGACCTTGGGGTTGTAGTGGACAGCACGATGAAAATGTCGACCCAGTGTGCGGCAGCTGTGAAAAAGGCAAATTCCATGCTAGCAATAATTAGGAAAGGTATTGAAAATAAAACAGCCGATATCATAATGCCGTTGTATAAATCTATGGTGCGGCTGCATTTGGAATACTGTGTACAGTTCTGGTCGCCTCATCTCAAAAAGGATATTATAGAGTTGGAAAAGGTTCAGAAGAGGGCAACCAGAATGATCAAGGGGATGGAGCGACTCCCTTACGAGGAAAGGTTGCAGCATTTGGGGCTTTTTAGTTTAGAGAAAAGGCGGGTCAGAGGAGACATGATAGAAGTGTATAAAATTATGCATGGCATTGAGAAAGTGGATAGAGAAAAGTTCTTCTCCCTCTCTCATAATACTAGAACTCGTGGACATTCAAAGAAGCTGAATGTTGGAAGATTCAGGACAGACAAAAGGAAGTACTTCTTTACTCAGCGCATAGTTAAACTATGGAATTTGCTCCCACAAGATGCAGTAATGGCCACCAGCTTGGATGGCTTTAAAAGAAGATTAGACCAACCACCCTAGTCAGAGGCAGCATGCTTCTGAAAACCAGTTGCCGGAAGCCTCAAGAGGGGAGAGTGTTCTTGCACTCGGGTCCTGCTTGCGGGCTTCCCCCAGGCACCTGGTTGGCCACTGTGAGAACAGGATGCTGGACTAGATGGGCCACTGGCCTGATCCAGCAGGCTCTTCTTATGTTCTTATGTTCATGAGCCAGCCACCATCTCACACCCCAATGTATCTTACAGGGAAGTTGTATATGCCACCTTGGGCTCCTTGGAGTAAAAGTGGGATAGAAGTGCTAATAAATAAATAAATAAATAATCCATGCACATGTTGGCCACAGGTAAATTTAGGATGCACAGTTGTCTTAGGTGACAGTGAGATAGGAATCTACCTAAACAGTTGCACTAGAGCTCAACAGGCTTGTACTGCCCATCCACACTACTATAGCAGCTGAAATAATTAGTTGTGAGCTGGGAAATCTTTAGGGCAAGCCTCACCTCCTCTGTTGCCCTAAGACTGGTGGCTTCAACATCATTGGGGCAGTGAATCGACTTCAGGTTTTAGTCTGAACTTGCAAGGAGCTGTCCAAGGTGCTTTTGGACCTTGGACAGCTCCTTGAGAGTTTGGACTAAAACCCACAGCAGATTCACTGCCCCACTGTCATCAGAGCCACTCCTCTCCACTAGCCTACTCATGCATTCAAAGAATATGGGTAGGCATCAAGTGTAAAGGGATGCACCCTGCAGGGGCGCATTTTGATGGATGAAGCTGTGAGTTTATTTTTTAAAAATTAAAATAAAAGAACATTTAATAAACATGTAATAAACACTTGCTTACTATTTGGACTGGTTTGGTTCCAGTGTTTTACTATTATGTGGAAGGTTTCAAAAAGACAGCAAAGGTGGCTTTTTCATTCTGATAGTGTCAGCTCTTCACTGAGACAGCAGTGTCGGTGGGGGTGCAGGCAGGGCTGGAGATTCCTTGGTAATTGCCAGGCCGTAAGTCCTCAGCTGGCAGCTTGGCTATAAATCTGCCAGGCTAGCAAAGAGGAAGCAAGATAAGGGCAGAGGCTGTTCAAAGCTTACGTGCCAAGCCAGAAATCCAGAAGAGACGTCAGTGAAGGTCCGGGTCTAGTTTGCCGAGAGATCAGTCCAAGTCAAGGTTCAGGGGATAGGAAGACACACAGTGGTCACACCTGACACTGTAGTCAGCAACAAGCTGAACCCAAGGTTTGACTTTTAAGGAGCAGGTTTGTCAGCCAGTGTGAGCCCTCAGTGTTTTGGCCTTAAGTGGACAGGCCTGCCCCTCTTCTGCCTGACCTTCTGTTGTCTACGTTCTGCAGGTGAGGGGGGGTATCCTGTTCACTGTCTGCGTCTGGCTAAAGGGCTTCAGCTGTGTCTGGGGTGCTCTGCAGCTGAGGGGGAGAAGGAGCTGGGTTCTCAGGAGTTTCCTCCATTTGTCCTTCTGGGTCTGATGCTTCTGGGTCTGCTGCTGTTACTCCCGAGTCATCCTTGTCCGATGAGTCCTCTGACGGGGCCATGACAGATTTTTGTGTAGTACATTTTAAGGGATCTTCCACTTCTTTCAATTTCTCAAAAAGGCATCTACATAAGTTCTGAGGAATACACAAATGAATTGAAATTGATTGCAAGGCAGATTATTGATTTAAAAAATTATGGAATGATGTTGTTGACGAGGTGCGCCTGGCGCCAACACTGTTATCTTTTCGGCACCAGGTCAAGACTTTCCTCTTATCCCAGGCATTTTAGCATGTGTTTTTAAATTGCTTTTTAAAAATGTGTTTTTAAATTTGTATATTTGTTTTTAATATTTTTAATTGTTGTAAACTGCCCAGAGAGCTTCGGCTGTGGGGCGGTATACAAATGCAATAAACAAACAAACAAACAAACAAACAAATAAATAAATACTGATTAGTTGATAGTCCTAATTTTTAGTTACTTTGCTTTAAAAAAAACTTTCTGGGGCCCTATTGCTTGGGAATGGCCATAGCCCAGTGGTAGAGCACCTGCTTTGTACACAGAAGACCCCAAACTCAATCTCTAATGTCTCCAGATAGGCCTGAGAGAGACCCTTGCCGGATACCCTAGAGAGCTGCTGCCAGTCAGTGCAGACAATACTAAGCTAGACGTACCAATGGTATGACTTGATAAAAGGCAGCTGTGATGCGTCCTTCCCTGGCTCTCCCTGTCAGGTTCCTACCTGCTCGTGGTTACTGCCTGTCTCTAGGCACCACCAGGGACTCCACCAGTCCGGACCACACTCTCTTATGGTTTCTCTCCCCGCTCTAGCACAGATCTCAACAGATCCCCCTGCTAGGCAACCACCAGTAACGTCCCAATACTAGTATTCCCAGAGACTCTGAATACTGGTATTGTTATTCTCTTCACCGCTGCCACCATTTGTTACAGTTCCCCTTCAGCCTTGGTCATTACCTTACCCTCCCTTCTGGTCTGTGAAACCCCAGCCAAGGATCAGGCCTTTGGTAAACCAAATTAAGTATTTATTAAAGATAACAAAGCTAACAAGATTAACAAGATTTCTTCTTAAGGCACATAAGCATATGGTTTTACTTAATACTAATCCGAACTCCACCTCCCTCCTTCTTCACGCTCTCCTGGCAAACAACTCTCTCAAACCCCACCAAGCAATCCACTCTTTCTCTTCTCCCCCCTATTCCACTCTCACTCTTCCTTTTATACATTCAGCCATTTTAAACACTCAGCCAATCATCTCGCATTCTACTGCCCATTCACTCCCCCTCTTTCACTCCACTTACCATGTATCTTCTAAAACAACAACACTTACCATATATACATTAATATAGGAACATCACAGCAGCTTCCTATGTTCCAATGTTTTCTGGGATACTCTGTGCCAGGGAATCACCAGGACATCAGTAGCAAGAAGGCACTCAACACAACAGAACCGAGAAGTGGCCCACGTGGAATAGTTGGTACAAGCTGCTCTGTGTCTGCTAGTCCCACAGTGCTATCAGGCCAGAACTCTGATTTACATGAGTAAATTGTAGGGCAGACCAGATGTCTTTCAGAAGCAAATCTAATAACCCAAATAAGGGCCATATGGATGTGCCCTTGTTCTTCAACTTTTGCCTAAAACAAATTTTTATATATATAAACTTTTATTGCTTATTTAACAGCTGGGATAGCACAGTAGGGGGAGGAGAGCCTGGCTGGGAGTCCCGAGTCTGTGAGTTCAAATCCCCGCTCGTGTCTCCTGGGTGTCAAGGGCCAGCTAAAGATCACCCCCACAGGGAGTGGCTCAGGGGTTACATGCCCTGCCACCTGTGCAGCCATGGGCAAGCTGCATAGTCCCAAGGAGCCCAGTTGCCCCCCAGCTGGCAGTTGCGGACAAGGAAGGGGCTGGCTTGTGCAGCTATGGCAAGCTGAGCAGGCCCTAGCCAGCTGGGGAGGACTAGCCTCAGAGGGAGGCAATAGTAAACCCCCTCTGAATACTGCTTACCATGAAAACCCTATTCATAGGGTAGCCATAGTCGAGTTCGACTTGAAGGCAGTCCAACAAATTACAGGAAAAAGATACAACCATCCAATGCCCCCTCCCTCCCAACCTGGAGTAATGAATTGTTATTGACAATTGCTCCCCAGGTAAGTTTTGATCCAACAGGTAAGTATGGTTATATCAATGAACATGAAAAATAAACATAAAGCTATAAAAGTTGTAAAACCGGGCAAGACTTTTAAGTAAACTTAAAACAAATTATGAACAATTTCCTGGAATCCACAAGATGGCGCTAAGAGGCAATATGTTTAGCCATTGACAAAGTGAGTAGGCTGTTTCAATCCATGAATGTTTTTCAGCTTTTTAACAAATTTTCTCTCCATCTAAAACTGTTAAGATGGGCAAAACTGTTGGTTTGATGGATTTTTAATGAACATTAATCCAGTCAATTAATATTGCTTTATTGCCCAGCTGCAGAGTTACAGAATTTCTTAAAAAAAAATAAAATGCAGTCAAATCCACCAGAAATGGTCCACTGATATATCAAAGACATTAGAAATACCAGTCATGATAATCATCACTCCAACTAACACTAAATTCAGGTGATGAAAGCCAAAAGAAGGACAGACTACTTCTTCACGCAGCACAGAAACTATGGAATTCACCATTGGCCTGATCCAGCTGGACTCTTCTTACGTTCTTATGTAAAAAGGGTTGTAGCCAAGCATAAGATATCTGCATGCTCAGGGGAACTCCATGGTTTGCAAAAGTACATTAAAAAATGTCTAAAGGGGAAATCCCACCCCCCCAAAAAACAGCCCAATAAGAAGTGAGTGTTCTTATAACAAACGATAGATGTCTTTTCTTTTTCTTTTTCTACTTGCATTTCATTTACCTTTAACCTCACTCCCTTACATCCATAGAAGCAACAACAGTGGTTCCATGTACTCAGCTCAAACCTCCTTAAACCCACTGATGATGCACCTTCTTGGTTACATGCCTTTTTGTTTCTTGCCCAATAATGGTAAAAGAGAATTCATAGACTCAGAAGTGTGGCTGCAACTGTTGTAGTTCCCAAGCTGCTGCCTGTGAAGGTAGACCAAACCATGCGTGTTTTCTCTCTGTCATTTATTACTCACTGGACTGGCTGTCAAAGTGAGTTTATAGCAGCCCACAGGGTAGAGACAAAAGGGTAGAGAATCTTCTTACTCTTAGTCATTTCTCAGACCTTTCTGAAATGAAGGGTCAAATCTTTAAAGATGTTTGGAGCAGCCATGTTAAAAAATAGGGGCAGGGCATTCCAGGCAGGGGGATGCCAACCCTGCTTTGATATGGATATCTTTGCAGAGGATCCCTAGTCAAGCTTTACCAACAGCACAATCCAAACTATCGGAAGTAAGTCCTATTGAGTTCTATGGGACTTAGCAAGTGTGTTTAGAATTGCAGCCTTCAGGGCATCCATCTTTACTCTTTAGTGTTCCCATCTAACATCTCCATAACACTAAGCTCCTTTCTTCCTACAATGGCCTTCTGGTGACTGGTCTGGCCTGAGAGCACTTAAACCCTTCTTGCCAGAAGCAAGTAGGCTAGATTAAATGTTCCCTACGCAGGTTCCATCTTTTCGCTAAGATTTCTGTCTTAATTTCCAATCAGAGACATGTTTTTGTTTGAATGGTATACTCCAAGCAACTGGGGTTGATGCTTAATGTATCATGCTTAATGACATCACTAGGGCCCACCCCTATGACATCACTCACGCCCACCCCCTGACATCATTAGGGCCCACCCCTGAAATCTCAGGGTTTGGGATGTTTCTGACCTAGCAACCCTAGGTAAAGTCTTGAGTGAGTAGACTTCTGGGGACTCTTCCAGGTGAGGCTTTTATTGTGCCCTCGCCCTGCCTGATTCACTGAATTTTTCAGAGGGTTCTATTCTTAAATTGCTCCTGTTCTTAAAACAAACCATTATTCTTTAAATGGAGGTTGTCATTGTCTGTCATCTCTCCAATTAAAAAGAAGATAATTTCTCAAAAATTCCTAGGGGGGCGGGGTAGCCCCCATTCCCCCCCAAGCCACAGACCTTTTCTGGCCTTCCCCCTGATGCTGCGCCCCCATGCCTGGCTCCACCCCCATGCATTCAATGGTGCAATTAGGTAATTTTAGACTGTGGACTTAACCGGCTGTATCCTCTGTTAGTTTTACTCAGAGCAGATCTGTTGAAATTAATGGACTTGACTAACTTAGGTTCCTTCATTCATATGAGTCTACTCTAAGTAGGACTTCACTGGAGACAAAGCAGTGGTCTTATGGGAGTCAGGGCCGGTGTAACATGGTAAGCAAGGTAAGCATGGCAGGAGGCCGTAACGCCTAGAAAAAAAATGAAAATACCTGGAAAAACGCTATTCTCTCCGTTCGCAGTCGCTCCAGCTCCGGCGCTGCCACCTCCAGCCCCCTCTGGCAGCTCCTGACATCAGCTTTGCCTCCTCCGGGGTCTGCCGAAGCAGATGCAGAGCGGAACACCAGAAACACCTCATCCCAGCCCTAGGAGCGCGTCCCCTTGGCGGCGTCTGTAGCCTTGGGGCGTGCAGGCTCTATGTGCTTCTCACTCGGCAGAGGCTGCTTGCCTGCTGGTTTGCGCTTTGCACGTAGGCAGGAACAGAGGCGACATCAGGAGAGAAGGGATGGGGAAGGTTATGGGGGGAGGGAAGAGACCTGTACCTTGGGGAGATCAGGGGCGGGGCCTCTTCACGACAGGCCTTGTTTCAAACGGCAGGACCGTTGGTTCGGAAATGCATGCCTCTCTGAACCTGTGCCTCTGGGCATGTGCAGAGACAGTCAGCCGAGCCACCAGGTTTCGGTGAAGTGTCTGGGTTCCAGCTTTCTTCTGAGGGCCAAACTAGATGGGACCGGGGTGATCGATTGCTTTGTCTCTAGTTCAAAGCAGCTGTTTGAGCCGGGGTTGGGATTTAGATCAGGGTTGCAGCACTGGGAAAGGATCTGCCAACCCCTTCTCTCTCCGTTCTGGGACAGCGTTTGGAATGCTGTGTACGGTTCTGGTCGCCATACTTCAAAAAGGTTATTATTGTGTTGGAAAAGGTTCAGATAAGGGTAACCAAAATGATCAAGGGGATGGAGGGACTCCCCTATGAGGAAAGGTTGCAGCCTTGGGGGCTTTTTAGTTCAAAGAAAAGGTCAGTAAGAGGTGACATGATAGACGTGTATAAAATTATGCATGGCATAGAGAAGGGGAAGTTTATCTGCATCTCTCATAAAACTAGAACTTGTAGACATCCAAAGAAGCTGAATGTTGGAAGATTCAGGACCAGTAGTGTAGTGGCATATTCAGAGGTGTGGGGTCTCTTCATGTTAGTCACAACCACGCTCCTCCCCCCCTCTTTTGCTGCTGGGTTGAGAATGACATCCTTGTTAACACCTTCTCCCACAACAACAGAAGTCCCTAGGAGCCAATAAACAAGAAAGAGTGTTAGCTACTGAGAAGAGTGTTCTCAGTGGCTGACTTACCTTCTTTCTCTCTGATTGGCTCCAATCAGCAGTAAAGGGCAAGGAAGCATGTTAGAAGACTCTTCTCACTGGCAAACACATTCCCCTTTCATGTTGATTGGCTCGTAGGATGCTGGAGACACAGGGACCCTGCTGGGAGCCTGCTCCCCAAAAAGTAAGGGGTCTAAGACTCCCTGAGACCCTGGACAACTACACTCCTGTTTAGGACAGAAAAAAAAAGTATTTCTACCCACAGAGCATAGTTAAACTATGGCATTTGCTCCCACAGGAGGCAGTGATGGACACCAACTTGGATGGCTTTAAAAGAGGATTAGACACATTCATGGAGGATAAGGCTGCTTATGGCTACTAGCCATAGTGGCTATGTTCTGCCTCCATGGCCAGAGGCAGTATGCTTCTGAATAGAGTTGCTGGAAATAGCAGGAGGGGAGAGTGCTGTTGAACTCGGGTCCTGCTTGTGGACTTCCTATGGGTATCTGGTTGGCCACTGTGAAAACAGGCTACTGGCCTGATCCAACAGGGCTTGGCTCTTATGTTCTCTCTATGTGTGGCTTTGCTGACTTAAATTGCTTCCACCCACTGAAGCTACTACAAGCAGCAGAAGGCGGATGGTGGTGGTAGACAAGTACCTGTAGTTTATTTGCCTCCCTGCCCCCATTAATAGGTTTAACAGAAAACCTGTTAACATAACCATCATCCAAGTCTATGCTCCAACAGCATAACACAGAAGAAGAGGAATTGGAGAGATTTTACGCAGAAGTACAGGAAGAAATTGATCACACACCAAAACATGATGTGCTGATAATCATGGGGGACTGGAAAGGAAAAGTAGGGAGCAGACAAGAACTAGAAATTGTGGGGAAATGGGGCTTAGGAGATAGAAATGAAGCAGGAGAAACACTTGTTCAGTTCTGTGAAGCCAATAATTTGTTTCTTGCAAACACCTTTTTGATCAACCAAAAAGACAACTGTACATGTGGACATCACCAAATGGTCAATATAGGAATCAAATTGATTATATAATTGGTAGCAGAAGATGGAGAAGTTCCATACTTTCTGCGAAAACAAGACCAGGAGCAGACTGCGGTACAGATCATGAACTGGTCATATCGAACATCAGAGTAAAGCTAAAGAAGAACAACAAAGCAATCATAATGCCAAAATACAATTTAAATAACATCCCAGAAGAATATAACAATCAAATAAAGAACACATTTGAGGCTTTAAACTTAGTTGACAGAGAACCAGAAGAACTATGGACTGAAGTCAGGGACATTATAGGGAAGAATGCAAAAAGACAATACCTCTTGTTAAAAACAGAGAAAGACCTCAATGGATCACTGAAGAAACTCTTCAAATTCAGAAATTCAGAGAGAAGGAAAGCAAAAGCAAAAGGATATAAAAACATGGTTAGAACCCTAAATGCAACAATACGGCAACTAGTACATAGGGACAAAGAGAGCTATTACAATAGTTACTGTATAAAAATAGAAGAGGACAGCAAAAAGGGTAGAACAAGAGCCCTATTCCAAAAGATTAGAGAAATGAAAGGGAAATTTAAACCAAGAGTAGGGATGTTGAATAATCAACAGGGGAACACACTGACTGACCATGATGAAATAAAAGGAAGATGGAAACAATACACTGAAGAACTCTATAAAAGAGATGCCAGGATGACAGATTCATTCACGGAGGAACCGTATGATAAAGAACCAGAAATTTTAGAATGCGAGGTGAAAGCTGCTCTTAAAATACTTGGAAGAAACAAATCACCAGGAATAGACAGCATACCAATAGAGTTGCTACAAGCTACTGAGACTGAATCTGTCCAAATTTTGACAAAAATCTGTCAAGAAATATGGAAAATTAAACAATGGCCCACAGACTGGAAGTGTTCCATATACATCCCAATTCCAAAGAAAGGGGATCCCAGAGAATGCAGTAATTATTGAATTATTGCCTTAATATCCCATGCAAGTAAAGTAATGCTCCATATTCTACAACAAACGCTCTTACCATATATGGAGCGACAAATGACAGATGTCCAAGCTGGATTCAGAAAGGGAAGTGGTACCAGAGATCATATTGCAAACATACATTGGAAAATGGAACGGACCAAAGAATTTCAGAAGAAAGTTACCCTGTGCTTTATAGATTACAGCAATGCCTTTGGCTGTGTAGATCACAAAAACTATTGAATGCTTTAAAAGAAACGGGGGTGCCACAGCATCTGTTTGTCCTGATGTGCAACCTATACTCTGGATAAGAGGCTACTGTAAGGACAGAATATGGAGAAACCTATTGGTTCCCAATAGGAAAGGGTGTGAAAATGATGTGTGTTCCCAATTAAATCCATCTCACTCACCAAGCACCATGTCCATACTACTACTGGTCTGGAATGTTTGCACCTTGTGTTGGGCCAGAGGGACAGACTAGGAATCCTTTTGGTGTACCGCCCACCTTGCTGCCCAATGGCTTCCTTAACTGAGTTGACGGAAGTGGTCTTGGAGGTATTGTTGAGATCCCCTAGACTATTAGTACTGGGGGATGTCAACATTCATGCCGAGGCTACTTTGTCTGGGGCGGCTCAGGACTTCATGGACTCCATGACAACCATGGGGCTGTCCCAATATGTTAGTGGCCCAACAAATATATCGGGGCATACACTCGACCTTATTTTTGGTACTGGACATGGGGATAGTGATCTGGATGTGGGGAGTTTTACATCTCTCCCTTTGTCATGGACAGATCACTGGTTGCTGAAGTTTAGACTTTCAGTGACCTTTTCCCTCCGCAAGGGTGGGGGACCTATTAAATTGGTCCGCCCCCGGAGACTAATGAATCCTGAAGGTTTTCAAAGGGCTCTGGGGGATTTTCCGGCTGATAGGACCGGCGCTTCTGTTGAAGCCCTGGTTAATCTGTGGAATGCGGAGATGGCCCGGGCTGTCGACACGATCGCTCCTGCGCGCCCTCTCCTTTGCAGAGCTCATTCAGCTCCTTGGTATACTCCAGAGTTGAGGGCGATGAAGCAAGATAGGAGGCGGCTTGAGCGGAGATGGAGACGAACTCCTGATGAATGCAACTATACGCTGGTTTGTGCTTTCACCAAGCGGTATATAGGAGCGGTGAGGGCGGCGAAAAAACAATATTTCGCCGCCACTATTAAGGCATCTCTCTCCCGCCCAGCAGAGCTTTTTAGAGTTGTCCGAGGGCTACTCCATCTAGGCCTGCAGGACACTGCAGATACTTCGGTGGCCCGCTGCAATGAGTTTGCTGAGCACTTCCAGCATAAGATCTTATGCATTCGTCGGGACCTAGACTCTCATTTTATAGCAGTTAACCCTAGTGAGGTGTCTGGTGCACAGTCTTATCATGTTTTGTTGGATGAGTTTCAGTCGGTTCAGTTCGAGGATGTGGACAAGGTGCTTGGACAGGTACGTGCAACCACTTCGGTACTAGATCCTTGCCCCTCTTGGCTAATAAAAACTGCCAAGGAGGGAACAGTTGGCTGGGCCAGGGAAGTGATAAATGCCTCCTTGCGAGAGGGAGTGGTCCCTGGCTGTCTGAAGGAGGCAGCAGTGAGACCACTCCTGAAAAAGCCTTCCCTGGACCCAGAGGATTTCAGCAGCTACAGACCAGTGGCAAATGTTCCATATCTGGGCAAGATCTTGGAAAGAGTGGTTGCTGACCAGCTCCAGACGCTATTGGATGAAACCGATTATCTAGATCCATTTCAATCGGGTTTCAGGCCCGGTTTCGGCACTGAGACGGCCTTGGTCGCCCTGTTTGATGATCTATGTCGGGAGAGAGACAGAGGGAGTGTAACTCTGTTGATTCTCCTTGATCTCTCAGCGGCTTTTGATACCATCGACCATGGTATCCTTCTGGAGAGGCTTGCGGAGTTGGGAGTTGGAGGCACTGCGTGGCAGTGGTTCCGCTCCTGCTTGGCGGGCCGTCTCCAGAAGATAGTGCTTGGGGAACATTGCTCGACACCGTGGGTACTCCAATGTGGGGTCCCGCAGGGGTCAGTTTTGTCTCCCATGCTTTTTAACATCTATATGAAGCCATTGGGTGCGGTCATCAGGAGTTTTGGAGTGCGTTGTCACCAGTACGCTGATGACACGCAGCTCTACTTCTCCTTTTCATCTTTCTCAGGTGAGGCGGTCAATGTGCTGAACCGTTGCCTGGACACGACAATGGACTGGATGAGAACTAACAAACTGAGACTCAATCCTGATAAGACTGAGATGCTGTTGGTGGATGGTTTTTCCAATCAGATGGTGGATACATATCCTGTCCTGGATGGGGTTACACTCCCCCTAAAGGAACAGGTTCATAGTCTGGGAGTCGTTCTAGACTCTTCCCTCTCACTTGAGGCTCATGTAGCCTCGGTGGCACGGAATGCGTTCTACCAACTTCGATTGGTAGCCCAGCTACGTCCCTACCTGAGTAAGGAGGATCTTATATCAGTAGTACATGCTCTGGTAACCTCACGTTTGGATTACTGTAATGCGCTCTACGTAGGGCTACCTCTGAAGACGGTTCGGAAGCTACAGCTGGTGCAAAATGCGGTGGCCAGACTGCTAACAAGAACGAAGCGGTCTGACCATATAACACCTGTTTTGGCCCGCTTGCACTGGCTTCCAATACGCTTCTGGGCCAAATTCAAAGTGTTGGTATTAACCTATAAAGCCTTATACGGCGCGGGACCTCAATATCTGTCGGAACGCCTCTCCCACTATGAACCGGCTCGTACACTACGGTCTGCTATGAAGGCCCTCCTCCGGGTCCCGACTCATAGGGAGGCCCGGAGGGCAGTGACAAGATCAAGGGCCTTCTCAGTGGTGGCCCCCGAACTATGGAATAGTCTCCCCGAGGAGGTTCGCCTGGCGCCGACACTATCATCCTTTCGGCGCCAGGTTAAAACCTTTCTCTACTCCGAGGCATTTTAATTTTTTGTTAATGATTGTAATGTTTGTAATTTGATTTTAGCCTTTGCTGTTTTTAGATTGTGAAATTTGATTTTAGACTGTGATGTTTTTGTATTATATTGTATTTTATTGTATCTATGTTCACCGCCCACAGAGCTATTGCTAGTCGGGCGGTATATAAGTTTTAAAAATAAAATAAATAAATAAATAAATAAATATTAGTGAACTAATTCATAAGTTTGCCAATGAATGAAAATTCATAAGGTCGCAAACATGAAAGCTTGTAAGGTTAAATTCGTGTAACTATGTATCTTTTTGCTAAAGAAAGGCAATACAAAAAGGTCGTTTTCTTTTTACTTTATTTTACTATTCACACAAAAAGTTTTCCTACTCCATAATTATTTTTTTATTTGTCCTTATTTGCCTTGTTACATTTTTTATAACATTTGAATTGAAAAATAATTTTTTTATATAAAAGGTAAGGGCACCGATTTATAATTTGCAGGGGGGCGCTGAACACGCCAGCACCTGCCCTGATGGGAGTCCCTCTTTACTTCAAAATGTGACCAGCCAGCCCTGCTGCATTTGGGGGCCCTCCTGCTCATGCTGCTGAGTGGGGCCCTCAACATCTGCCCCCAAATCCTGCCTTGATGGCACCACTTTGCATGCTGAGAGAGAGTCTGAAAGGGGGCCCAGATGGATTCACAGAGGCCATGAAAGGAAACCCAGTGTACTCTCCCATGAAGGCCCTCTGTGGGGTGTCCCTGCCATTGCCTGTGATGCAGGTGGCAACCAAGGGGTTTATAGAGGAAGCTGTCTGATGCTGAGTCAGACCATTTGTCCTTCAAGGTCAGTATCGTCTGCCCGGAAAGGCAGTGGCTTTCCAGGATTTCAGGCAGGTTCTCTCCAAGCTCTACCTGGAACTGCCGGGGATTGTACCAGGGATCTTCTGTATGCAGAGCAGGTGCTGTGCCATTGAACTACGGCTCTCTTGTCTGGTTCCCCAAAATGAGCTCGCCCAATGCACACTTTGCTGTTTTTTTAGGTCCCAGGTTAAAACAGATATAGTTTCTCAGACACTTTAAGATTTCATATTTTAAACAATGGGTTTTTTAAACGAGAAGAAATGTTCTAGTCTGTTGCTTTATTGATTTTGGGTTTTTATTACATATTTTATTATGTTTGTTGTAGAACTGTTGTTAGTATGTTTTAAAATCCCACCATAAAACACACTGGCATGAGATCTGATGAAGGGCAGTACAGCATACAAACACATTAAGGCTTCAGTCCTATACCCATTTACCTTGGAATAAGCCCCACTGAACTCAATGGGACTTACTTCTGAGTATAGAATTGTACTGTTAATACCTTTTTAAACAAAGATGAAAAAAATAACTTCTGAAGGCACAAGGTAGGGTTAAAAAAATGGAAAATGGACTGCCTTCAAGTCGATCCTGAATTATGGCGACCCTATGAATAGGGTTTTCATGGTAAGCGGTATTCAGAGGGGGTTTACCGTTGCCTTCCTCTGAGGCTGAGAGGCAGTGACTGGCCCAAGGTCACCCAGTGAGCTTCATGGCTGTGTGGGGATTCAAACCCTGGTCTGCATCTTTAATATTTGTGTCGGAATTTTAGCTAGTGCAGCTTGTGGTGAGCCTGTGGCCAGTAGCAGATGGCATGGTGGGGCAGAGATGCTTACCTGACCTCCCAGCAGGTGATTTGCTACTCCTTACTAGGAAGGGTGAAGTGGAGGAGACAGTGATGTTGTGCAAATGTACCAGTGGAACCAATCCAATGTTCTTGCTGGTGGGTTTGCATCATACTGTCCTTCCCCTCCCAGTAAACAGCAGTGACTCACCAGCTGGGAGGCCGGGTAAGTGTCTCTGTCTGCTACTGCCTGTGGCCCTCCAGTTATTGTTGAACTCCAACACCCATCAGTCCCAGACAGCATGGCCAGTGGTCAGGGCTTATGGGAGTTGGTGTCCAAAAACATCTGGAGGACCACAGTGCCTCACCCCTGCTTCAAATGCTCTGAGGCCTCAAGAGAGGATGGATCCCAGAGAGAGTGCCTATACCTGTACAGCCCAAGCCTAGTAAATTCCACTGAGTTCAGTGAGACTTACTCCCATATAATTGTGCTTAGAATTGCAGTATTAATAAGTGCACCGTTTGCTTCATTTTAAGTGTTGTTGCTTTGGAAAGGCAAACTTTTTGCCACAGAAGTTTCTCATGGATTCGCTTGGAAACATGATATATTTTTAGTATCCTTTCATGTAAATCACTGGGTGGACAAGATTCACATATGAGCAAGCATGTCACTTTCCAAAGAATGTTTTGTTTAGTAAGTGAATATGTTGTCCATTAATCTTTTATACTCAGCTCTTCTGATAAACAAGGGTGTGTTATCAGACATGAGTACCTAAATTTGGGTGCTTTGTATCGCTGTCAGATATGAATATCCATGACCTTATATGTCAAATGTGACATCACTTATCTCTCAGAAATGATGCCTCCTATAATTGATGGGCCTAAATATAGATTTAAGCATCTCATCTGAGAACTGGTAGTTTTAGCGATGTTGTTTTTAATCCTACAGACCACTCTGATTAGCCTGTAAAATGCAAATGATATACTTTTTTTTTTAATCAAAGTGAACCTCTTTCTTGGTAGTCTTTGTTTAAGTGCCTACTTAACTACCTTCCAGCTCCTGGCCAGCAAACATGCATGCATCCACTATCATATATAGGCAGGCTTTGGTTCTTGCCATGTTAAGGAACTTCATAATATCATTTTCAAATGTTTGCAGTGGTAAAGTTGTACATTGCAGAAGATGTCACAGAATCAACTAGCCATAAATTGAGTGCAGAACAGCATGCTTGCATGTCTTTTGGGATCTTTCAGCATCCTTGTAGCTCCAGTAGAGGCTGGTCCATTGGAGTTAGTGGGGCACTGCCTTGCCAACCTCATTTTGCCCTCTGCAAGCCTCTACCTGCCTGCCTTCCGGCTTACAGCCAGTCTAGGGCATGGCACTGCCTGTCAGCTTCCTCCTCTTTAGTCTCAGAGGTACCCTTGTTGAACTCAGCAGGGAGGAGGATAGGGGCAAAAGTAGAATTAGTGGTCTCCAGTTCTGGCTCCACCTACTGCTGGCCTCCTGCCTTACACTCTACAATTCCCAATGGATACCAACTATCACTATGTAGCGCTTCTCAGAAGCCTTTCTGGTTGTTCAACAAACATCCTTCCTAAACGGCAGGACCCAGAATTCCAGGTGAAGACTTACCCAATGTTGAATAGAGTAGCATCATTACTTGCCAAGTCTGATGCTTCTCCTAACACAATTTGTGATGTAGCACCTGGATGTAGCTCATCAGCCATGTATTGTGGCCTGTTAGTTGCTTGCCAGCTCTCCAGTTTTTGCAGTCTGAGTAGCTTATTGTTGGTGGAAGCCACTATGACTGGTTGCAGAAGTTCCTACCAGGCTGGTCTTCTGTGTGCTTACCTCCTCCCCACAGTCTAGCTACCTCCCACACATGCTTCCTGGTCTGTTTTTGAGCAAGCTGCTTGCGTGCTTCCTGTTTCCATTTGGTTCAAAGTCCCTACACCCCCTTTTTTATAGCAAATTGCATGCAAAGTTATTAGTACCATTCAATCAATAAAACTGCACCTGTCTGTTGCTGGAATAGCCAACATGGTGCCCTCCAGATGTTTTTATTTATTTATTATTTGATTTATATCCCGCCCTTCCTCCCAGCAGGAGCCTAAGGCGGCAATGTTTTTGGACTAAAGCTCCCAGCAGCCCCAGCCAGAATCGCGAAAGGATAGGCATGATGGGAGTTGGAATCCAACAACATCTGGAGAGCACCACATTGGCTACCCCTGGTTCAACAGGAACATAGGAAACTGCCATATACTGAGTCAAACCATTGGTCCATCTAGCTCAATACTATCTACACTGACCAGCAACGACTGTCCAGATTTTCGGACAAGAGTCTTCTCCCAGTTTTACCTGGAAATGCTGGAGATTCAGCCTGGGACCTTCTGCATGAAAAACATGTGGTCTATTACTGTGCTACAGCCCCCCCCCGCGCACACACACAGCAAATGACCCTTGCCTTTTAATTTTATTTTTTTATCATTGCTATCAACCTCATCACAGTTGTCATCACCATCTCCTGCACATAGCATCTTATCAGGAGGTCCATTACACACAACATAGGAAGTGGATCCTTAGTGTTGTGGTACCTACCCTTTGGAATTCCCTCCCCTTAAATATTAGACAGGCACCATCTCTGTTATCTTTTTGGCACCTACTGAAGACCTTCATCTTTCAACAAGTCTTTTAAGTAGAGACCTCATCCCAGTTTGCGTCTGTGTTGGAATTGTTTTTTAAAATGTTTTTAAAGCTGTTTTTAAAAAGATGCTTTTAAATATGTTGTGTTTTCATACATTTTAAAGTCTGTTTTTAAAATGTTTTATAGTGTTTTTAGTGTTTTTGTTTGTCACTCTGGGCTCCTTCTGAGAGGAGGGGCATAATAATAATAATAATATTTTACCTGGATGAAAATGCTACCATTTTTGTCCTAGTGAAACTGCTATGGAGCATTGACTACATGCCCACATGCTGTACAACCCAAAGATTACAGTCAGCTAATGTTCTGAAAGAAGAAGGGATATCAAGCATAATCACAGATTGTATATGAAAATTAATAGTTGGCTCAATGATCTCTGCAGGCTTTAATCTGCTGTATTCAACACAAGAGGTTGAAGCAGGCTAAATTAGAGTAGCACCGCACTGTAAATCTGTAGAATGATTTTCCACTGTGCTACACAAGTGATCTTCCTCTGATTCCCAGTTGTAGTCAATTTCAACCAGAATCGAAAAACCATGCAAATTCTTGGTCATTACCACATTTGGCAACCTTAAAAATAAACATGATCCATGTTTATGATGAAGGATTATACCCTTCTCCCAGTTAACATTTTCGGAAATAGTTATAAATGCTTATGGTTAAGGGCATGATGCTTTTGAACTTGAAAAAGAGACTCAGCTAAATTAACTTGCATAGTTTTCAGACATTCTGTTTACATGTATGAATGAGTTCTGTTGGGAAAATGAGACAAAACAGATCTTCATGCTTTGTTTATATGGCAACGTGTGCAAATTCAAAACTAGCACATGGGTGAAGAACTTGTGGTTCTCCAGATATTGTTAGACTACAATTCCCAGCATTCATGACTGTTGGCCATGCTTGCTGGGGCTGAATAGAGTTGGAGTTGAAAACATCAGCTTCTGTCATATACCTCTGGTCCGCGAAAGCTCATACCATAATAAATCTGCTAGGTTTTAAGGGCTGGGGAACCTTCTTCAGCCTAAGGGCTGCATTCCTCATGAAGAAACTTCTGTGTCCACGTCAATGATGGGCAGTGTCAAGAACACCTGGTTTGTTAAGGTTTGCTAACTAAAATGGTTCTGTGGCAAGGAATTGTGGGAGAAACATCTTGCCTGAATTAAGGCTTCTAGAAGGCCATGGGATTGTCAGTTCCCACAGCTGAATCCAATTCATTAGGTAGTGAGTAAGAACACCTGCTTATCAGTTTGAGACTGGTACCTCAAGGCCACAGGCCTGGGAAGGTTGGAGAAGCACACAACCATAAGGTGCAAAAGCTCTGGAAGATTTCATCATCAGAAAGCCCTCTGATTGGCTAATTAATTCCTGGCTGTTGCCAGGCTTTTTCTCAATAAAAGTAGAGCTAAGTTTCTGGGGTTTTGTTCCCCAATGTTCCTTGGTGCTACATGATGTTGGGGTTCCATCTGCTATCTACTATCCAGGCTATACATCTCTGAGGGGATGTGCAGTCATGACATTATTCTGCCTGTCTTCCTATAGTGTGAGTGCAGAATAGGTTAAACAGGTTTGTTATTTTTTCTTGTGACTTGAACTCTCTGTATTTTGTATTTTACCTAACCCTTGGGGTATTCAGTTTAAGAATTCATTTGGCTGCTATATTTTTGCACTTATATTTTATTCTAATAAAGTTACCTGTTATTTACCAGTGTGTATTCATTTTGGGGGGAATTTGGCTCTGAATCCAGCACTTTGGCCAATTAGCCACAGACTACCGTACAGTTAAGTATTTTGCCTTAAGGCTCCAAGACAAGGAGTGCATCTTTGACTCATCTTTTGGAATCCTTGGCAGGTCTATTTCTGGCACTTTGGGTTTTCCTTTGTCCTAGAGTGGGTGACCAGGTTTAAGGGGTGGTGGCAATCTACCTACCTTACAAGGCTGGTGTTAGTTTAACTCAGCCCTGGTAAGGGAGACACAGGTTGTGCCTGGCCAGGATTAATTGCCCTGGGTTTGGGAGTTGACCCCCCCCCAGCAAGAGTTTTTTACAGGCAGGGCAAGAAGCAAAAAGTGGGCAGAAAAAATGATGTGGCTCTTACCTTTGCACAGTAGGCTACATTCTAGCCATGCAACACACACACACACACACACTTTCCATCCAGGCAAATATGAGGCATGATCACAGTTCAAGGACTCATTTCAGCTAGGCAAAAGCACTTGAGGAGGGCACAGAGCAGGATCGGTGAGGGGGCTAGCCAGGGGAGAATCTTGAGGGCCACCTAGAAAGGTCAGGAGGGCTGCCATAAGCCCTTGTGCCTGAGTAGGAATAGATGGAATCGCCCATTGTAGTTCTCATGGTTTCTCATTTTTCCAATCTGAAATGCATTTTTGTTATTTTCACTAATATATTCCTTTTATATTGTCAGAAACTGCTTTACAAAAATGTGCATAATAGACAAAATCACACTGAAAATGGGTTTATTCAGATACATTTGCACTAAAACGCTAAAGAATTTTCATGAAGATTTTTTTTTTTTTAAATCCCAGATTGGTATAAAAATGTGGAAGACTGAATTAGCCTACCCCAAGATATGCCCTTTTGTACACGTGGCTTGGCTGGAGAACTGCATTGCAAAATACAGAGCAGTGTGAATTGTGAAGGATGGCTGGGTTTCAGTTTGCATCTTGTTTCGGAAAGCGCACAACTGGTAGGCTCACCTTTTAAAAGTGAACCTAATCAAATTTATAACCCTAGCCGGAGGCTGAAGCATCTTGGGACAGCTTCTTGAAAATCTGGACTAAATCTCTGAGTGGGTTCGCTGCCCCTCTGACGTTGGAACAACTAGTCTCCACTGCAACCTCTACATTCAACCATCCTGCCAAGAAGTGCAAACCCTTTAATTCATACATTTCATTGTCTGCACACACTACATACATGCAAATAAGTGTTCAATTTGCAAAACAAACAGAAACACAATAGCAGAAACTGAGCAAGCCAGAATAAGAAAAAAGCTGGGCTATTTATTTGCCATATTTGAGAGAATTCAGCTACCTAATGCACCAGAGCTGTTTTTCAAAGAATGTGGAAACTTTCCCACAGAGTTCCAAGAACGAAAGTTCAAGCAGATGCAGCTTTTGTTCTTTCAATCAATTGTGGTGATTAATTTAGTAACAGCTTTGATCAGGAACTCAGCACAGGATTTAAGGCCCCCTCCTGTGACTCTCTGGCAACAGCAATCAGAGCATGCTGCCTGTCTGAAGACCACGTACATCTAGGATTTGTTGGAGTACATTCCTAGACATTTTAACAAAATGGTCTGCAGATTGTGGGGGCATCGTTACTTCTTCTTTTTAAAATCACCTTTACGACAGATGAAAACAGTGGTGGGCTCTTTGATCTCAACTGATGGACCCCCTGAATATGGGACATAACAGGTCTTTCCACATGATCTGTTTTCCGTTCATAATATTTACACATCATAGGAAAGGGTTGGGGAACTTCAGGCTTGGGGGGGCAAATGCGCTTCCCTGAGCCTCTGTGACTGGTCCTTGGAACTCTTTCCAGGCCACAGCCCTCACTGGCCCTGCTTTGCACCTTGAGCGTTTTTGCCTGGCTGGAGTGTGACCTTGATGCTGATAATTCCTTTTTCTTGTGGGCTGGAGACTACAGAGGTGTGTGTGAGTGTATATAGTAAGTTACTGTACTAAGGTAAAATTTACATTTGTTGCTCTGCCCACTTTTGCCATTGGCCCCGCCCACCACTGGCATGTGGTTCTTGAGGTTGCTTTGAGGGGAGTGTGGCCCTCAAAACTGAAAAAGATTCCCCACCCTTGCTATAGAACCAGGTTATCTTAAATAACCCTTTTCACCCATATGAATACGCCGAAGTCCTAAGATCAACATTGGAAGCTCTGGCCCCTCTTTAGCAGATGTTTCATTGGCAGGTTCCAGGGATAGGCCTTCTTGGTGGTGGCACCACTGTTGTGGAATTCCTTCTCCAAACAAATACGACAAGGTCCTTCCCTTTTAGATGAGTGCTGTGAAACCCTTTTTATTCTGGAGGGCATTTTTGTTTTGTTTTAATTGGTTGGTCTGTTTTATGCTGGTTTGAACACTGCTGTGTTTTGTATTTGATGTGTGTGTGTGTGTTTATTGCTATCCAATTTTATTTTTTGCAAGCTGCTTTGATAACTTGATTTTAAATGAGGGGCATATATTTAAATAATAATAGTAATAACAAATGGGACCTGCAACAAAATGATGCAACATAGAGTGCTGCTGCTCAGGATTTCCGCAACTCCATTCTGTTCCGCTGATTTTTTAATTCTCCCTCCCCAACAGTCAGTCAGCATTCTATGGCCACTGGCCACACTCCTTCTCACTGGACTCTTTTGATTTGCCTGTATTTAAGAAACATATTTTTTGTACTTCTGCAAGTTTTGAGGTTCTCCTAAGCCTGCTGATACCTCCTTGTTGTGCATGAAAGGTGCTATTTTTACCGCAGAAACAATAGCACTCATATCCTGAACATTGGAATTATAGGAATGATTATAATTTAAAAAAAAAGTTTACAAGATATCTTCAGTTTTGAGTTACACCTGTTTTATAAAATCAGTACAATGAAGGTATAAAAGTGAAAACCAGGAACGGGGGAGATAATCATTTTATTTGCATTTTAATGAGAAATTACCTAATTTGCTGGTCTCAGATCAATGGGTGAACTGAAACGCAGCTATCCTTTGAAATTCACACTAACCTGAATTTTGTGATGCAGTTTTCGCACCCACCAACAAATGTGTACAAAAATGTATATATTTTGAATATAAAAATGCATATATTAGTGAAAATAACATACAAAAATGCTCTATACTAGGAGAAATTTGCACTAAAATGCTAGTAAATTTTCATGAGGATTTTTTTTTTTTAAAGCAAATTGCTCCAGAAAAGTGGAGAACTGAATTTAAGATTAGAAAAATGAGAAACCCAGACAACTGAAATGGACAGATTTGCCCATCCCTACTGAAAGGACAAATGTTCAGCCTTGCTTCCCCCATTGGCTCCCTTCACAGGGGAAACAAGGCCACAGATTTTTGTCAATGACTGAGTACAGAAATATGTAGGAACTTTCCAGCATGACCTGTTCCTAGAAAACAAAGACACTGTCATCTATCTGGCCAGCTCTCAGATTGATTACTGTAATGTGTTCTACGTGGGGCTGCCTTTCAAAAGTGTTCGGAAGCTGCCTCTAGTGTAGAATGCAGCTGGACATAGACAGAACATTTCACCAGGTTGGCTCACCTCCACAAGAAGCTACTGGGCATTACTGAAGGTTCTGATTATGACCTTTAAAGTTTTGGCCCACACACTTGAGTGAGCCAACTTGTTTCACCTTGGGACAGATGACCCTGTCAGTTTTGGTTTCTCATTTTTCCAGTTTTAAGTTAAATTTGCCCAATTTCTCCATCACCTTGCAATTTTTTTTGAAAAAGTCAGCACAACAAATGTTGAGCGTCATGCATGTTTCTCCTAATACAGGCATTTTTGCACACAGCTTTGTCTAATATACACATTTTTCTAAGTAATGTTTGCAAATATGATCTCTTTTTATACATTAAAGGTAAAGGTGTCCCCGCACTTGTAGTTCGAGTCGTTTCCGACTCTTAGGGTGACGTCTTGCGACGTTTACTAGGCAGACCATATATATGGGGTGGGATTGCCAGTTTCTTCCCCGGCCTTTCTTTACCCCCCAGCATATGCTAGGTACTCATTTTATCGACCACGGATGGATGGAAGGCTGAGTAGACCTCAACCCCTTTTACCGGAGAGTCGACTTCCTCCTTCCATTGGAATCGAACTCCGGCCGTGAGCAGAGCTTCGGCTGCGTTACCGCCGCTTACCACTCTGCGCCACGGGGGATCTTTTTTATACATTACTTTTCACTAATACATGCATTTTTGTGCATATCTTTCTGCATGCATTTTTTTTTTTTAGTTGGAGAACTGCACTGCAAGATCCAGGGTGAGAATTTCAATGTCTAACTGCATTTCAGTTCATGTGCTGGTTCAGGAAGTGTGAATTAGGTAGACTCTCTGTATAAATTTGTCCATAGTCCCTAGTCTCACCCAAATCAATCTCCCCAGCATCTGATGAGGCTCTGTTCCCACCACATTAAATGGTATGAGAAGAGAAAGCTCTTTATAAGGAGTCAGAAAATCACTGGTTCATCTCAGTCCAGCATTTATTCTAACTAGCAGTGGCTTTCAGCAGTTTTCCCCTAGCATCTGCTACTGAAATAATTTAATCACAGATGCCAGGGATCATACCTGGGATATTCTGCATGCAAAGTTTTGATGCTCTACCATTAAGTTATACCTTCCCCCAAAATAGAAACCCCAGTATCAAAGGTAGAAACTCTAATTTCATCAGCTTGTCTAACCACATAGAACCCTCAAGAACAGGATTCTCTGTGTATGAGTGAGTGTCTGATAAGTTACACAGTCCCTAAGCCACAGCGTAAATTTATCAAATGTATGAGACATTTTACAGGGCCCTAGACTCTTCCCGGAACTTGGCTGTCACATATTCTAGGTGAGATTTTTATGTGCGCTGAAGACAATGTGCCCCCATGTGGTCTATTAAAAAGGAAAGGAAAGAAACTGCTTTTCTGTGAAATATGTTCTCATTTCTTGGTGTGATTGTTTCATTTTTTCAGAAGGAAAAACTACAGCTGGGACTGGAAAATGTCACAAAAGGATTTGGGGCTGAAACCTGATTCTGGCTTCCCTTCCTGTGGTTGTTAATAAGCTCACAAATTTCCTGCCTGTTTCCTCACTCATTGCATTAGAGGTAGTCTCTGGGAGGATGTATATATATAAAAGCACTGCATTTATATGGCACATTTCAGTGTCTGGAGTGTTTCACAGACATTCTTTTGGCAAACCTTACAACACCTCCATGAGGCAGGGCAATATTGCCATATTGCAGATGCGGGCTCAGGCCATCATGGATTCACTTTTCTATTTACTGAGCTTCCAAGCTGAGGTGGAATCTGAACTAAAGACTTGCCAGGAAAATCAGTGGTAAAGAGCATGTTTTGCAAGCAAGAAGGCCCCAGGATCAATCTTTACTATCAATAAAAAGGACCGGTTAGCAGGTGATGGTAAAGGCCTCCTCCTGGTAATTTGCTTGATTTATATCTCATGTTCTTTGGACAAAACTAGACGTTGTGCAGAAGATCCATGATTAGGATCCTTTGCAGGTTGGGTGTATATCTGTTTTTACTCATTAGCAATCCCATGCAGTTGCTTTGAAGTTAGGAAGTAGGACTCTGAGGGTGCTTCTGGGTGAGTGCTCTTCATGAGATCCTTGCTCCTCATGCATGCACATTCTTTGTGAGATCCACACAATGTACCTATGAGCCCTCCAGTTCAAGCTTACTACTTCCCAAGCTGTATTGCACTTTGGCCTAAAGGTTAGGGAAGAAAGACCTATAGCTACATATCCCAGACAGAGGATACTGGCTCATGGCAGCTCAGGTGAGGGTGAGTAGAAATCAGTGAGGAAAAATTAAACCCGTGGTAACTGAAGAGAACATTTAAAAATGGAGTAGTGAAGTCTGAGATTCACAATAAATGAAATAAAGAGAAAGGGAAAGTAACATAAAAACTAAATATATTCACAGCTGTCCATAGGCCTAGGCCAATTTAGCTCTGTGCAAAATTACGAGAAGCAGTTTGGGTAAACAAGAAGTAAACTATCCCAAAAGTAGTAACAAAGATTAACCAGAGCTGTACAGAAGTCTGATGAAAGGTCAGCACACAAAAATCTAATCCAAGATTAGGGATGGGGGAGATATTTGATTCAGTTTGTATTTGTAAGAAACGTGGTTTTTTGTGGTTTTCCTTAAGGGAAAAACCCCCTATGAGACCCCAAAATGGTCCCCTGTGGAAGACCCAAGACAGAGACAATTGTGAATCAAAATTTAAAGTTTTATTTCGTGCTTGCAAGCCCGGGTGGCTACCAGAAGGCAGACACACCCAACATGACATTGGTACAGACTTTTATCCCCTAGCCCGACGCTATGATTCCCTCCCCTGCCTCCTCATTGGCCAGAGGCAGGGTTTACAATCTTATCCGAAAATGCCTTAATAAAGTCCCACCCCTATTTATTTTTCTTATTACTTAGATCTAAGATGCTCTACACCAATATTTGTTATGTACATATTAATTAAGCAGAATATTCTCAGAACACTCCCATTACGTCAAGCAAAGTAAAATTTCCCTATGATTCTTCCAAGCGAAAATCCCCCTTCTATATTAAAACAGACTTTGACCACAAACAGGCCGAGACTGTCTGAGTTCCAGATAGTCATTTTCTATCTTTACAGGAGAAAAACTTTTTGCCTAGCAACGTTAACCCAAGTCTGTCTAAAGTCAATCTATAAAAAAGTCATTTAAAACAATCTCTTTACTAATTTTCCTTTACATCAAGCAAAGCAAGTAAAGAATAAAAACCTCATCTAAATCAGCCAAGCGTGAATCCTTTATCTATTTTAAAATTAACTTTGTCTAAAAGGCAAACAAAGCAGCTACAGCCTGATAATTTGCGGTCAGTCATATCCTATTCAAAGAAAAAGCCCCTTTTCTCTATCTATGTTAACTTCAGCCTCTATAGAATATCTATTACAAACAGTCTATTAACCTATTAGCTATTTATTCTTAACAATAAAATCCAATATTTTATTTATGTTTAGAATATTCTGAAAAAGCAACACATTATATGCATTTCTCACATATTTAAAGCCATTTCTGTCAAATTCTCACCTTGTAGAACAATAGAAGTGAAACACATCCATCCTTCAAAATTCACATTTATCAGAATTTTGTGATGCAGTTCTCTAACAAGAGATTACAAAAATGCATACTTTGGGGGAAAGTGTGCATAAAAATGAATATATATTCATGAAAATATACAAAAATGCATTATATTAGCAGAAATTGTTTGCAAAAATGTGGTGTTGTTGTTCTTATGTGCCTTAAAGTCAATTACGACTTATGGCGACCCTATGAATCAGTGACCTCCAATAGCATCTGTCATGAACCACCCTGTTCAGATCTTGTAACTTGAGGTCTGTGGCTTCTTGTAGGGAATCAATCCATCTCTTGTTTGGCCTTCCTCTTTTTCTACTCCCTTCTGTTTTTCCCGGCATTATTGTCTTTTCTAGTGAATAATGTCTTCTCATGATATGTCCAAAGTATGATAACCTCAGTTTCATCATTTTAGCTTCTAATGATAGTTCTGGTTTAATTTGTTATAACACCCAATTATTTGTCTTTTCCGCAGTTCATGGTATCTGCAAAGCTCTCCTCCAACACCACATTTCAAGTGAGTTGATCCTAGAGGAGGCAAAAATGTGTACATTCATCAAAACTGCATACAAAAATGTGTTTTATTAGGAGAAATGTGCAGTAACATGCTGAAGAATTTTCATGAGGATTTTTTTAAAAATTGCAAACTGCTGCAGAAATGTGGAAAACTGAATTTAAGATTGGAAAAATGAGAAACTGAGAGAATTGAAATGGACAGATCCATCCATCCTTACCTGCAAGGCCCACATGTAGACCTCAGATTACAGGTTGTCCACTCCTAATCTAGAAATCCCACTTCTTTTGTGGTTAATAGTCTAGCAGCTGTTGATCATTTATCTGCTATGAATTTGTGGAAGAGCTCAGTAGTAGAGCACACAATGAACTCTGGAGAGTCACCTGTTAGCAAGACTCTTGTGTAGACATGTGTCTCACATTCATACATTCTAGCAGTTTTGTGAGTTAGGATCTTTAGCCATTGGCAACAGAGCATCTTGGCAGATTTGCCCAGTAATTTACACTCACACAAGTCTTAAACATGGAAATATTCGTTGAGCATACAAACACAGAATCAAAATATACTCATTTATCACAATGGGGATTAGCTCAGTAACAATACATATCTATTGATATCAGTGGGGATAGCTCAGTAACAAAATGCGTGAGGGAATTAGCTAAATAAACCTAATCATAAAACCCACATACACATTTGACATACACACACACACACATGAAGGAGCAAGCACACAAGGCATAAGAGGATATGGGGGGGTGAGTTCAGCACAACTGAGGAAGGCACACTAGCCTGCCTGTTTCTCTGTCTCTGGGGCTCACTTTGCAGGTTAGGCCTCAGTCATGCACAGCTAGGCAGAGAGGACCGGAGGCTGGCCTCTGAAACATAGTCACACACAGAGTCCAAGAGAGGCAGAGGGAGCAGCTGTGAAGGCTACAGTTTGTAGGGAAAGGACCTCTAGAAGACAGGATAGACAGCCAAGTATTATTATTATTATTATTATTATTATTATTATTATTATTATTATTATTATTATTATTATTATTATTATTATCAGCAACAACAACTTCCCAGCCTTGGTGGGCAATCTGGAAGTAGAACTAGAGCACGCTGAAACTCCTGGGCCAGGCAGTGAAACAGCAAATGCAGCAGGGAGACTCTGAAATGGCTTCTTAGATCTCTGTGACAGCTAGCAAAGGTCATAATGGGAAAAGCAGGAAAAGTAGTGGAGCCTTTAAAAGGACTTCTGAAGCAGCTGCAGCACGCTGGGACCTCTTGTTTCAGCAGGCAGAGGTCCAGAGATAGAGATGGAACAGCTGGGGAGTCAGACCCCTGGGCTCTGGCTGGCTAAGTGATTCAGCAGGTGATTTCAGATAGAGTGATATTCAGCAGGGTGGGACTGGGTGACCAGGACTCAGAGCCCAAACCTCATAACAGAAAATGGCTCTGAGTCCAGTTTTTATACCTTTCTGGACAAAAACCTCAAAGGAGAATCCAACACTGATTGGATCAGGCAGATATCCTTCCTTAATTTCCAATTATGAGTCATATGATCAGGGTAATGGGCTTTTCTTTTGTGAAGACAAGTGATGGTATTCACTTTTTAGCTAGCTTGATAAAATACAGATTTGAAAGATGGGCTCCCCTCCTGAGGGCCAAACTTTTACAATTTATTTATTTATTTATTATTAGATTTATATCCCGCCCTTCCTCCCAGTAGGCACGCAGGACAGCAAACAAAAGCACTAAAAACATTTACAGTATCAAACAGTTACATCTCGTTGGCTACCCATACCTTATAAGGATTTCATGTTAAGCTCCCTCAGAAAACACATTTAATCTGTTTCTGCATATTTTTGGTGCCTATATATTGTTTCTAAGCCCAAACCACCACCTTTCTTTTGGACACGACCATAACAATGTTCAATTTCATTTTTATTTATTTTTCTCATTATGCAACCGGCAAAAATGCTTAAGTACTTCAAGATATGACAGATTTCAGCTCCCTTCCCAACACTTCTGTTGGATATAAAGCAACTGTCATATGAACACAAACTAAAAAAAAAAGATATTGGAATAAATTTACCATATATCTGCTAAAGTGGGTGGGGAATCAATATTCTTCTAAATGTCATTTGACTCAAAGTCCTATCGGCTGCAGCCAGCATGGCCAATTGCTTTTGGGATTGCATTGATTGGGTTGCCAAAGGCCATATCCTGGGCATAAATGACATGATAGAACCATCTGAGGCCCGCTGTAATGAATTTGCTAGGCACTTCCAGGATAAAATCTTTAGCATCCACCAGGACTTAGACTCCAGTGTTATAGCAGGTGAATCAAGCGAGGTATCCAGACCACAGCCTTGTCCCGATTTCTTGGATGAATTTCAGTTGGTACAGCTTGAGGACATTGACAAAGTGCTTGGACAGGTTTGTGCAACCACTTCTGTGCTGGATCCTTGTCCTTCTTGGCTAATGAAAGCTAGCAGGGATGGAACAGCCAGCTGGGCCAGGGAAGGGATTAATGCCTCTCTGCGAGAGGGGGTGGTCCCTGGCTGCCTGAAAGAGGCGGTAGTGAGACCACTCCTGAAGAGACCGTCCCTGGACCCAGAAAATCTTAATAACTATAGGCTGGTAGCAAATGTTCCATTCCTGGGCAAGGTCCTTGAATGAGTGGTGGCAGGCCAGCTCCAGACACTCTTGGATGAGACCGATTATCTGGGTCCATTTCAGTCAGGTTTCAGGCCTGGTTTTGGCATGGAAACAGCCTTGGTTGCCCTGTATGACGACCTCTGTCGGGAGAGAAACAGGGGGAGTATGACTCTGTTGATTCTCCTTGATCTCTCAGCGGCTTTCGATACCATTGACCATGGTATCCTTCTGAGATTACTGCAATGTGCTCTACATGGGGCTGCCTTTGAAGACGGTTTGGAAACTGCAGCTTGTGCAAAATGCAGCGGCCAGATTGGTAACAGGGACCAGACAGTTCGAACATATAAAATTGATTCTGGCCCACTTGCATTGGCTGCCTGTATGTTTCTGAGCTTGATTCAAGGTGCTGATTTTAACCTATAAAGCCTTACACAGCTTAGGACCACAATACCCAGTGGCACCTGGTTGGCCACTGTGAGAACAGGATGCTGGACTAGATGGGCCACTGGCCTGATCCAGCAGGCTCTTCTTATGTTCTTATGTTCTTACCCGATGGAATGCCCAGGGCTGTGGAGTTGGAGTCAGAGTCATGGAGTCAGAAGCAATTTTGTGTGGAGTCGGAGTCAGAGTCGGAGTCGGTAGAAATATACCGACTCTTGACTCCGGCTTCAAAATAAAAACTTTCATAGGAATTTAGGAAAGTTTTCTTGTTCAGAAATTTTAATCAAATAAATATATTTTATGTTCTATCAATCTAGCCTGATGATTCATGTGGTGGTGATGAAATGCCTTGTGCTACCATTTTACTACAGTAAATGTGTTATTACTAGTTAATATACATTTGCCATTTATGAAGGAATCGGAGTCGGACAGTAGAAAAATAAAGGAGTCAGAGTCGAAGGTGTGGCATACTGACTCCACAGCCCTGGGAACACCTCTCCTGACACGAACCCACCCGTACACTACGGTCAACATCCAAGGCCTTTCTCCGGGTGCCTACTCCGAGGGAAGCTGGGAGTCTGGCAACAAGAGAGAGGGCCTTCTCAGTCGTGGCCCCCAAATTATGGAATGTTCCCCTTGACGAGGTGTGCCTGGCATCAACACTGTTATCTTTGTGGTGCCAGGTCAAGACTTTCCTCTTTTCCCAGGCATTGTAGCATGTGTTTTTAAATTGTGTTTTAAAAATGTGTTTTTAAATTTGTATATTTGTTTTTAATGTTTTTAATTGTTGTAAACTGCCCAGAAAGCTTCGGCTATGGGGTGGTATACAAATGCAATAAATATATAAATAAATATGAGTTGCAACAGCCTCTCAGTTGAGATTATAACCTTAACACTTTCAGCTACTTTTACCCTCAGGTCTCAAGCAGACTCTTTGCAAAATGGCCCAAACTGAAGCCATTTTAAAAATCATCTAGGCCTTGTTGGGATGGAGTGTCTCTCAGGTTTATAGGCTCATAGCCAACCTGCCAACACACCACAGCAGTGTCACACATCCTTATAGTATGCAAACACTATTGCTGCCTACATTGCATTCTTTCAATACACAAAAGCCATTTTAAATGTGTGGAGCAATCTTTCATAGTGCAAGGTACTTCAACCAAAATGAAGATGATAAGCAGTAAGCAGACCGACAGCTTCTTGCAGATGTGGCCTAGTTTCCACAGTGACCCCATTAACTGCATCTGTTGTTGTGCTGACCTTACTGTGTGGTTCCCACCTCTCCATAGCTATGACAGAGCACAGGAATAACTTGACCTTTGAGCACCAATCTGCATAGTTACAAACACTGCAAACAGCTGTACTGAGTAAGCACCGAAAGATATGCCCATTAAAGTTCTCTGGGTTTCTCGTTTTTCCAAGCTTAAATTCAGTTCCCCGCATTTCTGCTGCAATGTGCAACCAAAAAAAAATCTCATGAACATTCTCCAGCATTTTAGTGCAAATTTCTCCTAATGAACACATTTTTGGTAGGCAGTTTTGACTAACATAGATATTTTTGCAAGCCATCTCTCATCATATAATGCATTTCTGCATGTTATTTTCACTCATATTCATTTTTATGCACACGTTCCCCTAATATATGCATTTTTGTATATATTGTTTGGTTGGTGAACTGCATCGCAAAATTAGAAAAAGTGCGCATTTTTAAGGATGACTGTGTTTCGGTTCTCATATTTGTTTGGAAAGTGCGAATTTTATAAATTCATCTTGAAATGCAAACTGAATCAAAATTCTCACCCATCCCTAGTACTTAGTAATGCAGCTTACTCTGGGGATTCAGAAGACCAGAGCACAAGAAGTGTATGAATTATATAGATTGCTATGCAAAAGTCATCATACTCCCCTCTGGTCCAGAGTAATTCCATTCTGACATGGCTGCATCATATATTAGATATGGCCCATAGTTATTTATTATTCAACTGGTTCCCATAATTTGTCACATACTGTTTTGATTTGGCCCCTTCCTGTTTTTGTAAGGTCACACAGCCTTGCAACATTTCATTTCACTCCCAATATAGTGGGATAAAAGAAAAAAAGATAGCTTAGAATCTGGCTAAAAAGCCAATTTTCTTAACCCGTGACATAGTCAAATGAGCACAGCACAAACTGAGTCTCTTAAAGCACTTATCCAAACCATTTTCAAGTACAGGTAGCCACATCTACCCCAGACTCTAGAGCCTCAAAGTCAGAGGGATGAGTTGAACTGGCATCGAGGAATGTTGCGCTGCAGCCAACTCAGAAGGGACAGGAAGGGGGGAGGCATGAGTTTCAGGCACCTCCGCAGCCAGAAGAAGCCGAGTTAGGGATTGTTGTGTCTGAGCAGGATCGTGTGGGAGGGGGGCAGCCTGCTCTTCAGCCAGTTCCCACGAGTAACGCCCTTTCCGAGGAGCCGAGCGCACCGCCCCCAGTTGATGCAGAGGACTTGGGGGAGGAAGCTTCAGAGTCAGTGCCAGCTCCTCCTTTTCCAAGCAGTTCCCACGAGGATTCCAGCGTGGCACCGCCCCCTGACCTCGAGCCTGTTACTCAGGAGCAGGTGTCTTCAGATGAGCTGTTGGATGCGCGTCCCCTGTCTCCTCGTTCCCATTGCCGCGAGAAACGGACAGGGCAAAGACAGGAATTACGAAGGAGTCAGAGATTACGTTCAAAAACATTTCCTATACAAGCCTGCCGCTCCCAGTGGGGGGTCGTTGAGTCAACTTCCTTCACACGCTGCAGAGCATGTCTAGAGTATAGTTAGGGACTTTAGTGAGTTAGTGTAGGGTTTCCTATGAAGCGCAATGCCTTTGATGTATCCATTACTCTAATAAAACGAGATTTACTTGCACACACATTCCAGCCTCATTCTTTCGGCTCTGAACGGGACAAGGAAGGACGCAAGAGCCAGAAAGAGTATACATCCCAGGAGGGAAGAGTTCCCCTTTAAAAGAAAAGTCTTCACTGCAAGGCAGTCAGAATGTATCCTTTTATCTCATGATATGGACCGATGGGTTGCTGACAAGGCCTCAGAACACTGGAAGATGAACAGCGCCGGTGCCAGAGGACAGCCAGGTTAGGCCCTGGCTGAGGGCCCCTGCAGCTCAGAGGGGGCCCTGAAGATACTCCTGTTCTGTGATCTGTGGCAGCACTGGGTCCTGCAACCTAATCCTAAGGGGCTGATGCCCCCCCATCTTGGTTGATAGCAGGCATGTGTGCTATGCGCGCACATCATTCACATGACATGGGAGGTAGGTGGGGCATGTAGGTGGGTTTATTGAAGCCCACACTGTCTGTATTGGGGGTAATGTCTGGAAGCTCCCTGTCCACGATCCACAGCAGAGTTAGCTGCACACCATCTTTATGGGGGGGGCTATGGTGCCACGGGCCCAGGCCAGGCTGGTGCCCAAGGGTCAAGTCATGCCTGGCACTGGCCATGAAGAGGAACAGTTTGTGTAGGACCAATTAGAGAAGGGTAAGAAATGGTTGATGCCATGCATAGAACAAGTGAAAACAGAAGATTGTCATTTTAAATTATGATCTGCTGCAAGGCGATAGTGGCTACTTAATATCCCATGGGATGGCCTGACAAAGATGAGGAAATCACTCTAGAACATATACAGGACTAGGCTGACACCAGCGGGTGGCCACGTTGGGCACTGGCTGAGGGCTCCTGCTACTGAGAGGGGGCCCTGCTGCCAGGGCTGGGCAGATGTAGCTCCTGCTCCATAATCCATGCTAGCATTGGGTTGCGGAGCATGTGCCCCACGACCTGATGGTGGTGCAGATTACAGGGCGGTAGCCACCTTCCCAGGCAACACCCCACCACCGCCTGCACAGGCTGGCTGCGCAACGTCCTGCAGCACCATGGTGCTGCATGCTTGCCATCACCCAAGATGGTGGGGGGGTATCAATACCCCTCCCCACCATCTTGGGGGATGGCAGGCATATGCTCACAGTGCACTAATCCGCTGACACAACTGGACCTATTTAACCTCCCATTGCTACCTTCAAGGGCCCCTGAAGTCTAGTGCCCAATGTCAGCCCTTTATTTATTTATTTATTTATTATTTCAATTTATATACCGCCCTTAGCAGAATAGCTCTCAGGGCGGTGAACAAACAAGATAAAATACAATATATCATAGTAAAAAATCACAAAAACATGTAATGTTTTATGGGACATTCAGTGTTTTTTAGGGTGCTTCCGCATGACCATTAATGTGGACTAAGTGCTGTTTATGCATGCAAGTTTTGCACAGTGCCTTCTTGATGACATGCTCCTCAAAATGCCATCCCATATCCCCCCCCCCATTTAATCCAGATTTACTGTTCTGTTTCTTGTTACATTTACTCATCTGATTTTCTGCAAAAATGGTAAATCTGGATTAAATGGAAAAATAATATGGGACAGCATTTTAGTCAGGATGATGGTTGTGTGAACGCTGTGCAAAACTTGCATGCATGAGCAGCCTTGAGTCCACTATAAACTGCTGTCTGGAAGTGTCCTTTAGCAATGGATACAAAGACAACAGGCACAGACTAGATACCATAACCAACTGTCTGGCTGGCTCCTAGTGCAGGCCTTTTTAAGAAACATGTTGGCCAGGCCTTAGAAATCATGGCCAATCATAGGTTGCATTCCTCATCAGGGTGAAAAGATCTGTCCATGTCAGTTTCTCATTTTCCCAGTTTTCTGTAACAATCTGCGATTAAAAAAAAAGAATCTTACTTTTTGTGGTTTGGTGAATTACATTAAAAAGTGGGAAATGAATGAATTATTAATGGATTATAAACACCCCATCAATGGGATTGTAAACTGGTATCACATGGTATAGGACAGCGCTTATGGAAAAGCTCACAGATAAATTAAGGATGGCAGAAGATATAAAGAAGAGAGGCAATTCAGCAGCAGTTTGGTTTGCTTTTATTGGATTCACTAGTGAACAGGTTGGGGTCTAGCAGTGCCAACAGCATATTCCCGAATATGGAACAGTTGACAGATAGTCAATAAGGAAGTTAAACCAAGGCTCCCTGAAATGATCCTGAAAAGGCAAAAGGGAAATAGATTAGAAATTAATAGATATGTAACTGATTTAAAGTAAAGTATAAATGGAAGGCCCAGTGTAAAACCCGAATTCAAGGAACTGATGTATGAAAGTGTAATGATGTATTTTGTATTTTTTTCCTTCTGTGTTGTGTTTTTATGAGCTTGCAATGCTTAAAGAAATCAATAGAATTAAAAATTTTAAAAAACCACCCCACATAAATGGGATTATAGACACCCCATAAGCAAATCGGGATGAATGTAGCACAAATGCTCAGTGATGTAAAACCAGCCCACATACAAATCAGAACAAATGCTCAGGATAATCCAACCTCTGCATAGCTTTGTGAAAGCAGAGCAGGATGAATGCTCAATAAACAGGTTGTCTGGAGGGGCTCTTAACCATGTCCTTTAGATTAAACATATCCAACTCCTTCAACCTCTCCCTGTATTTCCGGGCCTCTCACCATCTTTGTTGCCCTCCTTTGGGCATGTTCCAGTTTACCAGCACCCTTTTTAAACTGCAGTGCCTAGAACTGATGCTCAGGTCGATTCAAAGAGGCCCTGCGTGATTGATCTGTTATTTCCTTGATGTGGGCATTCATGAACATGGGCCCTGGTTCATGTTTAGGGTTCTTGTGCATGGTGGGGAAAGCTGTTTTCTCTCATACCTTACTAAGTATGCAATTACAGGCCATAGTAGTTATGTGGAGTATCAGGGGAAGTGACATAGCTTAATGGTAGAGCATCAGCCTTGCATGCAGAAAGTCCCAGGTTCAATCCCCAGCATCTCCAGGTAGGGCTGGGAGAGACCCCTGTCTCAAATCCTGGATAGCTGCTGCCAGTCAGTATAGATAATATTGAGCTAGAATGACTGATGGTCTGACTTGGTATCAGGCAGCTTCTGATGTTCCTAAGGCAGAGCTTGGAAAAGTTACTTTTTTGAACTACAGCTCCCATCAGCCCAATCCAGTGGCCATGCTGGCTGGGGCTGATGGGAGTTGTAGTTCAAAAAAGTAACTTTTCCAAGCTCTGCTAAGTAGAGTGAAGCCGCTGTAAATCTCTAATTCCCATTCATTTCATCAGGATTTTCTCAGGAGCTGAGCTCTGTGAGATGCCCTTATAATATGTGTTATCTCTACACATCTAGCCAGACAATTCATAGGATTTTCCATTATCTAACTACTGCCCACTTCCACCATAATCTAAGGTTCAAGATAACCTTCCCTTTGAAGGGTATGCAAAGATCTTCAAGCTCTTGTATATATATTATCTGCATCTATTCTCTAGACAACAGAAAGCTTTTTGCTCTGCTTGTGCACACAACAACATTAGGAAGAATCAAAAGCCAGTGTTGCAGGCTTCAGTCACAGGGCTAGCAGATAGAAAGCTTTGCAAGGAAAAAACCCAGTGGTGTTGTCTTTTTTGGCTCCCAAGCTGAAGGATTCATCGTTCCTGAAAAACGTCTGTTTATTTTGCCATTATATTTAACAGGCCTGTGACACACTGCACCCCAGGCCAAGTATTGCTTTTCATAGAAATTCTTTCCAGATTTACTGCAGAACAAACTGACATCAGATTGGTGAGATTTAGAAGGCTACCAGCTACCTAAATAACACTACCCTGTCTGAACTAGGATGTAGTTTACAGAGAGAAAATGTAGCAGTAAAATAAATAAATAAATAGCTTCAAGTTATGACTTGCTGAGTTCATTTGTCTTTCCTCCCTTTCCCTTAATTGTTCCTGTTGTTAATTGCAAACATTTTTGGTGATACACTTTTAAAGCAATTTCTTAGTGACCTAATGCAAACTACTGACCCTTACTGTCATGCAGAAAAAAATCATTCACTCTGCCAGTAATTTTGTACACTGTACTTGTAATGACTCACAGCTTTGCGTAAGTGATGCATCTGTAAAAGCTTTGGTAAACAGTAAATCCATGGCAAATGTTTATCTCTGAAATATTTATCCATATTTTGGCTCCTTATAAGGGCTTCCCCCCGCCCCCGGAAAAAGAAAAACCACTTCTGCACAAATACACAGACAGTTTAAAGAGATTTCTTTAAGCTAATTCCCGACTTTGCAGGCCCTGATCCAGCACTAGTCATGTATAATTAGTCACATACAACAGCTAATGAACCCAGATGCAGCCAGCCAGATCTCTGAAAATGCAGATGCATATCCCAATGAGTGTCTCCATTTGCATCAGCTGCAGGTGCAGACGCAAGTCTCCTTCACATGGCTCTCCCTTGCTGGAAAGAGGCTGGAAAGTTGAGTAGACCATGGGCATTCTCACAGTTATGTCTTCCATGTGCCTTGGATATACTCTGCTACAGTTTGCACAATGTGCACATATTTTCAAGGTAATTGCAGTGGTGTAGTGAAGCAGGAAAAAGGGAGCCCAGTTCCAGTACTGTTTTCACAACAATAGCAATGACTATCAATAGCAATCTGGGTTAGGAATAAAGCACCAATGCATGTTACAATTGATCTGAACCAGTGGAGAGCAACAGAGAGAAAGGGAATTTATTTGTCCCTCGCTGATTCCTCCTTTAAAGTATTTGTTGTTTTTGCAGGCTTTGCTCCTCCCCTCCCTCCCTTCTCTTCCTGCCTTTGTTCTCAGTTAGTAATGGCTCCCTGAGTGCAGGTCACATGGTTGTATCATCATGTAGGACTTTACCTCTTTGTAGTAATAAACCTTTCTTTATTCTTTCAATTACCAGTCTCACCACTCCGCTGCAGAACACTTAATACTCTGCTGCAGAAATACCAGTACTTAGCACTCCACTGCAGAAATACCAAAAACTCTAACAGTCTGCTGGAGTGAAATTTGCCAGAGGATGCATTCCCTTGTTAAGCAGACTAGGCTCAGACTGTGACTGTTCCAAGATTACTCCATGAACTTCATGGGTGATCAAGGGTGTGAACCCAAATCTCCCTGGCCAAAATCCAACCACGACACTACCCTTTGCCAGTTCACTATTCTATGTCTGTCAGCTGAACCTTATACACTGGAAACCATGCTATGTACTGCTGTTCTTTGGAGTATAGATGATCAACACAGTTGGCATAGCTATGAACTGTCCTTGGGAGTCTGGTTATGGGGGCTGCCATGATGAGTTCTTGTACTTCAAATCTGACTTCTACAGCACTAGGTGAATGGAATGCAGAAGAGCATACATGCAGTGCAATCCTATGCATATCTATTCAGAAGTAAGCCACACTGAAGGGGGATGGCTGTGTTTCAGTTCTCATGTTGTTTTGGCAAGAGTGGTTATGTAGTTTCACCTTTAAATGTGAATTGAATCGAATTTCTTCCCCATCCCTAGTGATAAGGAAAGTGATGGGGAAATGCACAAGAAAGTGTGAGATAACATTATGTATGTACTGCCTTCAAGTCAATTCCGACTTATGGCAACCCCACGAATAGGGTTTTCATGAGGCTGAGAGGCAGTGACTTGCCCAAGGTCACTCAGTGAGCTTCATGGCTATGTGGGGATTCGAACCGTCATCTAATCTCCCGGAAATAAATAACACTGAATGCCCAGTGAACAGGTTGCCTGGAAGCGACCTAAAAACCACAAAGGGGTGGAGTCTTCAGCTCTTGTATAAACTCCCAGGGTGCTTCCATACAATCCATTTATTGAGCACTCATCCTGATTTGTTTGCAGTGGGAAGAACATAGTGTGGTGCAAACAGAAAAAGCAAAAATGACTTTTTTCCCTTCACATGGTCGTTCTTGAAGGCTGGATTAGGTTTTGGAAGGAGATGCGTTATATACCCTTCCTTAGAATTTGCTGGAACTTCTTTGGCTTTTTATCTTCCTGTTGTACTTCACATAGTACTCTGAACAGATCCAAAGTATGCTTGCCACAAGAGTAATCGATAGGACAGAAAGGATGTTTGCATGAAAATGTTAAAAGAAAAGTACTCAGACATAAGAGAGAGAGAGAGGGAGAGGGAGAGGGAGAGAAGAATTAGGCATATCACTGGAAAGTTGATATACACACTTTTTACAGAAGTGTTTATAAGAACATTGTCTGGGAGGCTCAGTTAAAAGATCTGCAAACTCGTTCAGTGTGCTCTTATGAATCTCAAGTAGCAGCAGCACTTCATTTATTTGTTTATTTATAGTAAGAGTGGCCATATGCTGCTGCTGTTTGAGAAACATAGACACTGAACTAGCTCTGCAAGCCTTTATACTGCATCCTGGCCAAATTATTATTATTATTATTATTATAATAATAATAATAATAATAATAATAATAATAATAATAATAATAATAATAATAATAATAATAATAATAATAATAATAATAATAATAGTGCTTTTTCCATAAAAACAATGAGATGCTGGTACTCACACCTTGATAAAAGTGTTGTGAGTGCCGGCACAAAATGGTTGCCATGGGAAGCAAAACAAAGACGTGCCGGTATTCTGTACTGGTGAGCTCCATCTCACACACAAAAAAGCCCTGATGATTATGATGATTAGTTCTTTATACAAAACATCCTATAAATTCATTCTGTCTGTATGTCCCTTGTAAATTCTGAATATTTTAAAGATGCAAACAAATGGTTTTATAAATAGTAAATACATGAATAATAAACAGGTATTCAATATCTCACATTTTACTGCTTCTAAGATTACATTTGCTTATATTACATTAACAGGTGGCCTGCTCAAATCTCAGCTATTCCAAGTGGTGCTGGTTGCCTTGGAGGAGTAAAATCAATGGTAGGCAATTTAGGTAACAGGAATAGGGGTGCCAGGTCAGAATCATCCCAAACCCTGAGATTTCAGGAGCAAGCCCTAGTGATGCCATTAAGCATAATAAATTAAAAATGAGCCACAGTCAAACAAAAAAAAAATCTGATTGAAAATTAAGATAGAAATCTTAACTAAAAGATGGTGTTCCCAGGTCCAGCTGAAGTGATGGGATCATTCCTTCTCACCTTTTTAGGGAGCCTGGGTAGGAAACATTTAATCTAGCCTACCTGCTTCTGTTCTGGCAATAAGGGTTTAAGTGCCTTCAGGCCAGGCCAGCCACCAGAAGGCTATTGTAGGAAGAAGGGAGCCTAGTGTTATGGAGATGTTAGATGGGAACACTAAGGAGTAAAGATGGATGCCCTGAAGGCTGCAATTCTAAGCATACTTACTACGGGGTTAAGCCCCAGGAATTCAACAGTATTTACTTCTGAGTAGATATGGTTAGGATTATGCTGTTGATAAGGTTTGACTAGGGATCCTCTGCAAAGTAGGTTTGGCAACCCCCTGCCTGAAGTGGCCTGCCTGCCTTTTAACATGGCTGCTCCAAACCTCTTTGCAGACTTGATCCTTTGCTGCAGAGACAAGTTTGAGAAATGAGTAAGAGGATTCTCTACCCTCTCCTGCCTACCCTGTGGGCTGCTAAAAACTCACTTTGACAGCTAACCCAATTCCAGTGAGTAATAATTGACAGAGATAAAACACACATGGTTTGGTCTACCTTCAAAGGCAATAGCTTGGGAAGAACAGTAATTGCAGCCACACTTCCCAGTATGTTAATTCTCTTTTACCTCTGTTGGGGGCAAGAAACAAACCATCATGCAACTAACAAAGTGGATCATCAGTGGGTTTACGGAGATTGAGCTGAGACCATGGAACCACTGTTGTTGCTTCTATGGATGTAAGGGAGTGAGGTCAGAGGTAAATGAAATGCAAATAATACAGTGGTGATTTCCTAAATGTAATACCATACCACTGTAACAAGATTCCTATGAGTAAGGCAGAAAACTCAGCATCCCACAACCAGTCAGGATTCATAACTGAAAACTAAAAGAATGGTGGCAGCCAGGCAGCCAAGGTTGCAGAAATCCCCATGCAGCACAACGTGACCCAAGGGCTGCAGTTAGTGCAGAATGCTGTGGCACAATTGCTCACATGAGTGAGACCCTGTCAGCACATAATACCTCTGCTCTGAAATTTCCACTGGTTGCCGATTTGCTCCCAGGCCAAGTTTAAGGTGTGCTTTCCATGTTACTGGTGCCACATAGTACTTGTTCTGCTGTTGTAAGAAATTGATCCTTTAGTATGGCAACACCTATTTATTGAAACTCCCTGCCTATCGACATTAGGCAGGCAGTTTCATTGTACTCTTTTTGGCACATGCTAAAAACATTTTGTTTAGGCAAGCCAACCCAGGCTTACAAAATATATTATGTTTTTATCTGTTTTTAACTCATTATTGGTTTTATTATTTTGAATGTTTTTAAATATCTATCTTTAACTGTTTTTGTTGATAATTGTATTCTTTTAATTTCTTCTGTAAATCACTTTGAGGGTTTTTTTTAACAATAAAGCAGTATATAAATGTTGTAAATAAAACATATAAATACATTTCAGAGTCACTGTGGCCTTTGGGTCTCTTTCTTCCTTAAGAAACAAAGGAATCTGCCTTATACAATCTCAGACCATATGGTACCGTCTAACTAAGTATTGATGACATGGACTCTCCAGGATTCCAGGCAGTAGTCTTTTCCAGAAATTAATTGTAGACCTTTGCATGCAAAACATGTGCCCTACCACTGCACTACAGCCCTTCCCCCATCTAAAAACTATCTTTTAAAATTGTTCTTTTCAGTTCACTAATGAATGCACAGCATACCTAGGGCAGATCCATACCATTCATTTAAAGCACATTCAACACACATTTGAAACACATGAATCCCACCACAGAATCATGGGAACTGTAGTTTGTTAAGGGTGGTGGGAAGGGGAAACTACACTTCCCAGGATGCTTTGGGGGAAGTGATGTGCTTTAAAGGCAAGTTGGGTGTGCTTTAAATGGATTGTGTGGATCTGCATTACTTCATCTGCTTTGCCTGCATATAAATCATTTTAATTAATTTTTTTAAATGGGAATCAGCTATGAAGTTTACTGGGTGGCCTTGGGCTACTCACCATCTCTCAGCCTAATCTTCTCCTCAGGGTGAAAACAACAGAGGGGGACCATGATGACCCCAAGGAAGAAGGGCACAATTAAAATGTAGAGGAAGTAATAATGTACTGTACAACCATAGAGTTAAATCAGATACTTATCAAGGCATAGTATGAAGAACTATTTATATAAGCATTATTGTCAAATATGTTTATTATTTACACAACCAGTAAATATATTTATAGTGCAATCCTATGCATGTTTACTCAGAAGCAAGTCCCAATGTATTCAATGAGGCTTAGGCAAACAGGGAAGGGTACACAGAACTGCAAACTCAAGTGATAAGGAGTTTCACTCATTCAACTCATATTTCAGAATCATGCCACTTTAAGCTGTTTTGCAATCATTTTATACCTGTTTTTATGGTTATTGGATTTAATGGTTTTATTTCTTGTTGTGAGCTAGCTTGGTTTCCAAGTGGCAACCCCACCTCGCAGGGTTGTTGGAAAGACTCCGTATGTACACACACAGGAGATGTAAAAACACATATATCCTATTTATAGTTTGTTGTCAAAACTATTTGGTCATTGCAGAACTCTTTTTAAAAAAAAATCAGTATTATTTTCCTACAAAATAAAAGCAGTGACACCTAAGTAAGTCCTGCCTAATTGCTTGAAAAAAAAGATTGGAGGGAGAGAGAAAGATTTACAACACAGTCCTTTGCTATGTTCACTCAGAAGTCCCATTGATTTACAGCACAATCTTCACCATGTCTACTCAAAAGTAAGTCCTATTGAATTCAATGGGGTTTACTCCCAGGAATGTGGGATTAGCATTGCAGTTTTACTCCCAGAGAAGTGAGTATAAGATTAAAGCTTCATATTGGGAATGTTTTCAAAACAGGCTATAAATTAGACAATAAACTCTTCAACAGCCCAGGAAAATTTAAACTTCTTTGACTCCTTATAATTAGAAAAGTATAACACATTGTAGTGGCATCGTAAGATGCATGTACACTTTTTAAAAAATTTCTGTTCAAACATAAAATGTATTACATGCCATTTTTGCAAGTAATAAAAAAAATCCTGCATGTACACTTTTATTATAATCACAACTGAAATTGTTTACTGTGCATGCCTACCCAGATCCTGTTGTTATATTCTGTTCTAGATCTCCTGGGAAAAGCACTCTTGCTGCTGCTGCAAGTTATAAACTTATTCAAACAGTGATGTGCAGATAAACAGGAAAAGGCAACAGTTTTCAGGACTTGCAATGGGTTCTAGCTATTGCCTGAAGGTCAACAAATCCCTCATCAATTACAACCCTGACTTCACCTATTTGCTAAAAATCTGAAAGTGCTGGGATTTGAGCAGATGGCTGTTAGTTCATTTAACAGAGCTGCGAGGGGGTGACTTTTGGTGTATATCTTGACCTGGACCACCTAGGAACTTCTTCTTTTTTAAATGAAAGCTAAGAGTCCAGAGATTGGGGTGACTCACCTGGAAAATACTGAAAACAAACAGAATCTCTGGGTGAGAACTGGAGACCTGGCAACCCTAAATCAGGAAATGTTGGTTTTGTGATGACAGAAAAGGAGAATTCTTCCACATCTGGTGGAGATGTTGGAAGGCCAAATGTTATTGGAAGATGGTGATTTCAGTTGTAAATGTGCTATTTAAGATAGGACTGACCTATGATCAATTGTTATGCCTCTTGAATCATGTATTTTTTCTTGTAAATTGCTGTCAGGTTTCCTTACGATCAAGCCTTATATAAATTTTGTTAAATAAATAAATATTAACATTAGGGAGAATTGTGTTTGTGAAAGTTTGAAAGGCTAATTGGAAGTCTAATAAGAATAAATTAGGTAGGAATTTATGAGAGCAGGTGGCAAAAAAAAATAAGCTGACAACTAATGTTAAAGAAACACTGGGATTATAAAGAAAGATCGAATGAATGGTGGCTGGTTATGCAATGTATATGGTAAGAACTTGGCCAAAGTTGTTATAAACACTTCTGTAAGAATACTTACTAATACTAGTTTTTGTGTGTCCATTTTATTTTAAAAAGTTTAGGTACTTTTAATATTTTCAAGCAGGCCTCATTTCTGCCTTATTGCTTACTTTTCTGGTAGGCATACTTTGGATCTGTTCAAGGTACTATGATAAGTAGAATATATTTTGGTATTTTTGAAAGAAAGGGGAAACCAGTTGAGGTGCTGCATATTCTGGGGATTCAAGTTTCGAGAATGGCTGTGAAAGCAAAAGCCATTCTCACTGTATCCGGTTCGTCTCACATATTGCAATCATTAAGTAGAAATGATGATGTACTCCCCCTACCCTATTGCCTCCAAGTTTCATTCTGTTCAGTCATTACGTTTTGCTTCACTCCAAAAGAATCAATAAAGGTATAGTTTTACCAAATAAAACACCCAAGATGACAGATTTATAGTATCCCACCCACCCCTCTCCTCATAGTTTAGATTATATAATGTGTTTTGCCTATCCATAGCTATAAAGGATATCCTGCCGTGCAAGTATTTACCGGAGAAGCGTAAAACTGATGTAATGTTCCCTCCTATGTCTTTTTGCTTTAAAGACAAGTCTTTCCGGACTCATTCTTCCATGACTGGTGAAATGATTGCTGTTTCATTTCTGAGTGGAAGGATTTTTACCCCTTTTTGTTGTTGCTCCTGAAATACAAAGGATCTTTTTCACATAATCAACAGAAATGTCATGAAACGTCAAGCAATTTGACATTCTTGGTTTATTAAGAATACGTTGTCTCCAAATTAACATCTCTATAGCGCTTCTGATGCAGAAAGGGCCCCACCGATCTCAGGGCAACCATCCCCAAAGCCACTTCATTATGTGGCGGTTGTGGTGGGAGAAAGCTAGCTTGGGTTAAGTCCCAGCTGTTCCTAGGGAAAGATGAAATCTGTCCATTTTGGATTCTCTCTGCTTCTCATTTGTGTAACCTTACGTTCAGTTCTCCACATTTCCACATCCATTTGTGATTTATTTTTTAAAGTCCTCATGAAGATTTGTCTGCATTTTACAAATGTCTCCTAATATATACATTTTTGTATGCAGTTTTGCCAAATCTATACATTTTTGCTAAGCATTTTTCCCTAATAAAATAAATTTTTGCAGGCTATTTTCACTAATATGTGCATTTATTCATACACTTTATCCTAATATAGGCATTTTTGCACACATTACGTTGCTGGAGAACTGCATTGGAAAATCCAGAGGCAAATTTCAAAGGATGGCTGTATTTTGGGTCTTCTATTGTTTTCGAAAGTGCAAATAAGGTTGGTTTGCTTTTAAAGGTGAACTGAATTCAATTTCTCCCCCATCCCTAGCTCTTCCTAGTTTGTCCAAAGGTGGTAATTTGAAGGACTATGCATATGTCATGATCCTGTTGACAGGATGAGATATCAAGCAAAAGATCAGGGTTCTTGAAAACCTTTCCTTTCCTTTTTAAAAAGAACAAGTTTCTAGCACTTAAGGTTGTGAAGATGGAGGCAATGCCTGCTGAAAGCACAGAAACCAATGATTGGGAGTTAGGTAATTTAGACTCCGGATTTAATAGCCTTATGCAGTGGATCTTTAGATGTAATTCACATTAATTCACTTATGTCTGTTGGTCTTTTGTCCCCAGCCCTTCAGATGGTAATGTATATTACTTAATATCAGTGGTGGTTGGTGACTCCATGTCAATGGGGCAGTGGAATCCACTCCAGTCTGAACTTTCGAGGAGCTGTCCAATGTGCTGGAACCATATGTTTCAGCACCTTGTACAGCTCCTTAGAAGTTCAAACTAAAACCTGGAGTGCATTCCACTGCCCACTGACATGGAGCCACCAGCCACCACTGCTTAACATACTTCCAAATGTGGTAAGCCAGCCCTGTTGAGTTTGGGAACCCTTATGTTCACTTCTCAAACCAGGGCCCTGGTCTCCTGCCCTCATATGCTGTCCTGACAGTACCACTGGTTAGGAGTGAGTTTCAGGAACCTACCTAACTCCTTCTTCCTCCCCATTACTAACTGGAGCAAAATACATTAAGCAAAAAAATAACATGGAAAAACATGTATATAATTTAAGGGGAAATTATACAAAGCTTGCACATATCAAATTAGGCTGTTTGTCCATCCAGCCCACTGTCATTCTGTTCTGATTGGCAGCAGCTCTCTGGAGTCCCAGTAAGAGGTCTTGCTCATTGCCTGATACTTGATAATTTTAACATGAGATGCTGGGGATGGAAACTGGAATCTTTTGTTTTCCAGGCATGTGCTGTACCAGTGAGCTACTTTCAAAGGTTTCCATGGCAGGGAATACAACCTGAGTCATGATGGTACTGGTAAGCACTGGATCTTCATCACTAGGCCACCAGGGATGGGCATTGTTTGTGTAATGGGGAACATAGGAAGCTGCCTTATACTGAGTCAGACCATTAGTCAACTCTAGCTTTACAATGACTGGCAGAGCTCTCCAGAGTTTCAGACTGAGGATATTTCCAACCTGACTTGGAGATGCCAGGGATTGAACCTGAAACTTCTACATGCAAAACAAATGCTCTACCACTGAACTACAGTCCTTCCCATGGAAAGATCATAGCTTGGTGGTAGAGCAACTGCTTTGCATGCAAAAAGTCCCAGTAGATCTTGGGTTTGGATTGCTCTCTAAATGTCAGATTATGAACTTTAAAGAACCTAAATTGGTGGGGAACTCTAGTTTCAATATTTTGTCAGCTTCAGGTGGGGCTGGCATTTACAATGTGGGACAGCATGGTCTCCCTCCAGATACATTTTATTTAATGGATTAATGGTTGTGCTAGCAGATGAAAACTGTAGGTTAAAAGTCAAAGGTAAGAATATAGTCCAAGAGCTTCTTAGGGGAAGAGCTGTAGCTCAATGGCACAAGCATTTGCCTTGCATGCAGAAGGTCTCAAGTTAAATCTCCAGGTAAAGCTAGGAACATACCCAGTCTGGAATCCTGGACAGCCACTGCTAGTCAGTGCAGCCAATACTGAGCTAGATGAAGCAATGGTCCATCTCAGTATAAGGCAGCTTCCTATGTTCCTATTTATGTTCCTAAGAGCAGAGCTTCCTTGCAGAGCCAAGGGCAAGGCCCCTACATCTGTATCTGCCATGGTATCACATTTTAACATTTAAGCAGAAGTTGCACTTCCCTAAACAACATCTTGAGGACATCTAATTTTTTTATTAAAGTCTAACACTCATATCATATCATACATACCTCTAGTAAACCATATACTGTATTCTGTACCTGAACATGCCTGGTAGTTAGGAGCATAGGAAGCTACCTTATACCAAGTTAAACCATTGGTCCATCTAGCTCAGTGTTGGTGTCCTCCTTGTGGCTCTCCAGGGTTTCAGACAGGGGTCCCTCCCAGTCCTATCTGGAGATGCTAATCATGTCTTCTCATGATGTGTCCAAAGTATGATAACCTCAGTTTCATCATTTTAACTTCTAGTGACAGTTCTGGTTTAAGTTGTCTTTTTATTTGTCTTTTTTGCAGTCCATGGTATACACAAAGCTCTCCTCCAACACCACATTTCAAATGAGTTGATTTTTCTCTTATCCGCTTTTTTCGCTATCTTTCACATCCATACATAGAAATTGGGAATACTATGGTCTGAATGATCATGACTTTAGTGTTCAGTGATACATCTTTGCATTTGAGGACCTTTTCTAGTTATCTCATAGCTGCCCTCCCCAGTCCTAGCCTTCTTCTGATTTCTTGACTATTGTCTCCATTTTGCTTAATTACTGCTCCAAGGTATTGATAATCCTTGAGAAGTTCAATGTCCTCATTATCAACTTTGAAGTTACATAAATCTTCTGTCGTCATTACTTTAGTCTTCTTGAAGTTCCGCTGTAGTCCTGCTTTTGTGCTTTCCTCTAACTTTCATCAGCATTCTTTTCAGATCATTACTGGTTTCTGCTAGTAGTACAGCATCGTCTGCATATCTTAAATTATTGATATTTCTCCCTCCACACCTCCTTTATTTTGGTCCAATCGCGCTTTCCGTATATGTTCCGTGTATAGATTATACAAATAGGGTGATAAAACACACCTCTCTCACACCCTTTCCGATTGGGAACCAATGGGTTTCTCCATATTCTGTCCTTACAGTAGCCTCTTGTCCAGAGTATAGGTTGCACATCAGGACAATCAGATGCTGTGGCACCCCCCATTTCTTTTAAAGCATTCCATAGTTTTTCATGATCTACACAGTCAAAGGCTTTGCTGTAATCTATAAAGCACAAGGTGATCTTCTTCTGAAATTCCTTGGTCCGTTCCATTATCCAACATATGTTTGCAATATGGGGATATAAATTTAATAAATAATAAATAAATAATAATGATAATCCCTGATCATTGGCCACCCTGGCTGGGGCTCATGGGCATTGGAATCCAACATTATCTGGAGGACCACAGGTTCCCCACCCCTGGTCTATACTGTCTGAAGTCAATGTTTCAGACAGGGATCTTCTAGCCCTGGAGAGGTCAAGAATGGCAGGACTACAATTCCCATCATCACTGACCATTAGCCATGCTGGCTCAGACTGATGACAGTTGGAGTTCAATAACATCTGGAGGGCCACAGGTTCCCCAATCCCCAGTATAGACTCAAATAACTAATTACTTTACTATTGTACAGTCCCATGATTCTCCAGAAGAGATTTATAATATAATTTTCCATCTTCAGCTCTAAGAAATCTTTCACTGAAATTGTTTTTCTTCTTGTTTGCTGTTGAGACTGGGGTTTTTACATGGTTCTGTATGCCTTCCCACTAACACTGCTATACTTAAACTCAATTGTTGCTTAAATCTTCCTCCATAGCATCAGTAATTTTCTGTCTTAAATGTATACTACTTTCATAGTTCTTCATAATTCCGCACACTCAAGAATCTGTATATCTTATAATGCTAACATTTATGAGCATCTCAGTTTTTCTTTACAAAAGTAATTGTCTCAAATGGCAACGATAATCTATAAATAGTTATTCTGAAACTCTAGAGTAGAAAATGGAATGGAATTTGTTTATTTGGAGAACAGAAAGATTTTTTAAATTCAGGATTATTTTTAAAACTGTTTGAACATAAAACCTGTATATAAAATGCACCCCTTATAGCTCACAGCAAGGCTTGTGGTCAGAGAATTACTCTTTGAATAGCAAAAGGTAATAAAAAAGAAGACATTTTAATATACAGAGTGCCATTTAAACCTAATCACATTCAATGTTCCTTTAACTTTACAATGCATTTTATCACAGCCATCCTTTGAAATTCACACATCCAAATTTTGTAATGCAATTCTCCAGCCAATGTTTACAAAAATGCATATATTAGGAAGAAATGTGCATAAATATGAATATATTAGGGAAAATAACATACAAAAATACATTATATTACGATAAATTGCTTGCATTATTCCACTATTATTCCACTTTAAACAGAATCCTTGAAAGTGTAGTTTGTGAAGGGTGCTGGGAAGTTGTTAGAGGAGACCTCTATCCCCCTCACAGAGAGCTGCGGTTCCCAGAGTTTCCTGGGGAGAGGGGTTTATTGTTAAACCACTCTGGAAAATGTAGGTCTGTAAGGAGAATGGGGGTCTCCTAACAACTCTCAGCACCCTTCACAAACTACACTTCCCAAGATTCTTTGGGGAAAGCCATAACTGTTTAAAGTGCAATAATATTGGAATAAATGTGTGGTGTAAATGTGACCTTAGAGAGGTACTATAGTCAGAAACCACAGCAATCCAATGTTCATTACAGTACTGATCAGGTTACCTCCACACATCCATTATTTTATTAGGTTGACCATTAAAACCACAAGAAGGAATAGCCAATAAGGTCTGATCTGCAAGGATTTTTTAAAGACATGTAAGAGAAGGGGCAAGTTAGGAACATTTATTGGTGAACTGCTCCAAATAATCAAAATACAAATGAGGTCCTAGTCTATAGCATAATGATTAATTCACACCAGACTTCAGATTCCAATTATTATTTTTCCTTATCCAAGTATTTTTCCTATACTTGAGCCTGTGCAGGAATTGTTGAAACCATGATCAACACTTCTATAATAGGTCCAAACCCGATACAGGTAGCTGACAAAGCTCTTTGAGACTGATCTGGCAGTGGCACATAACAGACTTGAATCTGGCTGTTCCAGGATTACCTTGCATTATGACTTGCATTGTAGCCATCTTTCCCCAGCTGCCTTCAATATCAAAGTGGGACAAAATAATATTACACAACCTTGGGTTTTACCTTCTTGGATCAAATAGCCCATCAGGCTGGATATGTGACACCCAGCTAGGAATACATGAAGTATTCTAGGAAAGAGTCAGTGACTTTTCCCCTGGGTATGATTATAGAAAGCTAGATGTGCTTATTTTAAGTGTGGACTGGTGCTTGGCAGGCATGTGGACCAGCTGGGTACCAGCACAGTTTGAAGCACTCTGCCCATGAAGACTGTAGAATCAGTCACAATGGAATAGCCAGGAGTGACTTGCCCACTGAGGTGTAGCCACAGCAATAGTCTACCGCTGCAGCTTCCCTGCCCGAGGGGAAAGTAGAAGATGAGATGGCAGTGAATTAAGAGCTGTGCAGGCAACCAGTGGAGCAAATTGGACACTCCCACAAGTGTACCTCTGCAGCTCTGAATTACTGGTAAGTGGCACCATTGCTGCTGATGGGTGGCTACTGATGGGTGGCTATGGCTGTGGCCCATTGGGCCACTTCTGGGAACAGCATATCCAATAGCTACTGTTCCATTTCCCTATGTCAGGATGGGAAACCTATAGCCCTCCAGATATTGTTGGATTCCAAATCCCATCAGTCCCAGCCAGCATGATCAATGGTCAGAGATGATGGAAGTGGTAGTTCAACAATCCAGAAGGCCACAGATTTCTTCTCCCTGCCCTAAGTGGTGAGAAGTGTTGGGGCAATGCTTTTCAGGATATGGGGTCCTTTGGGTGAAAGTCTTGAGAGCTATGGAGCTTTTGTAGTTTTTGCTGTATTTAAATATAAGTAAAGCATAAGTGGAGCAAGCACCATAACAAGGCATGTTATAAGAGCAATGGCCTCTGCTGTGCAGAGGTTGGGCGAGACTTCAGTGGTACTCTTGACAGCTGCATGTAGTGCTCAGGCTGAACACTCTATAAGAGCAAAGCGCAAATATGGCTTCAGCATCAGTCATCCTCAGACTCACCCTTAAAGTGAAGCTGCTAGCTTTGCCTTTGGTAACAGGAGATTCAGTTTAAAGGGTCACATAGACCCAGCCTACTTTACTGTCACTGATTCTGACACAACAGGGGAGACTCTGGTTCCACAAAGCCTTCTGCACTGGAGCCCTCTGAGTCAGAGGGGGACAATGTGATGTAAGAACATAAGAAGAGTCCTGCTGGGTCAGGTCAGTGCCTCATCTAGTCCAGCATCCTGTTCTCACAGTGGCCAGCCAGATGCCTGTGGGAAGCAAGATCTGAGCACAAGAGCACTCTCCCCTCCTGCCATTTCCAGCAACTGGTATTCGGAAGCATACCTCCTCCAACTGTGGAGGCAGAGCATAACCATCATGGCTAGTAGCCATTGATGGTCTTTTCCTCCATGAATTTGTCTAATCCTCTTTTAAAGCTGTCCAAGTTGGTGGCCATCACTGCCTCCTGAGGGGGCGAATTCCATAGTTTAACTATGCAATGCATGAAGAAATACTTTCTTTGGTCTGTCCTGAGTCTTCCAACATTCAGCTACATTGGATGCCCCTGAATTCTAGTATTCTAAGCAAGGGAGAAAAATCTCTTCCTATCTACTTTCTCCCACACCATGCATAGGTTTCGACACCTCTATCATATTCCCCTGTGCTCTCTTTTTTTCTAAATTAAAAAGTGCAAAATGTTGTAACCTTTCCTGATAGGGAAGTTACTCCATCCCCTTGATCATTTTGCTTGCCATTTTCTGAACCTTTTCCAGCTCTACAGTATCCTGTTGGAGGTGAGGCGGCCAGGACTGTACACAATAATCCAAGTGCGGTTGGACCTTAGTATAATGGCATTATTAAATAAATTTGACTGTCTGACTGACTGCTAACAAAGATTTAAAAAATCTTAGGATGATAAGAGCCATGCAGGGTGGTTCTGGAAGTCCCCTTTGCTGCTGGTAGTCTATGGAGCTGAGTGACAAACAAAAGAGGGGCCTCCATTCCTTCCTCTGCTGCTGGCAGTTGATGTTATCCTTTGGCTGCAGCAAAAGTGGCCAATTGTAGCTGTTTGTACATTTTACCAATGCACCAGGCACACTGACAGGTGTGCCTTGGGATCCATAGTAATGTTACAGATGAAGCTGAGAATCACATGCAGCTGACTTGCACATCTCTTCGCCTTTCTTCTAAGGCTAGGATGGAGATCCTGCAGCCTGAATTTTCTGCAGCCCTCAGTGAAATCCAGTTCTGCAGATGCTGTGGGCCCACTCTTGCTCTCCAGGCCATCTCTCTAGGAATCACTTCCTCTTTTGTTTTTGTGTGAGAGAGTGTATGTATGGTATACATGAGAAAAGTACAGAGGTAGAGAAGGGGTGGATCAGGTGGTGCCAAGGTCGCTTTCTGATGACCTGTTTAATGAGCATTGAGCCTGATTTGTTTGCGGAGAGATTAGACAACCTCAGCTATTTCAAGAACATTCATCCTGATTTGTTTGTGGGGAGATTAGATGATGCTTCATCAAAGCAAGTAGTATCCCACAATTTCCAGTGCGCTACCTGATCACTTTCATTATCACAAAAACTCTGAAGTGGGCTTGTTTCAGAAGAGCATCAAATCAGCTTTAATTGTGCAGTCTGCATTTGCTGGGATGTGATTGAGGGCTCCAGACTGGTGTGTTATTGCAGGTGTATTCTGCAGCATGTTCTTAACATCATAATGTGCATTAGTGGTGGATTTATTTTGCTGTATTAGTTGTTCTGCGATGCGTTGCCAATGCTACCACGTTAGCAGTATCCAAAAGAGAGACGAAAATAAACCAGAATATTTGTGGTATTAAAAGTTATGGGTTTTCAGCAGGAAGTTACAGGATATGCATAGATCACCCCAAAACCTATGCAGACACAAACAGTATTGTAAGCTGGGTTGCGTGTGACTGCCCCAGTTACATGAAGAGCACACATAATCATGAATATGCAATAAGAAGGATATCGGGGTGTGTGTGTGAATTCCACCCTAAAATAGTGACAGTCTGGAAGCACCCCAAGAGAGAAGGAGCTTTGCAGTCCTGCAGTGCTGCAAACTCCTCCTACGTTCATCTCTGTCTAGTTTTGGCTCTGGCTCCACCCACCAACAGCTGGAGGTCCTGACTGACTTTTCCCATGGGTCAATGAACCTTCATAGGGAAACGTCCCTTTTCCTGTTCCAAGAGATCTTCAAGAGCATCCTCAGCTTTGTCCACTGGTGCCCCCTCCCCCCTCCAAAAATAAGCAATCACCATTTTCATTCTATGGTTTTAGATGAAATAATGGCTGTCTTTCTTAAAACTGTGAGAGTGATAAAACACTTTAATCTGCCTTGAACAAAAAAAATCAATCCCCCTTATTCTTGAGGTGTTTGGGCACTTCATTCTATTGACTGGACTACTGCAATGCGCTCTACGTGGGGCTACCCTTGAAAACGACCCGGAAACTACAGCTGGTACAAAATGCGGCGGCCCGTTTACTTACAAATAGCCGCCGCTGTGATCACATTACGCCGGTGTTAGCTCATCTACACTGGCTTCCAGTTGCTTTCCGGGCCCAATTCAAGGTGTTGGTATTAACCTTTAAAGCCCTATACGGTCTCGGCCCAGTTTACCTGAAGGAGCACCTCCAGTACCACCAACTTAGCCGCCTGACTAGATCAGCCACACAGGGCCTTCTCTCAGTACCACCAACGAAAACAGCTAGGTTGGTGGGAACTAGGGAGAGGGCATTTTCAGTGGCGGCCCCCACTCTCTGGAACTCCCTCCCGTTCGATCTTCGACATGCCCCTTCCCTGGATGCATTCCGCCGAGCATTAAAAACCTGGCTCTTTGGACAGGCCTTCGGGACCTCCGGGATGGGCTAAGCTTTTATCACTATTACTGAACGCCCGTTGTTTACATACTGTTTTATGCTGTAATTTAATCCTTTATTGTCGACTGTATTGTATTGCTATGTATTTTAAATCGTATTTTAAATTGTATTTTACTAGAATTTAATTGTGTACGTCGCCTAGAGTGGCCTTGGCCAGATAGGCGACACAAAAATTAAATTATTATTATTATTGCCTTATAAACAAAGTAATAAAGGCAATTTATTGGCTTCATTGGGAACACATGGGAAAGGGATTGATTTCTACTAATGGGGACAGACACAAGCAGTTTGAAAAGAACAGTTCCAGCTTGTCAGAACAAACTCCCACTAGAAAGCAAGTTCAGTGAGAACGATAAGCGGAATGGCACAACTTCCTTTTAGTAATGCTAATGGCACGTCCTTAGACAGATCTGATGAACGATGCAGCTGTTGCTCAAGCCATCACCCTCCACGATGCAGATCATCGTCCCAGCTTGAAATCCAGACCATATTCCATATGAGCAATCAAGAACTTAACATTTCAGGAAGGCTTTTATGAGTGTTTTCGTGCTAAATATTAGGGGTGGGCAAAACCCAGAAATATTTTAGGCCAGCTGTCTGAAGAATTCCCTGAAACCCACCCAGATTTCACCAGATTCACAGCTGTACTGCATCATGGATACTGCGGGCTTTACCGGTTCTTGGCTTTCATAACCTCTGAATGCCTTGGGAGGAAGATGAGGTACAAATGTGAGATAGATAAATGAAATAACAGAAGAGATTTCTCATCATCAAGAAAGAATTGATCTTGTTATTGCCATGGCATTTCTCTTATTATTTTTACATCACTATAGATATTATTCATTTATTAGGAGGCCATAATGCTGTGGTATTTTATTTATTTGTTGAAGTTAGCTTATTCTTGTTTGCACACCATGGTTACCATTGTGTCATTCTGAACTGCTACCTCCAAAAGAGTGTTACGTACTTCAGCAAGGTTGAATCATGTTGACTGTACAGTCATCCCCAGAAGTATTGTTCTTCAAGGGCGACAAATATGGAAATAGATTCAGATGCACCATTTAAAGGTAGTTGGCAGAACCTTTCCATAAGCAAAACAGAAACCCACACGAATCTCGCACTAGTGTAAGTCAACATCTAGAGGGGCGGATGGAATTGCACCCCTTATAAAACTGTTAAGAGAATAGAACTGGATAGAAAATTGTTTGGTTTTTTGTTTTTGCAGGAGATTAAACAGACGGTAGTATAATAATTGTACATGGCTGGGTTTTCTGAAAAGAAATTTAACCATTTCTTTTTTTAACAATTTAACAATGGCTACCATATTGGGCTAGTGGACTGTCTCTATGGCAACCACCACTCGATGCTACATAGGACTTATATCTGATTCATTAACACACTGTCTTGGAAGAAAGTCCAAGTTAGTTTCAACAGAATATACTAAGGACTGCAACCTTAGAAATAAGTTTAATTCATAGAGCCACTATGTGCATGGTGCATGCTTCATTATCAGTCCACATTGTATTCATACAGTGTTAATGATGCAAAGGATGGCTGTGTTTTGGTTCTCTGATAGTCTCAGAAAGTGCAAATTGTGTTGATTCACCTTTAAATGTGAACTGAATTCCCCCAACCCTGGTAGGTTGTCTGCCTTGGCAGGTGCCCAATGATGCCAACCTCTGACATTGACTTTGTGTTCACATGACAAATAGGCTCATCTGAAATGTTTAACTTCAGGGCTGATTTGCCACTATCTCCGCACATTCAGAGGAAGATCTTCAAACTATCCTAAATGTCTTTGTAGAAGCATATGAAAAGCTTGGCCTCTCGCTTAACATAAAAAAAACCAAAGTGCTTCATCAGCAAGTGCGAACCAATCCCTCTGTAGCACCATCAATCCAGCTTAATGGTGCGACACTGGAGAATGTTGATCACTTTTCTTATCTGGGCAGCCATCTCTCTGTAAAAGCTGATATCAATGCTGAAATTCAGTATCGTCTGAGCTGTGTGAGTGCCGCATTCTCTTGAATGAAGCATAGAGTGTTCGAGGATTGGGATATTCACAGGGAGCCCAAAATGCTTATTTACAAAGTCATTGTACTACCGACCTTACTGTACACCTGTGAAACATGGACCATCTATAAACGTCACTCCCAACTTCTTGAAAGATTCCACCAACATTGCCTCCGGAAAATTCTGCAAATTACTTGGGAAGATAGGCGGACTAATGTTAGCGTATTGGAAGAAGCAAAGACTACCAGTGTTGAAACAATGATCCTCCAACATCAACTTCGCAGGACCGGCCATGTTGTTCGAATGCCTGATCACCCTCTTCCAAAGCAGCTACTTTACTCCCAACTTAAGGATGGAAAATGGGATATCGGTGGACAGCAAAAGAGGTTTAAAGATGTTCTCAAAGCTAATCTTAAAAAATGTAACATGAGCATCAAGAACTGGGAAGCCTTGGCCCATGAGCGTCCCAATTGGAGGTCGGCCATTATCAAAAGTGCTATGGACTTTGAAGAAGCACGAGTACAGGGCGAAAGGGATAAACGAGCTAAGCAGAAGGCACGTCAAACAAATCCTCCAATTTCCATCTGGAAACCTATGTCCTCACTGTGGGAGGCTGTGTGGATCCAGAATTGGCTTGCACAGTCACTTATGAACCCACTGTTAAAGACCTTACCCTGGAAGACAATCTTACTCGACCACGAGTGATTGCCAGTGATTCTAATGTAGATGGTGTGACTGAAGTTTCAACTTCCTCTTGGTTTTTTTTTGGGGGGGGGGAATCTCAGCTGTCACCAGGGACAGGTATGCTTTCAGTTTTCATGATATGCCAACAAAAATCCATGGGGAAAACTACTGTCAACTGGAGAGAAACAAGAGGGTGTGCCATCATGCCATTTTCATAGGAATCTTTTCCAAAAACTAAAAAAAGGTAGGGAAGAGCGTGCAGCGAAAGGGGGGGGAGTGAATTGGATGGCTTTAAAAGAGGATCAGACAATTCATTGAGGATTCATGGAGGCTATCAATATCTATTAGCCATGGTGCCTTTGTTCAGCCTCCACTGTCAGAAGCCATGTGCCTCTGAATGCCAGTTGCTGGGAATCTCAGTGAGGAGAGTGGTGTTGCTCTCAGGTCCTGTTTGCGGGCTTCCCGTGGGCATTTGGTTGGCCGCTGTGAAAACAGGATGCTGGACTAGATGGGTCGTTGGCCTGATCCAGCAGGCTCTTATGTTGTTACGTTTTTATGAATGAAAGGACAAAACTGAGTTACTCCAGATAATAGTTTCAGAGAATTTGAGGTAGTTTGAAAGAATGGGTTGCTACCAGAGTGTACACTTATCTTGCTTTTTGCCTCTGGTGAGCAGATATTATAGGTTTCTGTAGTGTTTCAAATATTCACAAACTGCCTCTGACCAGAGGCCACACTAGGATGAAAGAAATACCTGCATATGCTACAGAAAGCAAATACTCTCTCTCAGATCATTTTTAATTTTCTTGTCTGCCTCTGAGCCTACACTTCTCATTGTGGGACAACCAAGGCAATTACGCACCAATCTCTTAGGAAGATGGAGATCAATTCTGAATTGGAATGAACAATTTGGAAAGTGCGGGTGATTTATGTTAAATCAGGGCAATGGAGTTGCTTGAGTGTAAGACATACATCCCATTACCTTCTATTCCAAAGGGAGAAAAACACATCCGTCTTTCCCACAATATTTAAGAATAACAATACAATTTCAGTGACTCAGAGAAGGAGGAACAATTTTTTTCTGTCATTGCACTTCATGCAGCATAACTGATTATTAGAGCTGCAATTGCACCCCATTCTTTCAACCCTATGTTTATACTTCTCAAATTGCTTCTAAATACTTCATGCTTTTTTAAAGTACCAAAGGTTAGAAAGGGCAAACTACGCTTTACAAGCAAATCTGTCGAACAGCTCAGACCTTCCCCCCCCTTAAAGAAAATCAGTTTAGGAGACTGCAATTTTGAATGGAGGAGAGTTGTGGGGGTGCGGGAGGAGGGATATGTTCCCTGCTGGCTGTTTCCTGCACAAAATCCCCCCTCCCCACAAGCTTTCATAGGAACACAGGAAACTACCTTGTACAGAATCATACCATTGGTCCATCTATCTCAATATTGTCTACCCTGACTGGCAGTGGCTCTCCAGAGTTTCATACAGGGGTCTCTCCCAGCCCAACCTGAAGATTCTGGGGCTTGAACCCATGACCTTTTGCATGCAAGGCAGATGCTTTACTACTGAGCGTCAGCCCTTTCCATTAGCAGGGATGAGGAACTTGTGGCCTTCCAGAAGCTGTTAGAATCCAACTCCCATAAGATTCAACCAGGATGGCCAATGATCAGGGATTATGGGAGCAGCATCTGGAAGGTAGTTGCCCCTAAAGCCGTCAGTTGTTCAATGTTTTCTACCTAAAAATATGTGCATGTAGCATGTACCACGAGTCTGCCAGGACTAGGGGTGGGGGAGAAATTCAATTCTGTTTGCATTTAAAGGCAAGCCTACCTAATTTGCACTTTCCAAAAAATATGCAACCTGAAACACAGCCATCCTTCAGCATTTGCACTTCTTAGAATTTTGCAGTGCAGTTCTCCAGCCAAGTCATGTGCACCAACATGCGTATACTAGGGCAAAGTGTACATGAAATGCACACACTAGTGAAAATAACATACAAAAATGCTTTATGTTAGGAGAAATTGGGTTGCAAGAACGTGTATGCTAGGCAAAGCTGTACACAAAAAGGTGCATATTAGCAGAAATTCACCCTAAAATGCTGATGAATTTTCACAAGCTGACATGGAAATGTAAAGAACTGAATTTAAGAGTGAAAAAAATGAAAGAAAGTGAAACTGGCAGATTTACCCATCCCCAGTCAGGATTATCTTCTTCTGTTTCCTCTTTACTGCCTGTTACAGTGCTGACCTCTTACAATCCCTTAGCAGACTTCTTTTTCCTCTTTCCTAAGAGATCTTTCCATAAAAAAAACATTGGGGTGGGCAGCATCATAGACAAAAGAGTAATCCCAAACTGCCTCAGTGGATGTTTTCCAACAAGAATGATTTAGCAGCATCCAGTGACTAGGGCCATTGACAGACAGGTAGAAAGGGTCCATTTCTACCAGGCCCAAGGCCAGCAAGGAGCCAAAACTCTCAGCTTTCATTTTTAAAAAAGGTAAGTTTCTAAGTGCTCTGGAACATAAGTTATACATCAGAATGGAAGCTTTCCCCACACAATTTCTGTGAAATGAGCTATGAGACTGCTCCAGGCCCCTCCCTTTCAGGTTTTTAGCCAGTGAGTGAAATCAGAGCTATAATTGATGGGATTTGTTGAACACCAGCCAACAGCTAGAAACCCTTGATGATAATAAAAGTGTATATGCAAGGTTTTTAAAAGTATTTGCAAAAATAGCATCTTGTATATTTTATCTATCAAATAATTTTGAACAGAAATAAAAAATGTATACGCAGTTTAGGATGCCATTACAATGTGTTATAGTTTTCTAAATACTGTATCAGGAGTCATACAAGTTTGACTAATTTGTCTAATTCATAGCCTGTTTTGAAAACCTTCCCAAAATGAGGCTTAAATCCTACACTCACTTTTCTGGGATTAAAGCTGCAGTCCTAATCCCACATACCTACCCCCCCACCGCATTTTATTTTTAAGACAATTAGAGAGGGCTTACTTAGGTGTCACTCCTGTTATTTGGTAGGATACATACTGATTAAAAAAAAAATGTTCTGCAACAACCAACTGGTTTTGAACATAAACTATTATATAGCTTGTATGTATTTTTACATCTCCATTGTATGTGTATGGACTCTTTCCAACAATCTTGTGAGGCAGGTTAGACTGAGAGTTGGTTCAGTCAAGATACACATGCTTAGAGTATTTTTGTGTGTGCTTGTTGGCAAGCTTTTTTTTTTTTTAGTAATTTGCTGTAAAAATCAGGACTGTGGAATGTTGCAATTAAAACATTTGGGGGGGGGCTGCCTTTGTACATATTTTCCCCTCACTGCATAGTTTGTGAATATGACATGATATGCTTGCACTTCACATTTCTTTGTGGTCCTTCCTCCTTCCGTTTTATCTTTGCAACAACCCTGTGAGGTAGGTTATGCTAAGAGTTGGTTCAGTCAAGCAGCACATGCTTATTTTTGTGTGTGCTTCTTGGCAATTTTGTGTAAATGTGTGTGTGTTTTGGCAATTTGCTGTAAAATATCAGAACTGTGGAATGTTGCAGTTAAAGCAATTGGAGGAGGGCTGCCTTTGTGCATGTTTTCCCCCTTACTGCATGGTTTGTGAATATGACATAATATATTTGCACCTCACTTTTCTTCCGGGGTCCTCCCTCCCCCTTTTATCTTTATAACAACCCTGTGATGTAGGTTACAATGAGAGTTGGTCCAGTCAAGCTGCACAATTTTTTAGTGGCTCCAATCTTTTAAATGTTAACATTTATTTAATAATTATATGATTATGGTTTTTGAACTATTTATAACTGTTGTAAAATGCCTTGTGAGGGCAGGAACTCTGAAAGACAGGTTAAATAAGTTCATCAAGACTGTGGATTCAAAATAACTGTTAATATTGGTAGTATATGTACATAAGCAGTAGTTCTTACCAATAGATTCCCGGGAAGTGGGGGTGGGTGGGAATGTAGGGGGCCCAATCTATATACACTGTACCAGGTCCAGGAAGTCCTGTTGGCACCCCTGAAGGTGTCTGCAGTTCTGCTTTTAATTGGAAGTGGAATAGCAACTCTGCTTCCAGATATCTGGGAATCCAAATTACATTCTGTAGCCAAGTGACCTTCCTCCACCCACCCACCCCAATTTCCCAGTTTTAGGGTACTGGGATGCTCTGGAGAAACCTGAGGTTTGCAAGAAGAATGGATCATGAGAATTTGGGGCATGGCATACATGATCAAATTAATAAGTATGGTAAACGTAAGAGAAGGCAGATAGGAGGATAACAAGTGTATGGAGAAACTGAGTCTCCTTTATTCTGGAAGACGGAATATAAGATGCAACAAACTCTAAGTCACTGGGAGAAATTTAAGAGAAACTAGGAAATGATTCATGTTTGCTCACACCTTTAATTTATTATGTCTCCCCACCCCCACCAGACAGGGGTCCTGTGCCCTTAACCTCTGCATGAAAAGCAGTAATTCATAGGTGAAGCTTTCTCCATTGCTGCCTATCAATTGATTTGACCAGCAAGCAGCTGTTAAAAGACAGGAGTGATCATGACAAGTCCATCATCAATATTTTTGTATGTCCAAAAGATGTGTTGGAGTTGAGCTAGGGTGCTGAATTTCCTACTGCAAAATTAGAGGCTACTCTATCAGTCCTTTGGATTATTGTTCAGCAGAATTAGCCCTGTTGGAACCAAAACAAAACTAAAAACTAGGCTGAGAGAGATTCTACTACTTGCATCTAATGAGGCTATTATATGATGATATCCCATGGTTACTGTTTATTACGTCTGAGTCCAACTCTTCCCCTAAGATTCAGAGTTCAAAAGGTCTCAGGTTCAATCTCTGGCATCTCCAAGTAGGGCTGAGACTGTCCCGTCTGAAATCCAGGACAGCCACTGCCAGTCAGTGTTGGCAATGCTGAACTGGATGGACCAATGATGCTACTTGGCATAAGAACACTTCTTACCTTCCGCCTTACATAGGTTAAGCTGAAGGATAATGACGGATCCAAGGTCACCCAGAGAGCAGGGACTTGACAGTTGATAAGGCATGGACTATTATAGCTTTCCAATACTATCATCCTCTAGCTTTTTCTTCCTTTAAGCCTTATGCACTGCAGTGAAAACAATTACCAGCTGTAGGAATAATAAGATGTCTTATGGTGCAGGCTTATGGATGACTACACAGGAGTTCCATTGAACTCAATTCATTGACTAATTTTGTAAAATTCTGTGAGATCCAAATGTTTATAGAATTTGCAGCCTCAATATAGTATTTTAATATATTTCTATGTATTTTACTGTTTTAATGTTTTAGCTATGCTAATATCATTTAGTGTTATTATGAATTTGTATTTTTATCTGTGATTTTGTTCATTTATTGTATTATTGTATGTTGTACACCGCCCAGGGAGCCATTGGCTATGGGCGGTTTATAAATGAAATTAAATAAATAAATAGTTATGGCCTATGTTACATAGGATGGTTAACTCAGTGCAAGATGGGGCCATTAAGAACATACTGATTGGGACACTGTTGATGAATGGGCATGTCTTGGCCTGATCCCAAAACAAGCAGAACTCCAGCAAGTCTCACCTACTGTGAGAATACTCCAAAACTTGCAAAAATATGAATCAGGAATACAAAACACAGCTCATTAAGACTGAACTGCAAACAGTAAAACCCAGAAATGATTACCTCCCAATAACGTGCATCATAGGTCAGTGACTCACAATCACAACCCAGTCTTAGCCATGTTTACTTCTAAGTCCCACTGGGCCTAGTCTCAAGCAGGGCTACATAGGTATTGTAACTTAAAGTATTGCTTTGGATTTCTGACGTGTCTTCCCCTTGGTACAGCAAATGCCCTCAGCCATATTGCAAACTGATTTGAAAGGCTCCTTTGGCTAATTGACTTACTTGTATAGTTCTATGGATCCTGGCCTACATCTGGGCCTGATTCTGATATGCCAAAGCAACAAGAGTTTCTGGGAAGCATTTTTATTTAGGTGGGGGAACAAGGCATAAGAAAGAAGTATTTAATTACTTCATTTTAATAGTTTAATTTTGCAATTATATTAAAAACTCATAGGATCTCACAGAATTTTACTAAATTAGTTGTATTGCAATTCTTTCCCCATATTTGCATACAAGAGGAACTGGCAGCCTATAAGTAAGTTCTATTTCTAAGGGCGGGGGGAGAGATTTGAATGTATTTTTTGAGTAGGCTCTAAGAGAAATGAGCAGCCTTATCTATCATACAGTTAAACTGGAACACATTTAAGACAATTTTAAAGTAATGAAATTTGACAAAGTTGACTTCACTTGCCCTATATCAAACACCAAGTCACTATCAAACATAAGAATAGGCATTTTGGCTCAATCTGTTCCTAAACTTTATTCTGTTGCAATCTAGCATTTGGGGGAAAGGAGTCAATGAATACAAAAGTAATGCAAGAAAGCTGCATACTTTCAAATGCACAAACAGCATCATTACAAAAATAAATTCTTCTTATAAATACTTTATAAAACAGTCTGTTCAACAGAGCTGATCTTGAGGTGGTTCACTTGACTTTGTACGATAAAGCCTGCTTAAAACGTCGTTTGAGATCTTGCATGTTAGGCGATTTGGGTCGGGGAATGATGGATGATCTCCTTTTGTCTCCACTACCACAGCTGTGCAATTTACTAACTTCTTTGCAAAGATACTGAAACACATCACATACACCTTGGAAGTTATCGCTAGTGGAGATTTCTAGGAATACACTGCCCAGTTCATTGGCCAACTGTAGGCCATCATTTACTGCTACTTGTCTGGAATGAGTCAAGTCTCCTTTGTTGCCTACAATGACAACAGGGATTTTAGAGTCTGGACGGATCCTCCGGATGTGTTGATAAAGGGGACGAATGGACTGGTAACTACGGTAGTCTGTAATAGAATAGACTAAGAGAAAACCATCTGCCCACTTCAGACACCTGGAAAGTGAATCCAACATCTGTGCAACATCGTCTTGCACCTGGAAAGAAGAGAACATGTCTACTTACATAAATGAGATACAAACAGAAAGCTTTTCAACAGCAGCTATACAGTAGGAGCCCACTTTACGGCGCTTCGCTAATGCGGCGGTCTCAGATGCAATTAGACTAAAGCCCCACTCATACGGCGCTTCTTCTGCTTTTACAGCATTTTTTGGGCGTCGCACGCCATTCTATTCAATGAGTTCCACTTTTCAGCGGTTTTTGCTTTTCGTTGGGGGTCCGGAATGTAACCCGCCATATGAGTGGGGCCCTACTGTATTGAATGGATTTCCAAATAAGAACAGGTTTGCTTCAAAACTGACTTGCAGCTTTGGAAAGAGAAGATTCAGCTTTAAACCTGTTGCTAGCCCAACCTGGCACACTCCAGATATTTTGTACTACAACTCCCATCAGCCCCAGCCAGTGTGTCCAGTGGTCATGACTGACGGGAGTTGGTGCCCTCCATGTTTTGGACTACAAGTTAGGGGAGGCTGTGTTAGCCAATAGCCAGTTCAAAAGTTCCCAAAGAGTGTGTGGCACTGGCACTTAAATCTAGAAAGGATTGCCAAAAGTAAACTGCATTTCTTCATCACTGGCTGCTTTTGACACAAAACGAGCAAGATGTGCTACTCTAGTCAAAAATGCTGAAGCCAAGTGCTACAAAGAACCAGAGAAGATGAATTCCAATGTATGAGATTTTAGGGATGCTGGAATGATTTGCGAGAGGGGGAGGGAATAACAATATGGTGTATTGTTGAGGACTGAATCACAGGTGGAGGGGAAATAAATGTTGAATAGGCACAGCGGTAACAGTGAGATATTATGAAAGGGAGAGGCTCCACATTTTACATAGCCTAAGAGATCAGTATTTCTAAGGCTGCAGTCCTGTGCATGCTTACTTGAAACAAGCCCTCTTGAACACAGTGGGTCTTTTGTAATGCCGGCAAGTTACCTGCCAATCTTAGTCAAGCATTCAGAGACAATTGCCATGAAATCCCACTTGGCAACTTATTTTATGTACCCATTTGTCTCCTCTTGCCTTTAAGCCATCAGACTTGAGTCAGGGAAGGTCATCATTTGCAGTAATGAGCAAATGGCATCAATGCACATGAAAGGAAGACTGCTAAGGTGGCTTGTTGTGCAGCCCACTGCCGTCAATCAGCCATGTTAATATCTATTGATGGAATATATCAAACCCAATAAGGATGACAGAATGGACAGAATTTAGGATTATTTTTGCACCTCAATACATCCTGGGGTATCTTGGATTTGCAAGAGAATCTGGTCACCTTCCACGTGAACAAGTCTTGAATAGAGGTTCCCTGGAGAAAGAAGAAAGAAAGTTCATTGAAAAACTGGTAGTTGGTGGTAGGAGACAGGATAAAGAAACAGGTCAGCTGTTGTTAAACAGAGGGTATATTATTTCTTCAACTGGCCACAGCGAAATAAAGAGACCAGCATGGTGTATTGCTCAGAATGTGATGAAGACTGGGAAGACTTAGCCAGGCATCTCACTAGGTGAGCATGGACCAATCACATTCTCTCAGACTAATCTACCTCACTTGGTTGTTGCAAGGATAAAAAACAGTGTACAATATCCTGAGCTCCTAGGAGGAAAGGTGTGGCATTTATTTATTTATTTATTATGTTTACATCCCTCCAATGAGTTCAAGGTTTCCCCATTTTATCCTCACAACAACCCTATGAGGCAGGCTAGGGTGAGAGATGGCGGCTGGCTCAAGGTCACCCTGAAAGCTTCATGGCCAAGTAGAGAGATTAGAATCTGGATCTCCCTGGTTCCAATCTGACACTCAGTCTAGCCACTACACCAGACTGCCTCTGCAAAAGGTTCCGCAAAGCCCTGTTTCTCCTTTGTCCTCTCCACCCTGTGGGGTAGGCAGAGGAGGAAGGCTGGATGGCGCTGTGGAAGGCACACAGACCCATTTCCCAGACTTCCCTGGAATGGTGCCCGTGTGCAACCATTTCAGGGGGGCAAAACAAGGCTCTATGGAGAGCTCTCCATGTACATGCTACATTCAAGGACCAAAGCCAGAATCTGCAAAGAGACTTTAAAATAATAAAAAAAGAAACTCACCAGTGTTGGGTTCATAGTCTCCAATAAACCTCCTTGTTAAGTACCGTACAATCATAGCTGAAAAGAGGGAAGAATTCTTGGGTTACTAGTGGTGACAGATGCTAAAGAGAGACCCATCAAACCACACATCCTTTTGATAAAGCCACCATTTGAGAGAGAGAAAAAAGGGGGAGGTGATCAAATGTGGGCCGTGATGCTTAGAGCAAATCCAGCTACACAAAGTAATCAGCAGTGTAAAGGAAGATTTATTGATTTATTTGTTTATTTATTTATTATTAAATGTATATCCTGCCCTTCCTCCCCAGAAGGAGCCCAGGGCAGCAAACAACATCATAAAAACAGACTTTAAAATATGCTAAAACAAAACATCTTTAAAAACATGTTAAAACAAAAAAGCTTTAAAAATTATATATATATATATAGGAAAATGGAGATATGAGCTTGGTCTCCTTAGCTACAGTGCCTGTGTGCCAGTGGAGGCATCTCCAGCGTAACACAACAGGCATTTGCATCTGTTTAAAAAGCAATTCGATTCTCTCCCACCTGAACACGTTCATAGCTTCTTTGTGTCAGGAACAGATACGCACATACACGCCTCCATGCCTTCAATAAAGCATTTCCACTGACTGTTCACTCATTCATTCCAAGAGAGGAGGAAGCACAAGCATGGATGACTTTAGGAAGAAAGGAGGCTGCTTTACTGCTCAGTACTATCTGCCACAGAGGCAGGCACGGTAGTGTTCCCCCCCCCCCTCACGTTGTGGACTGCAGCCCCCATCAGCCCCAGGAAGCACGGCCAATGGGCAGGGATGATGGGGATTGTAGTCCAGCAAATTCTGGAGATCATCAAGTTGGGGAAGGCTGGATGAGCCCATCAACATTTGGAAGCTACCTTATACCAAGTCAAACCAACAGTCCATCTAGCTCAGTATTGTCTACACTGACTGGCAGCAGCTCTCTAAGGTTTTCAGGCAACAGGAGCCTTTCCCAGCTCCACTTGGAGATTTCAGGGCTTGAACCTAGGACCCTTTGCGCTCCAGACTTGTGCTCTACGACCGCCCCCTTTTCTCCTCCCCAATTCTCCCTTCTGATCATGGCTTGCGGCAGGATAATCTCGGCACTTACCGCTTTTGCCCACGCTCCCTGTCCCCAGCACCGCCAGCTTCACGTCCTTGACGAGGTAGTCAGAGGGACACTCCTGGATTGGCGCTAGGAGATAGTTGTGAGACATGATCGACAGCCGCATGGGAAAGGCTCCCTTCCCCGTGTCCCTTACAGGGAAGATGAATCCGGATCGGAGTTAGGAGTTAGGAGCTACGTCGTCAAAGCGGCAAAACGACCCTCCCGATGGAGGGCGGCGGGGGCAAGGCGAAGAAACTGCAGCGCCACTCCCTACTTCACAGCCTCTGCTTCAGCTCAGAGCCACCCAGCTTTTAAAGCGCGTAGAGGGGCGGGTGAGCGCCGTCCCCGCCTCCTCCCATCTTTGGGAAGGCCGGCGCTGCGTAGGCAAGGAAGGGCGGGAACTGTGCCCAAGCCTATCGGAGCCTGGGCTAGCTCAGACAATGGGAGATGCCCGAGTTGGGCAAGAGGTGGGCTAGCGCCGGGTTGCGAGGGGCGGTGGCAGCTGCGATAATGGAATTCCGGGGCTAAGCGGGTTGCAAAATGCGGGGTTTTTTTTGTCTTTGAGTTATTTATTTGTTGGAGAGTGGCTTGACCATGGCTTCCGGTGCGGTCAGGAATGAATGGCCAGTTGCAAAGGAGATGAATATATGGGCTAGCCCACACCGAGGCATCGTGGAAAGGAGGGAACGCGTCCCCAAAGGGGAGGATGGAAGCGGATGCAGATTTGCATAGCATTTGCATATGCTGATATCAATTTAGAAATAATTGTTATAATTTAAATAATTATAATAATTTTCACTGTAGTGGGCAGGGCGCGATCCAATTGCTGTTTGGGCTGGGCTGAGGTGAGTTGAATATGGCAGGCCGCCGGCAGAGCTGGCTAGGTCCCGGCTCAGATGAGCTATGAGTCCCTCATCCTAGCTCAGCTGGAGGTCCGCCGGGGAAGCCCAGTGCGGTGTAAGAGGAGCCAGCGGAAGCCAACAGGAGGCCTGCAAAAGCGGCGTTCCAGGGGGGTGCGGATTTATGCAATATCCAGGTCCAGTTCGGTACATCGGGAAAAGGGGAGGGGGCGAAGGAAACATGTATTTTCTTTCTTACGCTGTACCCTGCCGGCACAGCCAGCATCCTCTCCAAGAGGCCTCGAACGGCAGTGGATCTAGCGGCCCCTTCCGCCACATCCAGGTTCGCTCCCGGCAGCCTCTGGCAAGTTGGATTGCTCTGTTAGACTGTGAACAGGTGCCCTGTAAGCCTCCTCAGTGCAGCCCATGTGCATCCTGTGCTTATGCAAGTTTACTTAAGAGGTAAGCTCCACTACATTCAATGGATTCATCTTATCCGGGGCTACCTCCACCTACTTTTATGTGGAATTGCCATGCTGTGTTCACTCACTTTTCACGAGGCATCATGATGCCATCATCAAATAGACTTTGGGCTTCTCCAGAGGACCTGTTTATTGAGCATTCATCCTGGTTTGCTTGCACGGAACTGACATGGAGGTTAGACTATGTCTGGTCTTTGTAGAGCATTGGTTCTGATTTGTTTGCAGGGAGGATATACAACAATGAGCATTCATCCTGATTTGATTGTACAGTGCTTATATGTCTTCCCTTTAATCATTAGTTCAACCTGCACTTTTCAGTGTATTTCCCCATAGCTTTCCTAACTTCAAAAAGTTAGGGCTTTCTGTAGATTTGTTGAACCAGGATAACAGAGCACTGTAATCTGCTTTCATTGTGCAAAAACTAAATATTTGGTGTGTGCTTGAATACTTTCCCCAAAATACTGGCAGTCTGATCCTCCTGTAATTTCTTTCATCTTTTTTCAGACTACTAAAGATCCAGCTTTTTTTCTCTTCTTGAAGAACAGAATAATAATGTAATCTCCCTAGGTGTAGGTTGTTTTAGCATGACTCTTCCATTGTTTATAAGAAGTGTGCTTTTTGCCTTGTCTGGGTGCGATGTATCAGACTGGCTGTGGTGTATATGAAATAAAACAATCCCGTTAAAACAACACAGTAATGAAAACAGGAGACTCAAGTCATTGGGTCAGGAGAGCAAGGGAACCTGCAGCCTGCCCATGTTGCTCTCACACCCCACCCTGTTTTATGCTGCTCTATCAGTGGGACCTGGACTGGCGAGCCCTCCCACAGGCACAGCCTTCCTTAACTGTTCAGGTGGGTGACTCTCACCTGTAGATGTTTCATCCCATAGGTGTAGGTCCCTCTCTGCTGGCAGAATGACACTTTTGCCACTTCCAATGGCATTCAGCTCCAAGAGCTCTGGAATAGGATTACACCTAAATAGAGTTTTCCAGTTGATTAATACTACAACCATCTTTCTCTTTTTCCTCTCTCTTCAACCTTTCAGCAACTGTTCCAACAGGCTGTTCCAGAGTGTTTCAGTTTCTTATCCCAACAGATAGTAATTAGAAACAAATGGATTTTTTCTTTAATTTTTTATTTTAATACCCATTTTTCATTATAAAAATGAAATAAATTAATGGGGCTCATTCATATCATTTTCCATGTATTTTAAAATGGAATACAACCTCCTTCATGCTGTGAGTTCCCATGTGGTTTGTCTAGTTTTTGGGCAGCATATGCTACTTCCAAGTTGAGAAAGAATTGTAGATCAGGGATAGAGTCCGTGCTTTGCATGCCAAAGGCCCCTAGGTTCCATCCCTGGTATATCCACGTAGAGTTAGGAAAGACTCCTGTCTGAAACCCTGGAGTACTGCCGTTCAGTCTAAGCCAAGAGTACTTAATCTGATGCCCTCTAACCCTCCCAGCCAGCATGGGCAGCGATCAAGAATTATTAGAGATGTAGTCCGGCAACATCTGGAGGGCATCACATTGGCTACCCCAGGTGTAGACAATTGTGAGCTAGATGTGCCAGTGGTCTGACTTGGTACAAGGTAGCTTCCTATGTATGGAGCATGAGTGTTCTGAGGGACTTGGATCATTTTCAGTTTAGAGGCCCTATCACCTTCTACCACTCACCTACCATTGCCTCCTTTCCGGTCAGAGGAACCTGTTTGCCCAGACCCACAAAAACATGTAACCAGCCCTGTTCAGTGAGATGTCATTGGACTACAGCTCCCATAATCTCAAACCTCTCCAGCAAGCATGACCAAAGGAAAGGAATTATAGGAGTTGTAGTCCAAAAGCATCTGAAGGGCACCACTGAGATATGCTTTTGAATGGAACAGATCTGGTTTCATGTTTTTGTGGGTCTGTGGGCCACCTTGAGTGGGGGCATTGGTGGGTATGTGGTGGGGTGCATAAACTGAAAATCAACCAACCAACGTGGTCATTGGTCAGGAATGATAGAAATTGTAGTCCAACAGCACCTGGAGAGCACCATGTTGGCTACCCCTGGAATGGTCGACAGAAGTTGTAGTCTAGCAACATCTACAGGTGTCTGTGTTGGCTACCCCTGGTCTTTCTAGTTACGCTCACATATCTCCAAAGAGAGGAGTAACCATATCTACCTCCGGGCTAAATTTCTGTTTTTTTTCTTCATTTCCAGATTTTCATCTCTAGTCACAGTATGATGATGATACACATTCATGTGTGTCTCATGTGCCTCTCCAGTTGCTCATAAAAAATGTCATTAAAATTTGAATTTCTTTTTCCTGTGGTAAAAAGAGTAAAAAAATGTGCAATATCACTTTAGTATTTGTAATAAACCTGTATTACAAAAATATTGCACTGCACTACTAACCTACAGTTTAAGCTGTGTTTCGGAAGGAGCAGTAAAATTGTCGATTGCATTTTCTCCCATGTGTAAAAAATAAAAACCCCAACGCACTAAAAGAAATGAGTTCCAGTTTTAGTCCTCTGGAGAGATACAGTTCATAGTTGCTTCACTGAAATTTGTAAACAACATACATATAAGACAGATGAGTCATTATATGGATCCACATTAAACTTCACAGTTAATCTGATCAGTCTATCTACATGTGTGCATTCTGAGAGGCAATCTAATGGTTTATTAGCTAGCATTCTGAATTCTTCTGTTCCAGTGTGAATTCAATTTCATGGGTATGGAAGTACTGCCAGCAAGCCACCCATATGGGGCATGCTTGTACCAATCCAAAGCAGTTACCGAAATACCGCAAAAGCTCATATACTTAGAAGATACACAAGGGGGTTCTGCAACAACATGCTGCAGCATGGAGTGCTCCTGTTCGGGATTCCAGACAGCAGGCCTTGCTCTCTTCCAGAATGCTTTATTCCACTCTTGCCTCCACACTGTTTTCTGTCCACTCACCTCACAGGTGCTATTATTATATGGCCACTGGTCATGTTCCATCCTCATTGGGCTGTTTTGTCCCCCTTCTTTTGAGGGCTTCCCCCCTAAACACTCTTGTACTTCTGTAAAACTTGTGTTTCCCCCCAACCTCCTGATACCTCCTTGGTTATTATGGATGCTGTATTTGGCTACATACAAGAAGTGGCACATGGAGAACTGAGTTTCATATAGGATATATCCTTCTGTAGAAGATGGATGGTTGCTGGACAGTTGTAACCATTACTGAGACAGTGCATTCCAAAACCCACAGTAGGCCAATATCTTTATTAGGCCAACTTAAATATATCACAAAACAATGAGCAAGTTTTTGTGTTCTCCAGAACTCTTCATCAGGTTGGGTGTTAAGTTGGGGAGAAAGAAAGCTGGCTTACGTTAAAGCCATAAGGTCTGCATTGGGATCCGTCTTAGGGTGGAGTATAGGAAGAGTAAGGAGACTTAATAGATTAGGCTGCAGTGCTAACCCCACTAACCTGGGAGTGAGCCCCATTGACTTCAGCTGGACTGACTTCTGAGTAGACATACTTAGGATTGCACTGTCAGGCTCTCCTAGGTGCTGTGCAGGTTTCAGACAACAACAACAAATGTTTGAATTTATATCATTCAGCCATAATGCTTACTGGGTGATCTTGGGCCAGTCACTGCCTCTGAGTCTAACTTACCTCACAGGGTTGTTGTGAGGATTAAATGAGTGGGAGAACCATGTATGCCACCTGGGCCTCCCTGGAGAGAAGATGGGATATAAATGAAATAAATATCCCCCCCTTCCTCCCAAAGGCCCGAGGCAGCAAACAAAAACAAAACAATTTAACAAGAAAAACATAAAGTATCATCCCTTTACAAATAAAGCAGACAAACTTAACATTTTAAACCAAAATGTTATTTAAACCAAATCAGAAAGTACAAGCATATAGAAATTCCAGCTTTTATTATATGAAGTTGTTGTAGTGTGTTATCTGCCAAGGATGGGGAACCTGTGGCCCTCCAGATGTTTTGGACTCCAGCTGCGATCGGCTTAATCCAATATGGCCAGTGGTCTGCAGGAACAATAGGAGTTGTAGCCACAAGAAGATCTGGAGTGCCACTGCTGCCTCACCTTTGACCCATGCAATCAGAGACCAGCAGAAGACACTGCTCAGCATAGTAAGAGGTAGCAACTCATCTTTGGTTTAGAGATATTTCCAGATCAGGATTAGGCCAGAATGCTGTAGTAGGTTATCTTTGTATTGTCCTCTCCTTACCAAAGTTTTTATGAGCTTGGACATAGGGGAAGATACACAACTGAGAGATCTCCCTCTTCCCCAATCTTCCCTGATTGATAGTGAACTGAGACTCTTCCATCTTTCTTCCTACTCAGGGGAAGGGCAGCTGCCAACTGGGGAAGTTACTGCAAGGTCCCTATGGCACCTGTAGTGTCTTCCAGTCCTATGAGCCCATCCAAGCGGATTTTTTAAAACACGTTCTTGAGCTATACAAAACATAAAAGCCACTTTCAACAATTACTAAATTGTTCTCAAGTACTACATCTCCGTATTGCTTGTAAGTTTTTTCTCAAACTGGAACATTTTCAAGTTATTATTGCTTGATTGCTGTGCCACTATCTGCATACCATACCAGTTAAATTGTCCATCTCTGTGTTATCTAGGCATTTCAGTAACCATTTTCATACAGTTGGGGATTGTGGGATCTTCCCAGTGCTTAGAAGGATGTCTCTTTCAGACAACTGTCTTTTGTCAAGTAGAGCACATGGACACCCTAGATGGAGTATTCTGACCATCCTCTACCAGCCCCTAACAGACTAGTAAATTCTTTGCAGACTGGTACCTTTTCTGGGCTTATTTACAAGGCTGGCCTAAAGGTATTTTGTATGACATAAACCTCCCATGGAAATGATCAAATAGGTTAGCCAGCTTGCTAAAAATGTAAGAAGAGCCTGCTCGTTTTGGCCAGTGCATCTAGTCCAGCAACCTGCTCTCACAGTGGCCAACCAGATGCCTATGGAAAGCCCGCAAGCAGGATCTGAGCGCAACAGCACTTTCCCCTCCAACAATTTTCAGTGACTGGTATTGAGAAAAATACTGCCTCCACCTATGACTAGTAGCCATTCTAGGCCTCTTTTAAAGCCATCCACATTGGTGACGATCACTGCCTCTTGTGGGAGCAAATTCCATAGTTTAACTATGCACTGTGCAAAGAAGTAACTCCAAGCACCGGTCTCTCCAGATTCAGATGGAAGAGAGCAAGAGCTGGGTGCTAGTCTTGCAATGTAATGGACTATTAATATTGCAGATTGGTGTGGGGTTGACACAGAGACAGAAATTGTCAAACCCTTGTAATGTAGTCCACCACTTCAAGATGGAGATGATACTGGACTACATCACTAGGATGTTTTAAGACACTCTCAGCCACGATCTTGCCAACTTATAGATGGCCATCCTTTATAGTATTGAACACTTTAGTACTTTAGCTGTACATTACACCCCCCTGTGCCACACACATGGTGATCCCACATTGGAAAGTAGGGAGAAGCCAGTATGGAGAGGCCCGCTTTCCACATGGCTGAATCATACTCTTGGTTGGCCCCATAGAATTGTTGTCTAATACAATGACTTTTTCTATTCAGTTAATTTCAGTGTTTAGCATTGACAAAAACTGATATAGCTAAAAAAGAAAGTCCCTCTTGACCGCCTACATTTTTACTTGGCAAAAAGATGAGATCTTGACAGCTTGACGTCCCCAGACAAAAGCTATTCAATCTTGCAAATAATTTTTGACCCATTTCTGATTCTCAATCTTTGCTGTCTGGAGCCCTCTATAAAGGGACACATTTCCATGGCATTCTTGAAACGTGCATCAAACAGGGTAAACAGCCTTTGAGTTTCACCGTATTTTGAACCAACAGGAACAAGCTAGCTATGTATTTTTATTTTTAAGCAACTCGCGTCAGAAAAGCCAAGGTTGAGCTCAAGTTGGATGACAGATGTGGGGAGGAAGGAACTGAGACTTGATGAAATAGGAGTTGGAAAAGCAGCAAACAAGGACCTCAGAATATTCACAAATAGGAATTTAAAAGTCAGTGAAGGAAACAAAAGGTGAGCCAGAGAAAGAAACAAAGACACCTACAGATCAACACTTAAACAGCACAAAAAAGGCAACATCTTTACCAGAGGGGGGAGGGAGATTGTTGTTGCAAATTGAGTTTTCCTGCAAGTCTCCATCCGGCTGCTTTGTATGCCACATCACTGGCTCCCGCAAGTTTCTCTTGCAAATAATACCAAGTGGGGAAAACGTGTGTATGGCTCCCTGCAGTTCAGATACAGATAAGCTGCGCTGCTTCCACATACATTTTGCTGCTAAATTCCAGCAAGCATTACTGTAAAGCATCACATGTGTTGCCCAGTGGTGCCTGAATAGATCCATCAAGCAACTCCCTCCAAAATTAACACTTCTCGGGCAAGCTCAATTGTTGCAGCTTGGCCAAGTGGTGACTCCTCAGCCTCTGATCATTCAGGTCCTTCTACTAAGCCTGGCTATCAATCATGCTGGCTACACACTACCTCCAGGCTCAGAGACAGCATGCATCTGAGTATCAATTGTTGGAGAACAGAACGCTCTTGCGCTCATGTCCTGCACTTGGGCTTCTTAGAGGCATCTAGTTGACCACTGTGGGAAACAAGATGCTGGATTAGAAAGGCCTTTGGCTGGATCCAGCAGAGATTTTCTTAACATCCCTCCAATAGCAAGCTTGGGTGGTAGAGCACCTAGCAGCTTGGAAACAAAATGGGGCTACTCAAAATTAAGGCAGTGATTTCCACACTCAGACTTCCTAGGTATGTGGAGGTATATAAATGTGTAAAAAACCCAATAGTACAAGTGCCTATGAGTGGGGTCACCAACCTTTTTAGGTTGGTGGGCATATTTCAAATTTTGAACAAATTCTGCAGGCACCACCCCTTCTGGTTTCTTTCCCTCCCAGGACAGATCAAAAGTGCACACGCACGGCGCGCGCGCACACACACACACTTTCCTTTTCCATAAGGTCTGGGTAATAGTAAGAGCCAATAGAATTTAAAATGGATTCTCTTGAATTGGCTTGATTTTACATGGGGTCCTGCAAAACCACCATCATATGACAGCTTACCTTAGTAGAACGTACAGTAAAATTCACAGATCCAGCGCTTGCTGGCACAAGACTGTTGTTCCAAGGCATGGATCTTTTAATGACTTTTACAAAGGACACAAAAACCATCTACAAATCAGATAACAACACATCTGTGAACACAGATTCAACTTATGATTTGATAGTGGTTTGGGGGTGATCCCTTGTAAAAATTATGAGGATCCCTAAAAATTCATGCCTTGGTTTTTGCACCATGGCAGCACTGGATCTGTGATATTTAAGATTCAATCAACGCAGACAGATCTGATTACGGTGGTTAATCCATGAAAAAATTGTGCAGCTTCTAAAGCACATTTTACTGGTTCCAGCGTGCACGTGTACACATGTGCGTGTTTTGTCTCTCCTGACCCCTGCAGCACCCCACTCCCTGCCTGGACACTCAATTTTCCTTCCCCATCTCCTTTCCATCCTGCTCCCTCAATTGCTATGCTTTCTGTTCAGCTGCTAATCAAAAGCTAGAAAGACATGGGAAAGTGTCACTTTTCCTACTTCCTCTTTCACTTTGACATGCTTTTTCAAGCTCGGGTGCTGATCTGAGCCTTGAAAACACATAAAGGGGAAGAGGAAGTGGGGAAAATAACTTTTCCCCACTTCGTCATTCAATTGTATGTACTTTGAGGGGAGGAAAGGTAACCAGCCTCAGCCTCATGATGGAGACAGCAAAGAAGGGAGAGCTCAGAGGCTTCACAGACAGCATCATTCACTGGCGATCACTCGTGACAGAGTAAGATTGTCTTCCAAAATAAAGTCTTTAACTGTGGGTCCGTAAGTGACTGTGAAGGCCAATCCTAGATCCACAGAGCCTCCCACAGTGAAGACATAGGTTTCCAGATAGAAGACGGTTGTGATGAGAATTTGACATGCCTTCCGCTTGGCTTGTTTGTCCCTTTCACTCTGGAAGACATCCTAGACTCCTTCCTGCTCCAAAGCACATCATCACCCTTTGTCCTCTCCTCTTTCCCAACTATTGGGTAAAACCACAGCGCAATTAGGGACTCTTATGTAGTTTTGAATTCAATACTTCCATTAAGGAACAAATGAATGCATGGCTATTTAGCTATTTATTTCTGTGTGCCTCAACATAACTGAAACCTCCATGTGACAACTCTTACAATGATTTAAAGTTCGCTGAATACACTTATCATCCCGAAAGAAACATTTCATGAATTCCTTACATAAGCTTAACATCCCATATTGGGCCTCCTGCAAAACATCAAACACTTTTAACACAGAACCAATCTTGACATAAAGTATAACAGATATATGAATGATTCACCTTGCCTATATATCACTAATGTAATGTTGAAATGAACCATTGATGCACAGATCTTACTGACAGTTAGAACTGCTGCCTCTGGTTTTAGGACAACTAGGACCGGGCAAAATCAATTTGGACACCGAGCAGCAAAACTAATAACTGATTTCTGAAGCAACCACATTTTCTTTCATGAAGTCCCCATGTAATTACTCTTATGTTAAACCACTATTCAACGCATGGCCAACCTAGAGTATTAGTAGCTCTTCTAAAGGATCAGCAATCTTAGTGGCAAAGAGGCAGGTTAAAGCGGTGCTTTCCTCCAAATCAGATTATTTTTCCATGCACTTATAAATCTCAGGGTGGGTTATATGTGAGCATAAAATCTTCAAATCCAATAAAAATAAACACGGCTGAGAAGAATAAAACACTGGTAAGCATCAAAAATCTTGGACAAATAGGCACATCTAACTGGTGCTAAAAAGTGAGCAGTGTCAGCACCAGACACTTCTCTGAAGGGAGGTTATTCCAGAGACAGGGCATCACAGGGGTCTTATCCTGCATTACATACTTGCTGATGAGACAAGGAGGACCTCTTGATTAGATTAGTAATGAGAACATTTTGTCTTCCTCTGCAGCATCTAGCTTGGCTAAGTACAAAAATCATACACCCCCAAACGGATTGAGTGGCTCACTAAACAATTAGCCTGAATGTGGGGTGCCCAGGTTTGAATCATGGCTTACCCTAAGACTCAGACTTTGGATAAGACCTTGGATAAAGACAAGGTACACATGCCCAGGTCACTGATGGGTGCCAGAATCTTTCCAGGACCTCTTTGTATGGCACAACCTTAATCAAACAGCTGTAATCACCTGATACTGGGCACAAGGGGAACCCTTTTTAACAGATAGCACATGAATGTGACCCCCAGTTACTTAAGAGGGCACCCATCAAAACCTTGAGTAGCAAGAGGCCAAGCAGCAGAGTGAAAAGGGCTAAAACGCAAAATTACCCCCCCAACCTTCTGATATAAGAAGCACCAGAGTTTACAAGCTGTCAAGAAAAGGAAAAGCATTTAAAAGATCAAAATGTAACAAAATGGGTTTCAAATTTCACACTGTCTGAATCCCCTGGTGTTGGAGGCAGGAGGTCTCAGTTCCTATTTGTAGTGGGGGGGGAGAATGAAAAATAGTATTAAAAAAAATCCTAGACCACCTCTACAACAAAATAGATGCTTATTGCAACCCTTTATCCTAACACAGTAAAGGGACAAAGCCACTCCATGGAGATGGGATCCCTCTTTAAGAGAAAAGAATACATTCAGCAGTTTCAGCCTGGTTGTAGATGAACCACAAAACTGAGGAAATTGGACTACTTTGGTGTATTCTTGAAACATCATTCCCATAGTTATAAAATACAAGACATTGTGCTAAACCATCACAGACAAGAAGCAAGCTCGCTCATTATAATCAACAGCACTTATCTCCCTTTGTTTTCCAGTAAATTGTTTTGGAAGTCTGCTATACATCAGATTCTCAGTTCATACCAGGAGATAGCTATGTGCCATTTTCACATGGGCATCCAAGCAAGAAGCTGTTTGAACCAGCTTTTTAACACTCCCAAAATGGCGTTTGCTGACCAAGGTTTACAAGGATACAACTGGGGTTCCTTGTAGACATTCAGTATTTTCCTTCTCTAAAATCCTAACTTTAAAAATCCTCTAAATTATTGCGTGGACAAATGACATAAATAACCATAACCAGACCAGCCTTTCTGATCAAAAGCTGGAATCCAACTGCAGGTACCCTTTAGAGTGAAAAAGTGTTTCAGCTTTGGGACCTATTACTGCAGGACAGTAATTTAACTCACTCGCTTATTCCAAATATAATTTATTCATTTATTTTAAAGAGCACAGTACTTGCTGTTAAGAATAAATTTGACCACATCAACATGAACTTCAGTCCACTACATGAGATTTTATTTTGTTCATATACACTATGCCATGAACTCGTATGGAATTGGTTCCAGCAGCTCTGGCTCTTTGCCATTGTTCCTCACAAAGTGGGCTTCTCTTGGAGGAGCAGGCTACAAGCAAGAAAGGAGAAAAAAATGAAGTTCCAATAGAAGTATAAGACACAACATGATTTGCTATCTAGTTATCTGGTTTTAGTAATAATGAGAAGTTGTTATAGTTATATAACTGCATTTATTCAGTCCAGATGCCTTCTCTCAAGCCTTCCTTGTTTTTTTACTATAAAGATAGTACTTGAGAAAGCATGGAATTTCTCTTCTGGCAATATGGTGCCTGCATTGTTTTGTAATTATTTTTTTAAAAACCTATTTTTCCCTTGGCCTTGAAAGCTAGTTTGCTGTATCACTTAAGAATAGGATGAGCCAATTAGTAACATTTTTTTGAAAAAAGCAAGAACACAGGCATCTTTTCCCATGTGCACACAATGCCTACTAGCACCAAAAATGTACTTTATAACCATAATGCCAAGGTTAAATGCAGTTGAGGCATACTTGGATTATGCAGAAAGGCTCTCGCTAGTGCTTTTCACTATTTAATAAACTGTGATCTGACAGATGTATTAATGGTATCAGTTGCCTAACATTTTTCTCTTGTCATAATCTTAATTGCTTCCTGACATCTTAGCTTAGTCACACATAAGATGTTCAAACTCCTTAGGTTCTTCCTTCCCACTCAAAATAACTTAAGATGTGTTTTAGTACCATGAAATGGTTTGCAGCCAAGGTGCATGTTCTCTTAATCACACCTCAATACATTACCTGGCGTTTTAATTCAAACCAAGTGCCCTTTTCCTTTCCTTCCTTTTTCTTTCTTTCGTTTTCCTTAACACGCTGCAAGAAGCTGTCTCTGCTCTTAGAGTGCTTGATATGCTCAATTCGCACATTAATTCTCTTGGCAAGAATCTTGCCCCTAGAAGGAAAACACCAATGATGTCAGGTTTTCAGGCTTTGGTTGTTTTTGAGCAAGCAGGACTAACAACTGAGATCAAGTCAGGATACATGATTGTTGTGTTGGTCTCAAAGCACAGGCAACTCTGATTGATGGGAAGAATATGCAAGCTTTCAGGTTTTAGAGAACTCTTCAATGTGTTTCCTCTGACAGGATCCAAACCAATTAGATATATACTGGCTGGGTTTTAAAAGGATATTGCCTGTACCCCACATGAATGGCCAATGCAGACAACAAATGTCTAATTGGCAAAGTGAATGGGGAGAAAGAAGTGTGTCAATGTAATTAAGGCTCCAAACCAGTTTAGTACCAAGGAATACACTTACTTAACCTTCTTGTTCACAATAATGCCCACAGCATGCTGAGTAATGTTATATACTCTTCCTGTCTTGCCATGGTAACATTTGTGGGGCATGCCTTTCTGAACTGTGCCCATGCCCTGTTAATATAAGACAGAAAATATAGCATAGTTGATCCTATAAATAAAAATGCCAAAATAGGTATTAAATTAAAGCAGTTGCAGTCATTACACTGCTTATTAGTAAGCTCCTGGGGAAATACCTGAAATATCAGGTGCCAGTAAGAACACGTTTATAAATAGATAATTGTCCCATCTTCTAATATGAGCTTGTATGAGGACTAAACTATCAAATATGTTATTCCTGTGTTTTGAGCTAAATACACTGGGTGATATTCAATGTTAGTCCATACACAGAATAGACCTACTGAAATGGGCTGGTTATTTAAGCCCACTGATTTGAATGGGTCTACTCTGCATATGGACTAACGCTGGGTATCACCCAATATTTATCATTTTAAATAAAAGCCCCGGGCAAACAATGGGTCTTCCAGTTGCTCACTGCTCCTTTTGCAGGAAATCAGATCAGGCAGCAGCCAAATCCAGACTGATGCATGGATTTGTCAATACACACAAAACTGCCTATCTGGACCACACAAGCTATACTTACACTGTAATGCTGTTGATGCCCATCTTAAAATACACAAGCAATCAAAGAACTATGCTGGAGCACTGGACATCTCTGGTTTGCTTTCAGTGCCGGTGAAATGATTTGCTCACTTTGCTATTACCAAAGCAATCATAGGAGACAGTCATCATCAAGCTCCAGAGTGTTAAAGACTAAAAATATTTAGTTGGGCAATGCTTTAACAGGTCATGAAATTGAACATTTGTGTAAGGTTTTGCATCAACAATAGTGTGACATACTGAAAAGGAACCTTCTGGCAAATTTATATGTAGAAAGTATTAGAAATTATTTCAATAAAGTATTTTTTTAGGAACCAATTCTATATTCAATGTCAAGTGAAGAATTAAGATTCTCATATCAAATGCTCCGCTATGCTCATGCAATCAGATCTGCTGAATATATTGCATTGTCTCTCCTTTATATATTTTCCAAGTTATGCCACATGGTGATCAACTTCAAGCGGAAGCTTTCAAAGTATGGTTCAAATCCCAACATTCAGTACTTTAGAGCAATCAAGACAACTATTTGCTCCTGTTAGATTGTACTTAATTTGAATCGCCTTAGCAGAAGAATAAGAGCACCATAAGCCAACACCATAATTTTTTTTAAAAAAAGATACCTTAATGTCAACAATATCACCCTTCTTATAGATGCGCATGTAAGTGGCAAGGGGGACAACACCTATGGAAAAAATGTAATGATCAGTCACATTTTTACTCAATCTAGTTTTGTATGTTTTAATAACCATACACAAGTGATATACCTGGAAACTGTGGATAGTATTCAATGCTAGTACTACTCAGAGTAGACATGACTTAGCCTGAATGATTCCCATTTACCTGGGAGTAAGTCCCACTGAACCCAATGGAGCTTACTTCTGAATAGACATGTACTGGATTGCAGCCTAATTTAGGTTCATTAATTTCAATGGATTTACTCTGACTAGGATTTAGTTGAATACAATCCTATGTAATCCGTAACAAATTCACTAGTAAAAACCTGTTTTATTCCAGCAATCTTTTGTTTTGTTCAGCAGATGTTTTATCTTTAGTTTTAACTGCTGATCCCAACTCTTTGGTTGGTTTTATATTTGTTTTTATGAAACAGTAATTTTAAATGTTGCACTGGAAAGTAAAGAATTAACTGGTCTAATAAAATATTAAAGTTGACTTTCAACTGTCAGGTTATACATACAAGCAATTTCTCTTCCCCAAAACCTCCTTTTAGCACTGCGCAATGAGGAGTTCTGTATCATTTCCTTGGTAATAGCCAGCAGCAGGTATGGAAATGCATTTTTCAATAAAGATGCTTTGGACTCAGCTGATATTGATAGAACATTGACTATGGTGTGTGAAGGCTCACTTGTGTAATACAAACCTAATCCTGATGGCCACCTCAGTTTATGCATATAGGCAATGTAGTTTATTTCTGGGTCAGCTAGAGCCAATAAACCCACTGACCAAATCAACTGGCTCAACAAATATTACCTACCATGTTTGCGAAAGGGCCTTGAGAACATGTAACGTGTCCCCCTCCTCTTCCCCTTTGTGTTGGTCATCTTGACTGATTACTACGAGAGAGAAAAAATACTATTGTATTAAAAATTAAAAGTCCAGATAATAAAAACACATACAATGGCAGCTTTCCCCCTAAAGCTAACAACAATGCAAGGGTGGGTGGACTGCTCATCAGGATTTGTAGGTGGAGACAAAAGGTTATCACCCCTACCCTGCTAGCTGAAAAGGCCATATCTAGTATAAACTTAAAAAAAAAAAAGGATATAGTAGCTAACAGATTTAACATCATTTCTACTTTGACCCTGAATATGTCTTATCAGAATTACCCATGCAACATCCTCCAATACATATTTTACACGTACAATATATTCCTATATATTTGCACACGCATACACACACGCTTATGCATACACTATCCTACAAAGCACTTTCAAATTCCAACACACACACACACACACACACTTGCTCCACAGGAAGCAAGATTTTGTGGCTCTTCCAGACAGGAGCAAGAGTTTCCACAAGTCTTGCTATGGCATAGGAGTGAGACTACTCTTCTGCCTCCTCCACACTGCATGGTGGCCTGCTCCCCAGCTGGACTGGAATACATACTATAGTTTGGCCTCAGTGTATGCGTTTGTGAACTCTCACGCACCTCTCTTATCTGTTCATATAACACAGTTTAGTGATGCCTGAGCAGACGATCAAAGCCTAACAGAACTCAAGCAAGGGCAGTGAGACTTCATGAGAAATATTTTGAACAGCTAGGCTTACTAGAAACCAAGTTTCAAAAGCAAGCACATCATAGTGATCTAAAAAGAGCACCTGTTGCCAGAATTATGAAAACAAGCATCTACTATATTAAATAGAAACATGTGTTGCAAACTTAAAAAACAACGTTTTTCCTGGCCTTTTTTCCACACAAGACTGCATGTAGAGGATTCTATCCATGAAAACTGAGGAGAGGGGAAATGATGAAATTCCCGCTACTAGAAACACTGCATATCAGAAAGGTGTTAGCTGTGCTTTCTTCCCAATATGCTATGTGTAGTGAGTCTTCACACATCCAGCTTCCCTAAACACAATCTAGGAAAAACTTTGCCCTTTTTATCGGACGGGGGCCATAGCTTAGCGGCAGAGCACACGTCTTGAATATAGCACGTTCAGTCTTGGATATGTCCAGTTAAAAAAGGATCACAGCTGAGGTGATATGAAAGATCTCTCTACCTAACACTCTGGAAAGCTAGTAACAGTCAGAGTACACAATACTACATTAAATGGAGACTTATACAGTAACATAGGAATTCTGCCAAGAGACGATTCCTGCTTAGTAAAATCTACTCAGAACTATATCTGTGCTGGTTTTGACCTATAAAGCGTTACACGGCATGGGACCGCAATCCCTGGTGGAGCGCCTCTCCCAATATGAAACTACCCGTACACTGCGCTCAACATCTAAGGCCCTCCTCCGAGTACCATCCCATCGAGAAGCTCGGAGGGTGGTGACTAGAAATAGGGCCTTTTCGGTTGTGGCTCCCGAACTATGGAATGGTCTTTCTGATGAGGTGCGCCTGGCGCCGACGCTGCTATCTTTTCGGCACCAGGTGAAAACCTTTTTATATTCCCAGGCATTTTAATGCGTATTATTATATGTATTGTTGTATTTTGCTACTGTTTGATTATTTTTGTTTACCTTTGTTGGTTTGATTCTATTGTTTTATTGTATTTATATATTCCTGATTGCTTTATTTTATGTACACCGCCCAGAGAGCCCTTGGGCTTAGGGCAGTATATAAATTAAATTAAATTAAATAAATATCGACTCTTCAGGCACGGGTGTCTTTCCGAGCCCTGCCACCCAAGATCCCGTTTGAACTGAAGAGGCCAGTGATAGCAGCCTGGAGCCTCCTACGCGCAAAGCTTGTGGTCAACCCACTGAACACAGCCCAGTATCCTTCAAAGTGCATAATAAGCAAAATTTTACAATGAAAAGAAAAATTGCTTTAAGGAGCAAAAATCTGTTGCACAGAAATTTAAGGACAGAGCGAGCGAGCAAGAAGCTGCGGCCTTCGTCACAAATGAAGCCTGAACCTCCACCACGTGCGCCCGGATCGCCCACATTGCCGCCGGTTTCTCCCAAGCCAACGCAGCCCTCTTGCAGTGATCTTAACTCCACCGCCCTCCGCCGCCTGGTCGGCGTCCCTCTTTCGTCTCCCACGCACCGCTCGCCGTCCTCCCCTTTCCACCCCAGCATGCCCAGGCCAGGCCGCCCTTCGCAAAACTCTCGCCCACCCTCCGAGATCTATCAACCCAGTTGTCCCGTTATCCGCTTTCCCCACCACTAGCCCAGTCACACCAAGGCGTCCACAAACCGGCTATAAATGACACCGTGGCGATGAAAAGGGAGCAGCCGAGCTCCCCCGTGTACCTGTAAAATGGCGTCCGAGGCCGAAAAGAAAGAAGGCGGTGCTTCCTGAGCTCTCCGCTCCTTCCTGCGCGGGGGGGGGAACTACATTAGGGCTGTCTAAAAAATGCCTGACTAAACTTTAGATGTTCGCGCAAAAAGCTGAACGAAAACGAGAGGGGAGGAGGGAGGGCGACTCATCGGATCCTGGAATAAATAGATTTTGCCTTGCGTAGCAGAAGGAACTGAGAAGGCAACGGCGAAGACGGATTCTTAAAAAGGGCCACAATACGCAAAAGGAGGCGGGGCGCAGATAGAGTAGCTACAGAGAGGATTCTTTCCTTTTAAGCAAAGCGGACCCTGCGTGGGCTAGTTGTCATCACGTGATCGTAGTCATGGAACTCGCAGGCTTCTGTGAATAGCAACTCTTAGCGGCCTTTTGTAGGACAATAACTGTTAGAGGTACAGTGTGTGTATTGATCTTTGTCAGTGAGGACCAGGTCAACCACGATGGAGGGCACACTTTTTGCTTATTGTCCTCCCCATAGAAATTCCAAATTGAATTAATGGCGTATAGGGAAAAATTATATTTACTTAATTAATGGCACATAGGGAAAATTATATTTACTTATTTCTTACATTTATGCCCCACCTTTCCTACAAAGAGCTCAAGGTGGTTTATATGATTCTCGCCTCCCCATTTTATCCTCACAACAACCCTGTGAGGTAGATTAGGCTGAGAGACAGTGACTAGCCCAAGGACACGAAGTGAGCTTCATGACTGAGTGGGATTCAGGACTACTGGGGTAATTAAGTTTGCACCCTGCACCTGATTACTCCAACCACTGAAAATCAATTCTCATCCTCATCCCTCACCTCTCTCCTTCATGTGTATTGTCCCAACCTGTGTTTTGTTTCTATACACTATACCATTAAAACACATATTTCCCCCCCAAAATCCTGGGAACAGTAGTTTTCATGGAGATACAGTTCCCATCCACCACCCTTAAACTACAGTTCCAAGGATTCTTTGGATGGCAGGGAGATATCTTTTAAATGTACTTTAAAAGTATAGTATATATGCTGCCTTGATCCCCCTACTAGAATCTGGGAAGGACACATGCAATGCTGGGCACCCACAAATTTGAAATGTTTATGACCTTGGAGAATCACTGCAAATCTGAGTAAATAGTACTAAGTTAACAAGGATGCCTGCCAAATCTATGCTGGAAGAGTGTTCCACAGCATGGGATCAATGGCACTAAATGCCTGACTTCTACTTGAGGCCAGTTGGACTTTTGAGACATGAGGGACAACTAATTGCTTCCTCTGGATCATCTCAGTGACGAAGCTGGGATATGTGAAATTGCTGGTCTTCTAACAAAAAAAATGTAATTTGCCCCTAAGATCAGCCTCTATACCCAAGAACTGGAAAGTGACAACTGTGACACCAGTTTTGAAAAAGGGATGCAGAGGGGATATGAGAAATTACAGGCCAGTTAGCTTAATGTCTGTACAAGGAAACCTGGTGGAAAACACTATTAAAGATGAAATTACGAAGTATATATAACAAGTCCTGCTGAAGCATAACCAGCATGGCTTTCACAATGGTAAGTCTTATCTCACTAATCTTTTTGGAATTCTTTGAAAGTGTCAAAGAATGGATAGAAGTGGTCCAGTTGACACTGTGTACTTAACCTTTCAAAAGGCTTTTGATAAAGTTCCTCACCAAAGACTCCTGAGTAAGCTTAGCACTCATGGGATAACTACTACTTTATAAAGATTTTTTTAATGTAGTTGTTCACCCCCCTGATGTGAAAGGATAGTATATAAATATTTATATAAAATGAAGACAGAAAGAAGAGAGGCCCTCTTATGTCTAACTGGATATGAAACAGGAGGGAGATAGTAGGAATGGCCAGTTCACCCAATGGAGGGACATAGAAAGCAAAGTCCAGCAAGGATTGTTATTGGGCCTGTGCTTTTTAACCTATGTGTTTTAACTTGCTCATTAATGATCTAGTGAGCAGTGAAGTAGCCAAGTTTGCTGATGATACCTAATTGTTCAAGGTGGTTAAACCAAAAAGAGATTGGGAAGCGCTCCAAAATGGCAAATGCAATAAGCAAATGTAAAATAACGCACATAGTGGTTTTGCCCCAAATTCCACATATACGTTAATGGAATCTGAACTGTCAGTGACTAACCAGGAAAAGGAACTTGTTTATTTATTTATTTATTAAATTCATATCCTGCCCTTCCTCCCTGAAGGAGCCCAGGGCAGCAAACAAAACACTAAAAACACTCTAAAACATCTTTAAAAACATTTATTAAAAAAAATCTTTAAGAACATTTTAAAAAGCAGTTCCAACACAGATGCAGACTGGGATAAGGTCTTTTTCTTGTTGAAACAGGAAGATTTTCAGTAGGTGGTAAAAAGGTAACACAGATGTCTAATATTTAAGGGGGGGGATTCCAAAGGGTAGATGCCACAACACTAAAGGTCCACTTGTTGTGTTGTGCAGAACGGACCTCCTGATAAGATGGTATCTGCAGGAGGCCCTCACCTGCAGAGTGCAGTGACTGACTGGGTATATAAGGGGTAAGACAATATTTCAGGTGTCCTGGTCCCAAGCTGTATAGGGCTTTGTAACCAAAACCAGAACCTTGAACTTGGCTTGGTAGCTAATGGGCAGCCAGTATAATTCTTTCAGCAGTGGAGTAACATGTTTATTTATTATTTATTAATTATATTTCTATACCGCCCAATAGCCATAGCTCTCTGGACGGTGCACAACATAAAAACATCCAATATACAAGTAAAAACATATATCAACAACTTAAAAACAATATACCAAAAGTAGTAGAACATAATTAAACATATAAACAACTACAACACAAGCCTAAAAATATTAAAACGTATTAAATCAGTTAAAAGTATTAAGATGTTAAGATGTTAAGTAATTAAAATTACTAAAATATTAAGAGCGTAAGTGCAAATGTAGGTGTTACAATAGATGTTAAAAATGTTGTTAAAATGTTGTTAAAAAGCCTGGGAGAACAAAAAGGGTTTTACCTGGCGCCGGAAGGACAGCAATGTTGGCGCCAGGCGTACCTCATCAGGGAGAGAGTTCCATAGTTTGGGGGCCACCACAGAAAAAGCCCGTTTTCTTGTTGTCACCTTCCGGGCTTCTCTCTGGGTGGGCCCCCGAAGGAGGCCCTTCGATGCTGAACGCAGAGTATGGGTAGGTTCATATCGGGAGAGGCGTTCCACCAGGTATTGTGGTCCCAAGCCGTGTAAGGCTTTATAAGTCAAAACCAGCACTTTGAATTGAGCCCGGAAGCATATAGGCAGCCAGTGCAAGCGAGCCAGAATCGGAGTTATATGTTCACATCTCCGAGTCCCTGTTAGCAATCTGGCCGCTGCGTTTTGCACGAGCTGCAGCTTCCGAACTGTCTTCAAAGGCAGCCCCACGTAGAGTGCATTGCAGTAGTCCAATTTTGAGGTTACCAGTGCATGGACAACTGAAGCAAGGTTTTCCCTACCCAGATAGGGACGTAGTTGGGCCACCAACCGAAGTTGATAGAAAGCATTCCGTGCCACCGAGGCTACTTGTGCCTCTAGTGACAGGGATGGTTCTAAAAGAACTCCCAAACTACGGACCTGCTCCTTCAGGGGGAGTGCAACCCTGTCCAGAGCAGGTTGAGCCTCTCCCATCTGGTCAGGGGAACCACCCACTAACAGCATCTCAGTCTTATCTGGATTGAGCAATTTATTCGCTCTCATCCAGTCCATTACCGCAGCCAGGCATTGGTTCAGCACCATGACAGCCTCACCTGAAAAGGATGAACAGGAGAAGTAGAGCTGCGTGTCATCAGCATACTGGTGGCAACGCACTCCAAAACTCCTGATGACCGCACCCAGCGGCTTCATGTAGATGTTAAAGAGCATGGGGGACAGAACTGACCCCTGTGGAACTCCATATTGGAGGACCCAGGGTGCCGAGCAAGACTCCCCCAGCACTACCTTCTGGAGACGACCCGCTAAATAGGAGCAGAACCACTGCCATACAGTACCTCCAACTCCCAAATCAGCGAGTCTCCCCAGAAGGATACCATGGTCGATGGTATCAAAAGCCGCTGAGAGATCAAGGAGAATCAACAGGGTTACACTCCCTCTGTCTTTCTCCCGACAGAGGTCATCATACAGGGCAACCAAGGCCGTCTCAGTGCCAAAACCGGGCCTGAACCCCGATTGAAATGGATCTAGATAATCGGTTTCATCCAAGAGTGGCTGGAGCTGGTCCGCGACCACTCTTTGTAGAACCTTGCCCAGGAATGAAACGTTCGCTACCGGCCTGTAATTGTTAAAAATTTCTGGGTCCAAGGAAGATTTTTTCAGAAGTGGTCTCACCACCGCCTCCTTCAGGCAACCAGGGACCACACCCTCTCGTAATGAGGCATTAATCACCTCCGTGGCCCAGCCGGCGGTTCCAACCCTGCTAGCTTTTATCAGCCAAGAGGGGCAAGGATCTAACACAGAAGTGGTTGCATGCACCTGTCCAAGCACCTTGTCAACGTCCTCGAGCTGTACCAATTGAAACTCATCCAACAAAACATGACCAGACTGTGCTCTGGATGCCTCATTTAAATCCACTGCTATAACATTGGAGTCCAAGTCCTGACGGATGCAAGAAATTTTGTCCTGGAATTGCCTGGCAAATTCATTACAACGGGCTTCAGATGGATCTATCATGTCCTTAGGGCCAGAATGTAATAGCCCTCAGACAATCTTAAAAAGCTCCGCTGGCCGGCAGATAGAAGATTGAATAGCGGCAGCAAAATGTTGTTTTTTTGCTGCCCGCACTGCCACTAAATATAACTTAGTATAGGCACTTACCAGTGCAAAGTTGCATCCATCAGGAGTTCGTCTCCATCTGCACTCAAGCCGTCTGCTATGCTGTTTCATTGCTCTTAGCTCTGGAGTATACCACGCAGCTGTATGAGCTCTACCCAGGAGAGGGCGCTCAGGAGCGATCATGTCAACTGCCTGGGTCACTTCAGTGTGCCACAGTTCGACCAGGGTTTCGACAGGAGCGCCAGCCTTATCAGCTGGAAAACTCCCCAGAGCCTTCTGAAAACCATCCGGATTCATTAGTCTCCGAGGGTGGACCATCTTAATAGGTCCCCCACCCCTGCAGAGGGGGAAAGTCGCTGTAAGTCTAAACTTCAGCAAGCGGTGATCTGACCATGACAAAGGGGCTGATGTAAGACTCCCTACCTTCAGATCACCTTCACCCTGTCCAGTTGCAAAAATCAGGTCCAGAGTATGCCCTGCCACATGCGTTGGGCCAATGGCATATTGGCACAGCCCCATGGTTGTCATGGAGGCCATGAAGTCCTGAGCCGCCCCAGATAAGGCGGCCTCGGCATGGATATTGACATCCCCCAGCACTAAAAGTCTAGGGGATCTCAACAGCACATCCGAGACCACCTCTGTCAGCTCAGTTAGGGAGTTAGTTGGGCAGCGGGGTGGGCAGTACACCAACAGAATCCCCAATCTGTCCCGTTGACCCAACACAAGGTGCAAACACTCCAGGCCAGTAGCTAAATGGACAGGGTGCTTGGAGAGAAAGATGGAACTCCTATAGACCACAGCAACCCCCCCTCCCCGGCCCTCAGACCTACCCTGATGCTGAACCAAGTACCCAGGTGGGCACAGTTGGGAGAGACTAGCTCCACCCTGTTCACCCACCCAGGTCTCGGTTATACATGCCAGATCAGCCCCCTCATCCACGATTAAATCGTGGATGAGAGAGGTCTTATTATGGATCGATCTGGCATTTAAAAGCAGCATCCGGAGATCTGAGAGCTGGCTGATAGGGCAACCAGCAATCCTGTGGGTGCGTGGGGGACCGGAACATGGCACAGCTATTAATTGTCTGGGCTGTGTTCCCCTCACCTGGCAAGTCCTCCACACAACACCATATCTCCCTTTACCCGTCACTACGTTAATTGGGGCCTCCAGAGATCCTCCCAATCGATTTTGGCTCCTCTCTCCCAGGCACATATTGTAAACTCACACATACACACACACTCACAACCATACACTCTCTCACAAACCCACACGAAGCAATAGCCACTACAAGGTCACTCCTTCTCCAGTATAGCTTCGTTGTTAAAAGTATCAAGCCACCTTCTGTGGACGAGCAACGCCACCATCAGCTTCCTCCAGCTCCGTGGAATAGTCCAGCCATTGTCCTCAACCACCAAACGGACTGGGAATCGCAGATAATAAACGCAAACCCCCTCCTAAATCCACCAGAGTTCCTACCCGTGGGTTGCTAACATAAAGCCATTTGTCAACGCCGTTTAGTAGCACCATCAAGATGTCTGGGCGCCATCTGGGCAATCCATAAGTCCATGCAAGGCAGTATCAAAAAGTCCAACACCGACGAGGTAACCTGCCCAATAAGCAGTTATGCCACCACATTTAGTACCAGCTGCAGCCTCCAGACCAACCTCGGGCAGCCCCACGCAGAGCACATTATGGTAATCCAGCCTGGAGGTTACCAGTGCATGAACAAACAGTGGTCAGGCTATCCCGGTACAGAAATGGCTGCAGTTGTCTTACCAGCTGAAGCTGGTAAAAGGCACTCTTAGCCACTGAGATCACCTGGGCTTCTAGTGACAAAGATGGATCCAGGAGTAACCCCAGACTACAAACCTGCTCTTTCAGAGGAAGTACAACACCAAACAAAGCAGGCAACTGACTAATTATCCGAACATGGGAACTACCAACCCATAGAGCCTCCGTCTTGCTAGGATTCAGACTCAGTTTATTGCCCCTCATCCAGCTCACCACAGAGTCCAAGCACTGGTACAGGGCTGCATGGCCTTTGCCAATTCAGATATTACAGAGTAATAGAGCTGGGTATCATCAGTGTACCCAAATCTCTTGATGACCATTCCCAAGGGCTTCATATAGATGTTAAAGATTGGGGACAAGGTGGTATCCTGCAACATCCCACAGCACAAATGCCAGGGGGCCAAAAGACAATAATCCAATGCTATTCTCTGAAAACAACCCTGGAAATAGGACCGGAACCATTGTAGAACAGTGCCTCCGATATCCTTCTCACTAAGTCAGCTCAGGATACCATGGTCAATAGTATCAAAAGCTGCCGAGAGATCAAGTATGAATAACAGGGTCATACTCCCCTGTCCTTCTCCTGATAAAGGTCAGCCATCAGGGCGACCAAGGCTGATTCAGTGCCATAATCAGACCTGAACCCAGATTGGAATGGGTCAAGATAATCTGTTTCATCCAAGAATATTTGCAATTGCTGCGCCACCACTTTCTTGGCTGGCAGCAGTAGCTGGGAGGAACCAGCCACACATATAAAGTCAGAGCACCCTAGCGAGGGAGCCTGCTCCACGAGCTAGAGGGAGCCCCAGCTGACGAAGCATCAAGGCCCCAGCTGACAAAGCGTCAAGGCGAGTTAAGCAGCAGAGCGAAAAGAGGGTAAGTAGCTCCCATTTATTCCATTATTTAATTGAAGTAAAACAGCTCAGAGCAATAAGTAATAAGGGCAGCCCAAGGTTACCCTGAGCTAGGAGCCAAATCCTGAAAGAACCTATATCTTAGGGGACAGATCCTAGGAGAAGGAAGCCCATAGAAAGCTAGTTTTCAACACCACCCTAGCAGGAAAGCTTCAGGGGACACTGTAAACAAGGCTAAATTCCAGTCGGAGAGAAGGGGGAAAAGGAAACTCCACCGACACATACAGGGAGAGAGTCAGCTCAGTCCTTGCTAAAAAGGGCAGCTTCAGCCTTCCTGAAACACAACCACAAGCTCTGTTTCCCTAGGTTAAAGAAAGGTCAGGCTGTTCTAGGTGGGAAAACAACAAACACAAAAGACTTGCCTGGAAGGCGCAGCCCCTTGATTAGATTAAAAGCAGCCAAAAGCTTAAACAGCCCCGCCCCTCGCTCAGGAAGGAAGGAAGCCTGAGAGAATACTAAAGAGTTAAGCCCCAGCTGATAGCCATCAGCCTCAAGTAACACATCATTGGCTGGCAGCAGTAGCTGGGAGGAACCAGCCACACATATAAAGTCAGAGCACCCTAGCGAGGGAGCCTGCTCCACGAGCTAGAGGGAGCCCCAGCTGACAAAGCGTCAAGGCCCCAGCTGACAAAGCGTCAAGGCCCCAGCTGACAAAGCGTCAAGGCCCCAGCTGACAAAGCGTCAAGGCCCCAGCTGACAAAGCGTCAAGGCCCCAGCTGACAAAGCGTCAAGGCCCCAGCTGACAAAGCGTCAAGGCCCCAGCTGACAAAGCGTCAAGGCCCCAGCTGACAAAGCGTCAAGGCCCCAGCTGACAAAGCGTCAAGGCCCCAGCTGACAAAGCGTCAAGGCCCCAGCTGACAAAGCGTCAAGGCCCCAGCTGACAAAGCGTCAAGGCCCCAGCTGACAAAGCGTCAAGGCCCCAGCTGACAAAGCGTCAAGGCCCCAGCTGACAAAGCGTCAAGGCCCCAGCTGACAAAGCGTCAAGGCCCCAGCTGACAAAGCGTCAAGGCCCCAGCTGACAAAGCGTCAAGGCCCCAGCTGACAAAGCGTCAAGGCCCCAGCTGACAAAGCGTCAAGGCCCCAGCTGACAAAGCGTCAAGGCCCCAGCTGACAAAGCGTCAAGGCCCCAGCTGACAAAGCGTCAAGGCCCCAGCTGACAAAGCGTCAAGGCCCCAGCTGACAAAGCGTCAAGGCCCCAGCTGACAAAGCGTCAAGGCCCCAGCTGACAAAGCGTCAAGGCCCCAGCTGACAAAGCGTCAAGGCCCCAGCTGACAAAGCGTCAAGGCCCCAGCTGACAAAGCGTCAAGGCGAGTTAAGCAGCAGAGCGAGTTTGGCAACAGGGCGAGGAGGCCAGGGCCCCCCACTCTGCCCGTCTGTTCCCTGACCTCAACTAAACCGCAGTCTCCAACCCATTGACGTAATAAACCTTAAACAAAACTATGCAGGTAAGAAGCCAGCAGGGGTGTGGGGGCTTTCCAGTGTTTTGCACTGCCTGCAGCATGTACGACTATCTGCCTGTTGGACAGAAGTCGTGGGTGTGCTCTCGGTGCAGTGAGCTCCTGGCTCTCCGGGAACGACTTCATTTCCTTGAGGCCAAGGTGGCGGACCTGGAAAAGCTGAGAGAGGCAGAGAGGTGTGTGGAGGAGGCCTTCAGGGACGTTATAGCTGTGTCCCACTCCAACGATGATAGCTCTCCTGCTATCATGGAGAACGATGGTCTCGGGGAAGGAGAGCATCCAGCTGAGGAAGAGGGAAACGATCCCTTAGAAGGGACCCATTCCTTGGGGAATGAACAGCTATCCTCTCGTGCCGAGGATATATCTCCAGGGGGTGGAGGGATCCTTGTAGTGGGTGATTCGATCATTAGGAACATAGACAGTGGGGTGTGTGATGGGCGTGTAGACCGCAAGGTGTTTTGCCTGTCTGGTGTGAAGGTTGCGGATATCGCCCGTCGTTTAGATAGTTTGGTAGACAGTGCTGGGAAGGAGTCAGTGGTCGTGGTGCACGTTGGCACCAACGACATGGGGAAATGCAGCCGTGAGGTCCTGGAAGCAAAATTTAGGTTGCTAGGTAGGATGCTGAAAGCCAGGACCTCCAAGGTGGCTTTCTCTGAAATGCTACCAGTTCCACGCGCAGGACCAGCCAGACAGGCCCAGCTTCGCAGTCTCAATGCGTGGATGAGACGATGGTGTCGGGTGGAAGGGTTCGGATTTGTTAGGCACTGGGGAACATTTTGGGACAAGCCGGGCCTGTACAAAAGGGACGGGCTCCACTTGAACCAGAATGGAACCAGACTGCTGGCACTTAAAATTAAAAAGGTAGCAGAGCAGCTTTTAAACTGACTGAGGGGGGAAACCCGACAGGAGCTGAGAAAGGTCCGGTTCGGAATAAACCTCCCCCCTGGGATAAAAACCAAAGAAATGATGAAATTTTAAAAGGGGTAGGCCTAGAAGTAGGCATTGTGAGAGCAGGGGCACAGGATATAAATTCAGAAGATCAAAATTACCACAGGCCTAACCACAAGTGCCAAAGACACTTGAAGAGAGACACTGCTTACAAGTGCCTGTACGCTAATGCTAGGAGCCTCCGAACCAAGATGGGAGAACTGGAGTGCTTGGTCTTAGAGAAGAGCATTGATATAGTGAGCATAACCGAGACCTGGTGGAATGGAGAAAACCAGTGGGATACGGTTATCCCTGGATATAAACTATATCGGAAGGACAGGGAAGGACGTATTGGTGGCGGAGTCGCTCTATACGTGAAAGAAGGCATTGAATCCAGCAAGCTCGAAACCCCAAAAGAGGCAGACTTCTCCACAGAATCGTTGTGGGTGGTGATACCGTGCCCCAGGAGGGACTTAATACTGGGAACGATCTATCGTCCCCCTGATCAAAATGCTCAGGGAGACCTTGTGATGAGATATGAAATTGAGGAAGCATCCAAACTAGGAAATGTGGTAGTAATGGGTGACTTCAACTACCCGGACATAGACTGGCCGCATATGTGTTCCAGTCATGACAAAGAAGCAAAGTTTCTAGATATTCTAAATGACTATTCCCTAGATCAGTTGGTCATGGAACCAACCAGAGGGACGACAACCCTGGACTTAATCCTCAGTGGGGACCGGGACCCGGTGCGAGATGTAAGTGTTGTTGAACCGATTGGGAGCAGTGACCACAGTGCTATTAAATTAAACATACATGTAACTGGCCAATTGCCAAGAAAATCCAACACGGTCACATTTGACTTCAAAAGAGGAAACTTCACAAAAATGAGGGGATTGGTAAAAAGAAAGCTGAAAAACAAAGTCCAGAGGGTCACATCACTCGAAAATGCTTGGAAGTTGTTTAAAAACACTATATTAGAAGCTCAACTGGAGTGCATACCGCAGATCAGAAAAGGTACCGCCAGGGCCAAGAAGATGCCAGCATGGTTAACAAGCAAAGTCAAGGAAGCTCTTAGAGGCAAAAAGTCTTCCTTCAGAAAATGGAAGTCTTGTCCAAATGAAGAAAATAAAAAAGAACACAAACTCTGGCAAAAGAAATGCAAGAAGACAATAAGGGATGCTAAAAAAGAATTTGAGGAACACATTGCTAAGAACATAAAAACCAACAACAAAAAATTCTATAAATACATTCAAAGCAGGAGACCATCTGGGGAGACAATTGGACCCTTGGATGATAAGGGAGTCAAAGGTGTACTAAAGAACGATAAGGAGATTGCAGAGAAGCTAAATGAATTCTTTGCATCTGTCTTCACAGTGGAAGATATAGGGCAGATCCCTGAACCTGAACTAACATTTGCAGGAAGGGATTCTGAGGAACTAAGTCAAATAGTGGTAACGAGAGAGGAAGTTCTAAGCTTAATGGACAATATAAAAACTGACAAATCACCGGGCCCGGATGGCATCCACCCGAGAGTTCTCAAAGAACTCAAAGGTGAAATTGCTGATCTGCTAACTAAAATATGTAACTTGTCCTTCGGGTCCTCCTCCGTGCCTGAGGACTGGAAAGTGGCAAATGTAACACCAATCTTCAAAAAGGGATCCAGAGGGGATCCCGGAAATTACAGGCCAGTTAGCTTAACTTCTGTCCCTGGAAAACTGGTAGAAAGTATTATTAAAGCTAGATTAACCAAGCACATAGAAGAACAAGCCTTGCTGAAGCAGAGCCAGCATGGCTTCTGCAAGGGAAAGTCCTGTCTCAGTAACCTATTAGAATTCTTTGAGAGTGTCAACAAGCATATAGATAGAGGTGATCCAGTGGACATAGTGTACTTAGACTTTCAAAAAGCGTTTGACAAGGTACCTCACCAAAGGCTTCTGAGGAAGCTTAGCAGTCATGGAATAAGAGGAGAGGTCCTCTTGTGGATAAGGAATTGGTTAAGAAGCAGAAAGCAGAGAGTAGGAATAAACGGACAGTTCTCCCAATGGAGGGCTGTAGAAAGTGGAGTCCCTCAAGGATCGGTATTGGGACCTGTACTTTTCAACTTGTTCATTAATGACCTAGAATTAGGAGTGAGCAGTGAAGTGGCCAAGTTTGCTGACGACACTAAATTGTTAAGGGTTGTTAAAACAAAAAGGGATTGCGAAGAGCTCCAAAAAGACCTCTCCAAACTGAGTGAATGGGCGGAAAAATGGCAAATGCAATTCAGTATAAACAAGTGTAAAATTATGCATATTGGAGCAAAAAATCTTAATTTCACATATACGCTCATGGGGTCTGAACTGGCGGTGACCGACCAGGAGAGAGACCTCGGGGTTGTAGTGGACAGCACGATGAAAATGTCGACCCAGTGTGCGGCAGCTGTGAAAAAGGCAAATTCCATGCTAGCGATAATTAGGAAAGGTATTGAAAATAAAACAGCCGATATAATGCCGTTGTATAAATCTATGGTGCGGCTGCATTTGGAATACTGTGTACAGTTCTGGTCGCCTCATCTCAAAAAGGATATTCTAGAGTTGGAAAAGGTTCAGAAGAGGGCAACCAGAATGATCAAGAGGATGGAGCGACTCCCTTACGAGGAAAGGTTGCAGCATTTGGGGCTTTTTAGTTTAGAGAAAAGGCGGGTCAGAGGAGACATGATAGAAGTGTATAAAATTATGCATGGCATTGAGAAAGTGGATAGAGAAAAGTTCTTCTCCCTCTCTCATAATACTAGAACTCGTGGACATTCAAAGAAGCTGAATGTTGGAAGATTCAGGACAGACAAAAGGAAGTACTTCTTTACTCAGCGCATAGTTAAACTATGGAATTTGCTCCCACAAGATGCAGTAATGGCCACCAGCTTGGATGGCTTTAAAAGAAGATTAGACAAATTCATGGAGGACAGGGCTATCAATGGCTACTAGCCATGATGGCTGTGCTCTGCCACCCTAGTCAGAGGCAGCATGCTTCTGAAAACCAGTTGCTGGAAGCCTCAGGAGGGGAGAGTGTTCTTGCACTCGGGTCCTGCTTGCGGGCTTCCCCCAGGCACCTGGTTGGCCACTGTGAGAACAGGATGCTGGACTAGATGGGCCACTGGCCTGATCCAGCAGGCTCTTCTTATGTTCTTATGTTCTTGATCACCTACCCTAAAAAAGGGGTATTTGCAACCGGATGGTAGTTGTCACAAACCAATGGGTCTTTTTCCAGTGGACTTTTTCAGGAGCAGTCGGATCACTGCCCTTTCAGGGCAGCCGGAACCACTCCCTCCCACAAAGATGTGGTCATATCCACTAGGCAAGCTTTACTAAGCCAAGAAGCACAAGATTGAGAGGACATGTTGCTGGTGCTGGCCACATCATCACAAGCACCATGTCCATGTCATCAGGCCACATCAACTGAAAGCCATCCCAAAAAGTTGCAGCAAATGTTGCACTGGACACCTCACTGGGGTCTATAGTAGATGTGGATGGGGCATCAAGATTGAGACAGAGGCTAGCAACTTTACTCTCAAAGTGACTTGCAAACAATCCACAGTGGGCCTCTGAAGGACCTAAAACTCCATTTCCTGGAATTGATGTCAACAGACCCCCAACAATATGGAAAAGCTCCACTGGACGACTACTTGAGGATGTGATGGAGGCAGAGAAGTGGGCCTTCGCTGCTCTCACCGCCACAGTAGGCACAGTTATGATGTTTTACTCATGCCCGATCAGCCTCACAGCACATCTTTGCCACTTGCGCTCTAGCTGTCATCCAGGTTGACTGTCCAAGTTGTTGTGGATAACTCATTGAAGATGTTGACCCAATGTGAGCAGCTGTGAAATAGGCAATTCCATGCTATGGAGTATTAGGAAAGGGAATGATAATGAAACTACCAATATTATAATGCCATTATACAAATCTATGGTGCAACCAAAAGGATATTGTAGAGCTGGGAAAGATTCAGAAAAGGACAACCACATTGATCAATTGATCAAGTGGTTGAGACAACTCCGCAGTCAGGAAAGGTTACAAGATTTGTGGCTTTTAGTCAGAGCTTGGAAAAGTTACTTTTTTTGAACTACAACTCCCATCAGCCCAATCCAGTGGCCATGCTGGCTAGGGCTGATGGGAATTGTAGTTCAAAAAAAAGTAACTTTTCCAAGATCTGCTTTTAGTATAGGAAGAAAGTGAATAAGGCAGTGATTCTTAACCTGGGGTGCACACACCCCTGGGGGTGCACGACACTTTTTCTAAGGGTGCGAGGCATTGTTCAAGAGATTTTAAAAATTCAATTAAATAGAAGCAGAAAATTAACTATACAACCAAAGATTTTGGAAAACTCATTTATCTTAGCTAAGTTAGGCTAAAGCACACATTAAAATAAATAAAAAAAATGAATGGTATTTTTTCAGGGGGTGCGAGAGCATATTTTGGAAATCCAAGGGGTGCTGGCAGTGGAAAAAGTCAAGAACCACTGGAATAAGGGGTGACATGATAGAGGTGTTTAAGATGATGTCTGGTGTGGAGAAAGTGGATAGAGAGAACTTTTTCTCCCTTTCTCATAATACTAGAACTCAGAGCACATTTGAAGATTCATGACAGACAAGAAGAAAGTACTTTTTCACACAGCACATAGTTAAACTATGGAATTCGCTCCCACAAAATTAGCTATGAACACCAACTAAAAATGTAAATGTACTGCCTTCAAGTCGATTTTGACTTATGGCGACCCTATGAATAGGGTTTTCATGAGGCTGAGAGGCAGTGACTGGCCCAAGGTCACCCAGTGAGTTTCATGGCTGTGTGGGGATTCGAACCCTGAACTCCCAGGTCGTAGTCCAACACCTTAACCACTAGGTTTTAAAAGAGGATTAGACAAAGTCATGGAGGATAAGGCTATCAATGGGTACTAGCCATGATGGCTATATTCTTCCACTACTGTTGGAAATAGTATGCATCTGAATACCAGTTGCTGGGTATCACAAGTGGGGAGAGTGCTGTTGCATTCAGTTCCTGCTTGTGGACTTCCCAAGGAACTTGGTTGACCGCTGTGAGAAAAGGATGCTGGATTTGATGGGCCTTTGGCTTGATTCAGCAGGCTCTTTTTATGTTCTTATCCAATGCAAATTTACGACTATCTACTAAAAGCGATATGTAATTTCTTGCACGGAATATCAGTCAGATATCCTGCAGTTTTTGTGGTGCCAAAGAGTAGTACTGAACTTTAGACATTAAACTAGGCCCAAACTGATTGAATTTGGTAGTCTTTGGGGTATTCATAATTAATATGTTATTCTTAGAGACAGATGGCACTTTTAAATTAACTGACCATCTGCAAGGACATAGTATAACTACTGCAGATTTTCCTAGGGTTGCAAGAGAGGAAGCCAATCAACATGATTTGTACTTCATTCTCCATGACTACAAAGCCAGCATTGTTTCAGAATTGATTGCAGTATACACATAGTATTAACTCAACAATCAGCAAAAAGCACAAGCTGCTACTTAATATGTTTTCTATCACAGAAAAATTCACCAAACATCAGCATTGCCTCTGATTTAGTAAAATCTGCTATATGTATCATATATTACTCAGAAGGAAAGTCCAAATTTATGGGAAGATGCATGAACACTGCTGAGCCTTGTCTCCCTCTCAATGAATATGTTGTTGAAAAAAATTGTGGTATGGCGTGACATTATTATATTAACATTTATCTGCCTCTGCTTCACTGGGCTGCTGGTTGTAGAACTGGGGACAGTAAAAGCTAGTGCAGTGTTATCAAATCACACCCACGCATCACTACATGTTATCAGGGAGATGCAAATAGTGGCAACGTTACATTTTACCATAACGTTCAGGTCTCAGGCTACAATATTATAGACCAGGTGTGGGGGATATTAGGCCCTCCAGATTTTGCTGAACTACAACTCCCATCATTCCTGACCATTGGTCATTCTTGCCATGGATGATGGGAGTTGTAGTTTAGCAATGTCTAGGGGGTCCAAGGTTCCTCACACCTGCTGTACACACAATGCTGCAATCTAAATCAACAACAGGCTACATAACTAAGACATAAACACAGGGACCATAGACCCTGAAACAAACCAACATGTAAACTTGGTCCCCTTATCTACACAGGCAATGCTATTACAGAGTCTAATAATATCAGTTACAACATTATGAGCTCATTTCACCTGCTCATCTTTTAATCTGTTAGAAATGCCCTTCCATTTTCCAAATGCCCTTCCATTTTCCAAATAGGACAAACAGGTCAGTCAATAACTAGGGAAAAGAATAAATAGACACAAATATGACATCAGAAATGGCAAATATCCAGAAACCAGCAGAATATTTCATCATACTAAGACATTGCGTAACTAACCTTAACATGGCCACACTTGAATAAAGAAACTAGAAAAAGAAACACCACTGTGACACTGAATTCTGTTTGTTTGACTGTTTGAATTAATAACATATTTTGTTCAATTAAGCTTTCTTTGCATAGCCAAAGTAAAAAGGAGTATTAGGCCTGTTATGCTGTTTTGAATTCATAGTAGAAATGTATTGAGAATCACATTGCTTATGCTAAAATGCTGACAGTTAATTTACTTGTGTGTGTGTAAAGAGAAATGCTAGTTTGCTGAATTGCAGAACCATTGTTTGTTTAACGCTGTGTCTGCAAAACAGATAACTGTATTCTCACAGGCTTTTAGTTGCAAATGCACCTGTGCCGAAGAAAGTATCAGACTATGTTGCACATATACAAGGTTAAGATGAACATAACAAGATAACAAGTGTGAAAAACAACTTCTAAATATGGTTATGAGGAGGAAATGGGCATGGATTAATGATGCAGTTATGATGTAGTTATGATGATATTGATGCATGAATAATTAGTAAAACAAAGCTTATAAAAAGGCCAACACAACAGAGTTTGTCAGAACTGGCTTGGCCCTTCTCCACGTGCACGTGTTAGAAATAAATATACTCTATCCTCCATCTTGTTTCATTCGTTCTTGAGCTCTGTTGGGTGAGTATTGGGAGCGGATCCAAGCTACCAGGATCCCTAAAAGGGACTGGGGCGTATTGTTTGTAACACCACTATGAAACTTCTAGATTACAATGAATTAGGCAATTCAATTCTGTCACCTATGGCTTAAATATCAGGATATGGTCTGAAGACACATGAGGCCACCACCTTGCTGAAGCTAAGCAGGTCTGGGTCTGGTCAATGGATGAGAGGGAGACTGCCTGAGAACCACATGTATGCTATCTTGGCTTTCTTGATGGGATATAAATGTAAAGAAATAAATAACTCAAGATTAAAGATTTGTTAATTAGTTTATCACCCCCAGGATGTTTGTGTTATCACCAATACTGTCTTATTAATTGATCACTGTAATTATTTTGCTTGTAGGTAATGGTCACTGGGTGTTCTTTTAGGACTATACTTTTTTTAAAAAAAAGACAGCATTTTTAACCTACTATTTAGCCAATTATATAGAGGAGCTTACACATATTTGAGAGTCAGGGATTCACTTATCATTGAATATGTGTAAGCTGCTCTGGGAGCCTGTATTTGGCTGAATAGCAGCATAAAAATGCCCTATTTCTTTTTTAAAAAAAGTGTAATCCTAAAAGAATATACAGTGATAGTTACCTACAAGCAAAATAATTATAGTCAGGAGTTGCTGCTCTTCTAGACAGCCACGATCTGCATAGACAGAACTATATAATTGTGTTATAAGAAATGTAGATTTAAGAACTTGCACTGGAGCTTGCTTTTCCCTCCTTTCTCCTGTTCCTTTTTCCTCATGTGTTGTGCCTTTTTAGGTTGTGAGCCTGAGAGCAGAGACGGCTGAGAACTGATCAACATAATTCTGGTGCTCAAAAGCTTGTAGTGGCTGTCCATATGCTACCAAGTCAGGTTCAAAGTTCTTGTATTAATTTAAAAGGCCCTTAACAACTTGGGATACCTCCAGGATACCTCAGGGACCTGATCATGTAGTTATTAAATTTATATCCCACCCTTCCTCCCAGAAGGAGCCTAAGGTGGCAAACAAAAACACTAAAAGCACTCTAAAACATCTTGAAAACGAAAGACTTTAAAACATATTAAAACAAAACATCTTAAAAACATTTTTTTAAAAAAGAGGCCAGCTTCAAAAACATCTTAAAAATCTTATAATCCTGCTGGATCAAGATAGTCACTACTAGTGGTCTGCCATGGCTTGGATGCATGTCTCATGTCCACCAGGAGCTGCTCGTTCAGTATTGTGGGCCCAGTTTTATGGAAGGTGCTTCAGGTGCCTACTGAAGACCTTTGTATTTATTATTGTTCCAGCAGGCTTTTTAGTTGAATTCTGATTTTATTGTTTTAAATTCTTTTTAGTTGCATTGTTTTCAGTCTTCTATACTTGGAGAAGCTGTAAGTATAGCTTAAAGATGACTGTAATTAAGTGGTATATGAATTTTTGAAATAAAAATAATTTTTTGTAAGCTGCTGTGAAAGACTTTTTGACTAAAAGGTAGGATATGAATGTAGTAAATAAATAAAATGCACAACACAAAAGGGAGAGAGAAGGCAAAAGCAATTTCAGGTGGGATTTTTTAGTTATTGCGTTCTTGGCATGACCAATGGAAGGAATGAAAATATTTCAAGAAGACTACAACATTCGCTGGTCTTTTCAGCAGACCTGAAGCAGGTATTCCTGTGTCTCTCCTACAGAGCCTGAGGGAATGGCTGCTGTTACCTTTGAGGGAGGAACTTAATGGAGTTGGTCTTTGTCTTCCTCATGACACCTGACAGAATGGCTAATGATGAACCTGATCATCATGTCACACATCTGAGGAAGTGGGGTGTGTCCCCCCCAAACCTTGTGCCATTATAAATGTTAGTTTTTAAGGTACAAGAAGATCCAGGTTTTCTGCTGCAAAATACTAATACGGCTACCCACTCTGGAAATTCTTACTGTTTACTTGCCCTCATAAATGGTCTCGCAGGTATATACATAAGCATGCCTGGAGCCAGAGGGTGGCCCGGTTGGGCCGTGGTGAAGGGCCCTTGCAGTTCACAGTTTCCCATCCTTAGGGTGGGAGGGTGGTGCTCCTGATCCATAGCTTGCAGAAAGGGAGCTCCCAGGCACCCCTCCAATACAGACAGAATGGCCTTCATTAAACCCACATGCATACCCCACCTACCTCTCCTGTCAGTGTGAATATTGTGTGCGCTATGCACGTATGTCATTCACACAACACAAGAGGTAGATGGGGGTGCAGGTGAGCTTATTAGCCTCACACCGCCTGTATAGGGAGGGCTTGGGCTATGGCGCCATGGCCCAGGTCAGGCTGGTGCCCAAGAGCCCAGTCATATCTGGCGCCGGCCCAGTAAATAAGCCATATCACTTGTGTCACACATGAACACTACATGTGCTTCCCATCAGCTGCAGACACAAGAGTAAACAGGAGAGCTTTAAGACCCGGGGGAAGCGCAGAGAGGCCGCCGGCGTGCTCGCGCGCTGATCAGAGAAACTGGATTGGCTGAACGAATTACGGCACTAGGTTCCGCGTGAGACCCAGGTACAGCCTGCTGGGGCAAGGGGGCTTGTGTGGGCGGAAGAGGAGCTGGCTCGCGCCGCTGTGAGTTCTGAAGAGAAAGCGGAGGGAGGCGGGGCGGTTGGTCTCGCGCGGAGTGAACGCGGCAGCGCGCCCCCTTGGTGGTTGGAACTGTTCCGGGTAGTTTCGTCAGGCGGGCGGAGGGGAGGGAGAGGGAGGCGTCCCGCTCTCAGCAGTTGGTTGGAGGCGGTGCCCGGGTCTGCCTTCTTCCTGCTCCGGTGGGACTCCCCCGGCTCGCCCCGACGTGTGATTGGGTGAAAGATGGCGCTGCGCGGATGGAAATCCTAATGACAGTCTCCAAAATCGCCTCCATCTGTACCATGGTGAGTAGTGGGTGACAGTAGTGGGGAATCTCCTTCCGGCCTGTTAGGCTGTTGTGGGGTGGGTCGGTGCGCGCGCGTGTTTGTGCCTGAGCGAGCGAGAGGAACCCAAGTAGAGTCCGCGTGCTGTCCTCGGAAGAGATCTGAGAGCGCGTGCCTGAGTGGGAAGGGAGTGGGGTGGTCAATGCAGCCGGGAGAGGGGGGGGATTTTCCTGCATGGGGGGATTGCTTGTGGGTAGCAAGTATTTGGAGACCTCCATCCCGAGCCGTTGGTGCATGCCTACTCGGAAGTAAGGCCCGCGGAGTTCGATGGGGCATACTCCCCGAGCACAGTGTGTATTAGGGCGGCTTTCTTGGGAACCAGGTCAGCTGGCAAACCTAAAGCAGAATCGTGCGAAGGTTTGGCCTTCTAGGTAATGAGCAAACGACTGGACGGATAGCGAAGAATGAGCTGAATTGCCCTTAAGGGAAAAAAAAGTCTGAGAAAATGTGTGGGCGGGGAAGGATTTTGCAGGTGGGCCTCAAGATACGATTATATAGAGGAGTGCTGGCACAGCAGGATGTCTATAGCTAAGGGAGTACGGTATGGAGTTTCGAGGCAAGTAGGGTGCTTTTCCGCATGCAAATCAACATATTCTGCTGTGTAACCGATGGTGTTTTGTACCAAAAAGCGTTAGAGAACCATGTTTTGAAAGGTGAATACCCTTGTGGGCTACAGCCTGCTTTATCTTGTAAATTGGATGCCTAGCCTATCTATTCCTCATTTGAATACGCAACTTCCTCTTTCTAGACTTGCTTTCCGTATGGGTTTCATTTCCTTATGCCATAATTGCTTGGAAAAGGAAGACAGGACCAGAACCAGTATTAAACAGTTTTAGAGAACGTACCATTACTGTCAATGCTGGCATATTCTATGATTTATTTAAGTAGTTATGAAAGAGACTAATAAATGAGATTTTCTAGTGTGGAAAATCACCTGAATCATTCAAAAGTTCCCTCAAGGAGGATATTCTCTGAAATGTGTCTTTGTTGCATGTGGATTTTTATTCTTAGTCTAAGTGTGCTGATTCTGCTTTCCCCTTAAGAACATAAGAAGACCCTGCTGGATCAGGCCAATGGCCCATCTAGTCCAGCATCCTGTTCTCCCAATGGCCAACCAGATGCCTGTGGGAAGCCCACAAGCAGGACCTGAGTGCAAGAGCAGCAACTGGTTTTCAGAAACATACTGCATCTGACTATGCTGGCAGCGCACAGCCATTGTGCTAGTAGCCATTGATACCTTTTTCTCCATGAATTTGTCCAACCTTCTTTTAAAGTCACCCAAATTGGTGGCCATAATTGCCTCTTGGGAGCGAATTCTGTAGTTTTACCAACTTCCTTAAAGTGCTTAACTGCTTAGTGTAAGGGTGGGGAAACATGATACTATTTCCCCTTTGATAGAGAAGTTCACTTAGAAATTATGAATAAAGCTAATGGAAAATATCTTAGAAAAAGATATGTCACCATTTTGTAGAATACTGTAAATGTTTCCTTCTCTGGGCCCAGTTGGTTTATGGCAGTTATTTGCCTCACAGGCCCACAAGTCTGGGAGAACTGAGGTATCAGAGTTTGTGTTGGTGATGTGGTAACCACAATGGATCAAAAGAATATTAGTAGCCATAGATATGTTTCTTTCTTGAGGACAGGAGGCCCATAGCTCGATCCAGGCCTCCCAAGGATTTTGTTGTAGCTTCCCAAGACATCCAATAATTTGGCAATTTATAATTATTTTTAAACAGCTCTGCCGAAACGTTCCCGCTGTGCTGCTTTGAGAGGCCTACCAGCCCTCCAAAAAACAGGCAGCTCAGCCTGAACTTAATTTGCAAAGGCACCATAAGACATTCTTGCAATGGACACCTCACCAGAAGAAGAAGAGGCCCCTTTGCAAAGTAAAAAGGCATTTGAATCAATTTGGTTTTGTTCCCCAGCACTGCACTTGAGCAGGAAGAGAACTCCTTCCCCACCACTGTAATGGGAAGTAAAAATGCTGTAACACCCTCCCCCACAAGCCTGTCTGTGTGTATGTATGAGCATGTGCTTTATGTGTGGTAAGTGTGTGTACTTACGCATGTACTGGCTGAGCCACTCTGACCATTCCCATCCTGGGCATGCAGCCCTCAGAGTGGTGTCTAGTTCTCAATATAGCCCTTGGATCAAAAACGCTAGTCCACCCCTCTTTAGACACTACAGCCTCCCTCCCCTATCACAAATTCCTTCCTCCTTTCCTATATTCAGCTTTTCATATAATATGGCATTTTCCACACCACTTTTGCCTTTCCACTCACTCCCCTTACCATTAATACCTTTCTGTCCCTTTCCCTTTTCTGCTTTTAGCCCCCATCTCTTTCTGTGGTTGGCACCCCTACATGTTAGCAAGGGAGTCTTTTCAGTCTGCCATGTTGTCATTCCTCACTAGATTCTCATGTGCCTTAACAAGATGGGCATGCAAGAATAATATGTTAGGCATAAGTGCCTTTTGACTGCTTTACTCAGCCCCACCCCCATACATTTTGTTAACAGGCTTGGATATGTGGTTCTCTTCAGCATTAAATAATTAAGCAATATCCAGTAGAACATCAACAATCATTTCCATGCACTTAGGAGCAGCGTTTACTTGTTGGCTAGGTCTGGTTGTTGCCTTATTGGTGCATCCTTGATTATCCTGTAAAAGCAGTTTTTGGATTGGTATAATCACTTTAGTAGTATACACTATACTTACTGTGTTTACATCTGTCCAGGTTCTAAGACGGAAGTATTTCAGTTTCACTTCTCATCAGCAGTAGCTTTTATTTGTGAAAAGTTAAGTAAACACACTTATGCCATAGTATTTTTCTCAGTCTTACTAGAAAAGAAGAAACATGAGACAAATGGTATGGGCTGCTGTATTTTTTCCTATTATCTCTAGGAGTAAGGATTTTAAAAATGATTAACTTTGGGGAAGTGACAGGAATTACTCCCCCCATAGTGCCTTGGTGGTCTTGATCTAGTTATGCAACAGTAATGTGAACACCATTCAAGTGTAGCTGTGGAAATGGAGATAGAATTACTATGCTGCCTTTTTCTCATGTTGGCGAGTGCTGTAGTGATGGGGGCTGTGGAAGGACAAGCACATATCCTTCAATGATTAAATATGTTAAAAGTGCATTGAAAATGAGAATTTGTGAGACTCGTTCTCACAACATAAGGGAAGCAGTATTTAGTAAGTAGAAGGTGAGGAACAACGAGAGCGTATACCTGTTAAATTGGGTGCTGAACTGCTAAGAGGCCTGTAATGTGAGAAACAGTTCAACTTGTAGTAAAGTATTTATGGACTAAGCAGAGCTGTGAAACTAATAAAATGGAATTTTGAACCACTGTGACTGATGTATCACCACAATAAATTTGTAACTATTGCAGTATCTTACCTTTCCTCACAAGGCCTACTTTCAGAGCTCTCTTAGGTAAATTAGTATTAAGCACCAGTTGTGCATTATTATTACTGTTACTTACTCATACAGCCTGCCCTTCAGCAGATGGTCCCAAGGCAGGTTGAAAAAGTACCAGAATTCAAAAACAAAATGCACAATCATTAAAATCATAAATCTACAACCACAAAACCAAACAATAATAATATTAACAGAACAGCAGTATAGAGCAATGGTGCTTTAATGGTTTGGTAGAATGAAGTACTGATTAGGACATGATTAGAATGTCTAATTATTTAATTGGATTTTTTCAAAATTCATTGGAATAGTTCTCATATCAGCCTTTTGGGGTGTCAGTAGCAGGTAGGTAGTGTACTGTTGTTCGGTCATTATACTGAAATGTGCCATAATTTTATTTTTTGTTTTAAACAACATCTACCTGGGTTCTTCCTGCTGACATTTTTTACAGCTGTACACAGTGCTGCAGATTTCCAAACTAAATGTAACATCTTTTTACATAGTAATATTTACTTACTAAAATATTTCAATGCAGCATAAGAGAAAAAATTCAATAATTCGACAATAACTAATCACAGCAGTTCTATAATCCAGGATTTTAAAAATGGGCAAATAAAGCTTCTACCTGGTACTGAAAAGAGAATAAAGATGGCGCTAGGCAAGCTCCCTTGTGAAGGCAGAGATGCCTAAGCCTCTTTGCAAAGTTTTTGCATTTGCCTTTTGGGGGGAGGGGATCTTTAACATTCACCCATCCTTGCTGTGTAGTAGTATTTGCAGAAAATAATTTCTAGTCACTGCCTGATCTCAGGTGAACTCAGTACAGGAAAGATGCATCCTGGTTGTTAGAGAAAAAGGAAGATCAAACTATGGAGATTCTAAGAACGGGGGGATACAGAAATGGGAAAAAGGTACTGATGGAGGGCAAAACAGCAGTTCTTTAGGAACTGGCCGCATCCACACTAGACCTTTATTTCACTTTAGACGGTCATAGCTTCTCCCAAAGAATCCTGGGAAGAGTAATTAGTGAAGGGTGCTGAGAGTTGCTAGGAGATGCCCTGTTCCCCTCACAGAGCTTCAATCAGATTGGCTGACTGTTGAACCCCTCTGGCCTCTGGAGTTCTGTCAGGAGAATAGGAGTCTCCTCTCTGCACCCTTCACAAAATACACTTCCCAGGATTTTTTGGGGGAAGCATGACTGTCTAAAGTGGAATAAAACTCTGGTGTGGATGCTGCCAGTGACAGCTTTGGTTTAAATTTGGGTGGGAGACTACATATGCCTGCTGTAGAATAAAAAGGTGGGGGAAACATTGTGTTTTCCTTTTGAAAATCTAAGAATCTAAGAAACCAATCTTAGCACTAACCAGGAATTTCCTCAGAACCACAGTTTGAAGTGGTTTTGTTAGTGGGGAAGTGTATGCATACACACACAGACACGAAAATGGAAGTGCAACCTTAGAGACAACGCATCTGAATGATGGCATACACACACTCTCTCAAACACATGGTGATTTCTTGAAAAACCAATTCTTAGTGCAAATACTAAGAGTTTGTTTATAATTTATGCTGCTTTTCAGCCAAAAGTTGACTCTTAAAGTAGCTTATAGCAATTACAACATGATGCAAAATGCTACTGTGAGAGGAGGTTCTCCGCTGGGTAATGGATCTCCATTTTGTTGTTTCCTTTGTCAGTATCCTAGCAGTTCACACCACCCTGGGGAAACAAATTAAGCAGTCATATTAAATGCAGCATCCCTTGGCATCCTTTGCTGGATGCAACAGGTTTAAACAGTGTCATAAAGCAATTTGTCACATTGTAAAGTTGGGTGAAATGAACTGTATAGCTTCATCTGTAAAGGCAATAGTTTTATGTTCTAGAGCTTTTACTGATCTGTTTCTTTTGTATAATTTGTGATTATGTACTTTATTATGATATATATCATGTGCTTCATTGAAAGAGTATTAGATTTCCTAATATTTTTAAGTAGGGCAGCTCATATAGAAGTCATTCATCTATTAATGTCTCTCTGTTAGTATTCTTAAAAGGCATCCAATGCCACTTTATTGGACATTTGGTAAAGCTTCAAACAGAATTGTGAGCTCTGAACTTTTTCTATTTTCATGACTAGTTACTTCGTAAAAGATTTCAACTTAAAATGCTGGTTTTATAATAGCAAGATTTTCTATCCATCCTACAGAGGAGCATCCATTCATTCAAAAAATAAAAACATCTTGCCAGTAAATTCATCAATATGAATTGAATGACATTCTTACATTGTTACTTTCTCCATCCTGACTATATTTGTTTTACTTACAATAATTCCAGTTATAGATAAAAATGTAAGGATACTACTACTGGGATGATATTCTGGTTGTTAATACCAGAAGCAATGTATGTGCGAATTAATACTGTTTACTGGTCTAACGTTTTTAGACTGCAATTCTTTGTGCACATCTGAGAGTAAGCCATGGTAAACATACTAAGGCTTAATTTTTAGTAACTATGCCTGGGGTTATGCTATTTGTTGAGTATGTTTAACTGATCCAAAAAGTCCTGGCAAGTTCTGAACTACATTAGCAAATACATCAAGAAAAACACGAGCCAGAGAATCAAATGTGTTTTAGTCAGTGAGCAGTATATAAAGATCAGGTAAATTATTGCATTCAAATAACTTGTATCTTGCCAAAATCACAATATAGGGCCTGTGTTGAGATCACTTGCAATTTTATAAATGCCACATATTAGAAGAAAAAACTATCATTAATGTGTGTGCAGTTTTTTAATTGCTAATGCACCAGCACCTTCAAAAATGAGCATGGGAGCCCTTACCTCTCCTTGGGTCTCACAAAAAAGCTTTAGTGTGTGAATGCATTGATTCAAGGTGGCAGTGCCAGAGAAAATGGTCTAATTTATCACAGTTACAGTTGATTATCTTGTGAGTGTACATAATTAGAGCACCGTCACCAGGAACAACTTGCGTGCAGTCATCTACATGTCTTTCTTCTATCAGAATTCCAGAATGCCAAAACAATACTGTTAAACAAAGGTTGTAGTCAAAAATCCAGATGGCTTATTAATTTCAGATGTGATGGCATATAGTGATCAGATGCCACCCAGGTAGTTAGCAGACATTGGTCACAAATTTGTCAGCACAGGTGAAACATGCATGAGTAAATAACCAAATGATTTCTTAAGATTGTTAAACAACATGCAAAGATCAGGATGCTTCTCTCTGTACCTGTGTTAGATATTAAAGGCTGACTGTAAAAGATAATGACTTTCCATGATGTAATGTTAAAATTCTTTTTATTAGCCTGTTTGAATGAGATAATATTCCCTCTGAAGTGTGCAGCTTGGAGGAACTGTTGGATCCATTACTGTTGTTCAAGGCGTGCAACCTCTAGGTTAGATTATTGTGATGTGTTATGCATAAGGCTGCCTTTGTAGACAGTTTAGAAACTACAGCTAGTCCAGAATTTGGCAGCCAGGTTGCTGACTGGGGTAAGGCAATTGGAGTGTATAACACCAATTCTGACACAACAGCACTGGCTTACCAGTTAGTTTCTGGGCTCAATTAAAAGTGCCATTTTTAAATTATAAAGCCTTATATAGCTGAGGACCCCAAACACTTAAGGGCCGCCTCTCCCCATATTAATCTACCTGGACACTGTGTTTGTCATCAAACACAGGAGGGCCGGGATCTCTTCTCGATCATCCCAGAGTGCAGGACATAGAATAATGGGCTCAAGTTGCAGGAAGCCAGATTTTGACTGAACATCAGGAAAAACTTCCTAACTGTTAGAGCCATACGACAATGGAACCAATTACCTAGAGAGGTAGTGGGCTCTCAGACACTGGAGGCATTCAAGAGGCAGCTGGACAGCCATCTGTCGGGAATGCTTTGATTTGGGTTACTGCATTGAGCAGGGGGTTGGACTTGATGGCCTTATAGGCCCCTTCCAACTCTACTATTCTATGATTCTATGAAAATCATCAGAATTACAAACCAATACAAAATATTATTAACAAAAAACTTTGAGGTGCTAATGTTCCCATAGGTTTCCTCCCCATCCTCCTCTCGTCAGCCCTTAACCAGGAATGCTGTCACTGCACAATGCCATGTGCTGGAATATTGCTGGCACCACAGGGTCTTCTTGCACCTCAGATGCAATTAACAAGTGGCACACTTCTTTCCAGACCTTCACTGTATATCAGGGAATAGAATCCTGTGCATTCAGAGTAATGCTTCCAGCCACCACAGCTTTGCGCTTGGATTCTTGTCTCCAATATTGTCCTTTTAACACAGAATGATCCTTCAGACCTCAGTAAAAACGCTCTAAGGCAGCTAGCTTTAGCTAACCAAGAACTAATAAGTTAGTATGCTAGTGCCTCCTTAATGTCCCATTGTAATTTCAAAATTTAATTATTGAGCTGGGTCACTTAAACTATTATTATGGCTGCTGCCATCTTATTTGGTAAGCCAGTTTGGCTTTTTGGCCTACCTTCTATCCTAATAACAGCAGAAGAAAACATTATCTTATGTTTCATATCTTAATGATAATGTGCCTATATTAGAAGGTTAGTATTTCCAGCATAACCTATTTTTTAGTTGGACTCTGTGATCCTTGGCTTTCAGCGGTATTCTCATTTTTTTTATTGTACTAAACAGAGCAAGCAGACAGACTGCGAATGTTAAGTATGTAGTGGGTGGTTGTAGAATTTTACCAGACTGATATCTTTTAGATTCAGACTAGGTTTTTAAAGTTACGGTTGTTAAAAGCATAAGAAGTCTCAAGTTGTCACTGGCCCACCACATAGGGCAGGGCACACCCTTGTCTGGTTTTTCCTCGAGATGGAGGAAAGGTGGTCTGGAGATAGGAGGGATGGAAGTCACCCCATTGTCATGGTCAGACCACTTACTGGTGAGGTTTAGACTTATGGCTCCAATCCTCCCCTGCAAGGGTGGTAGACAGATTAAGATGGTCTCTGCCCCCAGAGACTAATGGAATCCACAGGATTCCTGAATGCCCTGGGGGAGTTCCCAGTAGATAGAGCAGGTGACCCTGTTAAGGCCCTTGTCACACTGTGGAACAGTGGTTACCACCGAGTGCCCTCTCTGGCATTGTGGAGCCTGGTTTGCACCTTGGTACACCAGTGAGCTATGAGCAATGAAACAGGCCAGACAAAGGCTAGAGCTCCAGTGGCGAAAGATGTGCTGTGAGGCTGATCAAGCATGAGTAAAACATAACTATGCCTACTGCATCTGTGTTGGAATTGCTTTTTAATATGTTCTTAAACTTTCTTTTTTAAAAATTTTTAATCTTAGACGAGGTTTTCATAACTTTTTTAAGTAACATTGTTGAAGATGTTTTGTTTTAATGTGTTTTAAAGTTTGTTTTTATGATGATTTAATGTTTTTAGTTCTTTTAGTTTTTTAGTGTTTTAGTGCTTTTGTTTGCCGCCCTGGGCAATAATAATAATAATACTGTGCAGTGGTGAGGGTGGTGAAGAAGGCCCACTTCTCTGCCTCTCTCACATCCTTAAGTAGCCATCCAGTGGAGCTTTTCCATATTGTCAGGGGTCTGTTGACATCAAGTCTAGGAAATGGAGTTTTAGACCCTTCGGAGGCCCACTGTGAATTGTTTGCAAGGCACTTTGAGGGTGAAGTTGCTCTCCTGCACAGCAGTCTTGATGCCCCATCCATATCTACTGCGGTCCCCAATGAGGTGTCCAGTGCAACTTCTGCTGCAAGTTCTTGGGAACGGTTTCAGTTGATGCAGCCTGATGACGTGGACAAGGTGCTTGCAATGATGTGGCCAGCAATGTGTCCTCTCGACCCTTGTCCTTCTTGGCTTATAAAAACTTGCAGAGGAGGGTTGACTAAGTGGATCCAGGGTGTAGTCAATGTGTTGTTGCAGGAGGGAGTGGTTCCAGCTGCCCTGAAAGAGGCGGTGATCAGACCGCTCCTGAAAAAGCCCACCCTGGACCCATTGGTTTGCGACAACTACCACCCTGTTTTAAATTCCCCCTTCTTAGGGAAGGGGATTGAGAGGGTTGTGGCACAGCAATTGCAAGCACTCTTGGATGAAACAGGTTTTCTTGACCCATTCCAGTCTGGGTTCAGGCCTGGTTATGGGACTGAATCAGCCTTGGTCACCCTGATGGATGACCTTTATCAGGAGATGGACAGGGGGAATGAGACCCTGTTATTCTTACTTGATCTCTTGGCGGCTATTGATACCATTGACCATGGTATCCTCCTGGGCTGACTTCATGAGATGGGTATTGGAGGCACTGTTTTACAGTGCTTCTGATCCTATCTCCAGAGTCGTTTTCAGAGAATAGCATTGGGAGATTGCCTTTTGGCCCCCTGACAGTTGTGCTGTGGGGTGCCACATGGTACTATCTTGTCCCCCATGCTGTTTAACATCTATATGAAGCCCTTGGGAGCAGTCATCAGGAGATTTGGGGTGAGGTGTCAGCAGTATGCTGATGATACCCAGCTTTATTTCTCTCTAACATCTGAATCAGGAGAGGCCGCGCAAACCCTGGACCGCTGCCTGGACTTGGTGGTGGGCTGGATGAGGGCCAATAAACTGAGTCTGAATCCTAGCAAGACAGACGTTGTGGGTTGGTTATTCATGAGTGCGGATAATTGGTCAGTTGCCTGCTTTGGATGGGGTCACGCTCCCTCTGAAAGAGCAGGTCCACAGTCTGGAGGTGCTCCTGGATCCATCTTTGTCGCTGGAGGCCCAGGTGACCTCAGTGGCTAGGAGTGCCTTTTACCAGCTTCAGCTGGCAAGACAGCTGCAGCCATTTCTGGACTGGGATAGCCTGACCACTGTTGTCCATGCACTGGTAACCTCCAGGCTGGATTACTATAATGCACTCTATTTGGGGCTGCCCTTGAGGTTGGTCCGGAAGCTGCAGCTGGTGCAAAATGTGGCAGCAAGACTGCTCACTGGGGCAGGGTATCGCCAACATGTCCCCCGCTGCTGAAAGAATTGCACTGGCCTTTAGTGTAGTGGCACTGATCCTTTGGAATTCCCTTTCTTTAAATATTAGACAGGCATCTCTGTCATCTTTTTGGCGCCTACTGAAACAAGCCTTTTAAGTAGAGATCCCTGTGTTGGAATTGGTTTTTAATATATTTTTAAACCTTTTAAAAATGTTTTTAAAGCTTTATAAAAAAGTTTTAAAAGATGTTTTGTTTTAATGTACTTTAAAGTCTTTAATATGTTTTTAAAAGTTTTTAGTGCTTTTGTTTGCTGCCCTGGACTCCTCCTGGGAGGAAGCACGGGATGTAATAATAATAACAATAATAATAATAATAGCCTGCTGCATTAGGCCAACAGCCCATCTAGTCCAGCATCCTGTTCTTACAGCGGCCAGCGCGATGCCTGCGGGAAGCCTGCAAGCAGAACCTGAATATAACAGTGGTTTCCCCACTTACGATTCCCAGCAAATGGTATTCATACTGCCTGTGGCAGTGGAGGTAAAATATAATCTCCTACCTCTTGTGGGAGTGAATTACAGGGTTAATAATACAGTGTGTGAAGAAGTAACAGACAGAAGTACTGTTTGTTTGCATTACAAACTTGCATATTAATTGATTGATAGATTGCATTTGTATACTGCCCAATAGCCGAAGTTCTTTGGGCAGTTGACAACAATTAAAAACATTAAAAACAAATATACACATTAAAAAAAATTTTTTAAAAGCAATTTAAAAACACATGCTAAAATGCCTGGAAAAAGAGGAAGTCTTGACCTGGCGCCCAGAAGATAACAGTGTTGGCTCCAGGTACACCTCATCAGGGAAATCATTCCATAATTTGGGGGCCACCACTGAGAAGGTCCTCTCCCTTGTTGCCAGCCTCCCAGTTTCCCTCCGAGCAGGCACCCGGAGGAGGGCCTTGGATGCTGAGCATAATGTACGGGTGGGTTCGTGTCAGGAGAGGCGTTCAATCAGGTATTGTGGTCCTAAGCCGTGTAAGGCTTTATAGGTTAAAAGCAGCACCTTGAATTGAGCTTGGAAACATACAGGCAGCCAATGCAAGCGGGCCAGAGTCAGTTTGATATGTCTGGTCCCTGTTACCAATCTGGCTGCTGCATTTTGCACAAGCTGCAGTTTCCAAACCGTCTTCAAAGGCAGCCCCACGTAGAGCCAATTGCAGTAATCTAACTTGGAGGTTACCAGAGCATGGACAACTGAAGCCAGGTTATCCCTGTCCAGAGAGGGGCATAGATGGGCCACCAACCAAAGTTGGTAGAAGGCACTCCGTACCACCGAGGCTACCTGAGCCTCAAGTGACAGAGATGGTTCTAGGAGAACCCACAAGCTATGAGCCTGCTCCTTCAGGGGGAGTGCAACCCCATCCAGGACAGGTTGGACATCCACCATCCGGTCAGAAGAACCACCCACTAGCAGCATCTCGGTCTTGTCTGGATTGAGCTTCAGTTTATTAGCCCTGATCCAGTCCATTGTCACAGCCAGGCACCGGTTCAGCACATTGACAGCCTCACCTGAAGAAAATGAAAAGGAGAAATAGAGCTGCGTGTCATCAGCATACTGATGGCAACGCACTCCAAAGCTCTGGATGACTGCACCCAATGGTTTCATGTAGATGTTGAACAGCATGGGGGACAGAACTGACCCCTGTGGAATCCCATACTTGAGAGTCCAGGGTGCTGAGCAATGTTCCCCAAGCACCACCTTCTGGAGCCGACCCACCAAGTAGGAGCGGAACCACTGCCATGCAGTCACTCCCAACTCAGCCAGTCTTCCCAGAAGGATACCATGGTCGATGGTATTGAAAGCTGCTGAGAGATCAAAGAGAATCAATTGAGTCACACTTCCCCTGTCTCTGTCCCAACAGAGGTTATCATACAGGACGACCAAGGCTGTTTCCCTGCAAAAACCAGGCCTGAAACCTGACTGAAATGGATCCAGATAATCAGTCTCATCCAAGAGTGTCTGGAGCTGGCCTGCCACCACTCATTCAAGGACCTTTCCCAGGAATGGAACATTTGCTACCAGCCTGTAGTTATTAAGATTTTCTGGGTCCAGGGAGGGTCTCTTCAGGAGTGGTCTCACTACTGCCTCCTTCAGGCAGCCAGGGACCACCGCCTCTCACAGAGAGGCATTAATCCTTTCCCTGGCCCAGCCGGCTGTTCCATCCCTGCTAGCTTTTATTAGCCAGGAAGGGCAAGGATCCAGCACAGAAGTGGTTGCGCAAACATGTCCAAGCACTTTGTCAATGTCCTCAAGCTGTACCAACTGAAACTCATCCAAGAAATTGGGACAATTCACCTGCTATAACACTGGAATCTAAGTCCTGGCGGATGCTTAAGATTTTATCCTGGAAGTGCCTAGCAAATGCATTACAGCAGGCCTCAGATGGTTCTACCATGTCCTTGGGGCCAACGTGTAATAGCCCCTGGACAATTCTGAAGAGCTCCGCTGGGTGGCAGAGTAATGATTTGGTAGTGGCAGCAAAATATTGTTTTTTGCTGCCCTCACTGCCCCTAAATACAACTTACCATAGGCGCTTACCAGTGTGTAATTGCATCCACCAGGAGTTTGTCTCCATCCGCACTCAAGCCGTCTCCTGTATTGTTTCATCACTCTCAGCTCTGGGATATACCATGGAGCCGTATGAGCTCTACACAGGAGAGGGCGCTCAGGAGCAATCATGTCAACCACCCGGGTCATTTCTGTATGCCACTGTTCAACCAGGGTTTCGACAGGAGCGCCAGCCCTATCAGCCAGAAAACTCCCCAGAGCCCTTTGGAAACCATCCGGATCCATTAGTCTCTGGGGGTGGACCAACTTAATAGGTCCCCAACCCTTGCAGAGGGGAAAAGCCACTGTAAGTCTAAACTTCAGCAAGCAGTGATCTGTCCATGACAGAGGGACTGATGTAAGGCCCCCCACATTCAGATCACCATCTCCATGTCCAGTTGCAAAAACCAAGTCCAGAGTATGCCCTGCTACATGTGTTGGGCCAATGGCATATTGGTTGTCAACTATATTGGTTGTCAACTCAACCCACCCAGCCAGACTGTTGCATTTACAGGGAAACATGCATCACTGGCTTTATCCTTGTTTGAGACATTTTCCTTTGGTTCTTGAGCAAACTCCTTTGCCTAATTTGCCTGTGTGGTCAAGCTGTGCCATAGAACAGGTCTTGGTAATTAATGATACATATTGAACTTTTTCCCTTTAGGGCGCTAATGCCTCTGCCTTAGAGAAAGAAATTGGTCCGGAACAGTTTCCAGTCAATGAACACTATTTTGGTTTAGTAAATGTAAGTTGCATATTTTGCTTGCTCTGAATGGGAATGAATGCACATGAGGGAAGTTGCTTTCCTGTACCTTAGGACTAGGCAGATTCTGGGCATAAAGGGTTATAGTGTTTTGTAATAGGGGTCAGTGGAAAAACATATTCGGTCTTTAGACTTTGTACTCTAAACTTTATGGTAGGGTAGCGTTTTAAGCTATCTTCTGGAGAACCCAGGAATTCCTAGGAAGTAGGGGTTGCTCAATGAGAAGATGAGTAAAAGTGGACAAGACCCTCTGGAAGGTGGCTTGCCCATCTCTAGCAGTTTTCTTTCTTGCAGTGTCCACCCTCAGGAGAGTGTCAGGTACGTTTTATGTCTTTCATTGTTCACGTTAACCAGTTTTGAAAGCCACCTTGGATGTTTATTGCATTAGTTTGACTGGAAAGTAGGTCTGTTAAAAGATGTCTCTAACAGCTGGTAGGTTTTATGGTTTTAAAAACTAAAGCAATATGTGGATTGCCCACCCACCCCACCTTGCAAAAACATGTTACTGCCATGATCTTGGCTTGGTACAGATTTAATGCTGCTGATCCATTGCTGAGAAATCAGACCACTCTCACACACTTCCCCCCTTTAGCAAGAATTCCCTCCTCCCTTCCTTATTGACCTTAACCAATGATTCAGAGTTAATTCTGCATTGACACTAACCATGGTTGGCCCTAATCGGAGCTCCCATCTAAACCAAGGTTTCAGATTGTTTTTAATGATGTATTGTAAAATTGTTGTAACCTGTCTTGGGACCTTTGGGTGAAAGCTGGGTAATAAATGTTAACAATAATAATAAAAATAAGTGAAATCTGAGGCATGTTAATGCAAGATTAGCATTGGTGTAGGGTATTATGTAATGATAAAACCATAGTTAAGCTTGAGAAAGAAAAACAGGCAAATTTGCCCTGGAGAGGAGGAGGAGGAAGTACATGAGCCTCTGGCTCATTCCTAATCTCTTAACCATACTAAAGAGAGAGGCATTGGCTCCTTGACAAGAAACATGCAATCTGAACTTCAAATTTGACAGCATTAGCATTGTTGTATAAATTTTACAATCTGGGCAATACAATATAGAGGGTAATACCCAACTGTGATCTCCTGGGAGTGGAACAGAGTTCTGGGAGTGGAATGAGACTCTCTCTTCCTTTATACCCCCTTGCAGTTTCTCTTATGCCACCTTTTGCTTTTGGGGTCAGGATCCTTCAAAGCAGATTTGGTGGCTATATAGGGCTGCAGGAGGGAGCAGAACATGAGGCAGTCCTATCGCTTGAATAGACCGTTGCTTGCATGACATTGGATATTATCCAGAGTTTTTCTGGTGAACATTCCAAAATAATGACGACTTTTTACTAACGATGCATAGATTTTTGCATTGTAGAAAAAACCCATTGGTTGTCAGATATTTCTAAAAATAAAATGTGTACAACAAAGAAGCCAGATGGCAGTAACAGGTGCATGCTTTGTTGACTGTTAAATCTGCCACTAGTTAATGGCTAAGTTATACTTCAGTACTCAACAATCAATAATATACATTTTTGCTAAGACACACTTTTGTTTCACACCACTTGCCTAGTAGACAATCTTCCTTTTCAATCTGAACTAATAGATCATTTCTTTGTGTTCTAGTTTGGAAATACATGCTACTGCAATTCAGTTCTTCAGGCACTTTATTTTTGTCGTCCATTTCGAGAGAAAGTCTTGGCATACAAGAGTCAGCCCAGAAAAAAAGAGAGTCTTCTTACTTGCTTAGCTGATCTTTTCCACAGCATAGCCACTCAGAAGAAAAAAGTTGGAGTGATCCCTCCAAAAAAGTTCATAACAAGACTGCGGAAGGAGAATGGTAATGTTTTATTTTTCTATTATGAAATATTTTTATTTAACAGTTCTTCTTGTTATGTGCCTTCAAGTCAATTACGACTTATGGTGACCCTATGAACCAGTGACCTCCAATACCATTTGTCATGAACCACCCTGTTAACGTCTTGTAAGTTCAGGTCTGTGGCTTCCTTTATGGAATCAATCCATCTCTTTGGCCTTCCTCTTTTTCTTTTCCCTTCTGTTTTTACCAGCATTATTGTCTTTTCTAGTGAATCATGTCTTCTCATTTTGTGTCCAAAGTATGATAACCTCAGTTTCATAATTTTAGCTTCTAGTGATAGTTCTGGTTTAATTTCTTCTAACACCCAATTATTTGTCTTTTTTGCAGTCCATGGTACACACAAAGCTCTCCTCCAACACGACATTTCAAATGAGTTGATTTTTCTCTTATCCACTTTTTTCACTGTCCAACTTTCACATCCATACATAGTGGTCGGGAATACCATGGTCTGAATGATCCTGACTTTAGTGTTCAGTGATACATCTTTGCATTTGAGGACCTTTTCTAGTTCTCTCATAGCTGCCCTCCCCAGTCCCAGCCTTCTTCTGATTTCTTGACTATTGTCTCCATTTTGGTTAATGACTGTGCCAAGGTATTGATAATCCTTGACATGTTCAATGTCCTCACTGTCAACTTTAAAGTTACATAAATCTTTTGTTGTCCTTACTTTAGTCTTCTTGACATTCAGCTGTAATCCTTTTTTTGTGCTTTCCTCTTTAACTTACATCAGCATTCGTTTCAAATCATTACTAGTTTCTGCTAGTAGTATGGTATCGTCTGCGTATCTTAAATTATTGATATTTATCCCTCCAATTTTCACACTTCCTTCATCTTGGTCCAATCCCGCTTTCCGTATGATATGTTCTGCATATAGATTAAACAAATAGGGTGACAAAATACACCCGTCTCACACCCTTTTTGATGGGGAACCAATCGGTTTCTCCATATTCTGTCCTTACAGTAGCCTCTTGTCCAGAGTATAGGTTGCACATCAGGACAATTGGATGCTGTGGCACCCCCATTTCTTTTAAAGTATTCCATAGTTTTTCATGATCTACACAATCAAAGGCTTTTTGCTGTAGTCTATAAAGCGGAGGGTGATTTCCTTCTGAAATTCCTTTGTCCGTTCCATTATCCAGCGTATGTTTGCAATATGATCTCTGGTGCCTCTTCCCTTTCTAAATCCAGCTTGGACGTCTGGCATTTCTCGCTCCATATATGGTAAGCGCCTTTGTTGTAGAATCTTGAGCATTACTTTACTTGCATGGGATATTAAGGCAATAGTTCAATAATTACTGCATTCCTGGGATCCCCTTGCTTTGGAATTGGGATGTATATTGAACGCTTCCAGTCCGTGGGCCATTGTTTAGTTTTCCATATTTGTTGATATATTTTTGTCAAAATTTGGACAGATTCAGTCTCAGTAGCTTGTAGCAACTCTGTTGGTATGCCATCTGTTCCTGGTGATTTGTTTCTTCCAAGTATTTTGAGAGCAGCTTTCACCTCACATTCTAAAATTTCTAGTTCTTCATCATACGGTTCCTCCATGAATGAATTTGTCATCCTTGCATCTCTTTTATAGAGTTCTTTAGTGTATTGCTTCCATCTTCCTTTTATTTCATCTCGGTCTGTCAGTGTGTTCTCCTGTTGATTATTCAACATCTCTACTCGTGGTTTAAATTTCCCTTTCATTTCTCTAATCTTTTGGAATAGGGCTCTTGTTTTTCCCTTTTTATGGTCCTCTTCTATTTCTATACAATAAGTATTGTAATAGTTCTCTTTGTCCCTACCTACTAGTCACTGTATTGTTGCATTTAGGGTTCTGACTGTGTTTCTATCGCCTTGTGCTCTTGCTTTCCTTCTCTCTTTAACCATTTTAAGAGTTTCTTCAGTCATCCATTGAGGTCTTTCTCTCGTTTTAATTAGAGGCATTGTCTTTTTGCATTCTTCCCTGATAATGTCTCTGACTTCATTCCATAGTTCTTCAGGTTCTCGGTCAACTAAGTTTAAAGTCTCAAATCTGTTCCTTATTTGATCTTTATATTCTTCTGGGATGTTATTTAAATTGTATTTTGGCATTATGATTGCTTTGTTGTTCTTCTTTAGTTTTACTCTGGTTTTTGGTATTACCAGTTCATGATCTATACTGCAGTCTGCTCCTGGTCTTGTTTTTGCAGTAAGTATGGAACTTCTCCATCTTCTGCTACCAATTATATAATCAATTTGATTCCTATATTGACCATTTGGTGATGTCCACGTGCACAGTCATCTTTTCGGTTGCTCAACAAATGTGTTTGCAAGAAATAAATTGTTGACTTTACAGAATCCAATAAGTCTTTCTTCTGCTTCATATCTATCTCCTAAGCCCCATTTCCCCACAATTCCTAGTTCTCTGTTCTCTCCTTTTGCATTCCAGTCCCCCATGATTATCAGCACATCTTGTTGTGGTATGTGATCAATTTCTTCCTGTATTTCTATGTAAAATCTCTCCAATTCCTCTTCTTCTACATTTGCCGTTGGAGCGTAGACTTGGATGATGGTTATGTTAATAGGTTTTCCTTTTAATCTCATTTATATCACTTGCTCAGACCTTGCATTATAGCTCCTAATTGCTTTTGCTACATCACTTCTCACTATTAAAGCAATTCCATTTCTTCTTAATTTCTCATTTCCTGCATAAAATATTTTGTAGTTGCCTGATTGAAAATGTCAGATTCCCTTACATTTTAATTCACTCACATGTAATGTTGATGTATTCCATTTGTGGCTTGACAATTTCTAACTTTCCCTGGTTCATGCTTCTCACATTCCATGTTCCTATTGTGTGCGATGTACAACTCCGGACTCTCCTTTCACATCTGTTCAGTTCTACTCAGTCAGAAAGCAGGTATTCCCTCTCCATTGTCCATTCTCACTCTTATTTTGTCTGACCCTCAGAATTTGAATGCATTAGTTTCTTCCTGTGATGGTAAAGTACTGACTTATCCCTGTAAAGTGGGGGCAGAGTCCATTGCTCTGCCATACTTTCAATGAACATCGGAAAACAAAATCTAAAAGATTTAAATGTCTCCCTATATCACCAGGTTTCAGGGTTGTTTACAATTGCATAATACCAAAAAAGCCCAGTAAAATTGCAGTAAAACAGCATAAGACACAGCTCAATTTAAAATCAGCCAACATATTTAAAAGGCCTTAGTGAACAAAGTTCTTAGCCTGGTGCCTAAAAGGTAACAAAAAGCAGCAGTTGTAACTTCTTGAAGACAGATGAGGCATCACAGCTGAAAATGTTTTATCTCTGTTTACCACCTGCTTCACGTCTGATGGCGGGGACTCCCAGGGAAGGGCACTGGTAGGTGACTTCAGTAAACGAGCAGTTTGGTTTGGGAGCAGGCATTTGTATAAGCTTCTGGTTCATAATCTATTTTGGACTTTATTGGTAAACACCAGTATCTGGAATTGGCCCTGGGAACATAAGAGCAGCCAGTGAAGTTCTTTTAGAACAGACAGATATGATCACGACACACAATTGCAGCTGGTACAAAATAGAGTTGCTAGAGAGATAACTGCAGGTTTTCAAGCAATTTTTGAAGGTAGCCCCACATACAATGCATTGCAGTAGTCCAAATAGGACCTTACCAAAGGATAACTGTATCTAGATTGTCTTTGTCCAGGAAAGATCACAGGTGGCATACCAGCCTGAACTGGTAAAAGGTGCTCTGTGCCACTGCTGCTGCCTGGGCTTCCAGTAACACTGCATTCCTGATCTTTTGGGAGAGAGCAAATGCATCCAGCCTCAGCAGAAGTTGGATATCGTCACTCTTAGCCAGGGAACCATCCACCTATGGAATTATCATCTTGTTGTGATTTTCAGTTTTATTGACCCTCTTGCAGCCTATTTACTGATTCCAGGGCAACAGTTCAGCACATCCACAGGCCCACTTGACTTAGATAAGAAGAAGCAGAGCTGGGTGTTATTAATGACCTCAAATCCTCAGGCAATCTTTCCTGGCAGCTTCACATAGATGTTTTGAAACCTGAGGAACAAGATGAAATCTACTGGATCCTCATAGCAAAATAATTATGGTGGACATGTGTGCTCCGGTGGAGAGTAATATGCCTTGCAAAGCCCTTTTGAGGTTTTGTTCACAAAAGAGATATTTAATCTCTCTTCAGGATCTTATTGCTTAGGTCAGGCCACCCAGTGTTTGAGGGAGAAGGCAGGTTTTGCCCTACAACTACAGTGTTCCCATTTTTTCCATAGGGACAAATAATAGTCATTCACATGAAAGAACATAAAGGAATGCTGTCGAGATCTGCCTCACTTATGAAGAATCTTGTTTTATATTATTTATTTATTATTACATTAATATACCATCTTTCCTCCAAGGAACTCAAGGTGGCATACAAGCATGGATCTCTCCTTCCCAATTTTATTCTCACAACAACCCTGCAAGATAGGTTAGGCTGAGAGACAGTGGTGGCCTGAGGTTACTCAGTGAGCTGCCATAATTCTGTTTGTTTGGTCACCCTAGAGAATTGCTGGTGGAATATTGGAAACTGGCTTTTCCATCTGCACATATTACTTACTTGCTTTTTGTTCATCCAGGTTATAGCCCACTTAACTTGTTTTGCAGAACTTTTTGACAACTACATGCAGCAAGATGCGCATGAGTTCTTGAACTATCTACTAAATACAGTTGCTGATATTTTGCAAGAGGAGAGTAAGCAAGAGAAGCAAAATGGCCGTCTACCTAATGGCAGCATTGACAATGAAAATAATAACAGTCCTCCAGACCCAACATGGGTTCATGAAATCTTTCAGGGAACCTTAACAAATGAAACAAGATGTCTCACTTGTGAAACAGTAAGTATCTTCTATAAATCACTGTTCATTTTATTGTACTCATTGTGTTTTGTATCCTGATTTCTGTAGTGTATTGCATTCACTTTGACTCTGTTCATGCAATCATACAATAATAATAAATAAATCATATATCAGCATAAGCAGAAATATGAATGAACCTTTTGGTTTTGCACTTAGCCCTTTCGCTCCTCTCTTCACAGTGTGAGCAAACAAGCTAGAAAGCCTCTAATCAAAGTTTCCCACTTGATCCAACCAGGAAACCGTGTCAGAACAAGTTAGGATATTAAACTAAAGTTTGAATTTGGTTTAATCTGCTCCAGTTCTGAAGCTAATAACCAATGTTTGCCAGTTTAGATGAAATGGGGAACTATGGCTATTTAGAGGCTTTCTGGTTTAAGCATAGTATGCACAAAGAGAAGAGTGAAGAAGCTCTGTGGCAAGTAAAAACCTCATTCGTACTTCAGGTTAATAAGCTGAGATAGACTCTGAGCAAGTTCAGATGATCCTAACATATCTTAATTGTTATTTGTAAGCTCCTAAATTGTGAATATGAATAGGGAAGTATAAAGAATATTTGCTAGGCTAGGAAAACAATGCAAAATAATGATTTGGTTTCGAGTTGTGTGAGGATTTGAGCACAGAAAAATAAAACTACTTGTTTCATTAACTTGACAGAATTTAGTAATTTTAATAGCCACTATTAAATGGTTAATTTTTGTTCACTCGTTTCTTTTCATAGAACTGCTCTCTGCTTCTGTAAACAAATGCTAACTGACCACAATCCTTCAATTCTTTCAAAGGAATTGCATGGAAAATCTGTGGGGTTTCTATGGAATAAACTTCTAGATCTGCAAATGTTGTCCCAGTTGGAGCCAAGGCATCAAGATTCCTGTTCCTTTTGTGTCCCTTGCTCTTTTGTCAGTATTTATGCATGGGGTATTACTGCACAGAAACTAATATCTGTAAAGTCACAAGAGATAAATTATGTTCCCGGTTCACCAACTCATTTGCTTTCTATTGCTCACTGAAAAGCATACAGAGTTCAGCAGGTTTCCAAACCAAGGCTTGATGAGAGTTCCCTTATAATAGACAAAACTGACTAATGCTTCTCTTTCATAGTAGATGTGCTTCTGCTGGGAAAATACCAAGGCAAACTGAAGAGCCTGAAAAGTAGTTTGCATATTTTCTGGCCTGTAATAATAGAATATTGGTGAATAGGGAGAAGAAAATTATACGCCCATCTTCCTCCTTATGCTTGCATGGCTTGTTAAGGATTTTACAAGATCAGTTACCATTTATTACTTTTTATCACCATCTAATTTATAGGTCAGTTTGAGATCTTGTTTCAAAATGTGGTTTATGCAGGGAAAGGATAATTTTAGATTTTTCTTCCCAAATTGCAGATAAGCAGCAAAGATGAAGATTTTTTAGACCTTTCAGTTGATGTGGAGCAAAATACTTCAATCACTCACTGTTTAAGGTAGGAAGATGTACAAATTACTGATCACTATTTATTTATTCATTCATTCAATTTCTTACCCACCCTTCACCATAAGGTCCCAGGTACAACAATATAATATACAATTATAAAAACAGATGAACACCCTGGGTTCCTTCAGAAGGAAGGGTGGGATATAAATTGAATGAATGACTAGACAAAAAAAAAGTATTAAAAAGTGAAACCGTTCCAGCCAGAACAGTATAAATTCAGCAAAAGAAGTAGGCCGGCAAAACAAAATACTTTAGTTACTGTATCTAAGACCAAGGTAAAGAAGTGTGTCTTCAGCATATGGTGACAGCTATACAGTGAAGGTGCTAGAAACGCTTCTGTGCGGAGAGTGTTCCAAAATTTACGGGCTGCTTTCCTGGACTTCTATCTTCATCGATAACTATACAAGTTAATTTAAGATGAAGTTGGCAGCATTGTATCTTTTACTGTACCAACTTAGGCTACTGTTAGGAATATCAAGTTCTTGCATTTCATAGACTTCCTCATGCTCTGTATTAATCAGACTTGAACAACTAGATGTTGTTATACCTGCTATGTATTTCCTGTCCTTTGGGATCAACATGTCAGTTTGCTGACAGCTGAAATTCAGTACAAATTACACTTAAGCAAGGTATCAAAGAGTTTGTTGGTCTTGCATTTTGATAAATGTTCTTTTTTAGGGGATTCAGCAATACAGAAACCCTGTGCAGCGAATATAAATATTACTGTGAAGAGTGTCGCAGTAAACAGGAAGCGCACAAAAGGTACCATTAGCGTGTATTATAGGTTTTACAGTTGTTACAGCCTATCCAAATATTTCTCCTTGCATCATATTTTGAATGTTCAGTTTTGGTTACAACACCAATAAATGTTCTATAGCATCTCAGATACTTGAAGTTTAGTGGGATTGGTTATCTTATCTCTTTCAAGGGCTGCATGCTAGCAGTGGGCAGAGCAAGAGCCAAAAATGATTTTGTGGCGGGGGGGGCGAGCTTTTCTTTCTCTCTCCCTCTTAACAGGCTGCAAGAAGAGGGACAGATCACTTTACCAGAGGTCTGAGCTTATGGCTTGCAGAGAACCCCCCCCTTTCCATCTCTCCATCCATCTTGGTGTTTGCCCTCCTCTCCCCTATGCCCACAAAATTTAGGCTGAGGGCTGCTTGAAATTAGGCTGAGACCACAGGTTCTCCATTCTCCATCTCTGGCTTATTGTTATATATTATCTGAACGCAGCCAGCTGAAAAAGGATCCATTCTTCACAAAGATATTTCCAAAACTTGACCTACCCTTCTTCAAGAAAAAGTACATTTTCAAGTGAAGCCCTCACTCTTTGGGATGAATTTATGTTGGTCTGTGTGGTCAGACTTGAAAAAGAGAACATTTTACGCTGGTTTTATGCTATCTGTTATGTAATGCCTAAGACAGCCTTTCCCAACTAGTGGGCCACCAGATGTTGCTGGACCACAACTCCCATCAGTCTCAGCCAGCATTGCCAATGGTCAGGAAAGATGGGAATTGTGGTCCAGCAACATCTGGTGGCCCACTAGTTGGGAAAGGCTGGCCTAAGAGATCACTCACAGACCCATTAATGAGTTCTCATAACTGTTAATCTTCTAACTTGCAGAACTACATTGTTTGCATAGCAGGTGAAAAGAACAGGAATAGATCTGTGCAGACACAATCACATTATTTTTAGTGGAAAAAATGTTTTTTCTTAATTTTGTCATTCATTTTTTAAACTGCTATTATACAGCCACAAGAGTGACTGTATATTATAGCCAGCATGGATTTTTCACATTCCGCAATGTTAAATTGAAAATACCTCCCATGCCATTCTGCTGCTTCCCATAAGTTCATTTCAAAACAAAACCGTACAAAACGTATAGTCCTGAATTCAGAAACACTTGCTTAACAGCCCTCTTAGTTTTCATGGTGATACAGAAAACAAAGAATCGAGAGTTCAAAGTGTAAAACAAGAGGAAAAAAATCCAGACCCTTGTTGGACTTTTTTCTCTCAGTGATCTCATAATTTGTTGAAATAAATTAAAAATCAGCCATGTTCACAGTGTACCTGTAATCCTATTACTGACCTTGCCCCATAATCTGACCTTCATATTCTGCAGTTTTTAAAAGTTAAAAAAAATGCATAGCTGATTTTTAATTAATTTAAGAAATTTAACACTGAAGTCTAGTATAACATTGGGGATGCTCAGTAAGAACCAACTGTCAGTGTTCTAAAAGCCATACTCGCAGCTGTTTGGCTTGGCTAATCAGCTGGCCACACCCGCGCCATACCTTTATTTCACTTTAGACGGTCATGGCTTTCCCCCAAAGAATCCAGGAAAGTTGAGTTTATGAAGGATGCTGAGTGTTGTTAGGAGACTTGTATTCCCCTGACAGAATTCAGTGGCCAGAGTGGTTTAACAGTCAGCCCCTCTACTGGGAATTGTAGCTTTGTGAGGGGAATAGGGCCTCTCCTAGCAACTGTTAGCACCCTTCACAAACTACACTTCCCAGATTCTTTGGGGGAAGCCATGACTGTCTAAAGTGAAATAAAGGTCTAGTGTGGATCTGGCCAGGAACAGCCTTTGGTTTACATTTGGGTGGGAGACTACATGTAGAATAAAACAGTGGGGAAACCCTGAAAAACAATGATACTGTGCACAATATTTTCCTTTTAGAAAGGAAAGGGGCTTTCCTCTGCCCAGTACCCGCCCACCCAATCTCCTCCCCTTCCCCCTCCCTGCCCCTCCCCCAAGTCAGTTTTACCTAGCCTAAGCATGATTGTACAGGAGTAAACCCATTGGACTCAAAAAACATGCAAATGATCAAATCTGCGTTCCCTTTCTCCTCCCTCCTATCCCCTCCCTCTTGCCCCTGCCATCCCCCTTCCTTCGCCTCCCCATCCCCTCCCACGTCTCCTGTCCCCTCCTCCTCCCCCTCCATGTTCAGTTTTACCTTTTCTAAGCATGATTGCATGGAAGTAGATCCCATTGAACTCAATAAGCATGCAAATGATCAAACCTGCCTTTCCCTTCCCCCTCCACCTCTCTCCTTCCCCTCTCCTCTCCCTTCCTCTTCCTTTCTTCCTCCCCTCCCCATCCTTCTTCCTACCCCCCCTGTGCCCACTCCAGAACACCATCCATCTTCCTCCTCCCCCATGGTCAGTTTCACCTATCCTAAGCATGATTGCAGGGGAGTAAATTCCACTGAATTCAATAAGCATGCAAATTATCAATCCATCCTCAGCAAACTTGCACAGCATTCCATTTCTTGCCTCCTGGATTAAAAAGTAGAGAAATTTACTAACAGGCAAAAAAGCCCCTTGGCTGTTTAAGAATATACCTATAGCCAACAGATACAGGCATACCCCGCTTTAACGTTCGCAATGGGACCGGAGAGTATACTTTAAGCGAAAATAAACTTTAAGTGAAGCAATTGTCTTCACTTGTACTGCACGCAATCACCACTAGATGGCAGCGGCGTCATGCCAATAAAGTGTACGTTATTGCGAAGCGTGCGAATGTTAAGCGGGGTATGGGGATGTATGGAGCATGTACGTTATAGCAAGGCAACGTTAAGTGAAGCGACGTTAAGCGGGGTATGCCTGTATTTCTATCAAACTTTAAAAAGTAGAGAAATTGGGCAGCTATAGTGAAAGCACCAGGGGAGCAGGAGACCTGACCTCCTTTCTGAGATATTGTACTGCCCTACAAATTTGCCAGAATGCAAACACAATTTGGGCTGGTCTTTCACAGTCTAATCCACTTCCCGTGTAGCTTCAAAGAACTTGGTGACATGCGCCTTTGAACATATGCTGAGTGGTGGCAACACTTGCAATCAGCCCAAATAACGTAAACAAGATATGTGCTGTGTTGATCTTGTTTTAACAGGGAGGAAGCAACTTATTAAGACAGTTGATATAGTTCACATGGGTGACTTTAAATATATTTGACTTTGCAATTTTAGTGAAGTTTCCTATAGTATATCATTTTCTTTTGCTTCTGTTTCTGTTAATATGTGAAGTACAGCAATACTTTGCACAATTTACACTAAAAAACCTCCAAAAACAATTGTGGAATAATGGCAGTGACTATTTTGCAGAATAGTCTCCAGTGGACACGAGGAGTGTCTCAGTTTGCACAAGATAAAACAGTGGGAGGTGAAATACATTCTAGCAAAATTCTAGGTGTGCTCTGTTTTTAATTGACCATGTCCACCTTTCCTTAAGTAGAGTAGTTTAAGCATAGCAGACTAAAAACATGCATCTTGGGCAGGCCAAGTTTGTTTTTTCCAACAGCTAGAGTCATAGCTTAAGTGGCAAAATATTGTTATCAGTCTGATTTTACATCAAACTGCAGTTTCCGATTCAACTGTTAATGCTCCCAAAATAGAAATAGAGCATATCCTCCAGTTTGAAACACAAATGGCTGTCTTCACCATCATATGACATTGACCAATGAAGTGGTTTTGGGAAGCGAGAGGGGGTGGTCCCTGGCCGCCTGAAAGAGGCGGTAGTGAGACCACTCCTGAAGAGACCCTCCCTGGACCCAGAAAATCTTAATAACTATAGGCCAGTAGCAAACGTTGCATTCCTGGGCAAGGTCCTTGAACGTGTGGTGGCAGGCCAGTTCCACACACTCTTGGATGAGACCGATTAACTGGATCCATTTCAGTCGGGTTTCAGGTCTGGTTTTGGCACAGAAACAGCCTTGGTCGCCCTGTTGGGAGAGAGATGGGGAGTGTGACTCAATTGATTCTCCTTGATCTCTCAGCGGCTTTCGATACCATCGACCATGGTATCCTTCTGGCAAAATTGGCTGAGTTGGGAGTGGGAGGTACTGCATGGCGGTGGTTCCACTCCTACTTGGCAGGTGGGCTCCAGAAGGTGGTGCTTGGGGAACATTGCTCGGCTCCATGGACTCTCCAGTATGGGGTTCTGCAGGAGTCAGTTCTGTCCCCCATGCTGTTCAACAACTACATGAAACCGTTGGGTGCGGTCATCCGGAGTTTTGGAGTGCGTTGCCATCAGTATGCTGATGACACGCAGCTCTATTTCTCCTTTTCATTTTCTTCAGGTGAGGCTGTCAATGCGCTGAACCAGTGCCTGGCTGCAACAATGGACTGCATGAGGGCTAATAAACTGAGTTCAATCCAGACAAGACTAAGATGCTGCTAGTGGGTGGTTCTTCTGATTGGATGGTGGATGTCCAACCTGTCCTGGATGGGGTTGCATTCTTCCTGAAGGACCAGGTTCGTAGCTTGTGGGTTCTAGAACTGTCTCTGTCACTTGAGGCTCAGGTAGCCTCGGTGGTATGGAATGCCTTCTACCAACTTTGGTTGGTGGCCCAGCTACGCCCCTCTCTGGACAGGGATAACCTGGCTTCAGTTGTCCATGCTGTGGTAACCTCCAAGTTAGATTACTGCAATTGGCTCTATGTGGGGCTACCTTTGAAGACTGTTCGGAAACTGCAGCTTGTGCAAAATGCAGCGGTCAGATTGGTAACAGGGACCAGACGGTTCAAACATATAAAACCGATTCTGTCCCGTTTGCATTAGCTGCCTGTATGTTTCCGAGCTCGATTCAAGGTGATGGTTTTAACCTATAAAGCCTTACACAATACCTGATGGAACGCCTCTCCCGACACGAACCCACCCGTACACTATGCTCAACATCCAAGGCCCTCCTCCGGGTGCCTACTCCAAGGGAAGTTGGTTGGCCTTCTCAGTGGTGGTCCCCAAATTATGGAATGATTGCCTGATGAGGTGTGCCTGGCGCCAACACTGTTATCTTTTTGGCGCCAGGTCAAGACTTTCCTCTTCTCCCAGGCATTTTAGCTTGTGTTTTTGAATTGCTTTTTAAAAATGTTTTTTTAAATGTGTATGTTTGTTTTTAATGTTTTTAATTGTTGTAAACTGCCCAGAGAGCTTCGGCTATGGGGCGGTATACAAATTCAATCAATCAATCAATAAGGGTATTTTCTTCTACATTTAAGTCCTAATTAAATCTGCACCTCTAGAATTTTAATTAATACTTCTGGAAGAGTTGAGCATTTTTAGCTTTGGGAAGAGAAGATTGACAGGAAACATGATAGCTGTCTTCCAATATCTGTAAGGTTGTCAAGCAGAAGAATAAGAGAATTGGAAGGGACCTATAAGGCCATCGAGTTCAGCCTGTGCTCAGTGCAGGAATCTAACTTAAAGCAAACCCGACAGGTGGCTGTCCAGCTGCCTCTTGAATGTCTCCAGTGCTGGAGAGCCCACCACCTCCCTAGGTAATTGGTTCCATTGTCGTATGGCTCTACATTAGGAGGTTTTTCCTGATGTTCAGTTGAAATTGGCTTCCTGCAACTTGAGCCCATTATTCCGTGTGTGGCACTCTGGGATGATTGAGAAGACATTCTGGCCTTCCTCTGTGTGGCAACTGTTCAAGTACTTGAAGAGTGCTATCAATATTTCCCCTCACTCTTCTCTTTTCCAGGCTAAACATGCCCAGATCCTTCAGTCTCTCCTCATAGGGCTTTGTTTCCAGTCTCCTGATCGTCCTCACTGCCCTCTTCTGAACTTGTTGCAGTTTGTCTGCATCCTTCTTAAAAGTGTGGTGTCCAGAACTGGACACAGTACTCAAGGTGAGGCCTAACTAGCGCCGAATAGAGGGGAACTAGTACTTCATGCAATTTGGAAACATGCAGCCTAAAATAGCATTTGCCTTTTTTGCAGCCACATTGCATTGTTGGCTCATATTCAGCTTGTGATCAACAACAATTCTAAGATCCTTTTCACATACAGTATTGCTGAGCCAAGTATTCCCCATCTTATAACTGTGCAAACTTATCCCTGCTAAATGTTGTTCTGTTGTTTTCAGCCCAATGCTCCAGCGTATCAAGATCACTTTGAATTTTATTTCTGTCCTCCAGGGTATTAGCTTTCTCTCCCAATTTTGTATCTTCCGCAAATTTGATAAGCATTCCCTGCACCTCCTTATCTAAGTCATTAATAAAAATTTTGAAGAGCACTGGGTCCAGGACTAAATCCTGTGTACCCTGCTCATTAACTCACCCCAATTTGAGAAGAAACCATTGATAAGCACTCATGTTTCTGTAGCCAACTGTGGATCCACCTGATAGTTGTTCCATCTGGCCCACATTTAGCTATCTTGCTAATCAGAATGTCATGAGGCACTTTCTACCAAGGAGGTTGCCCAATCAAAAAATGAGGCAAGATTAGTCTGGTAGGATTTGTTCTTGATAAATCCATGTTGGCTTCTAGTAATTCACTGCATTATTTTCAAGGTGCTTACAGACTGACTGTTTTATAATCTGCTCCAGAATTTTCCCTGGGATTGATGTCAGAGTGATTGATCTGTAGTCCCCAGGATCCTTCTTTTTGAAGGTAGGACAACATTAGCCCTCTTCCAGCCATCTAGCACTTTACCCATCTTCCACAATTTCGCAAAGATAATAGACAGTCGTTCCAAGAGTTCTTCACCCAGTTCCTTCAATACTCTAGGATGCAGTTCATCAGGCCCTGCAGATTTGAACTCATTCAAAGTGATTAGCTATTCCTTGACCATTTGTCTGTCAATTTCAAGCTGCAATTCTGACCCTTCAACTTCACATTTGTCAGGAGGTTCATAGATCCTCTTTTGGGAGAAGACTGAGCCGAAGTAAGGATTAAGCACTTTTGCCTTTTCTTTGTCATCTGTTACCATTTTGCCATCTTCACTATTTCTTTTCTCTATCTTTTACTATGCATGTACCTGAAAAAGGCTTTTTTGTTGCTTTTAGCATCCCTCACCAGCCTCAGCTCATTCTCAGCTTTAGCATTCCTGATGCTATCCCTGCAATTCTGTGCTACCTCTGTCTGCACTCTTCATCTCCTCACCTTCCTTACACTTTCTCTATGTGTCCTTTTTTGTTTTCAGGTCATCTCTAAACTTTTTGTGAAGCCACATTGGCTTCTTCTGCTGTCTTCCCACTCTTTTCCTTGTTGGAATTGTTTGCAATTGTGCCTTTAGAATTTCCTTTTTTAGAAACGCCCACCCATCTTGCATTCCTTTTCTCATTAGGGTGGCTTGCCATTGAACCTTTCTTATCATTGTTCTGAGTTTTATTAAAATTGGCTTTCCTGAAGTCCAAGGTACATGTATGACTACTCAGCTTTTGCTTCCTTTAAAATCAAGAACTCTAGTGTAATATGCACTTTCCCCCAGAATTCTTGTAACTGCCACTTCATCCACCAAGTCATCTCTGTTGGTTAGAATCTAGTCAAGGATAGCTGACCCTCAAGTTCCTTCCTCCACTCTCTGTAGGAGAAAGTTATCGGCAACATAAGTCAGGAATTTCTTGCAGTGGCCTTGTTTGACAGAATATGTCTCCCAACAGATACCACGGTAATTGAAGTCCCCCATTTCGACTACATCATGCCTCCTTGAAACATTGGCATTTTGTTTTTCAAAACCTTCATCCTCATCTTCTCCTTGATTGAGTAGTAGTAGATATGTTCTCTGTTGCTCCAGAGGGCAGAACTTGGACTACTGGGTGGAAATTGCAGAAATGGATTTTGGCTAAGCATTAAAGAAACTTCCTTGTGGTAAGAGCTGTTCAGCAGTGGAACAGACTGCCTTGGGAAGTGGTGGGCTCTCTTTTGCTGGAAGTATTTTAGCAGATGCTGGACAGCCATCTGTGAGGTATGTTGTAGTTGCATCCTGCACTTAGTAGGGGATTTAGATTCGAGGGCCTCCAAGATCTTTTCCAGCATTATGTTTCTATTTACTGGGGAACTAACAGTCCTTGAATATGTTCACTCAGCATATCTTCAATTTTCAGTAGACTTAGATTGACGTTATCTGGAAATGACAGGTTTCTAGCTACTTGTTCTTCATCGGGTTGTATCCACAACTGTTTTTCACTTCCATCTCATGAGGGTCTCACCAATGACATCATGATTTTTATTAAACCTTCTTTAAAAAGAGAAGAAGAAAGGAAGAGAATTGGAAGGAAGAAAAGCAGAGGGATAAGATAAGTCTGTATGGTAAAAAAAAATTAAGAGGATCTCACTTTAGAGGTTAAGGTTAAAGGTGAGTTCCACATCTAGAAAAGTTGTTGTTATATATTAGTTTTATCCATTTTTCTACAAGGAGTGTGCTCAAAGTGTTCACAATTGATAAAATAAAACAGTAAGGCCATTGCTCTAGCCATCACTATTTGCTAATTGGATACAACAATTGTTAATAGTGACTAAGGTTCACAAATGTTTAAATAAAATACTGTGTTGGTATACCCTGAACACAATTCTAACAATATATTTATTTATTTATTTATTTAAAATATTTCTATCCTGCCCTTCAGCCCCACAGTGGGGTACTCAGGGCAGCTCACAATACAATCGTAAACAGTAAATAAAAACATAATAAAAGATTAAAATAAAAATACAGTTAAAAATTCAAGGGAGGTGATATTAAAAGGCAGGACTAAAGAGTTCAAACTCAAAGGGGGGGAAATAAAATCAGTTTCAGGCGATACCTTCAGTCCCTCTCAAAGGCTCTTTGGAACAAGATGGTTGTCAGAAACCTCAGAAACACCATCAGTGAAGAAGCAGAGTGGGCTTCTTGGGATAGGGTATTCCAAAGCCTGGGGGCACAACTGAAAAGGCCCTCTTCTGCCACTCTAGGATCTTTCATTTCAGGCACACACAGGACACCAGAGCCAGATGACCTTAAATCATGGGCAGGTATATATGGGCATAAGAGGTCCCTCCGGTACACTTGTCTAAACCTGTTTAGGGCTTTAAAGGTCAAAATAAGCACTTTGAATTGGGGCTGGAAACAAGTTGGGAGCCAGTGGAGTAGATAAAGGATGGGGTGATACGATCCCCATGAATAGAATCATGCTATAAAAGTTTATAACATCTGTTTTGAAGGATGTAACCTCATGGGCTAGTGTGGGTAAAGTATACTGGCTTCTGTGGAAAGGATTTCTAAGAAGATGGTTTTAAGTGTTAACTTTAATTACTGTAGACTGATCACTGGGTCAAGTATCCATTTGCAGCTGGGTGCACTAAAGACAGTATCAGATGCAAGTGCATAGAGTTTTAACATTTTTTTTTCAATTGAAGTGGAATATTTAAATCACTTTGTTACAGCAGCACTTCTATAGTGGCAACTTTAACATACATCTAAACTGCATATTTTTCTAGCAGTAATGCATTGCTTAATATGATTTGATAAGAACGAGGACCATATTGAAATTTCACTGCAAAGAAAAATTGGATTATAAAGATTTTACATAAAGATTTCTTTTATCACTCTTCTTGTCTCACCCACAAAAAGAAGCAGCAGCAGAATTCATAAACAGAATTCTGAAGCTAAAGGCTTTATTTAAAATACAGTCTTTCAGCTCTAGAACACTGTCAACAAATAGGTTTTCTGTGAAACGTTCTAGGAAGATATAAGATTTGTCATCAGACACTGGTGAACCATAAATAACCATGCTAGTAAAGCTGCTTGTCGAGAAAAGCTGCAGGCATCTACACATACAATTCTGGCATTGAACAGTTGTGAAAAACGCAATATAGCTAAGAACAGGGCAATCTCAAGTCCACCAATAATGAAATGTGTAGCTTTACAAATGCATTTTAGTCTATAAGCTAGCAATTTTTAAATTTGAGAGGGGGAGAGAGAGAGAGAGAGCGCGCTCAGACCTAAGATCTGTTGAATTCATGGGCACTTATTCCCAGGTAAGTGGGGTTAGGATACTAATAGTAACTTAGTGTGGAATAATTTACTTTGTCTGTCAAACGTCATTGTACAAACCATTGCTGTTTTCATCTAGTCACTTTTAAGTACATGGCTGCACCCCAGTAAACTAAAACATGCATTTGCAAGTAGTGATGTACTGAAGTTTCATGATGCCTGATTTTCAGTGTGAGAAGTTAACTTTTGAGGGATGCAAAAAAAGGGTCTGGTACATTGCTCCTTAGTGACATTTTTAGGATATTCTTAATTTTTTTGCATGCCAACTGGAAATTGCAGAATGAACATGTTGATACTACTTTCAGAATGTACATTCCACTAATGCCATGTGGATTGATGATACCCATGAGGACGTTACCCATATGCACTGCATTGCTTTTAAATGCTCCGACCCAGATTGTCAAGTACGAAGGACAAGATTGTATAGGAGAGAATGTCAGCCTAGTTCTCTCAGCATCAAGAATGGAATTCTTTTCCCATCAATATGCACCTCCTTGCAAACAGTTCACATTCTATTGCAAAGGGATTGGAAAAATTCCCTAAATGAGTAGAATGTTCAGCTGGAGTAAAATGGTTGCAAAATGTATTTCCCCCCCCCCTTTTTTTTTTACTTGGTGTTGCTTGCAAGCAGTGGCACATATGAGCACTTTTAGGAGTTCTACTTCAGAAGCTATATTCCAAGCCCCCAAATGGCTTTTTAATCTTGGTATATAAAACTAAGTGGCTTGCTTAGTATCAACTATGGGTCATTTTTTAACATAATTGTCATGGTACCTTCCATATATTGTAAGGGTTCCTTGGGTGTGCAGTTCAAAGCAATCAAGCAAATGGTAATTACTGTGAGAATGTGTTGCTTTTTGAGTTTAACATCTTTGCATATTTAAGTTCACTAATTTTAACGGGTGTGCTGTGAGCATGACTTAGTTGGATACTACCAACTGTCAGTAAACAGGTTTGAAAATGCAGTTGAATCTTGAACATTGATGACCACACTAAGTTTATTTTGTTTCAGGATGAAAGTGAAAAAGCTTCCTATGATTCTAGCTCTTCATCTGAAGAGATTTAAATACATGGATCAGCTACATCGATACACAAAACTCTCTTATAGGGTAGTGTTTCCCTTAGAGCTTCGTCTATTTAATACATCAGGAGATGCAACTAATCCTGACCGAATGTATGATCTTGTGGCTGTGGTAGTCCACTGTGGAAGGTAAGAAAATACAATGTGACATGTTATTGCAATTGACTTACTGTGAAATAGCATTGTATCGTTTGTTGAAACTATAAAATCATAGCCCTTTGATGAAATAAATTACATATATAGTTGTACATATGTGCCAAAATTGTTGTTGAGAGTATCAACAAAATAACAGCATCTGCATAGGTGTGTCTTCTGAAGCCTGGGGTGCTGAACCTTTTTCAGCCCAAAGGCTATGTTTGCTCTTAGCCAATCCTCCAAGGGTTACATTCCAGCAAAGGGTGTGGCCAAAGTGAATGTGGCACCCCACTTGTGCCCACATGCATGTTAAGAGTTCGGTAAGGGTGGTGTTGAGATCCAGTCACTGTCCCTCTTCCTTCCTTTCCCACTGTCCAAACTATGGTTACCATCTCATGAGATGTGGAGGCTCTCTTCTGTGGGTGTCTCATCTGCAGCCCTTCCAACAGGAAGCTGGTTTCCCTTTCCCCATAAAGAGAACAATTCAGTATGGACCCTCTGAATTGGCTCCCCCCCCCAAAGGGACAGAGTGCCATCTTCAGCTGCATTGCTGGAAGGAAGCTGTTAAGAGTTGTTTTTATCAATAGTAAAACCACGAACATGACAGTATCAAATCAGCAGCCAATACATATCTTTGAGAGCAGATGTAATATGCTGAGTGAACATTATTTCTGTCAGCAGTTATTCTGCACTAACAGCAGTTTCTGAATCTACCACAAGGGAAGCCTCACATAGAGTTCATTGCAGTAATCCAGTTAGTACATTATATGCGTTAATTGGTTGACTGATACCAAGATGTCTGCATTATTGAAAACTGTTTTGTGCATTACTGCTAGGTAATTGGGTACAACTGGGTTTAGCTCGCCCTGTTGCTTGAAGGCAGGAAACTCTGTAACTTCAAAGGAAGTTGTTAGCCCTCCATCTCTTTGAGGCCTCATTTTGTTTCCTGCCTTTGCTCGGAGCAGACCACTTGATCCATCTCTCCTGCTTGATCCATCTCTCCTGCATCTGGTGATGTGAACTATTCTATGAAAGCTTATGCCATAATCAGTTCATTAGTCTTTGAGGTGTCAGAAGACACTCTTTTTTTTTTCTTTTTGCTGCAAGAGACATAACATGAATAACGCCTTTGGAACATGTTTTTAAGAAACCTATTCGTTTACTAGGGTGGCAGATTCCCCCCTCCCACTTGCTTTGCTCACCATCCCCAGATACACCCACCCCCAAACACACAGACATTTACACCCACCAGGCACCCAGGCCGAGGCCTCCAGCGGCCTCCCAGTCCACCCAGGCTGTGGCTGCCACCACCCTCCCATCCCACCCAGGCTGTGGCTGCCACTGCCCACCACCAAGCCTCTGGACATTTATAGTAAATTTCCAGCAAAGTTCATTGAATAGAAACAGGTTCATGAGTTGCAAAATACATGATTTTTGATTGGGTGGAAAAGAAGAGATGTCTGGCACATGAAAACTGTTGGCTGGCATACTCCACTAAATGATTTTGGGCACTTCCTTGCATACCTGAATAATACAAATATGGATATCTTTCAGTATCTTACAGTAAAGTTTATAATTGATCATTACAGTTAATGGTGAAATCAGTTTCCTAACAGACTAACAGGGTTGTACAAGAACAGTTAGTTCTAACGGTGCATGTGCATCATTAGAAGTAATGAACCTGTTCGAGCTAGATCCTGTTGGAAGGTATTGTGTCCATTTCATCTTCCATTTTTGAACAGCCTGTTAGATGCAGTTAGTGGCAGTTCTATCCCACAGATACGCTAGGCTTAAATGTCTTACCCAACTATGAAATAGACTCCTCTTGGACTAGTGTAATGATGAATAAATTGCATAATAACAATCCTTGAAAATGTTCTTTTATCAGAAATACAGGTTGCAAGCTAATATATTTACATGGAAGCAAAACTTCAGTTTCCTACTTTTAGGGGCTGCTTGTTGCATTTACCCAAATATCAATTTAAGCCTGAAAGTTGAGTTTTAAATATTTTTTTTAGTGTTACAGTTTTGTGTGATTTTATACTGTTGCTAAATTACCAAGAAAATAGCATGCCTGTTGTTCATCTGATGGTAAAGAGCGGGTAAGAAATCAAATTGTTTTAACTAGTTCTTTGACTCCTGTTCATGTAAAATCAGTACCTGAAGCTTGTTTTCTTATATAAATATGTTGTGTTAAAAGAGAAGGTAAACAGAAGGAGTAGTTGAAATTGCTCAGTATTATCATCTGAGGACAATGTGTTCTTCAAGTTAGCAATTCATTTTATGGTCACTGTTTACTTTTTCACAGTGGACCTAACAGAGGACACTATATTGCAATAGTGAAGAGTCATGATTTTTGGTTGCTGTTTGATGATGACATTGTAGAGGTAAGAACTGTTACAATTCCAGGTTTCTAAATATTACAGTAGGAGTTTGGTCTAGTGCTTTTAGATAATCTCCAAGATAATAGAAAAGAAACTTACACTGTTCTACTAGCATAAGTAGACTACTTCTGACTGAATAGTTTGTCTTTGCATATGTTTCCTTAGTAGTGTCTTGTTGGTGTGTTAAATATGAAGGATCTTATAGCAAACAGCTACTGTAGTAGTCTTAAGATAATGGTGTTTGTCAGCCAGTGGAATGGACACAGTTTGTGGAATGTATTGGCCTGTAGCTCTCTTCACCCCTCCCCCCAAAAAAAACCTGCTGCAGAGGGTTGGGGAGGCACTCCGAAAACAGATTTGGGAGGTGTGTAGGGAGTTGCAGGAAAGAGGAAGGGGAAGTCCTGTTGTGTGAGTAGAAATCTGCTCATACAACATTGGATATCACCCTTAACTTCTGTCCTATTTCCTTTGTTGTGAAGCATAAGAATTTAGCCTTTAATGTTCACACATACCTACACACACCTCCCTTTTTGATGCCTGGAGGAGAGGATTGGCAGGCAGTGCAGACTTCCCTCTAGGAACGGCAACTCCGCTGTGCTGGCGGCCCAAGCTCCATCCAAGCCTGTGGGAAGTTCCCACCAGTAGTTCTCTCACTGGCAGTAGCAAACGGAAAACTCTCAAATGGAGGATTTCGGGGGCAGGACACTGGATGCCTTGGATGAGCATGACCCCAAACCCCATGAATTTCCCAAGGAGCCCAGTCTTTGGGTCTCTTAGTTGTTTCACGCCTGGAGCTGGCACAGCAAAAAAGGGGGGAAAAAACCCACACCTTTCATCCTGGTCGACAGAGCTGGTGAGGATTCACATGTAGTGGTGACTCCACCAATCTGACCTTTCCTGGCTCCAGTTAGAATTGATGTACCCATGCAACATAAATTAGAATAACACTTCTTTATATGGAAATATGTTCTTCATTTTGTTTTAGAAAATAGATGCACAAGCAATTGAAGAATTCTATGGGTTGACATCGGACATCTCAAAAAACTCTGAGTCTGGTTATATCCTCTTTTATCAATCTCGGGACTGAATGTGTCTGCGGTGAAAAGTAACTTCGTATATCACTACTTTTCTGGTGTTTGAGGAAAGAAGAAAATACTCAGGCCTTTAAAAGGGAGAAAAGGAATGCACAAAGTCAAAGGGATGGTGGCACAGTTTGCACAGAACAAAGCCAATGTTTCAGAGAGGCTTTCTTAAACACTTTATATCATGTTCATTTAATTTGCTCAGGTGTCACACTGAGAATGCTGATCCATGACAATTGATCAGTGGGAACAGAAATGCCATCTGCTCTTGTAAGAGCTCACCATCAAGCAGCTAAAACTTGACTAGAAGATTTGATCAAAAGTACATTCAAGTCAGTGGAAACATTTTCATAGTTTTCAGTACACTGAATTTTGGCCAGTGTTGCACAGGACTGCAACAGAAGCAATATAAATTTGACATACTATTTTTGTTTTGTTTCTTATTAAAAGCGCAAATGATTATCTCTTCATTTATTTTTATTTACTGAGTATGTATCTGGGTTTCTTGCACACCTAATTAGAGTGAGTGAGTTAGCCTAACAGTTGCCTTCGTGGCCAGAATAAATTAATAGAATTTGGTGTTAGTTAATATAATCAAGAAGGCAAGTATGTTTTGCTTCTTTTAAGAAGCTTACATTACAGTAATATGTACCTCTATAATTGATAACAGTTTGGGATTTTAAACTCCCTATGGGGAATAACTTGGTTTATAACTATAGTTTATTTTTATTTATGTATTACTGTAACTTCTAGAGGGTTTGTATTCTTCTCAATTCCAACATGTTTTGGAACCTAGTTTTATATATTAGCTTATAATAAGATTTAAATATTTTATTTCATTGCTCGTCTAAGGGATTTATCTCATTTCTCAATAAGGATACGTTCAAAACCTGAAGTAACTGGGGAAGGTGTGGCATTTCGCTTCTTTCATGAGGAGCTGATGACTCCGGCTATGTCTTTGACATGATTTATTTAAGGAGTTTGAAGTGGGACTTTCCTTTGACCTTATGAAAAAGATGACTTGTTTTATTACAGTGAGATGCTGGAGCACTGGTGGTATGCCAGTCTTTCTGTTCTAAGTCTTCTAAACAACTGGCTACAATATGGGTCAGAGTTGTTCATGCTTAAGTCTCAGTAGGACCAGGTTGGCAGTGGTGCATGTCATTCTGGGCTTAATTGTGGCATTTAATTAAAAATGTAGAATAGCTTCAGAATATCTCAGTCGTTATTCTGTGGCTGCTGCGGATTTTATAATCCCAGATGTATGTTGGATGAAATGACTCCTTACAGTCCTGTGATGGCTCTATCCAGAAATTTTTTGATAGTAATAAAATTGTCTTTTGAGATGCGATTGAATCACAACAGATGATATGGAATTGAACTCTTCTGTTAGAAGTGAACTCTCTTCTAATTGACATTTCCATGCATTATCATTGTTGTCTGACAGTGGCTGAATGTAACTTCTTGGAGAAAAAAAGGCTGGGTGCACATTTCCAACCAGAGCAGTTATGCCTTGATAGAATGTGTTCTTTGTTTTGTTGACGCTGTTAAAATGTAGAACTTTTTTTTCTGTCTGCTGCTATAATTAATGCATATATTTTATCTGTATCATTTAGCTCAGGAAAACAACTTCAACAGATTTTTAACAGGGTCACCAAGTGGGCTACTTTATTTAACAAATGTGAAAATGTAATGTCAAATTGTAAAGTTTTTATATATATAAAAACAAAAGTTATAAAAGCCTTGTTTTGGTCAGCACTCTTATTTTTTGAAAAAATTGTTACTTAGCTAAAATTCGAGCTTTGCAAAGATGATCATAGTAAGTCTCCAAGAAGAGTAGATCATGGTTTTTGAAGGACCTTTAAGTAAATTAAATACAAGAATACCCCGATTTACATACCTTCGTTTAACGGACCCTCGCTATAACGTACATGCTCCATACGCCACCATACCCCATACGCGCGCTTCGCAATTATGGACACTTAATGGCATGGCGCCACTGCCATCTAGTGGTGATTGCAGTGCAGTGCAATTGCTTCACTTTAAGTACATTTTCACTTTACATACATGCTCCAGTCCCATTGCGTATGTTAATGCGGGGTATTCCTGTATAGGGCTTATGGTTCATAGCCATTATGACTTGACAAAATAGTGACCTTAAAGCATAAATGGTTTTTATATGTGATCTGCTGATAAAGTGGGAGCAGCATATGTTGCTTTACTTCAACAATGTGTGTGGGTTTTTTAAAGTTGGCTTTGTTTCAGGTTACTGTTTCTCAGATGCTGCCTGAAATTCAAAGAATTGCTTAGATTCATGCAACAACTTATACGCATCCCCAGTGACCTTTTTAAACTCATTTCCTTACATATCTGACCCCCTTTCATATCACAACTGTTTTGAAACGCCCCTCAAGATAATTTGCAATCTGGAAAGATAGAGAACTGTTCAAAAGCAAGTCTAAAAAATCCTTGGGCCCATGAAACTAGTTGCCCAGTTCTTTGAATTCTAGCCATTGCATTAATTTTATTCCTAGTACTGTTGGAAATATGGGATGGTGGTGGTTCTTGAAATACTACCTTAAGTTGAGAAGCACTGGAAGCACAAAATAGTCATTTGAAAAAGGATAAGAACCTTCCAAAGCGATGAGGAAAAGGGATTCAGCTGTAAATGATGGTTGGAATACAGTTCTGATTTTGCATATTAGATTAGAGTGTCTATTAAAAAGTATGTGGTCAATGAGAAGTTCAGCATTCTACACTTGATCTCTGCTTTTAATTTTTAAGTTTGAAAATACAAAGCTAAAAATATTTTTGTTTCTTAGCTCCCTCATGCATTCTACTGTAGTGGCAAAAACATGGATATGGTGATTATATATCATACAATGTTTCATTCTAACTGATAAGTTCTACAAATGTTTCAAAAATTAATTTTAATTATTTTCTAAAGTAACATGTTTATCAATTTCATTAAGCTAGCATGACTGGTCCATATATTTTCCTACTATAATTTATCATTTGATTCAGTAGTATGTTTCTACCAACTTCAAGAACTCTGGGGTTTGTGTGAAGGTTCCATCAACTATATCTTCTCCTCTACCAGCTGAGCCCACTGACAACTTGAGTCAGAACAGCATGTTAACATCAATGTCCTCTTTAATCATAATCTGAGGATATCTTTTGAAGTCAGTTGTTACATTAGGAATGTTTTGAATGGCATCACAGTTGTACCCATTTATTTTATGATGAGCCATCAGGCAAGAAACATAATTTTTGGCACATTGTTGGTATAAATTCTCAATGGGCAGTTTATCTAAGAACTAGAACAATTGAGTACAAGATATTAAATGTAACGTTTTTGAGACTTCACTGCTACAAATGTTTTTCTCTCTGTGCTGGAAATAATTTGAAGTTTTTTCATTGGACCAATTTGAATACATTACTTTAATTGGGGACAGCTCCAAAGGGTGGCAAGGTTGGACATTTGCTAGGTCCCAAGAGCAACCCAGGCCCTGCTGCTCTAACAATGCTACCGTTTCCAGAGTATTCCAGGTGGAGCAACACCCCTTTAAGGAATAATTACAATGTCTGGAGTTTTTTAGTTTGGGAGAGTTGGGGAGGCAAGTAAGAGAGGACATGATAGAGGTGTATAAAATGATGCGTGGTAAAGCAAAAGTAGAGAGAAGTAGATCTCCCTCTCTAACACTACTTCATCAAATGAAGGGGAATGGTGGGAAGACGGACAAAAGGAAGTACTTCACACAGTGCATAGTTAAATATGGCATTTGCTTCCACAAGATGTAGTATGAACAGGTTTAAAAGGGGACTAGACAAATTCATGGAGGATAAGGCTATCAATGGCTCCTGGGCATATAATAGCTTTGTACTTCTTCCAGTATTGGCAGCAGTACACCTCTGAATACCAAGTGCTGATGATCATGAGAGGGGTAGTGACATTGTACTAATTTTCTGCTTGTGGCTTCCTAGAGGCATCTGGAAAGAATTCTGATTAGGTGGATCTTTAAGTTCGATCCATTGGGGCTCTTATATATTGTTAAATTTGAATGCAACCTTAGTGAATCTTTGGTCTGCCCATCCTGGCTCTTCCATGTTAGGGAGGCCTACCAAGTTTGCCCAAGGGCCCCTGAATCTCAAAATCTTTTTATAATACCCTTTTAAATGTTGCTTACTCTTAGAGCCTTCTATTAAAAATGAAAGATCAAAGTGGAATCTGAACCCTGTCTGCTGTTTGGGACTGGGATTCAGGATTTGGGAAGACTTTTTCACTTGCAGTTGTCCATAGAATTGGAACATTAATCAGCCCTGCACATTGACTTTGGGTGCAAATGCTAGATGTGTCAGGTGCCATTGGGTGGCCCCTATTCCTCATTCAGCATACACTATACATTTAGCCATATGTGCCAATATCTGAGCACAGCTTTTAGGAGTAAGTTCTAGCCTGAGTGCAGGCTCGTAGCTGTGCTGTCTCTAACTGCCTGGACTCCTCACAAAGTGAGTTTATGACCTGTTTCCTTGTTCCCCATTATGCTCTCCGAGGACCTAGAAAAGCCTGTTGGTAGCCTTGCCACTAGGACTACTAATTAAACTAGGGCATGAGAGTTTGCAGAAAGCCAAGGATGTGTGAAGAAGCAAAAGAACACTGGATCAAACCCCCAGGGCACTCTATGAAGTCTAAAGATAATGAGTTTGAATTTATCATCTCTCCCCACCCACCCCCCTTATGACCAATTTTTTTCTCTATGTGCTGCTCCTTCAGTCAAGGTTTTGTTGTGCAAACTCCTATTAACTCATGTTTAAAAAGGATGGTCTTGAGTTTATCTGACACTAGAGTGAGATAACTGGTTTAATAAAATGTAGATAATTAGCCATGCTACTACAGATTCTGTTAACTGACTTGGCAAAATGCCAGATCTCCCGCCCATAGTATCTCCAGTAACACCATTTCCAATGGCTGACCTCTTAGGCTGGTGTGGAAATTTATGCAAGCTTCTCAGGTTACACAGAGCTTTTCTGCTAAGATGGAAAGATAGGTAGCTGGATCTCCAGGAAGAGAGAAGGGGAGAGCATGATAAGTGTAGTCATTGTCAGGCATTTATAGGATTTCTTTATAGTGTCAACAGCAGAAGAACTGCTTGTTGGAATAATTTGCTGTTTGTGACTATATTTAATTTTCAGAGAACAAGCACATGTTCTATGTTTATAATAAAATGTGTAACAAATGTGGACTGTAAAACATTCTGAGCTCTGATATATCAGCTTCAAAGGGGGAGGGGAGGGGGAAGGGAGGAGAGGGGCAAGAGGGAGGGGATAGGAGGGAGGAGGAGGGGAGGGCAGGTTTGATCATTTGCATACTTATTGAGTTCAATTACTCTTGTGCAATCATGCATAGGATAGGTAAAACTGGCCTGGGGGAGAGGTGGGGAGGGGAGGGGGAGCAGATTGGATGGATGGGAACTGGGCAGAGAGGAAGACCCTTTCCAAAAGGAAAGCATTGTGAACAGTATCATTCTTTTTCAGGGTTTCCCCCACCTTGTTTATTCTATAGCAGGCACATGTAGCTTCCCACCCAAATTTAAACCAAAGTTGTCCCTGCCTGGCCACACCCACACCACACCTTTATTTCCCTTTAGGTAGTCATGGCTTCTTCCAAAGAATCCTGGGAAGTGTAGTTAGTGAAGGGTGCTGAGAGTTCCTGTTCCCCTCACAGAGCTTCAATCAGTGTGGCTGACTGTTAAACCATCTGGCCACTGGAGCTCTGTCACGGGAATATGAGTTTCCTCTCAGCACCCTTCACAAACTACACTTCCCAGGATTCTTTGGGGGAAGCCATGACTGTCTCAAGTGAAATCGAAGTCTGGTATGGGTATGGTCCCCTGATTAGGCAAGCCCAGCAGCTGTGAGTCTGGCTTTTAGAACACTGACAGTTGGTTCTTACCGAGCATGCCAGACGTTATCATTCAGTTCAATGCAAGATTACTCAAATTAATTAAAAATCAGCCAGGCCTCTTTTTTAACTTTTAAATTGTAGAAGATGAAGGTCAGAGTATGGGGCAAGGTCAGTAATAGGATTTCAGGTACTCTGTGAACATGGCTGATTTTTAATTAATTTCAACAGATTATGAGAACTGAGAGAAAAAAGTCCAAAAGGGGTCTGGTTTTTCTCTCTCTTTTTATACTTTGAACTCTCAGTTCCCTTTGACTGTTTTGTGTATTGCCATGAAAATTTAGAGTGTTGTTAAGCAAGCTTTTCTGAGTTCAGGACTATATGTTTTGTAAGGTTTTGTTTTGAAATGAGCTTACGGGAAGCATCAGAATGGCATGGGGGGTATTTTCAATTTAACATTGTGGGATGTGAAAAATTCATGCTGGCTGTATAATAAGAGTCACTTTCTGAGATTAGAACTCCAGTTACTTTGGCAAACTCATTTGTTGCAACTTGGTATGAATTTGAACTGGGGCTCCACTGTAACACTTACTTAGAATGCCAGGAAAGTGTGTGATTATTGTTTTGGCAAAGTATCTCCGAGGATATTATTTATTATTTTTTAACTTTGCATACTGCTTTTCCATATAAATATGCTCAAAGCAGCTCCCAACAGAACAAAAATACAAATCACTACATCAGTATCAAATACTTAACCATTTAAAAACAATTCAATGAATAACTTAGTTTGATTGTATGAATATTATAAGTCATAATAAGATAATTAAAATACCAATTAATGATAAATATAATAAGTATTCCAATACAAGAAAACAGTCTGCCACCCTAGCTCAGAAGTTACAGCCTCTGCTAGTTGCTGTTCTTGCTGCAGAAAAAAGGTTCATAGCGGCACCTCCTTTTATGCCTGTCCCAAACCTTCAGCCAGAGCCCTCCCACGGAAGTGCCCAGAGCTGGCTCAGCTCTTGATGCTCTGAAAATCAAGGTTAGTGTCATCTCCTTTCACCTGCACTCTTGAGCAGCCAGGAAAGTTCCATCCACTTAAAATGCCACTAGTCCTCAGCAGGGGGAGATGTTCTGGGAACTGGGGGCAGGACGGGGCTGGGAAGAGAATACAAGAAAACAGTCTGTCACACCAGTTCAGATGTTAGAGCCTCTGCTAGTTGCTGTTGTTGCCCTGCAGAGTGCATTCCCTTCACCAATGAATAACTCAGGTTGCTAACCTGTGGCCCTCCAGATATTGCTGGATTACAACTCAGCTCCAGCCAGCACGGCCAAGGATCAGGGAGTTCGAAGTCCAGCAACGTCTGGAAGGCCAAACGTTCCCTATCCCTTCTCTAGTCAAAGGGTGTTTGTTATTTCTAGGGAAGCTTGAGGCCTCATACCTCTCACTTTAGGAATTAATCTATGACATTGCCTGACTTGTCCATTTACTGTGAGCTTAAAGGGGCCCTTATAACTAGCCCAGAGCACCTGTTATTAAAAGAATGTACAAGGGAAATTTAGCAGCTTTGTCTTCCAAAGCTTTTTTTCCCTTCATGGAAATAGGAGGTGGCAACCTTAGATTGGGGGGGGGGGCTCAGGCCTAGAGGCTCAATGTACCTTTTCAGGCCTCTCTTAGGGTTGCCAGGTCAAGCATCCCAAAACCTAAGATTTCAGGGGCAGACATTAAGTAAAAACAGTTGCTTGGAGCATACCACTCAAACAAACAAATTTCTCTGATTGGAAGTTAAGATAGAAACCTTAGCTAAATGACGGCGTTCCTAGGTCCATCTGAAGTGATGGGATCATTCCTTCTCTCTTTAGGGAGCCTGGGTAGGGAACATCTAATCTAGCACACTTGTTCCAGGCTAGGCCAGTCACCAGAAGGCCATTATACAAAGAAGGGAGCCTAGTGTTGTGGAGATGTTAGATGGGAGCACTCAGGAGTAAAGATGGATGCCCCTGAAGGCTGCAATTCTAAACACACTTATTAAGGGACTAAGTCCCATAGAACTCAACAGGACTTACTTCTGAGTAGCTGTTGTTAGGATTGTGCTGTTGGTAAGGCTTGACTAGGTGTCCTCTGCAAAGATATCCATATCAAAGCAGGGTTAGCAACTCCTTGCCTGGAATGCCCAGCCTACCTTTTAATGTGGCTGCTCCAAACTTCTTTACAGATGTGCCCCTTCACTGCAGAAGAAAGTTTAAGAAAGAAATTAGTAATAGTTAAGAAGATTCTATACCCTCTCCTGCCTACCCTGTGGGCTACTATAAACTCACTTTGACAGCCAACCCAATTCCAGTGAGTATTAATTGACAGAAAACACATGTTTTGGTCTACCTTCAAAGGTAATAGCTTGGGAAGAACAGCAGTGGAAGCCACACTTCCTAGTATGTGAATTCTCTTTTGCCGCTATTGGGCAAGAATCAGACCATTATGCAAACAGCAAGGTGCATCATCAGTTAATGAAGTAATGCAGTCCCACACAATAAAGCACATCCAACTCACATTTAAAGCACATGACTTACCCCAAAGAACCCCAAAGAATTGGGAAGTGTAATTTTCCCCTCAGTTATAGTTCCCACCACGCTTAACAAGCTACACTTCCCATGATTCCCCTAGCAGAGCACTAGTGGCCAGAGTGGTTTAACAGTCAGCACCTCTGATTGAAGCTCTGAGAGGGGAACAGCACATCTCCTAGCAACTCTCAGCGTCCTTCACTAGCTACACTTCCCAGGATTCTTTAGGGGAAGCCATCGCTGTCTAAAGGGAAATAAAGGTCTGGTGTGGATGTGGCCAGGGACAGCTTTGGTTTAAATTTGGGTCGGAGGCTACATGTGTCTGCTGTAGAATAAAAAGGTGGGGGAAACCCTGAAAAACAATGATGCTATTCACAATGTTTTCCTTTTGGAAAGGACAGGGGCTTCCCATCTGCCCAGTGCCCACCCACCAACCCAATCCCCTCCCCCTTTCTCCCCCCTCCCTGCCCCTCCCCCAGGTCAGTTCCACCAATCCTAAGCATGATTGCACAGGAATAAATCTCATTGAACTCAAAAAGCATGCAAATGATCAAACCTGCCCTCCTCCCTCCTATCCCCTTCCTCCCTCCCCTTCCCCTTCCAATCCCTTCTTTCCCCTGCCTCCCCCTCCCCCAGGGTCAGTTTTACCTATCCTAAGCATGATTGCACGGAAGTAAATCCCATTGAATTCAATAAGCATGCAAATGATCAAACCTGCCCTCCTCCTCCCTCCCATCACTTCCCTTTTGCCCCTTTCCTCCCCCTCCCTTTATACCTTCTTCCCCATCCCCTTCCAATACCCTCCCACTGAACCAATACCAATCCCACTGAACTCAATAGCATGCAAATGATCAGACCTGCCTTTCCCCTCCTTCCCCTCTCCTCTCCCTTCTTCCCCTCCCCTCTTCTTTCTTCCTCCCCTCCCCTCTTCTTTGTTCCTCCTCCTCTGCCCACTCTAGCCCTCCTCCCCTCTTCTCCTCCTCCCCTCCGGTCACTTTTACCTATCCTAAGCGTGATTGCACAGGAGTAAATCCCACTGAACTCAATAAGCATGCAAATGATCAAACCTGCCGTCCCCTGCCCCTTCCTTTGCCCCTCCCCCTCCCATCTCCTCCTTCCCCTCCCCCTCCTTCCCTCTGCCCTTCCTCCCTTCTGCCCTTCCTCCTCTCCCTCTTTCTCCTCTACCCCAGCACTTCCTCCTCCCCATCCCCCTTGGTCAGTTTCACCTATCCTAAGCATGATTATAGGGGAGTAAATCCCACTGAAAATAAGCATGGAAATGATCAATCCATGCTCAGCAAACTTGCACAGGATCCCATTAAAAAGCAGAGAAATTTACTAACAGGCAAAAAAACCTTGTGGTTTAAGAAGGTGCCTATAGCCAAGAGATATTTCTATCAAACTTTAAAAAGCGGGGAAATTGGACAGCTATAGCAAATGCACCAGGGGAGCAGGACACCTGACCTCCTCTCTGAGATATTGTACTGCCCTACATATTGGTAAAAATGCAAACACTGTTTGGGTTGGTTTTTCACAGTCCAATCCTCTTCCTGTGTAGCTTGGAAGAATTTGGTAACATGTGCCTCTGAGAATATTGTGAGTGGTGGCAACACCTGCAATCAGCCCAAATAACAGAAACGACATGTGCTGTGCTGATCTTGTTTTAGCAGGGAGGAAGCAACATTATTAAGACAGTTGATATAGTTCAGATAGTCACTTTAAATATGTTTGATTTACTTTGCAATTTTAGTGAAGTTTCCTATAGTACATCATTTTCTTTTGCTTCTGTTTCTGTGAATATGTGAACTACAGCAACACTTTGCAACACTAAAAAAACTCCAAAAACAATTGTGGAATAATTCTGCACAATAGTATCCAATGGAAATGAGGAGCTCAGTTTGCACAAGATAAAACAGTGAGAGGTGGAATATATTCTAGCAAAATTCTAGGTGTGCTCTATGTTTTTAATTGACCATGCCCACCTGTCCTTAAGTGGAGTGGTTTAAGCATATTAGGCTGAAAACATGCATATTGGGCAGGCCAAGTTTTTTTCCCAACAGCAAGTTTTCCCCCCCAACAGCTTTTTAACGTTTGATAGAAATATCTGTTGGCTATAGGTACTTTTATAAACAGCAAGGTTTTTTTCCTATTAGTGAATTCTTTCTGTAGTATTTTCTCAGTTCAACATTGTGTGTAAGGCTATTATGTCTTTCTTCAAAGGAGCAGGCCACTCTACTTTTATAGGCACTTGGCAATCTTAGCCCTGGTCAAAGAATGACAAAATCAGCATTTTACTTATTTACTTAATGTTCAACTGACTCTAATTTACTATTGCAATTCTTAAGACATTACTGAGGTCTTTGGCATTTATTCTTAGGACTCTTGAATACTTTATCACTGTAACACACCCATTCAAGTTCTTCCACCCTGACAGAAAGACACACACAACTCTTAAAAGAGTCAAAAGTAACTGGCTGAGATACCACTAATATTAAAAATATTCACCTGTCATACTGAGATCATAGTTTCAGACCACGCATGAAGATCCCTGCTGCCCCAGAGGGAAGTTCCCAAATGCAAGGTACCACAAGGCTCTTGGTGCTCCCCTCTGCCTTAACAACCTCAGCCAAGTGTGTGGCTGTATGGGAGCCATGTCAATATGGCATGGGTTGGGGGAGAAATCCTTTCTGCAATCTTCGAGAGCTACCACCTGTCATTAGTAAGTGATTAAGTTTAATGTTGTAACTATAACACTACAAAGCTACAGACCAGGCTATGGTCTGAAGGCACATAAGGCCAGCTCCCTGCTGAAGCTAAGCAGGGTCAGGTCTGGTCAGTGCCTGGATGGGAGACCGCTTGGGAACCATATGTAAGCCGCCTTGCATTTCTATCAGGAAAAGAAAGCCAGGGTATAAATGTAATAAGTAATACACAAAAACATCAAAATATCATACATCCAAAAATCAATTAAAAAAATAAAAGTGTAAATTCAAAATATCTGATAGTAGTTATAACATTAATAAAAAATGGTCCAGGTTCTAGGGCAAGTCCTAAAACTACAAAATAGCCAGGTACCAGTCAGTAGTAGTACTGACACCACTGAGCTAGATGGCCCAATAGTTTGAATCAGTATAATATAGTTTCTTATGTTTCTTCCAGTGTATGTGAGTATGATGGAGTAATGGTATGTGTGGATGGATGGAATATCCAAGAGCAAATGTGTGGGGTGGGGGAATACTCCTGAGAGGGAGGTGCAGCCATTTTGTGGATGGTCATGCCCAACCCCAACCCAGGCAGCCAAATTGCAAATGTGTCCAATAATGGTCCAGACATGTTTGGGGACCCCTGATCTAGTCCAATATCCTGCTTCCTCTAGCCCATAAGCAGGACATGAAGGCAACAGGCCTCTTCTGCTGTTATTCCCCGGCACCTGAAGTTCAGTGCCTCTGAATCAGTTATTGCACATAACTAGTAGCCATTGATATTCGGCTTGTCCTCTATGAAACTATCTTTTCAAATGGGCTCCCCATTTTCCCCAACCTAACATTAAAAAGGGTTAAGATGTGTGCAAAATGGTGCATGCATGCCACTGGTAGTACCACATAAACCATGAAAACCACTGTTGCATCCAGTTGCACTACCAAGCAATAACTCAAACATCATTTGGGCCAAACGGATGTACTGTGTGAAGAATTATCCAAACATCAGCACACCATTTATCAGAGGCAGCTGACAATGCGTGCAAGTAAAAAAGACTAAACAGTCTAGCTTTTGCCTCTGTGATTCCTTTCCTTTCTGCCAAATATGAGCCTTGGTTTATGTTGCTGATGAAATTATTCCCAGCTAACACTTAGATTTAAAACAACCCTCAAAATGCTTTTAGGTTTTTTTTTTAAAGGAGATAATTTAGAGCTGCATCTAATTTTGTCACTGCATACTTTATTATCAACCAAAGCCTCAGTCACGGCAAGCTCCTAATTTAGAATTTTATTTATTTATTTATAGACAAAAAGTAGTAGAAGAAAAAGTAACTGGAGCATATCTCAGCTTTATAGTTTAGAGCTAGGTTCTGCTTTGGGGCTTTCCATAGGCTGGTTGGCCATTGTGAGAAGAGGAGGCTGGACTAGATGGGCCACTGCCCTGATCCAGCAGGCTCTTCATATGTTCTTATACTATATTAGGAGCTGTCTCCCTATTTGCTTCACTCGTCAACCCCACCTTCCCTCACCAAACTCCCCCCACCTCTCACCAACCCGAACTCCCCCCGTAACCCTTTAGACCTTCCCCTTTCACATCCTGCAAATGTTAATCACCCTCCCTTCCCCCCTTTAGACCTTCCTAAGCCCCTCCCCCTTTCTACCTCACTAAGCTCCCTTTCTACCTCACTAGGCCCCTACCCTGTCCCCCCTTAGACCTCGCTAAATCCCCTTTCCCCCCTTTAGACCTCATTAAGCCCTCACTCTTCCTACGTTGACCTGTAGACCGCACAGCCTGAAGGTCAAGGGAGCAAGCGAACGACTGGGGGGAGGTGAGTGAGTGGGCAGTGGTGGTGGCAGCATGGGGGAGGCCTTGTCCCTACTGTGAGACCTCCCTTGAAGTGGGTTGAGCAGGCCATCGCCAGCTACTGCTGAGGGCCGCTGGCTGCACATTCTTGTGGATGTCTGCTTGGTCTCTTCCCATTGGCTCAGTCACGCTGCAATTTGCAGCGCTCGTTCAAATCACAAAACTTCATTGAATTAGTTGGGTGTATCTTTGAAGGCTTGTGGAAATGAGCCTTCTTATCTGGTACAACTAGTTCTTGTACATCAATAGTGCTGAATATTGGGGATGGGGGACTTCACATCATATTTACCCAAAGGATAAACCTGAGAGGTAGACTGCTAATGTTTCCATGTTTCAGCTATAGAATGGAAGCTGACAGGTAGTACATTCCCAAAGATCAGCCTTCCCCAACCTTCCAGATATTTTGGACTAACTTCTATCAGCCCCAGATGTCATGAGGCTTCTATAAATGCAAGCGCTACTAATGTTGAAAAAGCCCCAAATGACAAGGGCCCTTGGTAACTATCAGGGAGTTGTAGTGCAAAACATCTGGAGGGCACAAAATGGGGGAAGATCATGCACTGAGTCCATGGTGATGACTCATTTCTCCTTTATAATCCCCCTAAGTTTGCCAGAAGTTGGTAATTATATTCCAAATTAACTGAAAGAGTATGCTTTAGCAAACTCTGTTTTGGCCAGGAAGACCAGATTCTGGAACTACAGCTGTCCCTTCCATGGTGCTTCTGAGATCCTCGGAAATACTACTAGTTCTTCAGGAACAAAGAAACAGCTGCCAGCTGCCACTAGAACAATGTGAAGGCTCCAGTGGGCAGGATAAAGCCATTGATACATCCTGGATTAAACTGCGGTCAAATACTAGTACAGGTGGATCCATCCTTTTACAACCGTTGATCTCTAACATCTTCATGCCAAAAGAAAAATATTCCCCTTTTTCTTTCTTTCTTTTGCATTCTTACTCCAAATGAATGCATTTCCCTGTCATTCTGGATAGATGACATGCAGTTTTTCAGAAGCAAAGACATATAGCTACACACCCTGAGCCCCAGTGCTAGACTGCTAGCCTGTTTGAAAAGCAGCTTCAGGGAGAGAAATTTTAAGCAAAGAAGTGGTGGAAGGAGGGGGTGCTTCACCCCTCTGCCTCTCTGCTATTTCTCAACTTCCATTTGCCTTCCAGTGGCTTTCCCCCACGGGGTTGGGGAGTAGCCACTGGGGAAGCAAGAGTTAAGCATCATCTTCTCTTGGCTTACCCCCTCCCCTTTGTTTTTCTTTATTTTATTTTAAACGGATAACATACATCAATCTTTAATTCCACTAACTACAGGCATATAAGAACATAAGAACATAAGAAGAGCCTGCTGGATCAGGCCAGTGGCCCATCTAGTCCAGCATCCTGTTCTCACAGTGGCCAACCAGGTGCCTGGGGGAAGCCCGCAAGCAGGACCCGAGTGCAAGAACACTCTCCCCTCCTGAGGCTTCCGGCAACTGGTTTTCAGAAGCATGCTGCCTCTGACTAGGGTGGCAGAGCACAGCCATCATGGCTAGTAGCCATTGATAGCCCTGTCCTCCATGAATTTGTCTAGTCTTCTTTTAAAGCCGTCCAAGCTGGTGGCCATTACTGCATCTTGTGGGAGCAAATTCCATAGTTTAACTATGCGCTGAGTAAAGAAGTACTTCCTTTTGTCTGTCCTGAATCTTCCAACATTCAGCTTCTTTGAATGTCCACGAGTTCTAGTATTATGAGAGAGGGAGAAGAACTTTTCTCTATCCACTTTCTCAATGCCATGCATAATTTTATACACTTCTATCATGTCTCCTCTGACCCGCCTTTTCTCTAAACTAAAAAGCCCCAAATGCTGCAACCTTCCTTCGTAAGGGAGTCGCTCCATCCCCTTGATCATTCTGGTTGCCCTCTTCTGAACCTTTTCCAACTCCATAATATCCTTTTTGAGATGAGGCGACCAGAACTGTACACAGTATTCCAAATGCGGCCGCACCATAGATTTATACAATGGCATTATGATATCGGCTGTTTTATTTTCAATACCTTTCCTAATTATCGCTAGCATGGAATTTGCCTTTTTCACAGCTGCCGCACACTGGGTCGACATTTTGATCGTGCTGTCCACCACAACCCCGAGGTCTCTCTCCTGGTTGGTCACCGCCAGTTCAGACCACATGAGCATATATGTGAAATTAAGATTTTTTGCTCCAATATGCATAATTTTACACTTGTTTATATTGAATTGCATTTGCCATTTTTCTGCCCATTCACTCAGTTTGGAGAGGTCTTTTTGGAGCTCTTCGCAATCCCTTTTTGTTTTAGCAACCCTGAACAATTTAGTGTCATCAGCAAATTTGGCCACTTCACTGCTCACTCCTAATTCTAGGTCATTAATGAACAAGTTGAAAAGTACAGGTCCCAATACCGATCCTTGAGGGACTCCACTTTCTACAGCCCTCCATTGGGAGAACTGTCCGTTTATTCCTACTCTCTGCTTTCTGCTTCTTAACCAATTTCTTATCCACAAGAGGACCTCTCCTCTTATTCCATGACTGCTAAGCTTCCTCAGAAGCCTTTGGTGAGGTACCTTGTCAAACGCTTTTTGAAAGTCTAAGTACACTATGTCCACTGGATCACCTCTATCTATATGCTTGTTGACACTCTCAAAGAATTCTAATAGGTTACTATAAGGAAGTATATAAGGAAGGTGAGAGAGAAGTCTCTGCTCTTTTTGCTCCTATGGGTGCCTCACCACAAATGAACTATAGGATCTCTGTAGGTATGACCTACTTCAGTGAAATTGCTTTATAGAGTTCAAAATCCAGACATAATACAGACTAATGCAATATAAATTTACAGAGAGAGCCAGCAGAGTTTTCCTGCATAACTTTTAACAACAAAGTGTTCTTGGTTGTGTAAGAGAAGTTGACAATGGCTTTTGGCTGGAGTAACAGTTTTTGGCCTTGATATTTACCTGTGGTATACCATAGAAGAAAGAATTCTTCATTCTGTTCCATTTCTGTTAAACTTTATGGTGCTGATTCCTGGAATTCCCATTGTGGCATTTCTTATGCAATGAGAAAAAAGATGACAAGATACGGATTTTCATAAACTTTTACACATGCTAATATATATGTCTAGATGCAAACTTAGAAACAATTACTATAATTTAAATAGAAATAGGATATATCTCACCCTAGTGAAAACTTTGTCCAGGTGACTTGGATGCCTATTCAGCCTGCTGTCCAGGTGATAACTGTTGGAGGGCAACTTCAAGGATCTTCCTGGTCTCCCTTCTTTGAGTCCTTTCTCTTTAAACCAGACCTGGAAAGAACAACTCTTCAAATAGACCAAGGGCCCTCCACATGTTGTTGGACTACACAGGGCCGGAGCCAGGTATGACTGGGCCCTTGGGCACCAGCCTGCCCTGGGCCCACAGCGCCCGCCTACATGTGCCACCTCTCCAGCTGTGGTGTATGCTGGCTGTGCTGTGCAAGCATGCCTACCATCAACCAAGATGGCAGCCGAGGCTTAAGGAATCAGCTCCTTAGGGAAGCCTCGGCCGCCATCTTTGTGGATGGCAGGCATGCACATGCAGCACAGCCAGCATTCACACAATGGGAGAGGTAGGTGGGGCTTGCAGGAGGGCATCACGGGTCCGCACGGTTGTAGGGGTGGGTGCCTGGGAGCTCCCTCTCTGCAATCCGTGGCAGGGTTGGGAGCTGATGCTGCCACAGATCGTGGAACAGGACCGCTACCCACACACTCTGAGGGGCCCTTCAGGGGCCTTTGGCTAGTGCCCAACCTGGCTGCCCTCTGATGCCCAACCTGGGACTACAGTTCCCACAAGAGGTAGTGATGGTACCAACTTGGATAGGTTTAAAGGGAATTAGCAACCAGTCAACATTTGGGGAAGCAGGTTTGTTATGCAAGACCTCCCAGTCAACTATAATTGCACAAGCTTAATTTGCCAGTATGTGATTGAATCGCTCCTGAAAACAGCAACAGTCTGGGTGCACTCTAGTATTCTCAGGCATACTGCCTTGGTACAGCAGGTAGTATATGATATAGCCATAGTGACAAGTAGCCTCTTTGGGATTCCACCTCCTGTCAGGGTATCCCTATCCTATTAAGGGGAGGATAGGGCATCAGTGGCTACTTGTGCAGACAGCCTGTGAGGTATAATAATTAGAGTTTTTGACAAGGAGCTGGGGAACCAGGATTCAAATCATCACTCAGACAGGAGCTCACTCAAACATGAGGCCCAGTGACCTTGGACCAGTCACTGTGCGTCAGCCTAACTTACCTCACAGGGTTGTTAGGAGGATAAAATTTTTTAAAAAATTAAAATGTATACTGCTGTATCATTTTAAAAAATCAGAGCAGTTTACAACAGCCATACATATATACAATAAAAGCCATGTACAAATTTAAAATCAGAGATAAACAACTATTACAGAAAGATGTTTTCTTAATTGCCTGCCTAATTCCGTCGGCATAGGAACGTTTTCAGCAGCTGTGTTAATGTTTAAAAAGAAGGTGCCTGCTGAATCTGTACTGGCAGAGCATTCCAAAGGACTGGGCTGATGACACTGAAGGCTTGGTTTTATTGCTGTAAGATGCGCCTCGTCAACGCGGGGGGACAACGACCAATGATGCTCCTGCAGATGATCTAGTGGTAGAGCTGGGATAGAAGTTTCCGGCAGTCCCTATGGTAGCCTGGACCTAAGTTGTTGAGGGCTTTGTAAATTAATACAAGGACCTTGAACCTGCCTCGGTAGTGGATGAGCAGCCAGTGCACATGTTTCAACAATGGCGTCACACGTGGAGGGGGAAAGCCATGTATGCTTGAGCTCCTTGGAGAAAGGTGGGGCATAAATGTAATAAATAAATAAAATAAAATACTAGAGGGGAAGAGAGCAAAGAGAAACAAAAGAGAAGGAAAGGAGAATGAAGGGTGTGTATGATCTTTTTAAAAATGAAAAATGGGTCTCATGTTGCAGAGTGGTATTAAGAGTGGATCCTGGGTGTGTAAAAGTTGAAGACTGCTGGGGGGGAATTGTGAAATTTATGGAGAATAGGTCTGTCAATGGCTAGTGGCTGTAACAGGTGTTGCCGTTCTGTGGATTTTGGAGTTTCTGCTCCTCGACTAAGATCGTTACCTTTGCTTTCCATACACTGACTATCAGATGCTGGGAACAAAATAGGACAGGGATGGGGAATCTGCAGCTCTCCAAATATTGTCCCACTGGACCTTTGGCCATACTAGCTGGGGCTAATGGGAACTGGAGTTCAACCACATCTGGAGGGACATAGGTTCTCCATCCCTGCAACTGGAGAAGGCTATTGCTTATTTGCTTTCCTGCCCTTTTTATGAGCTGCCCAGAGGCAGATGGCTGGCCAGTGTGGGAATCAGGACTTGATGGACCTTGATCTGATCCAGCAAGGGTCTTCTTACATTTGGCAGGTAGGGATGTAAGAAGGCATCATTTTCCATTCTGCCCTGTATTTGTCACACGCAGCACCATATGTGTTCCACTGCAGTTCATCTTCTGCCAAAAGCTACAATGTTCATCTCACTGTCTGCCATGGCAAAGTTACATAACTTAGGTAATTAATTATGTAAATTATGCTATCTTTACATTATTCCACCCCATTCATGTCCATGCAGAGGAAACAATGCAACGTGGGGGGAACATAATATGTATCATTTGTGGACTAAAAGCAGTAACACTGAATACTGATTGCCTTCATTGGATTGGTTTCTTTTCCGGACATGGGATAAATCAGCCATTTCTGCTCCCATTTCCATCTTTATCTGAATTGTCAACATGCCTATTGGCAGGTCAACTGCCTAAAGGAGATGATGCTACTATGGTGACTTATGCAAAGCAATTGAGTCAGATGTGGATGCTTTGTACAGCTGCTCTTTCCAGAATCAAAGTAGAATCATAGAATAGTAAGGTTGGAAGGGGACTATAAGGCCATAGAGTCCAACCTCCTGCTCAATGCAGGAATCCAACTTAAAGCATATCCAACAGGTGGCTGTACAGCTGCCTCTTCAATGCCTCCAGAGTTGGACAGTCCACCATCTCCCTAGGTAATTGGTTCCATCATCATACCACTCTAACAGTTAGGAAGTTTTTTCCTGTTGTTCATTTGAAATCTGGCTTCCTGTAACTTGAGCCCATTATTCCGTGTCCTGCACTCTGGGATGACTGAGAAGAGATCCTGGCCCCCCTCTGTGTGACAACTTTTCAAGTACTTGAAGAGTGCTATCATATTGCTCCTCCTCTTCTCAAGACTAAGCATGACCAGTTCTTTCACTCTCTCCCTCACAAGGCTTTCTTTCCATTCCCCTGATCATCCTTGTTGCCTTCCTCTGAACCTGTTCCACTTTGGTAAGAGTGAGAGACTCCTGTCCTGTGGATCACCTGGAACCTCTCACATTTAAACTGCGGGGAAAGTAAACCACTAGGCCAGTCATGGATCATGGAGAGAGATTTATTTATTCATGTCTCAGGAATTCTGTGGCCTTTTCCATTATGAAATAATTGGAGCAAGCAGCTTTCATGCTGGGTGGGAGATGGAATCCAATGGCAATTGGGCTTAGGTCAAGTTAAGCAACAGGGAAAATTTCAGAGCAGATATCTGAGCTATTTGAGGACAGCAGAGGTGAAATTGTGATAAATGAATCCTAATCAGAGGAAAGTAGAAAAAATAAACAGTGATTATAAACAAAGTATTCCCCTCTCTCCAGTGGGGATCTGACTCATAGCTTGTTGAGTTTCCACCGACTTCAATGAGCTTTGAGAAAAGTCCTGGATGTTTTGCTACAGCAGAGATGGGGAGCCCGAGGCCTTCCAGATGTTGTTGGACTACAACTCCCATCAGCATCAGCCCCAGTCACCATGGCCAATAGTGAGGGATGATGGGAGTTGTAGTCCAACAACATTGGAGGGCCACATGGGTTCCCTATCCTTGTGCTAAAGGACTATTAGACCAGAAGTGTGGAAATGGACTTTGCAAGTACATGTATAGTAAAAAAGCCAGTCGTCCATTGTTTTTCTGTCTCTTTAAAAGAACTTATCTAGAAACTCTCCAAATCTCAGAGTGGTTTAACAGTTAATTCCAGGGAATGTTGGGAATTATAGCTCTCTGATGGGAATAGAGGTCTTCTAGCAACTCTCAGCACCCATAACTACAGCTCCCCAGATCCTTTGGCTGGGGGGGAGCCATGTCTGTTTAAAGTTGCATGATATTATTTTAAATGTATAGTGCAGATGGTGCCCATGCAGGACAACCTCTGTGGCTTTGCATATGAGCTGAAGATATTTTGTAAGTTACAGACTCTTCCTCATTCAGCTACATTGGATGACCACAATACATTCAGATAACATTGGATGATTGGGTTCTAGTATTGTGAGAGATAAGCAGTACAATACACAGATGACAATCACTTCCCGGCCACTTGTGTTGACAGAGATAAAGGCCCCTCCAAAGGAGTGCTTTATTGTGGGCGCATTCTGCAGCTTGCTCTTGATCTTGACACCATAATAGCGCATTATTGGTAGATCTATTCTGCTTTAGCTTGCTCTGTGATGCTTCCCCATTATTGCTATTCAGAGAAGCTATAGTGCACCAAAGCAGGACTACAAGAAACCAGAACATCTGTGGTATAAAAAGTTACAGGATTTCAGCATGAAGTTACAGGATATGCACTGATTGGGAATGAAGTAATATGACTACCCCAAAACTTTTGCAGGTCCAAACAGTCTTGAAAGCGGGGTTGCGTATTGTTATGAGCATGGGGGGGGGGGCTGGAATGGATGATTTCTGTGGGTCACCTTTCCAGCCTCTGATTTGGAATCCTACGCCTGGGAGGCTGGCTCTGCTAGCCAGATGAATCTCCTTTGTTAATCAAATAGAGTGGCTAGGTAGTTAATGGTCCTATTTAGTTGCCCCGGTAACTGGTGAAAGGGGCTGGGAAGATCCTTTTGTCATTTTAAACTCTACTGGAGGAGAGTCTCCCCCCCCACTCCTGGGCGGGGAGAAGTGTGTTTGGGGTTGGTAGTGTGTGTTCTGGAGAACTAGGGCGGCAGGCATGCAGAGAGGCTGGCTCCCTGCATCGTGGCGATAGGATGCCCCTGCACCTAGATGGAAAAGCTGGATATTAGACTGCTGATGCCTTGAACCCCTCCATCCTAAGCTCAGGTTGGAATGTGTGTACATAAATAAACCATATTTCATAAAGACACCGCAGTCTCCGCTGGCCTTCTTCCCAAAGGAAACCAAACCCTGGATGGGCGCAGGGACCCCCTGAAATCTCACCGCTCGGAGATTGGGGGAGGCGTGCAACAGTATCATCACCTGATGGCATCATGAGCATAAATAATCATGAATGCACAAAAGGATACCTGGAAGAGCCCAGAGAGATACTATAGTTGCCAGCTAGTAGCCCAGCTGCACCTCTAACCTCACACTTCCTTGGGGGACGCAAGCTTTAGATGCAATTGTTGAAGTCCCCTGTTTTTCCAGCCCATCTTTTGCATGGGCAAGATGTCAAGTAACAACTCACAGAAAAAGAAGGAAGAAAGTAAATAACAGCCAAAGAGAAGAGGGGAAAATCAAATTGTGATCAATTATACCTATCGGCAGCAGCAAACTCTCCACAGAACAGTCAGGAGGTTTTGTAAACATAATTAAGATTCCCTCCCCCCCCTTGAAAAAAGACTGAAGTAAATTACTAATAATATTTAATAAGAAGAGGCACAGTCACATCACACTGCTAATTGAGCATTTAAAAATCCAAGTACGTTTGACATCGCCTTCCTGTTAAGCAGTAATTCCAGATCTGATATTCTACCCCTGCTGAAATCCCCTTGATGAATAAAGTAGCAATTTCCCTGTAATCATCCCAACTTTGTTTGCTGTAATCTTTCATAAATCTAATAACATCTCCAGAGATCATCTGGCTTCTACTGCAGTAATACAACATGTTGCTATTAGGTTTTTGGGTTGTGTGTGTGAGTGATTTGAGAGAGAGAGATTAGAAAGCCATCGCTGGAAAATTGTATTCATTATTTCTCCTCACCGTTGATGTCACTCGCACCCTTTCCTAGCTTGGATTAGTTCCATGACTACCCAGCATGCAGTTTGCATGCAATAGGCTGTTTGGGAAATCAAACAAGGAGCTGTAATTTATCACTCCAGCTGGTGCCTGTACAGCTGTACTGTAGAAAGCTGCTAATTGCTTGGTATTCATTCAAGAAATGATGAGCAGTGCCCTTTCTAGCAGTGGTAGGTAATATGAAGTGCTGTTGGGAATTTATTCTTTGAGAGGAAAAACTTCACCCTAATGTAGTAAGAGCAGAGTCTATGGCGATCTCTTAACTGGCTTGGTTGAATTAACTGTCATCAGGCTATTCAAACACCAGCACAAGCCTCTGTATATTCAAGATCATTTAATGAAATTTAGTTATCCTTCAGTTCAGGAGTCACCAGTGTGGTGCCCATGGACATGCATGCACTCACAGGCTCCCATCCCCCCCCCAAAAAATTAGGGTTGAAATAAGCATTCCAGTGTAGCCAATAGAATATGTCTGCTTGGTGGCAGTTTGTGTGTTTGTGTGTGAGAGAGAGGACAATTTCTCTAGTTTTCAAATGTGTCCACCGGCACTTCCTCCCAGGAGTCCAGGGCAGCAAACAAAAGCACTAAAAACACTTTAAAACATATTAAACACTTTAAAATATATTAAAACAAAACATCTTTTAAAACTTTTTTTAAAAGCTTTAAAGATATTTTTAAAGGATTAAAAATATATTAAAAAGCCTTGCCCTTGTCTTCTATGGTAATTCACCACCTCCCTATGGCTATACTTCCCTCTACCGGTGATGATCGAAATTGGGGTGTGATATCACCCATGTCCCTCCTTACTAAGACTCCTCCTGATATGGACCCAACAACAGCCCACCAGCAAAACCTACCTGAGCCAATTTTTTTAAAAATCTAAAACATATTTGTAGGAAAGTTAGTCGTTGCCTTCAAGACCTGAGAAGGCTGACAGAGAAAATCCATTTAATATTCCTCCAAGACACAGGGAACGAGAACTCCTAAAAAATCTACACAAAACCTTCAACAGTTGCTGTACATACATAAAAATGTCCTCTTCTGGCCAAAAGCAGAGGCCCAGTGCCAGCATTATTGTCCCAGCATTATTGTCTTTTCTAGTGAACCATGTCTTCTCATTATGTGTCCAAAGTATGATAACCTCAGTTTCATTATTGAAGCTTCTAGTAATAGTTCTGGTTTAATTTGTTCTAACACCCAATTATTTGTCTTTTTTGCAGTCCATAGTATCCACAAAGCTCTCCTACAACACCACATGAGTTGATTTTTCTCTGGTCCACTTTTTTCACTGGCTAACTTTCACATCCATACATAGAGATTAGGAATACCATGGTCTGAATGATCCTGACTTTAGTGTTCAGTGATACATCTTTGCATTTGAGGATCTTTGCTAGTTCTCTCATAGCTGTCCTCGCCAGTCCTAGCCTTCTTCTAATTTCTTGATTATTGTTTCCATTTTGGTTAATGACTGCGCCAAGTCATTGATAATCCTTGACAAGTTCCATGTCCTCACTGTCAACTTTAAAGTTACAGAAATCTTCTGTTGTCTTTACTTTAGTGTTCTTGACGTTCAGCTGTAGTCCTGCTTTTGTGCTTTCCTCTTTAACTATCATCAGCATTCGTTTCACTTTAATCTGCTTTAATTGCACAAATCTAAATTTCCCAATATGCTCTTGAATCCCTTCCACAAAATAGTGATAGCCTGGATGCATCCTTAGGTATCAGCAGACTTGAGGGAAACCTGCGATTTGCAGAAGTATAAACAAATCTTTAAGGGGGAGGGGAGATATGCATATAACTCAAGAAAAAGTACTTAAAAATGACTTGAAGCTTGAATAAATAGGTGAATATAGAACTCAGGCACTCCTGAACACATTTCATTACGTCAATAGTACATCTTATTCCCTTAAATGAAGAGTATACAAAAGAGATGTTCAAGCATAGTCCATAGGACATCATCCAATATAACACACAGGCAAATTTGTTATGTAGGTGCAGGGAGAAATGGCTGTGCTGATTAGGAGCCCATTTCCTTTCAAAAGGAGGACACTTCATTAGTATGAAATTAACTGTGTCAGTCAGAGCACGAAGCAGTTTTTGCTTGATCCTGGAGCAAAACATTATAACATGTTGTTTACCTCAAACCTCAAAATGTTTATAGAGAAATGGAGATGGATTGCTGTTGACGCCTTTTTCAACACCATCTGGAAACCAAGAGACTGCAAGATGTACGTAACAGCACACAGACTGTACCTTTCCCGCATCCCAAGTAAACATGAAATTAGCTTCTTTTTCCAAGCATTGTTACCACCACAGTGTCTCTATTTGCAAATCAGTCGTTCCAGCACGGGCACAAAGTGAAGCATATTTTTTAAAAAACCAAACCAACCTGTAAATCTGTTATAATTCTGTTTTTGTTCTTCAGTGTCATCAGTTAGTTCAGGCATTATGGCATATCCCCACCGTTTTTCTACCTATTCTTTTTTTGCTGGAGTACCAGACAATCTTCTCTGGTTTGCAAAAAATATTCTTGCTGCAGTCAATGTATATGAAACCATTGCTTTATGTACTGGTTCTACCAATCCTTCCACGTAATTTATTTTTATGTTTCCATGTAGCAAGAGAATTAAGAATACAATGGCACATTGCACAAGTCAAACCTGGTATATGTCAATCCTGAAACTGTCCCTGATTATAGCCCAAATTGTCTTTCCATACCCAGCTCTATAAATTAATCAGACTTTCTCTGAAAGGGTTCAAGAAGAACAAACTTTTTATTTTTAAATAAAAAACTTTTTTTAGTTTTACATTTATGTCCAACCTTTCCTCCAAGGAGCTCAAGGTGGTGTACATGGTTCTTCCCCTCCCCATTTTATCCTAACAACAACCCTGTGAGGTAGGTTAGTCTGAGAGACTGTGACTGGCTGAAGGGCACACAATGAGCTTCATGGCTGAGTGGGGATTTGAACCCAGGTTTCCCGGGTCTTAGTCCAACTATACCACACTTGATCCTGATTTATCTTCTCCTCAATAATTCTGAGGTGCTCACTCAGGTGACGGGGTATCTGGGGGTCCCCTGCATCTTTCCACTAAGACCAATACCAGCTCCAGAATCTGGAGGATTCTTGAGCAAATGCCCTCCATGGAGCCCCCTCCTTCACTGAGTCAACCTCCTCATTGCAACAGATCCAGGGGGCTCTTGTCAGTGAGCCCATGATGGGGTGCATGCCCTCAGCATGTGCTCAGTCATGCCAGCCCTGAAGGGTAATGTGAAGAGGGGTTTAGGAGTTCCTTCGTCATGTGAGAAGTGTCGGGAAATAGCAGTGTTTTACATTATACTGAACAGAAATGATGGTATGTATTTTCTCCATGTTTTGCTTTGAGGAGCCAGTATGACTCCTATTGCTGCGACATTGAAAGGGGGAGGCTATAATGATTTGATTTGATTACCCTTTTGTATGGCCTGGTCCTCTGGGAAATTAGACCTGAGCACCTTAACAGTCATCAAAATTCCTACCAAGCATCCCAATGACAAAAGATGCTATTAATCCTTTCTCTTCTTCTTCTTCTTCTTCTTCATCTTCTTCATCTTCTTCTTCTTATTATTATTATTATTATTAATTACATTTACATGGAAGCAATACACTATTATTATTATTATTAATTACATTTACATGGAAGCAATACACTGAAGAACTCTATAAAAGAGATGCCAAGATGACAGATTCATTCACGGAGGAACCATATGATAAAGAACCAGAAATTTTAGAATGTGAGGTGAAAGCTGCTCTTAAAATACTTGGAAGAAACAAATCACCAGGAACAGATGGCATACCAATAGAGTTACTACAAGCTACTGAGACTGAATCTGTCCAAATTTTGACAAAAATCTGTCAAAAAATATGGAAAACTAAACAATGGCCCACAGACTGGAAGCGTTCAATATACATCCCAATTCCAAAGAAAGGGGATCCCAGGAATGCAGTAATTGTTGAACTATTGCCTTAATATCTCATGAAAGTAAAGTAATGCTCAAGATGCTACAACAAAGGCTCTTACTATATATGGAGCGAGAAATGCCAGACATCCAAGCTGGATTTAGAAAGGGAAGAGGCACCAGAGATCCCATCGCAAACATACATTGGATAATGGAACGGAGCAAGGAATTTCAGAAGAAAATCACCCTGTGCTTTATAGATTTCAGCAAAGCCTTTGACTGTGTAGATCATTAAAAACTATGGAATGCTGTAAAAGAAATGGGGTTGCCACAGCATCTGATTGTCCTGATGCGCAACCTGTCCTCTGCACAAGAGGCTACTGTAAGGACAGAATATGGAGAAACTGAATGGTTCCCCGTCGGAAAGGGTGTGAGACAGGGGTGTATTTTATCACCCTATTTATTTAAACTATACGCAGAACATATCATACGGAAAGCAGGATTGGACCAAGATGAAGGTGTGAAAATTGGAGGGAGAAATATCAATAATTTAAGATATGCAGACGATACCATACTACTAGCAGAAACCAGTAATGATTTGAAACGAATGCTGTTGAAAGTTAAAGAGGAAAGCACAAAAGCAGGACTACAGTTGAACGTCAAAAAGACTAAAGTAATGACAACAGAAGATTTATGTAACTTGAAAGTTGACAATGAGGACTTGGAACTTGTCAAGGATTATCAATACCTCGGCACAGTCATTAACCAAAATGGAGACAATAGTCAAGAAATCAGAAGAAGCCTAGGACTGGGGAGGGAGCTGTGAGAGAACGAGAAATGGTCCTCAAATGCAAAGATGTATCACTGAACACCAAAGTCAGGATCATTCAGACCATGGTATTCCCGATCTCTATGTATGGATGTGAAAGTTGGACAGTGAAAAAAGCGGAGAAGAGAAAAATCAACTCATTTGAAATGTGGTGTTGGAGGAGAGCTTTGCAGATACTATGGACTGCGAAAAAGACAAATAATTGGGTGTTAGAAGAAATTAAACGAGAACTATCACTAGAAGCTAAAATTATGAAACTGATGTTATACGTTGGACACATAATGAGAAGACATGATTCACTAGAAAAGACAATAATACTGGGGGAAACAGAAGGGAGTAGAAAAAGAGGAAGGCCAAAGAAGAGATGGATTGATTCCATAAAGGAAGCCACAAACCTGAACTTACAAGATCTGAACAGGGTGGTTGGAGGTCGCTGATTCATAGGGTTGCCATAAGTCACAGTCGACTTGGAGGCACATAACAACAACAACATTTACACCCTACCTTTCTTTTCATGATAGAAACCCAAGGCAGCTTACATATGGTTCCCAGGCGGTCTCCCATACAGGCACTCACCAGACATGACCCTGCTTTCTGTTCCCTCTGTGTGCAGCACAAAAGTAATCCTGCTCTGCACATGCATTGTTAATAAAGGTCAGGAAGGGCTTCCCTAGCATAGGAAAAACCCAAATGGCTCTGAACAACTTAAACATAAATTCACTAACAGGTAAAAAAAAAACCCTTACGGGTTAAGGACATACTTATAGCCAACAGATATTTCTATCAAACTTTAAAAAGCAGGGAAATTGGGCAGCTGTAGTGAATGCAACAGGGGAGCAGGACACTTGACCTCCTCTCTGAGATATTGTACTGCCCTACAAATTGGTAAAAATGCAAACACAATTTGGGTTGGTCTTTCACAGTCCAATTCACTTCCTGTGTAGCATGGAAGAATATGGTAACATGTGCCTCTGAGCATATGGTGAGTGGTGGCAACACCTGCCATCTTCAAAGATGGAGAATTACATTTTTGTATGTTTGTTGTTCTTCTTACTTTGCTTTTCTCCTGTTACTACTGTTTCTACAGAGAATCTAACCTAGAAAATTATATTTCTTTCATTATTCTTCCTAGAAATCTGTGTCAAATTTATTTTTATTAATTAAAGCCTTTTTATTGGTCAGTGTCATATGATGGTGAAGATAGCCTTTTGTGTTTCAAACTGGAGGTTATGCTCTATTTCTATTTTGGGTGCATTAACAGTTGAATCTGAAACTGCAGTTTTTATGTAAAATCAAAATGATTACAATATGTTGCTACTTAAGCAATGGATCTAGCTGTTGGAAAAAACAAACTTAGCCTGCCAAAGTTGCATGTTTTCAGCCTGCTATGCTTAAACCACTTCACTTAAGGAAAGGTAGGCATGGTCAATTAAAAACATAGAGCACACCTAGAATTTTGCTGGAATATCTTTCACCTCCCACTGTTTTATCTTGTGCAAACTGAGATACTCCTCATGTCCATTGGAAACTATTCTGCAGAACAGTCAGTGCCATTATTCCACAATTGTTTTTGGAGGTTTTTTAGTGTTACAAAGTGTTGCTGTACTTCACATATTCACAGAAACAGAAGCAAAAGAAAATGATGTACTATAGGAAGCTTCACTAAAATTGCAAAGTAAAATAAAAGTATTTAAAGTGACCATCTGAACTGTATTAACTGTATTAATAATAATGTTGCTTCCTCCCTGCTAAAACAAGATCAGCACAGCACATGTCTTCTTTCTATTATTTGGGCTGATTGCAGGTGTTGCCACCACTCACCATATGCTCAGAGGCACATGATACCAAATTTTTCCAAGCTACACAGCAAGTGGATTGGACTGTGAAAGACCAACCCAAATTGTGTTTGCATTTTGACAAATTTGTAGGGCAGTACAATATCTCAGAGAGGAGGTCAAGTGTCCTGCTCCCCTGGTGCATTCACTATAGCTGCCCAATTTCCCTGCTTTTTAAAGTTTGATAGAAATATCTGTGGGCTATAGGTACGTTCTTAAACTGCAAGGTTTTTTACCTATTAGTGAATTTCCCTGCTTTTTAATCTGGGAGGTAAGAAATAGGATCCTGTGCGAGTTTGCTGAGCATGGATTGATCATATGCATGCTTATTGAGTTCAATGGGATTTACTCTCCTGCAATTATGTTTAGGATAGGTGAAACTGACCATGGCGGAATGGGGAGGAGAGGAGGAGGAACTGCAGAGGGGGGGGGAGGGCAGGTTTAATCATTTGCATACTTACTGAGTTCAGTGGAATTTACTTGTGTGCAATCATGCTTAGGATAGGTGAAACTGACCATGGGGGGAGGAGGAAGAGGAGGGAGAGGGTGCTGGAATGGACAGGGGAGGAGGAAGGAAGAGGGGAGAGGAGGAAGAAGGGAGGAAGGGAGAGGAGAGGGGAAGGAGAGGGGGGGAAGGGGAAAGCAGATCTGATCATTTGCATGCTTATTGAATTCAATGGGATTAACTTCCATGCAATCATGCTTAGAATAGGTAAAACTGACCTTAGAGGAGGAAGCGGGGGAGGGGAGAGTGGAGGGGATTGGAAGGGGATGGGGATGGGGAGAGAGGGATGAAGAAAGGGGGAGGGAAGGGGCAAAAAGGAAGGGACAGGAAGTAGAAGGAGGAAGGGAAAGCAGGTTTGATCATTTGCAAACTTTTTGAGTTCAGTGAGATTTACTCCTGTACAATCATGCTTAGGCTAGGTAAAACTGAATTGGGGGAGGGGCAGGGAGGGGGAAGGGGAGGAGATTGGGTGGGTAGCACTGGGCAGAGGGAAAGCCCCTTTGCTTTCCAAAAGGAAAACATTGTGAACAGCATGATTATTTTTCAGGGTTTCCCCCATCTTTTATTCTACAGCAGGCACATGTAGTCTCCTACCCAAATTTAAACCAAAGCTGTCCTTGGCCCGGCTAGACCTTTATTTCCCTTTAGACAGTCATGGCGTCCCCCAAAGAATCTGTGAAGTGTAGTTTGTGAAGGGTGCTTAGAGTTGCTAGGAGATACCCTATTCCCCTCACAGAGCTACAATCCCCAGAAGAGGGGCTAATGGTTAAACGACTGTGGTCACTGAACTCTCTCAGGGGAACAGGAGTCTCCTAATAACTCTCAGCACCCTTTACAAACTACACTTCACAGGATTCTTTGGGAGAAGCCATGACTGTCTGAAGGGAAATAAAGGTCTAAACTAGGTGTGGCCACCTGATTAGCCAAGCAAACAGCTGTGGGTCTGGCTTTTAGAACATTGATGGTTCTTACTGAGCATGCCCAGCACTATACTTCAATTTTAAATTTCTTAAATTAATTGAAAATCAGCCAAGCATTTTTTTTAACTTTTAAACTGCAGAAGATGAAGGCCAGATTATAGGGCAAGGTCAGTAATAGGATTACAGATACTCTCTGAATATGGCTGTTTTTTAATTAATTTCAACAAATTATGAGACCACTGACAGAAAAAAATCCAACAGGGGTCTGGATTTTTTTCTTTTGTTTTACACTTTGAACTCTCAATTCTCTCTGACTGTTTTGTGCATCACCATGAAAACTTGGAGGGTTGTTAAGCAAGCATTTCTGAGTTCAGGGTTATAAATTTTGTAAGGTTTTGCTTTGAAATGAGTTTATGGGAAGCATCAGAATGGCATGGGGGATATTTTCAATTTAACATCACAGAATGTGAAAAATCCATGCTGGCTATAGTATACAGCCACTCTTGTGGCTGTATAATGACATAAAGAGTAGTAAAACTGTTCATGAACTTTACCACTTAAAAATGTAAGTGGGGGAACTGTATCACCATGGAAAAGCTCCCTGCACATACAAAACAGGAATAACAGAAGAAAAGGTAGGCTTCTCTCATTAACAGTTTTCAACTATCTGAATGGCTGTCACAAGGAAGGGGGCAAACACTTGTTTCCTGATGCATCAGTGGGCTTAACTTAGGGCTGTGCACCAGATCTGGCCAAATCCGAGATCCTGAACTGAATCAGGCCAATTCGGGTCAAGCCAGGATGCAGTCAGACTGGGCTAAGGCAGCCTCAGACCACCCTGGGTCAAAGGGATCTGAGGAGCTGTCAAAAGTGGGGTTGTTTAGTGGCGAGAAGGGGTGGGGCAGAAGGAGACACACAGGCAGCTTGCATGCATCTTCTTCTGCTCCCCCCCGTTAACCATATGTTTAATTAGGTTTTTAAGCCCCAGTTAAACACCTTGCAAGGCCTCCAAATCAGTTCGGGGCCCAGATCCAGGTCAGGTTGGCCCCAGATCATCCAAACTGGATCAAAGGGCCCTTCACAGCCCTAGCTTGACTAGATCGCATGGGCTTAAGTTACAGGAGAGAAGGTTTTGGCTGAATATTAGGGAAAACGGTGACAGTAAGAACAGTTCAACAATGGATTACCAAGGGGCATGGTGAGCTCTCCCTCGCTGGAGTTCAGGACAGCCATGCTGTAGCTCTGGATTTCCTTCATGAAACAGTGGGTGGATTAGATGACCCTCAAGACCCCTTTTAGGTCTAGGGATGTGCCAGAATTCCACCCAATTTGGATTTAGTACCAAACTTTCCATTAATTCACTTATTCTCTATGGTTGCAGGTCAGATTTTTACATAGCGATTTTCTGCAGCTATTTTCAAAAATGGATATTTTTTTTAAAATCAACATTTCCCTTAAAATTATCGACATCAGTATCAATATTTTTTGCGAGGGGAAAAAACAGATAAGAGCAACAGCTAGCAGACAAAGAATGAACTCAAATCAATACCAGCCTGTTAGGTTTATGGAATGCTTTTGACCTGGCACTGGCCAATGGACCCCATCCCTATCCAGCTCATCTAGTTTTTCATATGGAGGGGAGGATACATATATTTGGAGGAGCATCAAACATGTAGCTAGTGCCCATCTGCAGTCTGAAATAGTTCACAGCCAAGGTTGACCTTCACCACATCATTTGCTCTTTGTGTGAAAACAAGGAAGAGCTTTGTAGCACCTTAACAAAAACCTATTGTGGCATAAGACTTGTAGGGTTTATTCTAAGCTTTTTTCCCTCACTGCACAAGCAGCATACTGGCCGCCCCCAAAATAGTCAAGTAAATAGTCCCACACTACACCATTAGGAGGGCTTTTGTGTGTGTGAGAGAGAGACAGTAGTCACCAGTACAGAATCCCTGCACTTCGTTTGCTAACTATGCCAGCCATTTTGTGCTGGCACCCACAGTACTTTTATCAAGATATGAGTACTGACACCTTGTTTTTTACTAAAAAAAGCTCTGAAGATTTGAAAGGAACTAGTATTTATTTTCATTTTCAATTTCTTTTTTATCTTTTCTCATCTATTTCTTTTTTAGAAACAACCTAGCTCCTTATTAAATCCCATATGCTCAACTGCACAAAAACTTAGTTCACGCTGCACAAATATTTGACCCTGCACAAAATGTGTCTAGCTGCACGTTACAATAAACCTTGAGCCTTATGGACTAGAGATAACTTCATCAGATTCATGTAACCGCTTCATACAAAAGGGAGAAAAAGTCTCCTCTAAGTGACTTCCAAAAAAACCAATAAAGTGTCAGGCACAGCATAAAAGCAGACAACAGTACATTACAATAAAACCATTGCAAAACCCATAAAACAGACTAAGTGATAGCAGAAAACATTTCATCAATTAACAACAGAACAATTAACATAATTTATCACCCATCTGGGAGTTGTTTGTGCGAAGCTTAGCCTGCAGCTTTACCCGGTGTTGTGTAAACTCCTGCCTACCTTCACCATGGAAGCAAACATGAACTTCTATAAGAGCGTAAAAAGAGCCCTGCTGGAGTACAGCAAAGGCCTAACTAGTCCAGCACTCTGTTCCCATAGTGGCCAGCCAGAGGCCTATGGGAAGCCCACACAAGCAGAACCTGAGTCAATAGCACTCTTGAGTTGCAACATGACACTGTTACCAAAATATTTATTTGCTGGAGTTGTTGGCAGGCTGGCTATGAGCCTATAATCCCAACAAGGCCTAGATGATTTTTAAAATGGCTTCAGTTTGGTTCTCTTTGCAAAGAGGCTGTTTGAGACCTGAGGGGAAAAGTAGCTGAAAGAGTTAAGGTTGTCATCTCAACTGAGAGGCTGTTGCCGGTCATATGCACAGGACAAGGCCTTTGGCAATCCAGTCAATGTGATCCCAAAAGCAATTGTAAAAGTTTGGCCCTCAGTAGTGGAGCCCATAGTTCAAATCTGTATCTTATCAACCTAGCTAAAAAGTGAATACCACCACCTGTCTTCATAAAAGAAAAGCCCATTACCCTGACTATACGACTAATAATAGGTATGAAAATTAAGGAAGGACACCTGCCTGATCCAATCAATCTTGGATTCACCTTTTAGGCTTTTATCTGGAAAGGTATAAAAACTGGACTCATAAGAGCCATTTTTGGTTCTGGTTTCAGGGCTCTGGGTCCTGGTTGCCCAGTTCCACTATGCTGAATCACTTAGACAGCCAGAACCCAGGGGTCTGAATCCCCTGCTTTCCCTTCACTATCTCTGGACCTCCACCTGCTGAAACAAAAGGTCTCAGGTTGATGAAGCTCCTTCAGAAGTCCTTTTCAAGGCTCTACTACTTTTCCTGCTTTTTCCCCTTGATGACCTTTGCTAGCTGAAACAGAGACCCAATAAGCCATTTCAGGGCCTGCCTGCAACATTTGCTGTTTTCCTGCCTGGCCCAGAAGTTTCAGTGTGCTCTAGGTCTACTTCCAGACTGCCCACTAAGTCTGGGAAATTAATCATCATCATCGTCTTGGCTGTCTATCCTGTCTTCTTCCCTACAAATTGTAGTCTCCACATCCGCTCCCTCTGCCTCTCTTGGACTCTGTGTGTGACTGTTTCAGAGGCCAATCTCTGGTCCTCTCTGCCCAGTGCGCATGACTGAGGCCTAGCCTGCAAAGTGAGCTCTCAAGAGAGAAAAAGTCAGGCTAGTATGCCTTCCTCACTTGTGCTGAAATCACCCCCCTTATGCTTTTCTTGTCATCTCCTCTTTTGCTTGCTTCTTTGTGTGTGCATGTATGTTTAATGTGTTTGTTAACTTAGTTATGATTAAGACTGTGAGTCAGAAGTTTCCTCTGGCTGGTTTTGGGAGTGATCCCCCTTCACTCCAAGCCACCAAAAAAAGGACACAGATTTGAATAAAAATTGAATGCATCAATTTATATGTACAGATGTGAATTAAGAAAAAAATAACAATAACCATCATAGAAATATACTACACCTTACCGTAGGGGGAAAGCTGTGAGCAGGTGTCCTGGGTGCCTGCCCCAGCCTGCTCTCCAGGGACTGATGCTTGTCTGGCAGTTCCAGGGCTCCTGCTCTCCCTTCTTAAGGTTGTTTATCGTTAAATCCAACTTCGACCAGACAGCTCTTCAAAGAGAGGGCTCCTTCAAATAGAGAACTGCCCTCTGTAAAGTAGGGAACATGGCCACCCTACCTCACAGCCCTGCTATAGCCACCCCATTCATCAGGGTCCCCTGCCACTCAGGACAAGGGTTTTTTGGGGGGCGGGGGGCAGATAGAGTTGCCAGGGAAGGAGGGAAAAGCCCCTTTCCATGCTTCTCCCCCCTTTGAATCCAGTCCACTGCAAACACACGAGTGTGCAATGAGTACACACAGTGTAATGCAGGGGTCTTGGACCTCAGGACCAAGGGGCTCCCTATCTGGCCACCCCACTCACCAGTCATGCTCCACCCCCTCCGTGAGTGCTTTTGCCTGGCTGGAATGTGCCCCTGAATTGTGATGATGCCTCTTGCGTGCCCTGAAGGAGAGGCAAGTATGTATAAACCTCTGATTTATACTGTACAAAGGTAAAAGGCACATCCATTGCTTTATTCACTTTTTCCTCTGGTCCCACCCATCCCTGGCATGTGGCCCTTGGAAGGTTCCCCACAAGGGGATGCGGCCCTTGGGCTGAAAGAGGTGAAGTGTGGATCAACCTGTAGATTCACTTCCCTAGAACAGGTAAAGATGATGCCTTGTATGGTTGATGCATATGGCAGTCCCCTGGTGGTGATTTTTCAGTGAAAAGTAGCTGTAAGTGTGATTTTGAGTGCATGATTTTGAATGGAAAAACAGCTGGAGTAAGAAGGACTGAGCAGCCCCTGACTGTACTGCTTCTCCATCCAGACAAAGCCAGTGTGGTGTCGTGGTTAACACAGGAGTTCTCAAACTGTGGTCTGTGAGCTTCGTTCAGGAGGTCCACGGCATGTCTGTGGATTTGTGGCTGAAGACGGGAGATGGCACATCCATGACATTAGCTACTCGTATTGTGTTACAATTTGAATTCTACAGAATACAATAAAATGCAATATATAAGAAATAAAAGCAATAAAATATCGTTGCGCGCCTCCCCCAATCTCCGAGCGGTGAGATTTCAGGGGTCCCTGCGCTCATCCAGGGTTTGGTTTCCTTTGGGAAGAAGGTCAGCGGAGACTGCGGTGTCTTTATGAAATACGGTTTATTTATTTACACACATTCCAACCTGAGCTCAATGATGGAGGGGGTTTAAGGCATCAGCAGTCCAATATCCAGCTTTTCCATCTGGGTTGCAGGAGGCACCCCAAATGCCATGGTGCAGAGAGCCAGTCTCTCTGCCTGCCTTCAGTCTCCCAGCATTCTCTAGACAAAATTCAAAAACTACAAGCCTCTGCTGGGCTCCAGGAAGGGGGGGGGATGCTCTCCTGAAGAGTTTCAATGACAAAAGGGTCTTCCTGGCCCGTTCACCGTTGCTGGGCAACTGATAGGCCCATTATCTTACCTGGCCAATCTATTTGGTTAACAAAGGGGAGACTCATCTGACCAGCAGAGTGAGTTTCTGTCCCCAAGGCATAGGATTCCAAATCAGAGGTTGGAAGGGGACCCACAGGAATCATCCATCCCAACCCCCATGCTCATAACAATATAATGAAAAATACACAATATCTAGCACAGCACATTACAATTGCTACAAGAGGCAGAAAAGTTATTATGTGGTTTTCCAAGATCCACAGCAATTTTCAAGTGGTCTGTGGGGGGGGGAAGGCTAAAGTGTCAGACTAGCACCAGCAAGACAGGTTTAAATCCTCATTCAGCCACAAAGCTGACCAGCTGACCTTGGATCTATGGGAGGGGCCATACCTTGGCCAAAGAGTACACAATATGTATGTGAAAGGTTCTCAAGCTCAAGCACCTCTAGTTAAAAACAGGATCAGGCCACTCCCAGATGACCTATTGCATGCAGTCATCCTGATTTGTTTGCAGGGAAGTTCGACAATGTTGGCTATTTATCAAGCATTCCATCTGATTTGTTTGTGGAGAGATTAGACAAGCTTGCATCAAGCAGATGTTAGAACCACACTTTGCAGTGCATTTCCCCATCACTTTCTGTATTTCAAAAAGTCTTATCTGTTGGGAAAATGGGTTTACGGTGCAGGATGTCCAAATCAACTTTAACTGCATAACCAGAATTGGCCAGTATGTGATTGAATCTCACCAGAAAATAGCAACAGACCACAAGTGCTCTCACATGTTGTTGTTGCCCTTCAGTAAAAGGTCCCAGAGTGGGTTGCAACAGTTTTAAAACGCATAATTAATAATAGTTAAAACAACCCAAACAACATCACAGAAAATAGGGCAGGTCCTAACAAGATACATCTCAGGTGTCGAAGGCCAGGGTAAAGAGGTGCATCTTCAGCATTTGCCAAAAGTTGTACAATGAAGTTGCCAGACGCACCTCAGTGGGGAGGGAGTTCCACAGCTTAGGGGCTGCCACAGAGATGCCTCTCCCAGGCCACCCTCCTGAGCTTCCAAGGGTGGTGGAACTACCAAAATGGCCACCTCTGCTGATCTCAACACCCAAGAGGGTCTGTAGGGAAGGAGGCGGTCTTTCAGCTATTTGGGACCTAAGTCATTTAGGGCTTTAAACACTAATGGGAGCACCATGAATTGGGCCCGGAAGCGAACTGGCAACCAATGCAGCTATTTTAAAACAGGGATTAGATGAGTTCTAAAAGGAACCACAGCCAGTAATCTGACGGCTGCATTTGGGACCAGTTGAAGTTTCTGAAACGTCTTCAAGGGCAGCCCCATGTAGAGTGCATTGCAGTAATCCAGTCTGGCAGTTACCAGAGCATGGAGCCCAGTCTTCTCAGTCCAAAAGGGGCCGAAGCTGGCAAACCAGCTGGAGCTGGGAAAAGGCCATCTGAACCTCCAGTGACCCTGTTGGATCAAGGAGTACCTCCAGGCTGTGGACCTGCTCCTTCAAGGAAAGAGCAACCCCATCCAGAACAGGCTGTCTTCCCATCTCCTGGACATGAGAACTTTGGACACAGAACATCTCTGTCTTTTCAGGATTCAGCCTCAATTTATTGGCCCACATCCAGTCCATCACTGCCTCCAAGCACCGGTTCAGCACCTCAGCTGCCTCTCCTGATTCAGATGGAATAGAGAGGTAGAGCTGGGTGTCATCTGTATATTGATGGCACCTCACTCCAAATCTCCTGATGACAGCTCCTTGTGGCTTCATATACATGTTAAATAACATGGGGGACAAGATGGAACCCTTTGGAACACCACAGAATAATTCCCATGATGCTTAACAGTAGCCTCCCATAACTACTTTTTGGAAGCTGCTGTGGAGGTATGAGCGGAACAGCTGAAGCACAGGGCCCCCAACCTCCACCTCCTCCTAATCTAGGCCATCCAAGAAACACAGTGGTGGCCAGTAATCACTGGACCTGGTTCCAGAAGGATACTGTGGTCAACAGTATCAAAAGCTCCTGAGAGATTAAGGAGATAGTAGGTGATGTGGAGATCCTCCACTGAAGAGCCATTGAAAGCCACAGTAAATAACAGTGCAATAGATGAATGAATAGTTTGACCTGGTATAAGGCAGATTCTTCCTTGGTGCCTAAACTTGCAGCCTCCTTTAGGTGCTTTTCATTTTTTAAAAATGTGGAAATTCCATTATTCTCACTTGCTGTGCAACGTCTAGCTTAGATAAAACTGCAGTTTACATTGTTTCAACATACAATCTTCCAGTAAGAAAGGATGACAGATAACTATAGTCTAGAGCTCCTGTCTGTCCATGATACATTATCTGGCACAAAGGACCTCCTGCTGAAGCTTTTGAATGCTTTGCAGTCTTGCAAAATGACTCAACTTCAGACAACAAGGCTCATCACCAGTCAACAGTTTCCTGTCTGCTAAAGTAGACCAATGAGAACAGAGCAAATCTTGCACAATGGGCTCCAAGGATGCTCAGTGTTGGGGCCAGGTGCCATTCTTTCAGACTCAGAGAGAAACATCATGCCTGTTATGAAACAGTTCCTCCTGCTAATCTAGGCCATCCAAGAAACACAGTGGCAGCTAGTAATCACTGGACCTGGTGGGGCGCCCAAGGAGGTCACTGGAGACAAGGCCAAGTTGTTCTGGCTTTCTCCCCTTGCCTCCTCCTCCAGATACTGTGGACACAAAGCAGAAGAAAAAATACTGGTAGGGCTCTGCCCCACTTTGCACTGCTGACCAGCCTTCCATGAAAAAATGGCATGCCATTAATGCTTGAAACATCCAGTTAGAAAGAGAAGGGAATGATCTTTCAGCTCTTGAAAGGAGAAGGAATTCTTTTTACGTGGGATCGATTCAAGGTGCTCACATTAGTGTTTAAAACCCTAAATGACTAGGCCCCAAATAGCTGAAAGTCCCCCTTCTTCCCTACAGATCCTATTGGGTGTTACAATTGGCAGAGAGGCCCTCTTGTTCCACCACCCTCAGAAGCTCAGGGTAGTGGTTGACCAGAAGAAGCCATCCTCTGTGGAATTCTTTCCCACAGAGCTGCGTCTGGCAACTTCATTATATAGTTTCCATCCTATCCTGAAGACACACCTCTTGGCCCTGGCTTTTGACACTTGAGATGTATAATTTTGGGACCAACTCGATTCTTGTGACTATAATTTGTTTTAAACTGTTTCTAATGTATTTTAAATTGTTGTGGCCTGCCCTGGGACCATAGGGTGAAGGGGTGGGTGCTGGTAATAATAATAATAATAAAATAAAATAAAATAAAATATAATAATAATAATAAATGGCATTTAACATCCAACATCTCTTGGAGATGTATCTTGATCAGATAATGTATCATGGCCACCCCAAGACTCTTTGCTGACTTGAGTGAAGCACAACATAACCCCCCAATTCTACGCACACAAACTGACTAAACTGTCAAAGGTGACTTATTTAAATGCTGGCAAGAGAATAGTCTGTGTACAGCAGGGGACCCCAACGTGGTGCCCTCCAGATATTATTGGATAGCAGCTCCCATCAGTCATTAGCCATACTTGCTGGCAGTGGCGGTTGGTGCCCTTTGGGGCTGGTATGGCCAAAGGCAGAGATAACAACAGAGCCAGAGACAATGACAGGCAGAGTCAATTCATTCTAGATTTGTCCCCCATCCTCCTCCCTGCTGAGCACTGACTAAGGAAGAGGAAGTTGACTGTCAGTGCCTTCCCCTGGACTGAATGTAAGTAAGAAGGCAAGCAGGAGGGGCTGGCTGAGATTAGTGGCCCCAATGGATTGGCTTCTAAACCATGTATTCTTTATTTTCTACATTTTAACATGAGGTGAACTCCAGATGTGCGAAAGTCCATTCGTTTTGCCTATTGATTTATTTAGGGTATTCCTGCCTTATCAGGCAAAAGCCTCTTGGTCCAGCTAACAAATAATTTAACAGAAAAACTTCAAAGGGCTGCATCTGTTGGATTTCTGCCTGTCACACAGCTGTCACAGTGCAGCACCTCTATCAGGGAAAAGTTTAAAGCTAAGGATCTGGACCAAGAGAACCAATGTAGATGTACCAGTGGATATGAGGCTGTTGAGAGTCCTTTGTAATATTTTCTTCTAGTCTTTCACTCCTTTATGTAGAAAAAGGTAACAAAGAAATATAGCGTTGCAGTTTGAAGAACTTAATAAAATTCTGGTAGTCCATTATTGCCCCCTGGTGGATTTTAATTTAGTTACTGTTACATCCTTCTGACCAAAAATGCATTTTTCACACATGAGTCTTCTAAGGGTGCTTTCCAGACTGTCACTATTTGGATGGGTGGGATTCAGTCATATAACAGCAAATTCAGCTTGCACAATTATATTTGATTTATGCAACAAACCTGCTTTCCCCCCAAAAAATATAATAAGGAAATGTGATGGGAAAATGCACTGTAAAGTGTGGGAAAGTCTGGGATAACATTTGTGTGATGCAATGTCATTTAACCTCTCCCTCCAACAAATCAGAATGAATGTTCAGTAAACAGGTAATCTGGAGGTGTCCTTAGGATCAGTTGTGTGATCCCAATGCCATATTTCTTGAGAGAATGCAAGGAGGTACAGGACTGGTGGAAGACAGAAGAGCTTAATTCCTTAATTTCAGTTCCATTCCTGCTGATTCATGCCTGCTAAATACTCCCCCAAGGACACTTTCTCCCTAGTTAGGAGAGCTTCAGAACTTTTTTTTTTAATTAACTGAGATCATTTGCAGGGGGAAATGGCAAGTGGAAAAAGGGTTCTGCTTGCCAATTCTCCCTGAAAGTAATACCCTCTGGGTCCCAGCCCTTACATTATATCAGGTGTGGGGAACCTTCACCCTTTGTTGAACTACAACTCCCATCAGCCCCAGCAGGCATTGCCAATGCCCAGAGAGGATGGGCGTTGTAGTTCAGCAATATCTGGAGGGCCAAAGGTTCACTACACCTGCATAAGAACATGAGAAGTGCCTGCTGGATCAGCATTCTGTTCTCACAGTGGCCAACCAGATGCCCATGGGAAGCCCACAAGCAGGACCTGAGTGCAAGAGCACTTTCCCCTCCTGTGGCTTCCGGCAATTGGTTGTCAGAAGCATACTGAGGAGTACTGCACAGCACAGCCATCATGGCTAGTAGCCATTGATAGCCTTATCCTCCATGATTTGTCTAATCTTTTAAAGCCATCCAAGTTGGAGGCCATCGCTGCTTCTTGTGGGAGAGAATACCATAGTTTAACTATGCTCTGCATGAAGCAGAACTTTCTTTTGTCTGTCCTGAATCTTCCAACATTCGAGTGTTACGAGAGAGAGAAAAGCTTTTCTCTATCCACTTTTTCCATGCCATGCATAATTTTATACACTTCTCTCATGTCACCTCTGACTTGCCTTTTCTCTAAACTAAAAAGCCCCAAATGTTGCAAGCTTTCCTCATAGGGGAGTCACTCCATCCCCTTGATCATTCTGGCTGCCCTTTTCTGAACCTTTTGTGCATCTACATTTATATCAAAGACATTGCAACTATTCCAACACCTAAGTTTATCCCTTCACATTGGTCACTTGCACTATAGCATCTATCCATCTCTCTCACACATGCACACTTTCTCATATAGGTGTAGTATTCAATATCAAAAGGTGTAGTAGATCAACATCATATAGATGTTGTAAATAATATCAAAAGAGCAAAATCACAGAAGATCAACTCTTCCCTTCTGTTAACAGGAATATCACACATCCAATGTCAGAGTAGATCAATTGAAATGAATTGCCATGACTAACTTAGATTTCAATTAGCCTATTCTGAGTTAAATATAACCCGTTTTGATTTTCTTCTTCTTTACAGAAAAGGAATCTCTAATCTTATGACAATATGCTCTTAGAAACACATGAAGCTGCATTGTACTGAGTCAGATTACAGGTCCATCCAACTGTCGGCATATCTCTAAGGTGTCAGATACAATTTCCCCACAGTCCTAGCTGGAGATGTTTGGGTTTGAACGTGGAACCTTCTGCATGTAAAAGATGTGCTCAGCCACATCTGAAAAGAAAAATGACTGATCAGCGCTGCATTTAAATAGGCTCCAGGTCCTACAAGGTTGCAATCTGTCACAAATATATTTTCATAATAACTTTAGAAGAGTCTTGCTGGGCCAGACCAAAGATCTGTCTAGATAATCATCCTCTTCCCCACAAAGACCAACCAGATGTCTGTCAGAAGTCCACCAGTAGGACATGAGCGCAACAGCACCCTCCTGCTGTTCCCCAGTATGTGGCATTCAGCTGGGCTGCACTCAGCCCACAGTCAGGTACATTGGAGCAGCCTCAATCCAACCAAGCATGATCCAGGGCCTACCCAGATCTGGGCCTTACAGAGTCATTTGACCGGGGTGGGGAGAGATGTGCCTCTCCTCCTCCCCCTCCCCAAGTACATGATTAATCAAGATTCTAAACCCTAATTAAGCACAGCAGTTGGGAAAAGGAAAGGAGGAGATGCATGCAGACTGCCTGCTCATCTTTTTCTCTCCCCCTCCTCGCCACTAGACCACAACCCCCCTATTGACACCCTGGTTGGCTTTGGGTGGACCCAATCTGATGCTGCCTCAACCCAATCCAACCAAATCCTGGGTCAACCGGCATCAGCCTGGGATCCTGGATCCGGTACACAGCCTACTGCAGATGTACTGGAGGTTTTACACAGCCATCATATCTAGTAGCCATTTACAGACTTATCCGCCATTGTCTAATCCCCCGTTGAAATCCACCACATCATGACATCCTGTGGAGGGGAATTCGACCGCTCAACTACACAGTGTGAAGAAATATTTCCATGTCTCTGTCCTGAATCGTCCAAAATTCAGTTTCATTTGATGGCCTCCATTTCTAGCATTAGGAGCAGGGGAAGGAACGTTCTCCTTTTCTACTTTCTGCAAGTCATGCCTCATTTTATATGCCTCTCTCATTCCCGCCCCCCCAACTTCCCAACTTTCTCAACTAAAAAGCCCTGAATTTTCCTTGTAGGGAAGGTGCTTCAATCCCGTAATCATTCTGATTACCCTTTTCTGTATTTTTCCCAGCTCTACAATATGCTTTTAAAAATCTGGTAACCAGAACTATTACACAAGAACACTAAACTTGCAGGGCTCAGCCTGTCATTCCACCCACTGCCTCTTAGAGCTTTATTGTGATCTGCTGAGCACATACTGTAGGGCAGTTCTGCTCTTCTTGTATATCTTTAACCCACCGCAAACTTCCTCCTCAATATCCTCCAAAATCCTACAGGTAAAATAAGGACACTGTTTTAAAGAAAAAGGAATATAGAGCTGGGGAAGGGACACTTTTCAGCCCCTGGGCTGCATTCCCTCCTAGACAACCTGGGGGAGGGGAGGGCGCATGGCAAGGATTGGTGAGGCCAAAACAAAAGTGGGCAGGGCTAAGCACAGTCACATGAATACATGTGTGAATGGGCAGAAAAATGGCAAATGCAATTCAATATAAACAAGTGTAAAATTATGCATATTGGAGCAAAAAATCTTAATTTCACATATACGCTCATGGGGTCTGAACTGGCGGTGACCGACCAGGAGAGAGACCTCGGGGTTGTAGTGGACAGCACGATGAAAATGTCGACCCAGTGTGCGGCAGCTGTGAAAAAGGCAAATTCCATGCTAGCGATAATTAGGAAAGGTATTGAAAATAAAACAGCCGATATCATAATGCCATTGTATAAATCTATGGTGCGGCCGCATTTGGAATACTGTGTACAGTTCTGGTCGCCTCATCTCAAAAAGGATATTATAGAGTTGGAAAAGGTTCAGAAGAGGGCAACCAGAATGATCAAGGGGATGGAGCGACTCCCTTACGAGGAAAGGTTGCAGCATTTGGGGCTTTTTAGTTTAGAGAAAAGGCGGGTCAGAGGAGACATGATAGAAGTGTATAAAATTATGCATGGCATTGAGAAAGTGGATAGAGAAAAGTTCTTCTCCCTCTCTCATAATACTAGAACTCATGGACATTCAAAGAAGCTGAATGTTGGAAGATTCGGGACAGACAAAAGGAAGTACTTCTTTACTCAGCGCATAGTTAAACTATGGAATTTGCTCCCACAAGATGCAGTAATGGCCACCAGCTTGGACGGCTTTAAAAGAAGATTAGACAAATTCATGGAGAAGAGGGCTATCAATGGCTACTAGCCATGATGGCTGTGCTGTGCCACCCTAGTCAGAGGCAGCATGCTTCTGAAAACCAGTTGCCGGAAGCCTCAGGAGGGGAGAGTGTTCTTGCACTCGGGTCCTGCTTGCGGGCTTCCCCCAGGCACCTGGTTGGCCACTGTGAGAACAGGATGCTGGACTAGATGGGCCACTGGCCTGATCCAGCAGGCTCTTCTTATGTTCTTATGTTCTTATATATAGCACAGCACATATACTCACATGCGTACATGCACACAAACAGCACACACCATCAATTATATTTGAAAAAATAGTGTTAGCTCTTTTCAGACCTAATTATGGATGAGGGGGGAATCTTTGTGGAGAATGGAGCTGAGGAGAGGAGGTTAACCCTTTCCTCCCCAGCTGAAATCTCCATGAACATTTCCTGGCTCCATGCAACAATAAGGCTTGAATACAGCCTTCTGCTGCCACCAATACAAGGTTGTTTTCAAGCCTAATTGCTATGTGCAGAGGGGGGGCTATTGGGGGTCAGAGTACACAGGGAGGGGAGGGTTACACATTGTCTCCCTGGCGATGATGAAAACACCTCTGCACAGCAATTAGGCATGACAAAAGCTTTCTAATAGGAGTCTGTTTTCAACACTAATTGCAGCAGGGGGTCCATATCTGCAGGAGGTGTTGCTCAGTACATGGGGAGGTTTAACCCCTCCCTCCTCAGCTGTGATCTCCCCAGAAATGGCACTGCACAGCAATTAGGCTTGAAAAAAAGCCTGGCATTGGAGCCAACAAGAGTCTTCTTTTCAGCCCCAGTTGCTGCATAGGGGAGGAGAGGCATACTGTGAGCCAGATGGGGAGGCCCCATGGGCTGCATCCAGTCCACATACTGCCCATTCCCCTTGAAACAGAGCCTTCAGTACTTTGAAATGTTGTTGTTGGGAGGGAGGAGAGAGATAACACAGGCAGCAGTAGGAGAACTGACATGTTCTGGACTGGCATCAGTAACTAGCATCCTTGGGCAATAAGCAGGCCCACTGCTGATGCCTGACCTGAATCCCCACCCCCTTTAATATATATATATATATATATATAAAACCACTTTACCAGTGCTCCACAATTCCCCCTACTTAGCATCAATCTGAGGGGTGTTGTGGGAAATTAAAGGTTGGCTAGAGGCAGCCTCTCAGCACCACTTGTAGCACTGCCACCACAGCCAGGGAAGCCCACCAGGCCACACTGACAGAGGACGGGGCTCACCATGGGATGCTTTGCCTAGCTCCCCCCCCCCCAAAAAACCCTGGAGCTAGCCCTGGAGATGTTAGAAAGCGCGTGTCTGTTCTCTCCTATAAAAGGTTGGAGGGTGTGGCAAAAGCACCACAGCAAAAGAAAAGGGTTCCCATTATGCCCATGACACCCACACCCACACACACCCCTATCTCGTTCAGCTGACAGTGAAGGAAGCGAGTCTTTTGCTAAGGTTATGTAAACAGAAAGTAGGCGGCCCACAGGAGTACGTGCCACTAAACTGTTTACTAATGTAAACTCCCCTTCATCTGCATGCACACTATAAATATAAATATGTCATTTTTAAAATTATGGCTTTTTTATTGGCACTGGCAGGTAAGATAGGGAGCCTTTGAGCACTTACTCATTTCTGTTTATCTCGCCACTGTAGTATTTTCAAACTGCCAAGTGAAGGTATGAGATAAACTTATAGTAAAACACAGACTGGAAGGCGCCGGTGATGTAGTTCAGGTTTGCTCCCTCTTTTCATTTTTCCATTTTAAGAGGAAATATGTTTTGTTGGCCCTCCCTGCCTTGCCTAAATAGCACCCTTGGACCATCCAGGGTCACCAGGAAATAGTTCAAAGGGAAGCCTATGGTTTGGCAACCTTGCTGGGTAGTAATGATTAAAATGAAAGTTAAAAGCTGGTTAAATAGAAATGGTAGAGAAATGGCATTCACCTTGGAGGAGGGTTCCTATGGGGAGATTTAAAACAAAATCCTTGAAAACACAGTGCAGGGGGCAATCAGAGCTTGTTACTTGCTCGGGGAACTGAAGGTTGCCAGTTCTAGTCTTGTTACAGGAGGAAAGTGGGAGACTATTCCTTTGTTCTTTGATGAATTTAGAGTGGCTGGGTGTCCTACTTTGCAGAGGACTGTCCTCTATTTGAAAAACTGAGTTCAGTTTAAACATTTTTAAAAAAACATGGTCTGAATTGCAGTGGAGGTTGGTGGCTCTGATGTCAGTCTGGCAGTGAATCCACTCCAGGTTTTAGTCTGAACTTTCAGTACCTTGGACAGCTCCTTCAAAGTTCAGACTAAAACCCGGAGTGGATTCGCTGCCCCACTGGCATCAGAGCCACCAGCCTCCACTGCTGACTTGGTATAAGGCAGCTTCCTTTGGGTTAGATCGAATACTAGTCCTACTCAAAGTAGACCCATTGAAATGAATGAGCATGCCTAACTTAAGTCCATTAATTTAAATGGGTCTACTCTGAGTAGAATTTAGTTGAATGCAACTTTATGTTTCTATGTAACATGGAGACAAAGCAATGAAAAGCTGCCCCAGCTGATAAAGGTAAAAAAGAGGAGGCTCTTTTCTCCCCTGCTTTTCTTCCTTGTCAAACAGGTGACATTTGTAGGGAAAAGGCCAGCTCATGACTGTATATTGCACCTGTATACCAGAGATGGCCCAGCCGCTGTTATGAATGGTCTTATTAACATCTAAGCTAGACTACTGTAATGCAGCCTACAAGGGGGCACCTTTGAAAAACTAGAAACTTTAATTGGTTCAGAATGCAGCAGCTAGACTAGTAACTGAGGCCGAGTGCATCAAACACAGGAGCATAGGAAGCTGCCCTACACTGAGTCCTTGGTCCATCAAGCTCAGCATTGTCTACACTGCCTGGCAGCAGTTCTCCAAGGCTTCAGGCAGGGGTCTCTCCCAGTCTTATCTGGAGAGGTTGAAGACAGCGGCGTCACTAGCGGGAGTGTGTGGGGGGGTGCGGACCTCCGGCGTGCACTCGCACACGCTCCAGGCTGGTGGTGGAAGACCCATCCCGGCTTCACCGCCAGCGAGCGGGTGCCTGCTTTCCGTCTCTCCCGCCCACCTCTGAGGTGGAGTTGGCTGCGCCGACCCGGAGCGCTTCTCGGCTCCTTTGCTGGGCAATGGCGCAGGGCGGGGCGGCTCTGCGTGTCACCCCTCAGGGAGTCACCCGGGTGCGGTCCACACCCTCTGCACCCCGGTAGTGATGCCCCTGGTTGAAGACTGAACTGTATGCAAAGCTGATGCATTGAGCTATGGCCATTCCCCTAACGTAGCATTCTTCACCAGCTCCAAATTTGATTCTAGGCTCAATAAGTGCTGTTTTTGGACTTAAGGCCATAAACAGACAGGATCTGGGTAACTAAAGAAACCTTCTCCCACTAGAACCTACCAGAAAATTTAGGCCTTTGGTGGGAAGGCTATCTCTAGGTTTGTGAAGTCAAATTGGTGGCTTCTAAAGGACCTTTCTGTGGTGGCACCCAGATAAAGTAGTCTCTTCAAACGTGTTCACCTGGTGCCAACTCTGTTATCCTTGAGGCATAAGTGAAATGTGTCCTTTTCTCTTTGTCTTTTAGTGCTATGCAACACCTTTCAGTGGCCTTTATCTGCCGGTTTTATCATCTTTTTATCTGTTTGTCTGTTGTTTTATCTTGTTGGGGTTAATGGTATTTCATTGTGTTTCATTATTGCAAGCCTCCTTCGTAGATATTTTATTAATTAGGCAAACAAATAAGCCAAAGATGAACAGAGATAAATCCCCATGACAAAAATACTTTGGAAGAGGGGTTGCCATCTTTTGGAGGGTCAGTGGACACATTTGAAATTTTGAAAAAGTGCTGAAGGTACCAGTAACAAAATGGCTCCTATGGGGCATGCCATAACACAAAATGGCTGCCACATCTAAAAGAGTAGAAAAAATGATGCAGGCATAACCACCCACTCACCCACACAATCAATGGAAAACATCAGCCACTGCCACACTCACTCACAGAGAGAAGCTCTTTGCACCTCCTCTCTGTTCAGAATGGAAGGAAGGGTTGGGTATTCAGTTCTGGTATCCAATGAAATGTGTCCATATTTAAGGGGGTACATGTTCTATGAAAAATTGTCTGACCCCTTATATACCCAGTTGATAACTGCACTCTGCAGGTAAGGGCCTCCTGCAGATACCATCTTATCAGGAGGTCTGTTTCGCACAACATAGGAGGCGGACTTTTAGTATTGTGGCACCTACCCTTTGGAATTCCCTCCCCTTAAATATTACACAGGTGCCATCTCTGTTATCTTTTCAGCACTTGAAGACTTTCCTTTTTCAACAAGCCTTTTAAGTAGAGACCTTATCTCAGTCTGCATCTGTGCTGGAATTGCTTTTTAAGATGTTTTTAAAATTGTTCTTTAAAGATGTTTTGTTTTAATATGTTTTAAAGTCTTTTGTTTTTAAGATGTTTTAGAGTGCTTTTAGTTAAATATAAATTCTATAATAATATAAATATAAATTCTATAATAATAAGAATAAGAAGAAGAAGAAGAAGAAGAAGAAGAAGAAGAAGAAGAAGAAGAAGAAGAAGAGAGGCCAAGCCATTGCAAATAGGAAATGAGCAGGGAAGAGCAAACAGTCTTTCATGCATTGTGGATTTTTGAGGGAATATTTACAGAGACCTTTCTGGGTGCTCTAGGAAGTGCTGGCTTGCAAAATGGCACCCACGAGCACCATGTTGGCAAGCCCTGCTTCAGAAAATACAAAGTTCATATATTAGGAAGCAGTTGAAAATATGACCCATGGATCTAATCAAAGGCTATAGCCATCCATCCATATATTATTTAACTATAAAGTAATACAGACTACATTGGCTCAAAATATAAATGTAGGAGCAGCCAGAATGTCTTTTTTCATTTTAGACTCCAAGAAAAAATTAATAGCATATAATTCTGTGGCCTCCCTTATTACATGAGTATGAGATTCATTTCTCATAATGTTTCAGTCTGTCTGAATATCCTCCCTTCATAACAAAGCCTTTTGCATTATTGTATCACAGATCAGCACTTAATCTCCTGTTGAGAGCATTTTTTTTACCAGAAACACAAACTTCATTTTATGAGATTTGTTATGGCTTCTTATTATTGTCTTAAGTGTTTTATTATGTATGAATAAACATAATGTAATATTTTATTGCCAAATTAACCGCTCCTAGAGATCCTCAAAGAGGAGCAGCCCAATTAGCGCAATTATTATACTTTATTACCATCTGCACTGTGTGATAAAACATAATGAAAGTGGAAAGAAAAAAATATGGATATGATGGTTGGGATTTTTGTGAGCATGATCCACTGAAGAATAATTGCATTTCAAGGAGAATGCTAGCAAAGACAAGACTAAGAAGGGAGATAACATGAGCTATTAAAACTGAATTAGGAGTTGAGTACATATATTTATTTGATATATTGGATTGTAGCCAACTACAATCCAATTAAATTGATGGCCCTAGGTTAGCCATGTTTATTAATTTCAGTGGGACTGATCTGAATAGGACTAGCATTCGATACAACTCCGATATATTAAAATGCTCCAAACTACAGTGGCTTGGGATCCTAGCTTGTGGAGAAATTATGGTTTATCCCAAAGAAGAGCAGAAGCTTCTAATATCTATTGGTGCTGTTAAGGATGGGCGTGGGGCAGAGGCCAACCCCCACACAGCAGAATGGGCAGGAGGGTTGCCTGGCTTCCTACATTTTAAAGTGATCTAAAGGCAGAAGGGGACATTAAATCATTAAGTTCAGAGTCCATTGCTTCCCAACTGTACCACAGATAATAGCCTCCCCTCACTAAGAGATACGGGAATATGCAAGCCTGTGGCTGTTCATCCTCAAAACGTCCACACCTTGTATTAAAAACTCTCTTTATACCCCTTTAAAATAATGGTTTCCCCCAAAGAATCCTGGGGCTTGTTGTTTGTTAAGGGTGCTGACCTCACAGACCTACAATTTCAGCACCCTTTACAACTCCCAGGCTTTGCTTTAAATGTATGATGTGGATGTGTCACATGTCTGTGCTGCTATGGACCCCTCCAGTTGACTTGTGTATTGAGCCTTGGTCCTGATTTGCTGGAACAAAGCTTATGCAGAGGTTAGATTATATCCAGACTTTATTAATCATTCATCCTGATTTGTTTGCATGGTGTTTATACACCTTTCCATTAGTAATTTGTTCACCCACACTTTTCAATGTGTTCTCCGTCACTTTCCAAACTGCAAAAAGTATGATTTTTTTTTTAAGTGGATTTGTTGTGCTAGGGCAACTGAGCCCTTTAATCCACTTTAGCTGCACAAACCTAAAGTTTTGGTATGGTCTGGTATGTACTTGAATGCTCCTCACAACATAGTGACAGTCTGGAGGCAATGAGTGTATGAATAGTGAGAGAGCGTTTTCTCATTGTTCCTTATTTATTACATTCACACCCTGCCTGTCTTTCAAGGAGCCGAAGGGGAGAGAGGGCAAATGGAAGTGCTGCCTCCAAGAGCTGTGCTTCGCCCCCCTCCCCTGGATTTTTTTGGGAAATTACCTTGTTTTTAATTTGTGACATGACAGACAATGACAACCTCCATTAAAGTAGTATGATAGCATGTTTTAAGAACAGGAGCGATTTGAGAATAAGACCTCTGAAAAATTCAGTCAGTAAGGCAGGCCGAGTGCACGTCAAAAGCCTCATCTGGAAGAGCCCCCAAAAGTCTGCTCACCCAAGACTTTCCCTGACTGAGGATTGATTTTTCATGATCACAATTACCCTATAATCACTTAAGTGATCCTGAAAAAAACACCCTGTATAGTAACATGACCCTACAGTTACAGTAAATATTAGAATTATGGGCTAGCATTAGACTCCACCCTTTGGACATTCCTTTGCTGTGCTTTTCATTTTATTTATTTTTATTTATTATTTATTATTTGATTTATATCCCGTCCTTTCTCCCAGCAGGAGCCCAGGGCGGCAAACAGAAATGCTAAAAACACTTTAAAACATCATGAAAACAGACCTTAAAATACATTAAAACAAAACGTTAAAAACATCTTTTAAAAAAGGGTTAAAAACACATTTTAAAAAATGCATATTAACAAGCAATTCTAACACGGGCGTAGACTGGGATAGGTCTCACTTAAAAGGCTTGTTGAAAGAGGAAAGTCTTCAAAAGGCGCCAAAAAGATAGCAGAGATGACAGTTGTGCTGTCTACCCAGCCAGCAATAAAGAAGCATGTTTGTTTGGCTGCAGTAAGAACTAAGAGTTTGTTTATTCTGCATTATTATAATGAGTAGAACAGGATTGGGTGCTTATTGCTAAAGGGTGAAATGAAGTGATAACTTAAAGTGATCTGAAAAAATGGCTACCATTTACTCTTTTAAAGCACTCACTGTACTCGCAATCATAGTGGCTATTTTTTCTTCTTTTTCTTGATTACTTGATGGCAGAGGATGAAAACAGCCCTAGAGGAATACAAATATTGCTGTATACACTACAGTTAGCTATGTGCAGCCTTTTCAGGTTTTCTGGACAGAAAAATCAACCCAGCAACCACTAAAATAATTCCAATTACTTTCCACAATTAGTTTCCTATTGCTTAGTTCATCCTTTATATAGCAGCCAGTTAAAAATTTTCTCCTGGTCGTCCAACAGAAAGGGAAATCGGCCAGGAACAAGACTAGAAGGAGGGACTCTCAAGGAGGAGCTAACAAACACACCCTATAGAATGTATTTTCTCTTTGCCCTTCTCTAAGCTTGTTGTATGGACAAGTTTGTTTTTCAGGTGAAATCTAAAACTGAGATACCTAATGCAGCATCAAGGCCATGCGCAGGAGCTCACTGTCTTTACCAAAGTAGTTCAGTTCATGAAGAATCATAGAATCATAGAACAGTAGAGTTGGAAGAGGCCTATAAGGCCAACTCCATGCTCAGTGCAGGAATCCAATTTAAGAATTCCTCTGGAATTCCTTCCCCTTAAATATTAGACAGGCGCCATCTCTGTTATCTTTTCAGCACCTATTGAAGACCTCCCTGTTTCAACAAGCCTTTTAAATTGAGACCTAATCCTAGTCTGCATCTGTGTTGGAATTGCTTTTTAATGTTTTTAAACTTTTTTTTTAATGTTTTTAACTTTTTTTTTAAAAAAAGATGTCTTGAAAGCTTTTAAAAATGTTTTTAAAGATGTTTTGTTTTAATATATTTTAAAGCCTGTTCTTATGACTTTTTAAAGTGTTTTTAGTGCTTTTATTTGCTGCCCTGGGCTCCTGCTGGGAGGAAGGGCAGGATATAAACCAAATAATAAATAAAAAAAATAAGGCATACCTGACAGGTCTGTCCAGCTGCCTCTTGAACGCCTCCAGTGTTGGAGAGTCCATCACCTCCCTAGGTAATTGGTGCCATTGTCGTACCTCTCTAACAGTTAGGAAATTTTCCCTGATGCTTAGCTGAAATCTGACTTCCTGTAGCTTGAGCCCATTATTCTGTGTCCTGCATTCTGGGATGACCCAGAAGAGATCCTGGCCCTCCTCTGTATGACAACCTTCCAAGTACTTGAAGAGTGGTATCATATCTCCCCTCAGCCTTCTTTTCTCAAGGCTCAATATACCCAGTTCTTTCAGTCTCTCCTCATAGGGCTTTGTTTCCAGTCCCCTAATCATCCTTTTTATTATTATTATTTATTAAATTTATTATTGTTGCCTTCCTCTGAATCTGTTCCAGTTTATCTGTGGTGTCCAGACCTGGATGCAGTACTCAAGATGAGGCCTAACCAGTGCTGAATAGAGGGGAACTAGTACTTCATGTGATTTGGAAACTATACTCCTGTTAAAGTAGCCTAAAATAGCATTTGCCTTTTTTGCAACCACATTGCACTGTTGGCTCATATTCAGCTTGTGATGAACAACAATCCTAAGATCCTTCTCGCATGTCGTATTGCTGAGCCAAGTATCCCCCATCTTATAACTGTGCCATTGGTTTCTTTTTCCTAGGTGTAGAACTTTGCACTTATTCCTGCTAAATTTAATTCTGTTGTTTTCAGTCCAGCCTATCAAGATCACTTTGAATTTTATTTCTGTCCTCCAGGGTATTAGCTATCCCTTCCAATTTTGTATTATCCACCAGTATGATAAGCATTCCCTGCACTAGTCGTTAATAAAAATGTTAAAGAGTGCTGGGCCAAGGATTGAGCCCTGCAGTACCCCGCTTATTATCTCCCCCCACTTTGAGAAGGAACCATTGATTCTGTAGCCAACTGTGGATCCTCCTGGTAGTTGTTCCATCCAGCCCACATTTAGCTAGCTTGCTAATCAGAATACAGGGACAGACCACAGGTGAAAGAGGACTGAAGCTGTAGGCAAAGTCAACCTTTGAGTCTGGTATTCCTGGGGATTTCTGAAAAAACGGTGAGAAGATTCAACAGATTAAAGTTCATTCGTGTAAGTTAACATACTCTCTGGATGGAGAAGGAGTGATGCGGAAGGTTATTGCATTTCCCTTTCCCTGGCCTGGCCCTCACATCCTCTTCACCAGTGGGGAGGGGGGAGAGACTGGCTGGCACAATGTGCATCTCCTCCCCAAATGCCCCACCTAGAAATTTAGCTGCCCCACCTAACAAGGAAAGCTAGCTACAGGGCTGTCCAAGGAGCTCATTTATATTTGCAACAGCCCTGTGATGTCGACTGGCCTAAGAAGGAATGACTGGCATGAGGTTGCCCATAAGCTTCATAGCTGATTGGGGATTTGAGCCTGGGCCTCCTAGTCCTCATCCAACCACTCCAACAACTGCAGATCATGCAGCTCCTAGTCATTTCAACAGGGCTTGAGTACATAGAACGTAAGAAGCTGCCTTATATGAAGTCAGACTCTTGGTCCATCTAGCACCATACTGCTGGCACTACTAGCAGCAGCTCTCCAGGGGTTCAGGCAGGGGACTTTCCCAGACCTACCTGGAGATGCCGAGGACTGAACCTGGGACCTTCTGCATGCAAAGCAGATACTCTGCCACGGAGCTAAGGTCCTTCCCTACTGCCTGGTGGATAGAGACCACAGTGATGATTTGGTCAAACCAGTTGCTTCTCCAAATTCTGGTGCATTTTACAGCTCCCTATCATTCTGCCTTTCTGGGACTGAGAGACAGTGGCGTCACTAGCGGGATGCGGGGAGTGCGGACCGCACCTGGGTGACACCATGAGGGGGTGACACCCAGAGCCGCCCCATCATGGGGCAGGGCGCCAGCGCCGTTGCCCGGCAAAGGAGCTGAGAAGCGCTCTGGGTCGGCGTCGGAGCAGCCAACTCCTCCTCGGAGGCAGGCAGGCAGGCAGGCAAGACCGGGAGCAGCGTTGGTGGGGCGAGGGAGGTGCACCGGCATTCCCAGGCCTGCTTCTCCGGCTGGGTGCCCCTCCGGCACCCGCCCTCCCAGGGGCATGGCTGGCTGGACTTGTGTGTGCACACACGTGTGCACACGCACTCAGCAGGACATTTGGGGGCTCGCCAAGGAGTTACCGCACCGGGTGACACCAACCCTAGTGACGCCACTGCTGAGAGATGTACAGGGGATGAAGGTGGGGGTGGGAAACTCTCCTTACTATTGATAAAAGGGGGAAAGAAGATCCAGCGACTCCTGCCACTGCCCTGTTAATGATTACTGTGGCAGAGCTGTATACACTGTGCTCTCTGATCTGCGTTTGCAGCCCTGGAGGGTTTATTGCAGTCAGCCCAGCCTTGGATGGTGTTTGGATTATGTGCTGCTGAAAGATAGCCAAACTGGCTGTCATTCAGAGCTCTATGATATGCTCAACGTGCGTCTCTTGGAGTTCTTAGGATGAAGCCTTAGCACAAGTCAAGCTTCTGTCTAACAGGAAGATGGAAAGGTTAAGAGGGAACAAGAGGAAAGCTTGGGAGTTTTCCTATTGTAACATGATGCCAATGGTGCTCAGAGGACGGGGAGGATCTAACCAACCTAGGGAACAGGGCAGAACATAGTGGCAGAGGGTGTATTTTCCATGCAAAAGGTTTCAGGCTCAGGCTCTAGGTAGGGCTGGGGGAAAATTCAATCTGAACCACTGGAGAGCCACTGCTAGTCAGTGCAGGCAATATTGAACTACATGGACTAATAGTCTGATTTGATATAAAGGCAGCTTCCAATGTACCTCTGAAGCTCCTCCATGCTGAGCACAAGTGTGGGACATTGGTCTGAATTCAAATTCACTCAGGCCTTTTAATTAAGTTAGTATGTGTTGGAACTGTTTTAATTTTTAACATTTTAAATTTTTAATGTTTTATATTGTCATATGTGTATTGTATTTTTGATGTTGTTCTTGTTCTTGTAAACTGCCCAGAGAGCTTCGGCTATGGGGCGGTCTATAAGTTTAATGAAATAAATAAATAAATAAATAAATTACCATTTGGCTTTAAACAGATGTTGAGAAATATTGGCTGGGCTTTCTAACCAGACAATATTTAGGACTGTCACCAGTCTCTCGGGAGAGGGCCATAGCTCAGTGGTGAGCATCTGCTTTGTATATAGAAGGTCCCAGGCTCCATCTCCACCATCTCCAGTTACGGCTGGGAATGTGGCCTGTTTGAAATACTCGAGAGCCGCTGCCAGTCAGTGTAGACCAATGGTCTGACTCGGTACTAGTCAGCTCCCTATATTCTTCCCATGGTTGTTGGGCTCCCCTCTTTATACTCACAAGTGGGGGGCAGGATATAGTAGTAGTAATAAAAATCATAATCAGATTATTATGATTTTTGAATGTGCCAAGGATGAAAATATGCACAAGATGACACAAAGGGGTTTAAAAGGGGGCACTGAATTTGTAGGGACAAGGGACAGCAGCACAAAAAATATGGAATAAGAAGAAAGAGGGAAACCATGAAGGAGACAATAAGATCATTGGAACAGAGAGAGTGGCCCATGAATGCGATATAGGCAAAGTCAAAAGAGGGGCTGGTCTCTGTCCAGTGTTCCTTCCCAAGAACTTATATTCTTTCATGTATGCCTCACATCGTTTTTCTATAAAAGAGGTGGCCAATGCATTTTACCAACTGTTATATCTTCTTTTCAGTCACTAGACTGTGGCAGAATCAATCCACCTCCTGCCCATTATTCCAGATCAGGGCCACATGGCATTGTTATATAGGTAGATGCATTAGGGTGGCCTCTTCTGCATTGTTGCCCCCCCCAAAAGAGGATAGAGATTTACATAAAAATTTACATATGTTCATATGCATAGATGCAGATTAAGAATACATCTTCCCATAATGGGGAAGAATGTGACCAGGTGACTGTGTGCCTGTCTTCTCATGAGCTAACTGGATGGGCAGTGGGTGGGCAACTTTAAGGTCTTTGTTCTCCCTTCGCCCTTCAAATAGAGGACTGTCCTCTGTAAATGGGATACATGGCCATCCTTGGATGGAAGCTGATCAGCTGGATGTATTTCAAACCAAGCAGGTAATCACTAAGGCTGGTGAAAACTCTCTGGTCAAAGATTTTATGGCAGGGTGAAATTGGCAGGGTTATGTTTGCTGTTTAAATAGAGGAACCTTGGAGTGATAGGAAGGTCCTTTGCTGAGAAGCTGCTGACTCCAGAAATCTAGCGTCTTGTTTCCTTATCAACCTTGTTTATGACAGGTTTTGTAAATGTTTTATGAGATGCCAATGACTGCATTGGTGAAGGGGGTGGTGGGGACAGGGTGGTGGCTGCTGTTTTAGACTTTCTTTGCACTGTTGACAAAGGATCAAAGGACAGATTATCATCTTGATAAGATGGAGGGGAGGGGGCCATAAGACTCCTGCAGTGGCTTTTTGCCCACTTGCAGTGCTGAAAAGATATTCACTACAGAATAGATCATAAAGGCAAAACTCTGAAGCCCTAATCTAGTTGTGCTGAGGACATCTCTTGACATTGGTTTCATTGTTCAGTGCAATTATTTTTAAGGATTGAGTTATTTTATGGATTTTACATATTGACGTTAGTAAACTTGCATGTGGCTTATGCAAAGGGCAGTATAGCAAACCATAAAGATAGATCGATATTCAAATAAATGAATTGTTGTTGTTATGCCTTCAAGTCGATTACGACTTATGGCTACCCTATGAATCGCTTTGGATATATTCATAGGGTTTTCATGGTAAGAGGTATTCAGAGGTGGTCTACCACTACCTTCCTCTAAGCCTACGGAATCTGGTATTCCCAGTTGGTCTCCCATCCAAGTACTAACCAGGCCTGACCCTTCTTAGTGTCCGAGATCAGATGAGATCTGGTGTATTCAGGGTAGCATGGCCGTGGGCCAATAAATGAATACAGAGTATTTAAACAGTAGCCTTTCAAAATGTTTCAAATACGTTATCTCAGTAATCTGTACCACTGTTCTTCAGCCTTGGGTCCCCAGATGTTGTTGCACCACAATTCCCATCATCTTTGGCCATCGTTGATGGGAGTTGTAGTCCAACAACATCTGGGGACCCAAGGTTGAAGAGACTGATCTATACAACAATCTAAGCCACTCACTGGAGGAACAAAGAACATCTTCTGCATGACCACCCTTCAGGTATTTGAAGACCACTATCAATTCACATTCTACAACATACATTCAAAACACTCTTTTACCACTTGAACAGTCATGGCTTCCCCCCCAAGAATCCAGGGAACTGTAGTTTGTTAAGACTACTGAGGGGAGGCCTTTTAACAAGCTACAGGTCTGAGGATGTGACTATACTTGTCTCTTTCAGCTATTCCTCATCAGGCTTGCTTTCTAGACCTCTCACCAGTCTGTTTGCTCTCCTCTGGACCCGCTTTAGTTTGACAATGTCCTTTTTAAAAAAAGGCATCCACAATCTGACACTGTTCTCCAGATGTGTCCTGATCACCTAATAGAGAACCAGTACTACTTCTACCATGTGATTTTGCTGAGTGTATAACTAGGACATCAGAGCTGCCTAGGACCACTCACCATCATACTGTGAAATGAGTGCACCAGGGGTAGCCAGCATGGTGCCCTCCAGATATTGTTGGACTTCAACTCTCATGAGCCCCAGCCACCATGGCTAATGCTCAGGGGTGATGAGAGTTGGAGTCCAATAACATCTGGTGGTCACTATTTTGGCTACCCCTAGAGCAGACAAAGCAAGAAGAAATCAGTCCTTTTTAGCAGGTTTTTGTTGCAAGTAGGAGAAAAGTTCAATGGCTGGAAATGTAACTCTTTTCTGAATGTTGTCAGTGCTTAGGATGCAGCTGTAGATTATTACTAATTATTTTAATAGCAATCTTAAATGCCATTGAATGTCTCAGATTGGAAACCATCTCTTGGCATACATCTAGCAGCTCATTTTGCATGTCATTGCTTGATTTACATACACAATCACAGGACAAATATGTAAATGGTAATTAATTGTATACATTTAAGAATCAGGAACTTGTTCATCTATGAAGACAAATATTTCTGCAGTTAGGATCACTAATCCATAATGAACAAATAAAACACCACCTGATTTGCTTTCCTTCTGAACTAGAAGAAAAGACAATGTGTGTGTGTATTGTTTTCACTTTTCATTTTTTCATAAAAACCACAAAGGAAACTATAAAAATGACAGCTAATTTGCCCATCATCACATTTGTATATTATTTTTTCGCCACATTTATTTTTATAAGAGGAACTGCATCACCAAAAAAGGGGACAAAAATAGGACACTGATTTGCAAAAAAATGGGATGTGCTCATTTATATGTATAGATGCAAATATAGAAATAATTGCTAGCATTTAAATAGGAATGCAATACCTCTCCCTGTAGTGGGTAAGATGGTGGCCAGGTTTGCTGTCCACGTGCTAACTGTTGATGGACAACTTCAAGGACACTCCTGCTCTCCCTTCTTAGGGTTCTTTATCTGTAAGACTGGGCTTCAGCTTGACAGTCCTTCACACAGAGGCTCCTCTGCTTGGTAAGAAGCATGGCCACCCTAAGGCAGCTGACTCTTACACAGGTCTACTCAGAAGTAATCCCACTTCATTCCATGGAACTTAGGGCTTGTTTACATGGGACCCAAGATCCACATTAAAAATGCTGCTTTTTCCATTGCGATTGATTTTGACAGTTCACATACTTCTGCCTTTGCTACAAATAAATTGGCTGTTTTTCTTTGTAGCATTCACATGCGTGTGTGTTTATTGCTATCAGTGTTTCCTTGTTGCCGTGCCCACACATTAGCATGTTAACTGCGTAGGCGGGGAAGGGGCGGTGTTTCCTTAAATAAAGGAATAGGCACTTGAAAGAAAGGGAACACCCATGGCTGTTAGGCTGTCGCTGCACGAGATTGGTGTGCCTTTGGCACTCTGGGACAAGCCTCAGCATGCGTTCTGGGAAACATAAAAACCCCCAAACAATTATCTTTAGAGAGACATTAAAAGCAGCTACTAAAGGAAGCATTGACCGTTTAATATTATCGCTCTCCGTGAGTGGAGCAGATGCTGGGATGAGACGCCAAGGCAGCTCCCCTTTCCCCTTACCCCAGTGGCGCCTTCACCAGCCTCCTCTCGCTGTTGCTGCGAAAAGGACACATGCATCAGCCCAAGGGGGTGGAGAGATCCAGCTTTGGAGGGGGAGCGAAGGGATGCTACAAGGCAGAAGAGGTCCTCCACACACACACACTTTCTCACACACTCTCTCTCTTGCACACACACAAACACTAGACATAAACAACAGCTCCAAAACCACAGCTCCGAGGAAGGAATTTTACGAGCTCCAGCCCTGCTACCCTCGGGGAGTTGTTGGTGTCGCTGCAGAAGAGAGAGAATGAAGGGGTGGGGAATGTGATTTTGGATAAAGGAGCGGGGGAGGAAATGTATTGGGGGAAGTGGGAGAAAGCGGGAGAAAGAGGGAGAAAGGAAGGCAAGAGCAACCGGAAGTTGCTTCGTCAACAGCAGGAAACAAAATGACGCCCAGAGACAGTTAAAGGGGCAGAGAAAAGGGAGGATCTAATGGTGAAGAAACTGCGCATCCAAGAAAGGGTGATTAAAAGGTAATACATGGTAAAAGCAGGTGCGGATTTTAAAAGCAATTTTGGGTTTTTGTCGCATCCATTTAATCCGGAGTTAAAGGCAAAAGCACTAGAATGCATGCACATTGGCTAAAACATCAAGTAAACGGTCCAAATTAAAAGGATCTGCAAAAGCACCAGATGCAGATTTTTTCGGCATCTAAACAGGCCCTTACTCTCAGGTAAATGGTTATAGGGTGGGAGCCTCAGCAGTCAAGCGGAACCAATCCAAGTCCTACTCAGACAGATTTTTTTTATGGTTAGCACACCATTATTGATACAGACCTTATTTCCTTTAAATTTGCATTCTAAGCGTGATTGTTTCAAACAGCAACATTCCATTTTCAATGTTAATCTGGATTTCCTGTTACTACTTAATTAAACTGGAGGATAAGTAAGATTTTTACAGTGTAATAAAGATGATATTAAATAGTTGTAAGATTGCACTGACTACTGCTTGGGCCTCTCACTTATCAGTATTGCTATAATTTGATATATTGAGAATGGAAGACAATGATAAAACTCCAGGTAATCCTGTAACAGGGTATATGCAACAAGTGGAGATTTTGGAAAGTGAGCTAGTTATGCTCAGGTGAGGAGCAAACAGAAGCAGAGGTGTGCCAATAAAGACCATCCACCCAAATGTCACCAGAGATGAGAAACCTCCCCCACACAAAAATGTGCTAATGAACTTTCACCCCAGCAGTGACTGCACATGTATAATGGGTTGTTTTTACTTATCAGATTTGCCATGGTAAGGGGAAATCCAGATTAAATGTAAAATAAAGTATGGGCTGTCTTTTTGATGACATCAGCATCTATGGATGTTGCAAAGCTTGCATACATGAGCAGGAATGATCCCACAATAAACTCCCATCTGATTACCCGTAGTATAATTCCAGCACAAAGCTATGCATGTTTACTCAGAAGAAAGTACCACTGATTTCAATTACACTAACTCCCTAGTAAGCATGCACAGAAGTGCCGAGACAAGCTTTTCATGTTGCTCATTGGAACTGCAAGGTTCCATATTATAAAGGAACACAGGAAGGTGCTTATACCAAGTCAGACCTTTGGTCCATCTAGCTCAGTATTGTTTACACTGAATGGCAGCAGCTCTCCAGGGTTCCAGGCAAGAGCCTTTTCCCAGCCCTGACTGAACCTGGGACTTTTTGCATGCAAAGCATGTGTTCTACCACTCAGCTAGGCCTGTACTGAATGGGCTCGAGTACATATGAGGTATGTGTGTGAGCTTCCCCTGATCTAGGGATGGGTGAATTAGTCAATTTCAGTTTTTCTCAGTTTCTCATTTTTCCACTCTTAAGTTCAGTTCTCCACATTTTCACATCAGTATGCAATTTTAAAAAATGTCCTAATGAAAATTCATCTGCATGTTCCTGCGAATTTTGCCTACTATTCCAATTTTTGTTTGCAATTTTGCCTAATACACACACTTTTGCAAAGCAGTTTCCCCTAATACCGTTGCTCCCCAACTTTCCCCACATCCCATGGACCAGCTGAAAACTGCCAATGGTCTTAGTGGACCAAGAGGTCTTCTGTATCTTTAGAAGTTGTGCAGGGGGAATGGAGAATTCCACCTTGTGGTTTTTCCCATTACAGTATCGCAAGAACTTGGCTGACTTTCTCATCTCCTAAAGATACAGGATCAGTCTCAGGCCCTAAACCTGGCAACACTCACAGCTCACCCTATTTGTTCATGCCAAAGCTCTCCAGCTCCTACTTAAGGCAAGAGAGTAATCTGCTGAATGACAGCTGTGCAGACTACAGGGAAAGACAAATTTCATAACATGTAGATAGTTATACCCCAGCCTTCCTGTTATATTTGAAAGTGTGGCACGTTTTATGCAGCTAATTGCAGCTCCTGGGTGAGCATTTCCCATGTAACCATATGCATCCACCTCTCCTTTAAATGTTACATCAGCTGATTGAAATACTTTGCTCTCCCTCCCAAAATCCACCCACCTGATGCCTCTTGTGTCTGCCACCAGGAGTAGCCAGCTGAGAGAAACATCAACAACAACCTACACGAAGAAGCCCTGTGCTATGAGAGGACGGACCGTAAGTCAGTGGTAGAGCATCTGCTTTGCATGCAGAAGACCCCAGGTTCAATTCCCAGCACCTCCAGGTAAGGCTGAGAGTGTCCTCTGCCTGAAATCCTGAACAGCTGCTGCCAATCAGTGTAGACAATACTGAGCTAGATGAACTTGGTATAAGGCAGCTTCCTGTGTTCCTAAGTATAATCTGGCTGCTGTAGCAGCTATTTCCAAGCTCATGATTATTTCCTATAAAACCTGCTGTAGACCAGAGATTCGGCATCAGTGGGAACTAGGGTTGTCAGGTTCATGGCCTGAGAATGATCCTGTATCTTTAGGAGAAGAGAAAGTCATCCAAGTGCAGGTGTCCTTGCTACACTGTAATGAGAAAAACCACAAGGTGGAATTCTCCCTCCCCCCTGCACAACTTTTAAAGATACAGAAGACCTATTCATTGCCAGGCCCGGCCTCCAAGAGGTCTTCTGTATCTTTAAAAGATACAGGATCAGTCTCAGGCCATGAACCTGGCAACCCTAGAACCAACCATATCTCTTCCCCCCCCCCAAAGATCTATAAGTATTGTTCAAGATAAAGCTTTCTGACCTCTAGCAGCACCTCCGGAACACGCCCCCCCCCCAAACTGAGTGATATGCCTGTGCTATCCTTAAGGTCACACATGTTAGATCTTCCACAGGATGCTAAGCTCCCCATCTGTAAGGTGATACTATAATCCAGTGCTTTGTTGATAACAGGGATTTTTAAATAGATGACTTTCAGATAACCAAGCTGACTAGCTCGCTCAAGGTCATCTGGCTTATCACAGCTGTGATCACATGGCTTTGCTTAGAATACATTAACTAAACCTAGGCGGGAAGCTCTTTGAGGACTGTGGTTTTTTCCACAGTGCATTTCAAGATATTCCTTAATTAAAATGATCCTGTAACTAATTCAAGCAAGGTGGTCCAATTTTTTCACAGGACTGTTTCAACCTCTTCTAAATGGCCACCAATCAGGGATGCTGTCATAGCGGACCTCCTGCATTGGTAGGGGGCTGGTCTAGATGATCTTTGAGGCATCTTCAAATTCTGCAATTGTACCATAGAAAATGTATAGAGTCTTCCATCTCCAGAACAAGTATTTCCTGCATCTAGAAGGCTTATAGCAGGCTTGGGGATGGGGTGGTGCTCAACCTATCCTGATCTTAGCTTTTGTTCCATGGTTTCCTGATAGATATTCTGCAGTGTTTCTTGTCTTTTTGACTTGAAATCCACCAAAAAAACACAAACAAACCCAACCATACTAGAACAAGCAAACATCTAAAGATGAAGATCAGGCTGGTTTCAATTGCATCCAAAATGAAAGACACGTAGGGCTCATCCAAACGCTTTGTGTTTTCATTATTTTTCGGTCATCCGTATGATGCCGCGCGCTTTTGCGCATTTTCACGTGGTTAAATCTGCTCCTGCAATACCACAAATCATGCGATTTGCTTTTTTAAACTGGGAATCATCCGGTGTACCTTCAGGCGCTCGGATGCAATACCGCAGACTTTACAGCTGTGGGCGTTTGATGGGCGGTTCTTGGGCAGTTCCCCATATCCCTTCCCTCATTCTCAGCCAATCACGTATTTCCACTGTTGCGCATGTGCGTGAATGTCCGGGGAAAGCCCGGGAAAAACGAACCTATCAGAGCAATGGTGTGGTGTTGCCCCCCCCCCTGCAACTTCTACTGCGCAGATGCAAAAAAGCGCATTTGCACAGAAGCAGCAACAGCGGTTAATTTTTAGCCAGCCTACAAACTGGGCAGCCACTTAGGGTGAAACCTGCAATTGTGGTTGTTTGGAAACTTTTTCAAGGGAGAAAATATTTATCTTTGCCTAACCTCCACCCCCTACCCCTCACCCCCTGCATCAAATGCCCTTCTTTAACGTATTGGTCTTTGCTTCCAGGCATCCAGAGTCAAGGGAGAGGGGGGAAGAAGAGAAATAGAGGCTTTCCTCTTGGATTACAGACGCTCATGCACCCTTAGTCAATTTCGCTTTCCTGCCTGCAAGGCTACTCTCTTCAAGTCTTGTCAATTTCAACCACAGCCTGCAGGTTCTCTGCAGCCCAGCTGAGCTGAAAAGCATACAGTTGCTTTTGCGAAATATGGCAAATACAAGCAAAAAACCCACAGGAATTATTGGCATATAAGTGGTTTGCTAGAGCGTCTCAGCCAGCCGCATCCATAAAGACTGGTGGTCTACCTTCCTAGACATGACACATCGTTACTTGCTGTTCTGGAGAAATAAGTGGAATTGCAATTGTGTGTATCTCCAGAAACGTTAATATGTGTAAAGGTAGAAAAGCATACAGTCGGTTTTGCAAAATATCGCAAATACAAACAAACAAAAATACAGGAATTATAGGCATATAAGTGGTTTGTATGTTTCTTTTATCAGAGGGAACACCGCAAAGCCCGTGCTGGTTGTTTCAGCGCAGATTGACACAGCAGCACGCGGGGCTGTTTGCCCACATTCCCTGCCCGAGCCAAGAGCGGCCACCCGTGGGGGGGCTGTTTGCTTCCCTCAGGGGCAGCATTCCTGCCGCCGAGCCGCATAATGGTCCAGGGCTGAACTCTGCAGTGAATGAGCCCAAGGGTCACGGGGGGATTCACCCAGCGATTACAAGTGCTGATCCCTTGCACTGCCCACAATCCCCCTGGGGCACCTGGAGACACCCCCGCGGCCGGCGCTGCTCCAGAGTGGTGAGCGACAAGGAACTCCATTATAGCCACTACTACCAAACCATCAGGAAATTCAAACTTTCGCGCTCGTACGTTCAAGCGCATGCACCTTGTTGTGCTTTGTTGCAAAGGGGGAGAGGAGCATACGTCATATTTTTGCGGACCAATTGTCTGATGGGGGGAGTGTTATGGGCGGAGCTGGGAAAAAGCGAGAAGTACTGGTCCTCTCGCTGCATGTGTGGGCGCAAAAAAAGCAGGTTTTTTTATTGGGAAAGAGTGAATAAACAGGCAAAGTGAGGACTGTCAGATGACGAACCAGATATGGAAAATGCGGATTATCCTGCTCCATTTGGATGAGCCCGTAGAAGGCAAAAACAATATAAGTGATTGGTCCAGGTAGTAGTTATTTTGAAACTTACAGGTACAGGAACCTTTGTACAAAGCACAAAGACTAAATATGTCCAGGCTGGGGCTAGCTCTAGCTGCCTGCTGCATCCCACATACTAAGGAGGAACTGGAATAATTTATTCAGTGGCTTTATGCAAATGATTGCATATAACCTTTTGCAAGAGCCAGACATTTTTAAAATCGAAGAACCCAGATTGTCTGAAAATGTCAACATGACATCATGTTTTTGTGAGGTTTTTGTTTTTTATTATGCTTCAATGAGATGTGCAGAGGATTTCCCTCAAATTAGACTTGGCTTTAATAGTTTCCTAAAGAGTACAATTTGATGGAGATGTCAATAGTTTCCCCCTTCTTAAATTAAGAGTAATTGGCTTTTATAGCACTGTATAAAGATATCAGCTGGGAAAGACCAGGCCATCAATGGCTCTATTTTCTTCCCCTTTATCTATTGATATAGCCCTAATTTGACACTTCTGTGTAGAACAAGCTTGTAAAGAGGGTAGTCAACCCTGTAAAGTTGCTTACATTTAGATTAGCCTTACAGCTCACTTAAAAGGCCAGTAAAACGACAAATTAACTGATGTGGCTGTAAACCTTCAAGTATATGAAATTAGTTCCATGCCTGTGTCAATACAGCCTTATTAATACTTACTTCTCAGAACAAATATTTGTGCTGCAGGAGAAGGCAATCTCCTCAGCACTATGAATGTATGAGTTCTAGCCTGGGCCCATCTTCAAACTCGCCCCATAACCCACAGAATCAAAGATGTAAGGTCCCACCTCCTGGCCTGCTGCTGCAGTCATCAACATACGTACGTACGTACCTATGTATGTTCGTACATGTGTGTATTGCACTTGCTACATTTTTTAAAAGGTTATTTGCATATCAAGCTGCCTTATATCCATTCGGACAATTGATCCACAACGTAGACCAGAATTGTGCACCCTGACTGGAAGATAGGGATGGATGAATATGTCAATTATGGTTTCTTTCAGTTTCCCATTTTTCCAATCTTAAATTTGGTTTTCCACATCAGTTTGGATTTTTTTTTAAAAAGTCCTCATGAAAATTCATCAGTATTTTGGTATGCAATTTTTCCTAATACACACATCTTGGCAAAGCAACTTCCCCTAATACAATGCATTTTTGAATGTTATTTTCACTAATATATGTAATTATATGCACACTTTACCCTAGTATATACATTTCTGTATGTATCACTTGGCTAGGGAACTGCATTGCAAATTTCAGAGCAATGCAAATTTTGAAGGATGTCTGTGCTTCACTTTGTGTGTTGTTGTGAAAATTGCATCAAATTTTTCCCCACCCCTCCGGGCAGATAACATGATCCTTTTAGCAGCAGAGGCCTAGGACTGAACCTGGGACCTTCTGTATGCAAAGAATGCATTCTTCTTCCACAGCACTGTGGCCACACCACCTAGTCTGCATGTCAACCAAAAAATACAGCAGGCAGAGTTCAAAATGACTACAGCAATGGCAACAGTGATGAACGGCTATAATAAAACCCGAGAACCAGGGAGATCACCATGAAAATTGAGAATGTCTTGCTCAAATGGCCAGTTATTATTTCATTTTTCAGCAGATGGATTTTGAGAGCTGTGTGTGCTTGAAGCACTACATAAATCACACTCAATGTTATTTATAAAAATTCAGGACCTAAAACAATTTAGGCATCACTTTATATTAGACAAATAATATATGTGATATAGCGAAGTGCCCTGGTTGGGGAACGGCTTTAGTTCAGCAGCAGAGCACATGCTTTGTATGCAGAAGGTCCTGGGTTCAGTCCCTGGTATCAATAGGTACTGTTGGTCAGGACTCCTGCCTGAAACCCAGAGGAGCCGCGGCCAGTCAGTGTTGACTGATCTACTGTAGATGAACCATTAGTCTGATTTGGTATGAGGCAGCTTCCTAGGTTCATGCTTGTTTGCTTGATCAGAACATGCAAGAGGAAGTGACATTTCTTCACAATCATGTACATATTGATAGAAAATATCAACAGGATGAACTGGAGCGAACTTTGCTCTCAGACTTCCTGGCTCCCATTTGTGTAAATATTTCCAGCTGGCATCTCCAAAAACCCACCTTTCATCTACTTTGATTTTTTCCCAACAGTATGCAATATATCCAAAAAAGGGTTATGAGCCTATATATTTTAGATCAGCCTTTCTCAGCCTTTGGGTCCCCATGGCCAATGGTCAAGAGTGATGGGAACTGTAGTCCACCAACATCTGGGGACCCAAAGGCTGGGAAAGGCTGCTGTAGAAAGTTGTTTGTCCATCTGTTCTCTATGCGTTTGGACACCTCTTAAGAAATTGTAACCAAATTTTGCATAATGGTTCCTGAGAACAAGGAGCAGGTTTTCGTCTCTGTTTTGATACAATTGGATGCCACTTTGATTTAAACTGGACAACTGAACCTTTCGAAACTCCACTGATTTTTAGCACCAATTTCAAAACTCTACTGATTTGTTTGTTTGTAGAATTCCCAATGCTGGGCATGAGGCTGCTAGTGCTTCATGTACCTATGAAGCTGCCTTATACAGTCAGGCAAGTGGTCCACCTAATCCAGTGACAGCTAGTCTGAAGCAGTGACTCTCCAAGGCTTCAGCCAAAGGTCTTTCCAGCTGTGCTACATGAGAGCCTCCTTAACAGGGAGATGGCAGGGATCACACCTAGGACCTTCTACATGCAAAGCATGAGCTCCATCAGTGAGCTATGCCCCCTAATCACTAGGCGGCACTCCTCACAACTTCATGTGATGGAAATTCCAGGGACAGCCATTAGAGAGTCACTTTCTTCATAAGGAGAAAATACTGGAGATCTGTCTATTTTTGTAAGATCAGTTTATCTGTGGAGGTACAAGTCAGAGGCTTGGGGACCTTTGTCAATGAGTCCACTGGATATTTTAGTTGGGGAAGGGGAAGCGAGTAAGAGGGGACATGACAGAGGTTTATAAGATTATGCATGACATGGAAACAGTGAACAGAGAGGCTGTTTCTTCTCTCTAGAACTTTGGGCCATCTAAAAAAGCTTAACGCTGCGAGATTCAGGTCAGACGAAAGAAAGCACCTCTTCACATAATGCATAATTAAATGATGGAATTTGCTTTCACAAGAGACAGTGATGACCACCAACTTGGATGGCTTTAAAAGAGGATCAGACAAATTCATGGAGGATAAGGCTATCAATGGGTACTAGCCATACTCTGTTCCACCCTCAGTGTTGAAGACAGTAGGCCTCTGAATACCAGTTGCTGGGAATCCCAAGTGGGAAGAAGGCTGTTGCACTCAGGTCCTTCTTATGGGCTTCCCATAGGCATCCGCCCTGGGAGCTGCTGGTGATGAGCAGGTAATAAATTTAATCATCATCATCTGCCCTGCACTAGATGACAGGAGGAAGAAGGAGGGGGGACTCCAGGATGCCAAAAAAGGAGAATTACTTGATTAAGAAATCCAAATCGGTTTATTAAAAAGAGGAAAGAAGCCCAACACGTTTCAGCCACTCTGGACTTGGCCTTCGTCAGGGGCTAAAAATTAAAACATACAGTGATCCATTTAGTAACTTGTTCATATCATAGAATGTAATACCAAATGACATGTGGGGGAAAACAAACAATACACTCACATACCGAATCTAAAATGTCTATCTAGAACCGCTCTGTAGGCAAAATATACAAATAATCTTTCTGTCACTAGATGGGCCTTGGCCTGATTCAGCTGGGCTCTTCTTATCTACTGTGCTTTGCACATGAAGTAGAAAACAACAGGGACTGAATTCAGTTCCTTACACTTTTAAAAATGTTCCTGAAACATTGCTAGGAAACAGGAGGATTCCTCTCATGCCAGGCACAAGAAACAGGGGGTAAAGAGCAGTACATCATATATTTTCTCTGCATTTAAACCAATATAACCCCTCTCTCTTATTTTAGTTGCACAGATCACTTATTATCTACTTAGATCTTGCACTTTGGACCAAAATATCCTAGGGTGGTGATTTGACTGATATGTACCAATACTGCCATCTTTTGATGAGAGAGGGTCAATGCACTTAAAACTGATCATCAAAAAGGATATCTCTATCACACATGAGGTGCCTCCAGGCTGTCAGTATTTTGTGGGAGGAATTCAAGCGCATACCAGAACTATAAAAAAAATGTAAATGTACTGCCTCCAAGTCAATTGTGGGGATTCAAACCTAGTCCAACACCTTAACCACTACACCACACTGGCTCTCAACCAGAACTATAGTCTTGTGCAATTAAAGTGGATTAAAGTACTCTGTTGCCCTGGCACAACAAATCCACTTGAAAAACAACAGACCTTTTGCAGTTTGGAAAGACATGGAAATACATTGAAAAGGGTGGGATGAACAGATGATAATTGGGAAGATGTGTAAATACCTCACGAGCAAATCAGGATGAATGCTCATGGTCATATAACCACCCATAAACAAATCAGAAGCAATGCTCAATAAAGACTGGGCATAGGGGGCTTCCAGACTCGCTATTTTCGTGTAGAATTCAGCCACATAATGGCACATTTGGGCTGCACAATTATAGTTAACTGGGAGGTCTTGTGCAACAAACCGGCTTTGCCAAAAGATCAGACATTTTGCAATAAGAAAAGAGATGGGAAAATGGGAAATGTGGGATAACACACACTTTGATGCAACATTATCTAATCTCCCTGCAAACAAATCAGGATGAATGCTCAATATAAACAGGTTGCCTGGAGGGTCTGTTGTACAGTCTTGTTCCCCCTCCCCATATTTTTGGTAGCTTATTATTGTATTGATTTTTCATAGTCAACAATACAGAAAATATAAAGCAAATCTCCCCCCCTTCCTATAAATAACAACAATAACAACAGTAATTACAATTACCGTCCCTGGTAGCTCACTTTTAATTTGATCTGTTTAGTGTAAACACAAACAGAAAGCAATTTCTTCTGAGGCAATTAGTACAAACACATATTTTTGTTTACACAACTCACTAGCACAATACAGCCACTGGACTACATGGCTTTAATAGACAAATTCACTGAGGATAGGTCTATTTGCAGCTATTTGCCCTGACAACTAAACTGAGCCTCTGTCTTCAGAAGATGAAGACATAGCTGTGAATATCAGATATTGAATGGTGGGAGATTCAGGTGAGAGAAAAGGAAGTGCTTTTTCAGTAGCATATAATTAAACTATGGAATACACTCCCACAAGATATAGTGATGGCCACCAATTTGGATGGCTTTAAAGGAGGATCAGATGGATTCATGTATAGGAGGCTGGGCCCAATAACCTATAGGACGTTGAGCCCAATGTCCTGTAGGACCCTGCAGAGAGTTGCGTAGCGGAACGGAGAGTTTTGAGTGAGCTTATGTGTGTGTGTTTGAATCTTTGCTAAGATTCTACCTTTCCTGTAAATTAGTCAGACAGAGACTTTAAGCTTTAAAAATAAGAAACAACTACTTTATTCTGGAAGTACATGTTTGATAGGAAAGTCCTATATCTAGCTAACTAGCTAAGTTGAAGCAACGAGCACTGCACCCAGTATTCACCCTCATGCTGGATGAGAGGGAGAGACAAAGAAAGATGTCTGCTCCCCTCTTGAGAAAGAAGAAGACTGGAAGGAGGGAAGGAACTGGGATCAACATCCTTTGCATATCAGTCTAGCAGGAAGGAAGAGACAGCAGGAAATCAAAGGACAGGTATAGCCTAGCAACCAAGAAGTCTCCTCTCTAGCTATGCCTTTAGCCCCATGCAGCCTCAACCCACAAGTTGGAGTTGAACCTCATACATTCCAGCATCATGGGGGATATAGCTGTCATGGCTACTAGTCATGACGGCTACATACTACTCCCAGTATCAGAGGCAGCATGCCAGTTGCTGTGGAGAACATGGGTGCAAGAGTGCTATTGTGCCCAAGTCCTGCTGGTAAGCGTTCCATAGGCATCTTTTTGGCCATTGGGGAAACAGGATGCTGGATTAGATGGAACCTTCAGCTTGATGCAGGAAGGACTCTTCTTATGTTCTGACATTTTAAAAAAATCTCTCAGCCTGCACTGCTAGCAAATTCTGTAACATGATTTGCTACTTTGGAGAGTGACTCTAAGTGAGCATCTGGTGCATGATCAACATACAATCACCACTAGAGGTAGCAGCAGCTCTCTGCCTGGCAGAATGGCCTGTATAACAGTTGGCATTTCTATTTCTATTTCTCTGCGGAAAGATTTCCAGTCTGCTAGTAGGTCAGGCTGGCAACAAGCTCAGGAAGATCTTACATAGCATGTCAAAAACATGCACATGCAAAAGACTTGCTACCAGAAGACATTATTCAATACACCAGTAACCTTATTTTTCTTCCATGTAGATTACAATGCAATACAGAAAACAGACAAAGGAAGAAGGTTCAGGAAAAAGAAATACATTGTACAAATTGAAGTAGCCTGAAGCTAGGACTGTACACCCTTGCCTGGAATATGGGGAGGAAAATATAAGTGTGGACCAGCGGATGGGAGAAAATGGGTGTCACCAGGAATACAAAATCTGAAGGACACTTGAGTGGGTGCTCACACTCTGGAACATGTAAAAAAAAAGGTGCAACCCTTACATGTACAAAGAATCTTTGTCTTACCACAATGAGTAATCCTAGCCACAGTGCACACTTGTGCAACAATTTGAATCAAAAGTCACAACTCCTTAGGAGGCCTCAGTGCTGACCTGACACCTTTTTTAAAAAAATAAGCCTCTGCCAACATCTCCCCCTCCCTTTTTTTTAAACTGCAGAAATCAGTGCACTACTGGGTATAGATAGTAAAGTAGGCATGCGAGGAATAACACTGCATTTTTCTTTAAACTAAAGATGGAGAGCCTGTGGCCCTCCAGGTGTTGTTGGAATACAACTACCATCAACCCCAGCAAGCATGGCCAATGGTCAAGGATGACGGGAATTGGAGTCTAACATCATGGGGGGGGGTAATTCCCCATCCTTTCTTTAAAAAGCCAACATTGGCTATCAGCATCACTCCACAGTGCTTATTCTGTCATTGTAGAACAGGAAGAGGAGTGACTGCTAGAGGGCTGCTGTAGCAAGGGCAAACACACAAACTGAACAGCACCTTGCAGATAACATGGAATAGGTCAGCCTTTCCCAACTAGTGGGCCACCAGATGTTGCTGGACCACAACTCCCATCAACCTCAGCCAGCATTGCCAATGGTCAGGAAAGATGGGAATTGTGGTCCAACAACATCTGGTGGCCCACTAGTTGGGAAACACTGGAATAGGTGGAAACATGCCAGCAGCACCATTATCTGCAACAGGGAAGGGCCATGGAGTACTTGCTTTGCATGCAGAAGATCTCAGGTTCAATCTCCACTCACAATCAGGTAGCAGTTAATGAGAGACCTCTCTCTGCCTGAGTCCCTGGAGAGGCATTGCTAAGCAGAGCAGAGTAGACCAGGGGTAGCAAACCTGGTCTACAGACGTTGCTGGATTGCAACTCCCATCAGATGCAGCCAGCATGGCCAATGGTCAGGGATGGTGGGAGATGTACTCCAACAATATTTGGAGAGCACCATGTTGGATACTTCTGGTTTAGACCATGCTGGGCTGGACGGACATAGTTTGACTATAGCAGCTTCCAATTGACTTTGTTTCCACAAGAGGTAGTAATGGCCACCAACTGGAATGGCTCTAAAAGAGGATTGAACAAATTCATGGTGGTGAAGGCTATCAGTGGCTACCAGCCATGAGGGCTATGTTCTACCTCCACTGGTGGAGACACTATGATTCTGAATACCAGCTGAATACCAGAGGGTTATTGTGCTCAGGTCCTTCTTGTGGACTTCCCATGGGGATCTGGTTGGCCACTGTGAGAACAAGATGCTGGATTGGATGGGCCCTTGGCCTGACCAGCGGGTTCTTCTTAGGTCACACCCATACTATAAATTTTTAATTAAATTTTTTATTAACAAGATGGAAATAATCTATACTATATATTTAAAGCACATGGCTTCTCCCAAGGAATCCTGGAAACTATAGCTTACCTCTCATAGAGCTTCTATTCCCAACTCCCTCAACAAACTACTGTTTCCAGGATTCTTTGGGGAAAACCATGTGCTTTAAATGTATGGTGTGGATGTGAGCTTATGTTCTTATGTTTCTAAGTGCAACCTTGTTAAATCACATAATGGACTTCATGACTGAGTGAGGAGTTGAATCCAGCCCCCCCAATCCCAGTCCAACACTACTTACTGTGCTGCACACCCAATAAGCAACACAGGAGAGATCAATGCAAATACGGTGCTAGGTAAATCGGTACACTTGTTAAAGGGTTCCAAAAATGAGCATCATTATTATATGCCCTTTAGGTAGGTGATCATGAAGGAAAGATCACTTTATTATGGGAAATAAGTCCTTACGTCAATAGAAAGGAACACAAAGTTCAACTACGTGCAGTTCTGAGTACAACAGGCGCAGGTCTTAAAACCGTGCTACTGGAGCCAAACGTATTCAAACCCATTAGCCGCATTAGAGGGGCATCTTGCTGGAGTGGAAGCTGCCTCAATATAAAAGTCTTTCATCTGTAGTATTTGTTCTGTCATTCTGTTTGTCAGCACTTTCAAATGACTTCCTTGCGAAAATAGAATCAGAGCAGTAACTGCATCACTCACTGACTGGTAAACAGGATTCAATTTCATTTTAGGCACACCTTGTACCAGCAGCTGGAGGAATACAATGCAGAACACACATTGTCCATTGCAAATACAACAAAGGTTTAAGTCGGGAAGGCAACCTGTGGTCTTCCAGATGTTGTAGGACTCCAACTCCCATCAGCCCCAGCCAGCCTGGCCAACAGTCAGGAATGATGAAACCTGTAGTCCAACAACATCTAGAGAGCCACAGGTTGCCCATCTCTAGATAAGCAATCACTGGGTACCGTTACCATCTTTCCAATCTGGGCTCCCGTGCCTTTAACAGCAGCGCAACAGGCAGAAAGTGTTCTGTAGATGCACCCAGTGAACTTGCCTAAGTTTTCAGATCAGTTTCTGAGGCTTTGCCCTATGCCACCTCTCCCTTTATTATATGTATCTTTCTCAAGGGCCCTCCAAACCTGGAGCCAGCACTGTCTGACAGGGCTTGCCTTGCATCCCAAAGTGGACCCTTTTCCATTTTAAACTGGTTTTGTCTATTTAAAAGCGAAGCAGAGAGAGTCGTAGAATGATAGAGTTCAGAGGGGCCGCAAAGATAATCAAATCCAGGGGAGGGGAATCTTTTTCATCTAAAGGGCCATATTCCCATCTAGGCAACCTTCGGGGGGCCGCATGCCAGTGGTGGATGAGCCCAGAAACAAAAGTTGGAGGAGCAACAAAACTTAACTTACTCATACATCTCTCTCTATCCTCCATTCAAGCAAGAGAAAAGCATTATCAGATTTCATCCTAATTAGCTTGCACACAGTTTACGCGGAGGTTAGATTATGTCTGGTCTTGGCAGCAGTAATGTAGTGGCAAATTCAGAAGTGCAGGGTCCCTTCATGATTGTCACAGCCACTCCGTCCCCCCCTTTTTGCTGCTAGGTTGATTAATGAGATCCATGTTAATGCCATCTCCCACAACAACAGACATCCCTAGGAGTCAATCAGCATGAAAGGGGAGAGTGTTAGCTACCGAGAAGAGTCTTCTCAGTGGCTGATTCACCTCTTTTCACTCTGATTGGCTCCAATCAGCAGGAAAGGACAAGGAAGCACATTAGAAGACTCTTCTCAGTGGCCAACACACTCCCCTTTATGCTGATTAGCTTGTATGTAGGGACCCTGCTCCCAAAGAAGTAAGGTGTCTAAGACCCCCCACCTGTATGACTACACCCCTGCAGGGCAGTTGTATGGCAACAAGCATTCATCCTGATTTGCTTGAGAAGTGTTTCTTCCTGTTAATCATTTGTTCATCTCACACTTTCCATTGCATTTCCCCATCAGTTTCCTAACTGCAAAAAGTACTTTTGTTTTGTTTGTTTTTAAAAGATGGATTTGTTGCACTAGGATGACATTAATCCAATAATTGCACAAACCTAAATTTCGGGTATGCTCTTGAATCCCTCTCACAAAATAATGGCAGTCTGGATGTAGCTAGGGATGGGATCCATTGGCTGGTACCGGTTCAAAAGCATTCCGTTAACCTAACAGGCCAGTATCAATTCAGGTTCATTCTTTGTTGTTAGCTACTGCTTTTACTGATCCGTTTTTCCCCTTTGCAAAACATATTAATATCAATAATTTAAAAAGAAAGATAGATATTTTGAAAGGAAATGTCAATAAATGAAAGGAAACATTGATAATATTATCAATATTGATAATATAGCTTTTTTTTTAAAAAAATCCATTTTTGAAAATAGCCACAGAAAATTGCTACAGAAAAATCTGATCCGCAACAAGAGCCAGTGTTGTATAGTGGTTAGAGAGTTGGACTGGGCCCTGGGAGACCAGGGTTCAAATCCTGACTCAGCCATGAAGCTCACTGGGTGATCTGGGGCCAGTCACTGCCTTTCAGCCTAACCTACCTCACAGGGTTGTTGTGGGGATTACATGAGGAGGGGGAGAACCATCTATGCCACCTTGAGTTCCTTGGAGAACAGGTGAGATATGAATGCAATAAATAAGCAAACAATAGAGAATAAAGAAATTAATGGAAATTTTGGTATGAATTTCATATCCAGATTGGGCAGAATTCTGGTATATCCCTAAATGCACCCTTCCTCCTGTTCTCAAGGCAGGAAAATAGGATGCTGCTGACACAATCAGGTGCACCAGTAGCTAACTGCAAAGGCAACCAGAATATGAGATTACATGGAAAGTCCCAGATGCTGAGTGAGTCTCCCGAGAATTCCCATTATATTCCATCACAGTCTGAACCAGCAGACAGATGGCATTCCTGTACTTCTTCGAGGTCATCGTGAATCACTTTCCTAAGCTAAAATATTGTGTGCAATTAGGGCTGATTGATGTTGTGCCTTTTGCTGCCAGGTAAAATTGGCACAAGGCTCAGCATATCCAAGTGGCAAAGCAAAGCAGAGGCTTGGACCTAACATGTATATATGAGCAGCAATTACCTTATGTTCTCGGCTGCCTGCACGTTGCTGCCAACACCACAGACACTGGGGACAGATCAGAGTTATAGCAGAGTGCAAGCGTTAAAAATTATTCTCAGACATAATGTCAATAAACTGGCACCAGTTCCAGCAAAGCAGGCAGCAGATTTTATATATCTGCTTCCCTTGGGGCTTACCGAGCACCTGTTGAGTGATTACGAGGTTAACGGTGTTGTCTAATTAAAAAAAAATAATCAAGAAAGCTGGAGAAGGGGTGCCCGAGAGAGAAAATGAGTGTCTTCAAATCTCTCAAGCAGCTTGTATATTGAAGCTGCAGTGCTGTGAGAAAACTTAATCAGCCACAGCTCGGGAAAACAGACCAATGGCTGCAGTGTCTCCCAAATATGTAAAAAAGTGCCTTGCAGAAAGCTAATGGATGGCTTTCCCAGAATTTTCCCTGATGCTGAGAAAGTAAGAGGTGGGTAGGGAGTTTGTAAAAGGAAGAGATCTCAACTTGAGGGATTTCAGGCAGCCTCAACCCATTCTGAGGCTGAAGTTCCATTCAGTACATACTTACTTAGATGTAAGGGCCAAACTAGATGATGCATTAGCTCTGTGCCCTGAAGAGAAGGGTGTTTTGTTTTTACACTGGGGGGGGGGATGATCCAGATCCAGACCCTAGCATCGGGGTAGGGAGCCTGAATCCTTTGCCCCCTGCTATAACCCTGTGCCCCCTGACATGGTCCCAATTTAGATTGGGGTCCCCAAACCATGCATTTGCATAGGAGCTTTCCCCCCCCCATTCAGATTGCCAGCCCAGGGGCCCCAGTTCAAGTTAGCACCATGGCAAAAAGCTAAAGCACCCCCCAGCCCCTTCACTAGGTTCCTGATCCAGATTGTACTGGCAATTTGAATAAAACCAACCCCTCCAAACCTTGCACTTAACGAAGAAAAGGTGGTAACTTATTTCTAGTTTGGCCCGAAATCCCATTGGTGCAATTTACTATTGAGGAAACTTGTTTGAGTTTGGACTACTGCGTGAGCCTAGAGGCAACAACCTCTAGGTTGCGACAATGGACTAGATGAGTGGGGTGCAGTCATCCGGAGCTTTGGAGTGCGTTGCCATCAGTATGCTGATGACACGCAGCTCTATTTCTCCTTTTCATCTTCTTCAGGTGAGGCTGTCAATGTGCTGAACCGGTGCCTGGCTGTGACAATAGACTGGATGAGGGCTAATAAACTGAGGCTCAATCCAGACAAGACTGAGATGCTGCTAGTGGGTGGTTCTTCTGACCAGATGGTGGATGTTCAACCTGTCCTGGATGGGGTTGCACTCCCCCTGAAGGAGCAGGTTCGTAGCTTGGGGTTTCTCCTAGAACCATCTCTTTCACTTGAGGCATTCAAGAGGCAGCTGGACAGCCATCTGTCGGGAATGCTTTAATTTGGATTCCTGCATTGAGCAGGGGGTTGGACTTGATGGCCTTATAGGCCTCTTCCAACTCTACTATTCTATGATTCTATGAGGCTCAGGTAGCCTCGGTGGCACAGAGTGCCTTCTACCAACTTTGGTTGGTGGCCCAGCTACGCCCCTATATGGACAGGAATAACTTGGCTTCAGTTGTCCATGCTCTAGTAACCTCCAAGTTAGATTACTGCAGTGCACTCTACATGGGGCTGCCTTTGAAGACGGTTCAGAAACTGCAGCTTGTGCAAAATGCAGCAGCCAGATTGGTAACAGGGACCAGACGGTTTGAACATATAAAACTGATTCTGGCCTGCTTGCATTGGCTGCCTGTATGTTTCCGAGCTCGATTCAAGGTGCTTATTTTAACCTATAAAGCCTTACATGGCTTAAGACCACCATACCTGATGGAATGCCTCTCCCAACATGAACCCACCCATCCACTACGCTCAACATCCAAGGCTGTCCTCTGGGTGCCTACTCAGAGGGAAGCTGGGAGTCTGGCAAGAAGGGAGAGGGGCTTCTCAGTGGTGGCCCCCAAATTATGGAATGAATTCTCTGACAAGGTGTGTCTGGCGCCAACACTGTTATCTTTTTGGTGCCAGGTCAAGACTTTCCTCCCAGGCATTTTAGCATGTGTTTTTAAATTGCTTTTAAAAAAGGTGTTTTAAAATTTGTATATTTGTTTTTAATGTTTTTAATTGTTGTAAACCGCCCAGAGAGCTTCAGCTATGGGGCAGTATACAATTGTAATAAATAAATAAATAAATAAATAATAAACAAGAAAATATGCAGCAGTCACAATGGGCTCCTCCAGATGACCCTCATCCATTCACACACTGCTCTTGAAGGGGAAGGATTGTACATTAGGCTTTTTCACAACAAAATGGTGCTTATTCCCAACTAAGGAAATGTGTTTAGCATCAGGGCAACAGAAGGAAAGCTACATTTTATTCCTGTAGTCAAGATGGTGCTTCTAGGATATTGTCACAAATTGCCACCAGTTCAAAGTTCCCAAATTTCAGCCAGTTACTACTTACCATTTTCCTTTTGGAAACAAAAAATCACTGGGATCCAAATATGCCCCAGCAATAGTGTTATTCACACAGTATGCATGGGGAAGAGGCCAACATATACTGCTCAGAAAAATCCTACCTCGTCTGAATAAGTGTTTTTTGACTCAAGTTTCTTTAGCATGGTTAAGCACACTTGTGCTGGTAACAGAGACAAAAATGCTCTCTGGGGGACCAAGTGACCCCATCTTTCCATTGGAAATCTCACGGGGGTCCAAATATACCCCAAAGTCAGCCAGTGTGATTTTTTTGCCCAGTCTTCATATTAAACTGTGAAGCTGCTTGTGTTCAATGCATTTAGCTATTTATTTTAGTCAGGGTTGGCAAATCGTTTCTTGATTGTTATTTTGCTCTTAACAGATCAGGAATATAGAAGCAGTTGTAAGCATGAAAAGGTGGTGGTGATGTGTGTGTGTGTGTATGTATAGAGACAAATGTTAATTGTGTGCTTCAGCACAAGTGAAGTCATATGCATGACTGTCTAAAGAGGGACCCGTAAAACCATTAAGTCCAGCGTCTCAAATTATCTCGTCGTACCTCTGAAACCAAGAAAGAAAGGTGCAGAGGTGAACTCCTCTAAGGAGAAAGAAGGAGGTGTGGGGAAACAATTTTTTTTTTGGTCAAACATAATGGATAATTTAGTTGTTAATACACACAAATCCAGTAACCAAAAAAGGGATCTTAAACTAGTAGCTGCAGCCTGTCAAACACAATGGGGACATTCTGGCAGCCCTGAATATAAATAGCAAAGTGTCAGCTCATTTAAGATGACAGATTTCTAATAATAGAAAATTTTAGGGAGGCATTTGGGGAAAGTATGACAACTCACAATTTCTTTCCCATTTGCAAATATTCTTCAGTCCTAGATGTCTCCATGACTTCAGTCTGCCAGGATACAAAAGAGACTGGGAGGCTGCAGATTCATCATTTAAACACACACACACAAAAGCTGGGCTCCTGCTGGGAGGAAGGGCAGGATATAAATAAAATAATAAATAAATAAATAAAAGGAGGAAAGCAATTACTACTGTGTATCTATACTAATAAATACATAAATGTAGGTATAGATATTTTATATAGATATTTTATAGATAAATACATTTTATGGATATCTGAATTCATATTTACTCCTAAATAAGCCTGTCTGTAATTGTAGCTTTATTTTTGTTGCTGTTGCAAACGACATCTGATGAAACTAGGGTTGCCAGGTTCAGGGCCTGAGACTGATCCTGTATCTTTAGGAAAAGAGAAAGTCAGCCAAGCGCAGGTGTTCTTGCAATACTGTAATGAGAAACACCACAAGGTGGAATTCTCCCTTCCCCCTGCACAACTTTTAAAGATACAGAAGACCTCTTCATTGCCAGGCCCATGCATGCATGCCATCAGCCAAGATGGCGGCAGAGGCTTCAGCCCCTTAGGGAAACCTCAGCCACCATCTTTGTTAAGGGCGCCGCTGCATGTGCAACCGCAGAACAAGGTAGGTTAAGTAAGGGAATGGCAGAGCCCTGAAGCTCTCGCCGTGTGATCTGTGGCAGTGATCCTGCCGTGAATTGTGGAAGGGGAGCAGAGCGGCCCCTCAGGGGCCTCCCTAGCCCCAGGGGCCCTCAAGCCAGTGCCCCACCTGGCTGCCCTTTGGAACCAGCCCTGGGTGGTTGTGTTGTCAGTCACCCTTTCCTTTCTGTGAGAGGTTTTGGGGCGTCTCATACAGCTACAATTCCCAGAGTTTCTCTGGGAAGAAGGACTGATTGTTAAGCCACTCTGAAAATTGTAGCTCTGTGAGGAGAACAGGAGTCACCTAACAACTTTCAGCCCCCTTAACAAACTACACATCCCAAGATTCTTTGGGGGAAGTCATGACTGTTTAAAGTGTTGAAAGATCTGTGCTGCCTGCCTGCCTATTATCAACCAAGCCAAGTTCAAAGTTTTGTTGTTAACAATTAAAATCCTAAATAACATGAGACCAAGATACTGAGCAGATCACGTTTCCTGATACAGACCAAACTGATTTTTAAGATTTTCCAATTAGATCCTGGTGGTTGTTTCAGGACCAGAAAATTGTGACTTGCGACAATGCAGAAATGGGCCTTCTTGGCAATAGCAGCCGCCCTTTGGAATTATTGAGGTGGAGACAGGATTGACATTAAATGTCTCTTGAAAAATGTGTATATTTACCCAAGCTTCGTTGGGCTCTGACATTTAACTTTTTAATTCTGTTTTGTACACTGCTCAGTTTGATTTATGACATATAGTTTTTTGTCTATCTCGTTTTTATTTCATTTTTAGGTAATTTTACTGAATCATTTTTATTGTTTTTATGTAAACCACTTAGAAATTTTGATTATATTATGTCCAGGGCCAAGTCATTTTTCTCCCTTTATAACTCTTGATAAATGACAAAAATCAATACATTTCAATGTATTTCAGAGAATCACAACCTCACAGTATTTTACTAATGTTTTTATTGACATTATTGTAATTTTGCATGTATGCCTTGCTGAATTTTTATGAAAGTGTGGTCCATAAATATTTAAATAAATAAAATAAATCAATAGCATTGCCATAGAGATGCCATCTGCTCTGAGAACCGTGGAAAACAAGTGAATTCTTCAAGATCTACAGACTTGATACCTTAACACCACATGGCCTCCACCTGGAGGAAAGCAGTTGACATTACTCAGGTAAAACAAAAATCACACATCTGAATATTCTATTCTCAATGTTGTATAACTGCCACCTTGCCTACAGCACACCTTTGATTTACATCAGAGCAGCTGAGGAAGGCAGAAGCTGAAAAGTTTTGCAGTAAAATTTTTCATATTTCTGGGTGGTATGCTAGCCCCACTCAGAATACACCCACTGAAGTTAATAGACATGACTAACTTGGATCCATTAATTTCAATGGATCTACTCTGAGTAGGGCTTAGTTGAAGATAATCCTCTGTTTTGTTAGTCATTCGCCTGGTTCCAACAACACAAATTCATAGTTACCTAATCATAGTTAAAGCTTGTCTTGAAGATGATCAGTTAAATCTTAGTTTATTACATGTCAGAATAGTTAAAAGCACCAGTGAGAGCAGCAGACCCTTTAGAGCAGTTTGAATTTTTGGACACTCTTCACTTTCGGGTCTGTAATTTTGGGGCGGTGACAGTTCCTCAACCCTAGAGGGGAGCTGAGTTTGCACATAATGTTACACTATGGTGAATATTAAAGAAGGTTTATAAACCAACTACAAGCCTTGGTTAATGAGTGAATTTTAACCATAGTTAATAAATCATCGTTAAACCACTGGGCTGGGTTCACACAGAATGCTAAGCCATGGTTTAATAAACCATGGTTTAGCATTATGTAAGAACCAGGCCAATGTAATATATAGCTACTTCCTACCCATTCCTGCTCTGTAAGACTGTAAAATAGGAAGGTCATCATTTTTCATCCCAGATTCTTAAAGCTAGCCATAATGTTGTTTGAAAAGTAATGAAGCCTATTGAAGCGATAGTTTTAAACATAGTTCTCTGAAGTAGTTGAGAGAAAGCACTTTTCATTTTGCATGTTAATGAGAATGCTAGGTCTCAGGAAAAGGTTAAGCACACTGCTTGTTTCTCTTCAAATGCACAGGGAAATGATGTTTCTAATTTAGTTAACCAAAATTAGCATAATTAAATACTAAGCATCACCTGTTTTATCACTTCATTGCTATGTAGAAGACTTCAGAGACCACTTTCCCATTCTAGAAGATGAGTTAATTAATGACCATATGCTGTTGACTTACATGCACACATGCTTATAATTTATTTATTTATTTATTTGAATGCTATAAAACAGCATTGAGGTACATATCACATGGATGCCTTGATTTTTATTATGCTGTCCTCCTGAAGAAGGTCATCGATCAGAGCAACCCAAGTCTGTCCCAAGACTGGGCCTGAATTCAGGCTATGGACACACTTGCAGTTATACTGGTTTCAATGCATCTCCATTTCTGTGTTGTGTATCCGGGGACACAGTATATCATTCAAACTCCACCCCCTTTTATTTAAAATCTGGGATTTTTGAGATCAGAAGTTTGGTCAATCAACCCGTTGTTACTCCCAGGTGTATCCAATGGGAATGCTTTGCTGTGGGCAGTCCCAAAAGGTCTGACATTAGTAGTGGGGCTGGGTGTATTCCAATCAAACAATAAAGATGTGCGCAGCTGGGCACAGGTTCATTTCAACCCCCCCCCACAAAACAGTCTTGCTGCTTTTTAAGGAACTAGTGTGGACATAGCTTCAGGCCAGAGTGGGTCAAGCTCATCAGTTTCATCCAAGAGTGTATGCAGCTAAACTGCCATTACCCTCACAATCACCTTGTCCAAAAAGGTGTGTTGGTGACTGGGTGGTTGGTAGTTGGCCTAAAGGTTTTTTTTTCAAGGAGTGGCTGTATCATAGCCTTCCTCATAATTTAAATTAGAAATTATATTGCCTTAAAACTGGGTTGGGATGGAGATACTATGTCAGGAAGGGTAAAAGGTTTTTGAAATGAAACTACAGTAGCCATGCTTTGTCTCAGCAACTGAGTGCTAAAATATCTATGTGACTCCAAATGAACATAATTTATGGATGTATTCTGCAGTTTCTCTCTGAGTAGCTGTGCATTTCAGACAAGTGAATGAAAAATTGGTGTTGAATATCATTTATTACTTCATCGGCCTTTGCAAAGTAGTGATTTAGTCCTAAACTGGATGGCTCACTCTGCACAACAGAATATTTCATTCGACTGAATGCAGGAAGGGAACTAAAATATTTCCCATTCCCCATTTTTTACTTTTTATCAACCAAAGAGAACATTCCATTCAGGAATCGCACCTGCCCCTGCCAGATCTGTATGCCACTCTCCACATGTTTATTTATTTATATCCAGCCTTTCCACTCAAAAAAAGTGGCTTACAATTAAGGATGGGTGAATCTGACCATTTTAGTTTCTCATTTTTCCAGTCTGAAGTTCACTACTCTGTACTTCTGCATCACGTTGTGAATATTTTTTTAAAAGTCCTCATGAGAATCCATCTAGTGCCGATTTCCCCCAATATACAAATTTTTCTGTGCTCTTTTGCCTAATATACACATTTTTGTAAACAAATTTCACTAATATAATGCATTATTTTCACTAATACTAGTGAAACTATGCAGTGATGACAAGGCATGCTCAGTGGGCATGGAATCCTGACTGAAGTTTGGGGGGAGGGGGCTGAAAAATGTAGGGAGGAGGGGAATGGAATATCCTGGAGCAAAGCATGATTGCCTGAAAATCTGAACAGGAGCACTCACATGGCAACATTTTGTTGCAGGCAGAGCTTGGAAGTAACTCGTTATTTTTAACGAGTTACTTGTAATTAGTTACAATTTTAAATAACGAGTGGGTAATTCCATTACATTTGGCAAGTAACGGAACGACTAGTAATTTCCCTACTTTTCAGCTGCAACTTTAACGTTTCCACGTTAGGTTGGACGTTACTTGGGGGCGGGAACAAGGGGAAGTCAGCTCCTGGCTGTGATTGGTTAACACAAGACATGTGCCTCACACTGATTGGACCTATGCGCAGACTGTCTCTTCCCTCGTGATCTGTGTTAGGAGGCATGAGGGAAGAGGTGAATAGGCAGAGCCTGCTAGCGTCTGAGAGGAAAAAATGGACGCCGGAGGAAAAAGCCAGGGCAAGGACAACGGAGGAGAAGGCAGCAGCAGAATGGCGAAGAGCTGTGGAGGTGAGTGATGATGATTTGTGTGTGTGTGTGTGTGTGTGTGTGTGTGTGTGTGTGTGTGTGCCCCCCTGTGGCCCCTTCCGCCCCCGCAGCATTTCCCCCCCACCCCCCGTGGCCCGTTCTGCCCCCCCACTGCATCTCCTTGCCTAGGTATGCATGGGAACAAGGGGGAGAGTTCAAAAAGGGGGGGAAGGTAGAGAAGTAGGCCAGAGCTTGGAAAGTTACTTTTTTGAACTACAACTCCCATCAGCCCTAGGCAACATGGCCACTGGATTAGGCTGATGGGAGCTGTAGTTCAAAAAAGTAACTTTTCCAAGCTCTGGCCTACTTCTCTTCCTTCCCCCCCCTTTTTGAACTCTCCCCCTTGTTCCCATGCATACCTGTGTGCTGTATTTATCCAGACAGAGCACTCCTGCCTTTTAAAATGCCGGCTAGCTTTTTATTGTATATTTATTTGAACTCCATCTTTCTTTTTATTTGTATTTTTGTCCTGTTTAATCACAAGACTGAATTGTATGTGGGACAAAAACTGTCTCAGTAATAATAATAATAATAATAATAATAATAAATCATTAGGCGTATAATAAATGGCTTAAGGCTGATTTTTTTGTTCTTGGCAGAGATGAGGTGAGAAGTAGGGTCCTTGCAGCTCCTCCTCTCAGTCCCCCAGCTCTCAAACTCATGTTCTGTGAGAGAGAGATTCCCAGTCCCAGAGAGAGATAGACTGTTGACAATCTCTGCTAATATCTATACAAATGTACATAACATGCATCACCTGAACTCATATGATCTAGAGTTACCTTAGATCTTGCAAGAGTTGCAAATGAGAAGCAATAGGGTTCTATATTAGTTCTGATTGTCTATTGGGCTATCATAGGTTATATGTTTTTTTCATTTTCTATGGCAAAAACTCCAACTTCAGTGGAATTTATGTGATGTGTTCTAATCATTTGAATTTGGCAAATGAATGCTTTATTCTTTCATCAGAACTTTAGCAGTAGTACTAAAATATTAATAAAAAAGAAAAGGGAAAGAAAAAATACTTTACATACATCATTCAGCTGTATTGCTAATTATAGATATAGATATAAAAGATAAACGGCATTTTGTCAAAAGTATTTTTGTCTACATTTTATACCTCATCCTTGGTTTTCCAAGCTTGGCATGGAATGCTTCTCATACAGAATTAATTTGAAATGCTGCATATTTATTATCATAATCATCATATTCAAAATAAAAAATATATGTACCGCCTTCAAGTTGATTCCAACTTATGGTGACCCTATGAATAGGGTTTTCATGAGGCTGAGAGGCAGTGACTGGCCCAAGGTCACCCAGTGAGCTTCATGGCTATGTGGGGATTTGAACCCTAGTCTCATTTTGTTCTCACAACAACCCTGTGAGATAGTAGGTTAGACTGGCCCAGGCAGGGTTATTCAGTGAGCAAAAATGATGCAAATAGGATCTCTTTTAATTGTGCTATCGACCTGCTTACTTCCACTCTGACTGGGGGATCTTGCAGCATGGGGAAGAGATCACATCACAGCTGAAGTTCACCCATATAGGAGCATTATCTCTTGTTTATTACAGAGACGCCTGTTGCAGGTTTTGCTGCTGAGAGCAGCAGTCAGTTAGTGCGGCCACTTGAGTCACAGCTTGTTGATCCTGAGGAGGCAAAACTAGAAAGTGAGGTTCAGAAAGGAGGCCCTGTGCACGAGGAGGAGGAGGGCATGAAGCAGTGCCAGTTGCCCACAGCCACATCTGCAGAACAGCAAGTACCATGGTTTGGCTTTGAGAAAGCTTGTACATTTGTGAGCCAGAGTGGGGAAAATGTTGTTGTACGATGCAATTACTGCCTTCCAAGGATCAAAAATCTGAGATCAGCTGTTTCCTCCTCATCCAATGTGAAGAAACATTTTGAGGTAAGCCTTTGTCATGCTGGTCCTCAAAGAGTGTCCATTGTCTATTTATGTTTAAATTGTGAAGTTCCTCTTCCATTTTTTCTTGGATTCATGCTTTGTTCTTCTTCCTCAGAGGGCACACCCTGAGAAGCTGAGAGCAATTGAAGAAGCAATAAAGGCAAGGAGACGTGGCCTTCCTGAACCAATGCATGACACCCCTCCTCCCAAAATGCTGAAGCAGCAGCAGACAACCCTTGAGAGGTGGGGATCTGGCAGGGAGCCTGTCACCCAGAGCAATCTCGACAGGAGAATCATTGATTTCATTGTAGAGGAGACATTACCACTTCAGACTGTGGACAAACCATCATTCATTAATCTGGTTCGCATTGGACTCCCCAAAGATCTCACCATCATATGTGCCAAGACTCTGAGAGACAGAATTGAGAAGAGAGCATGCCACATGAGAGAAACTCTTGCAAACCAAATGGGTGCTGTGGCATATATAGCAACCACTGCAGATTGTTGGACCAATGGCAAGAAGAGTTACTTTGGGGTAACAGCCCACTGGATCAACCCAACTACCCTGAAACGTGAGGTCGGGGCCTTGGCTTGTAAGCATCCTTTCAAAAGCACTGTATGATGTACATGTGCAGTACAGGATCCACAACAAAGTTATGTGCACTACTACAGACAATGGCTCCAACTTTGTGAAAGCGTTCAGAGTTTTCATGGCCAAAGAACCAGTGGAAGCTGCAGGCACCAGTGACGATGATGGTGATAACCAGGAGGAGGAGGAGGCTGAGGTGGAGTTTGTGCCTATCTGTGAGATCCTGGACACAGGACCTGAGGCAGAGGAAGAAGCTGCAGACTCAGGAGAGGATTTTGTTTTACCACCACACCAGAGATGTGCTAGCCACACCCTCAACCTTGTGGCAACACAAGACATAGAGGCCATGCTTTCTGACTCCTCCAAAAGTAGTCTTCTTGGTCCTTTCAAGAAACAGTTTCGTTCCTTGATGGGAAAGTGCAGCAAGTTGTGGTCCAAGCAGAACCAGTCAGCCCAGATTGCTGAGTATATCCATGCGCAATGTGGTGTGTATCTGAAGGTACCGAATAAGACCAGGTGGAATTCCACCTTTGATGCGTTGAAGCAACTACATGAGCTCCTGTCAACTGTGCCACTAAAAATGCATGCCATAATGGACCGCTGCTCCTTGTTCAGGATCACAGCTGCTGAGATTGAAGTGGTACAGGAATACACAGAGATTATGGAGCCACTAGCCCAGTCCCTAGATATCCTGCAACAGGAGAACGGCATGTTCATGGGGTATTTGCTACCAGCGCTCTGCAATCTGGACCGCAAGTTAGAAGGACTGGAAAACAAACCTGAGAGGTACACATACTGTTTTCAGCTGCTGAGAGGTGTGCGCAAAGCCCTAAGAAAGCGGTTTGCAGCTATCTGGGAGGACAAGAGGCTTCTTCTGGCAGCCTGCCTACACCCTCACTTCAAACTAGATTGGCTGGAATCGTGTCAGGCCACCACCCATACCAACAAGTAAGAACATTAGGGAAGCCCTTTGGGTGGATTACTCCAAGGGAAATGTAGTCTCAAGGGAGGCATCAGAGGGCTTAAGGTGGTAGGCAGGGGCTGGGCCTTTTCTTCCTGGGGCTCCTCATCACAACCTTGGGTTGCTGCAGGTAATCCTTAAGGGTCTGCTGTGCTGCCCCATGAGTGTGGTGACTTGGTCACCTTCCTACCTTCCATGTCATCATCCACAGGCTCAGGCTGGACCCTGAACCAGGGGACATGACAAGCATCAGGAAATGAAGAGCAGATGATGTTTGGTAACATATATGTGTTAACATATCCTCTCTCTTTCTTAGATACACAATGGAAGCCTTGTTGAAAGCTGAAATAAAGATGGGTGTACTTAATGAGGACAGTGATCAGTCTTCAGACAAAGACCAGGAAGGAGATGACTTAGAAGATGACTTCTTTAACTTTCTGCCCCAGGGCAAGAAGTCAGCAGTGGACACTGCTGAGGAGGAACTGGTGAGGTACCTGAGGTCTCCCAGCAGGGAAGTGTCATCACTCCATGGCTTTCCACGTGTGCTGTGGTGTTTTTTGCAGCACAACACAGGCATGCCTTCAAGCGCTGCAGTAGAACGCCTGTTCAGTACTGGTGGCAACGTAATGACTGTAAAAAGACATTCCTTGTCTGACATGCTCTTTGAGCATCTTGTTCTTTTGAGACATAACAGAAACATATTATAAAAGCATTTCAAGTGTAAAATTTGATTTCAAGAGTTGGGGTATCTTCATTGCTTGGGGGGATGTGAGATTCTGTTATGCCATTATGTTAATCTTATGGATAATTTTTTTTATTCTACTACCCCCTATGTGTGTGTGTTTATTTTTAATATTGTTTTAGGCTTCTTAGATGTGCAGCAGCCAAGGCCAGCACCTTGTAGGAGTTTTTTAAAAAATGTAACTGAAATGTAATTGTAGTGATTACTTTTGAGAACAAGTAAAGTAATCAGTTACTTTCAGAGCAATTGTAATTGTAACGGTAATTACTGCTTTTTTGGGCCAAGTAATTGTAACTATAATTTATTACTTTTTAAAAGTAATCTTTTTTATCATTAATTTTTATTCAAATTTTCAAAAACAAAACAAAACAAAGCAAAAATAATTAAACAATAAAATAAAATGTTGACTTCCGATTTGTCGCAGATCAGGTCTACAATATATAACAAACCTGTCTCTTAAATTATATTACAAAATCACTTTCCTCCAGTAGTTATCTTAATTAATCATCAAATCTCATAAACATTACTTTATTCTTTCCACAAAAAGTCAAAGAGAGGTTTCAATTCCTTGAGAAATATATCTATCAATTTTTCTCCAAATAAACATGTCAATTAATCCATCTCATCAAATCTGTTAGGTCCAATAATTTCAATAGCCATTCTTCCATTATCAATATTAATTCCATCTTCCATCTTCCATCCTTGCACCCATAATAATCCTGTTAAGTCCAGTAATTTCAGTAGCCATTCTTCCATTATCAGTGTCCCATAATAATCTTGCTGTCATAGCCATAGTCATATAATAAGAGTCTGATGGGAATTTCCTTTATCACAAATATTTCCTTGCCATCAATTCTGAATATGTTGCTGAAATATTGTTGTAAAGTCATATCTCTGTTCTTCTTTTTTATGAAATGCACTGGCACATCTCTTGAGAGTTTTTCCATTGTCACATATCTGTAATTAATTCCATAGATTTTTTCTATGTCAAGCTCCATCACATCATTCCAGTCCAGAAATTTATCCAAGACATTGATAACTTTATCTCTAATATCTTCATTAATTTCTTCAGAGACAACGTTGAATTCCAAACAGTAAACTTTATCTCTAATATCCATAAACTCCAAGTCTTTTTCCAGTTCCACATTTGTTCCAATCTCCAGGGCTTGCATCTTCCCTTTAATTTTTCTTTTTTCGTCTTCTAATGCTTGTCCAGTTGTATCTCTGATCTCATCAACCTCCTCTCTCACAAGATCCCCTATTTCTTTAAGCTCCTGCTTCATTTTGCCAAATTCAATTTTCATCTCCTGTCTACCCTGTCTCAGGGTTTGTTTCGTTATCTCAATCTCATCCATTATTTTCTGAGACATAATTACTTCCAGGGTCTCAGCCACTTTCTTTTTTTTTTTCAATAATTTTTATTCAGATTTTCATAAAACATACAAGACAAAATCATAAAACATTCAAAGACAAAAAACAAAATCAAAAATAGTTAAACAAAAAGAAAAAAAGAAAAAAAAAACAAAAATAAAAAATAAAGAGTAAAATATTGACTTCCCATTTGTCAAAGATCAAATCAGTTATAAGTCTATAATATATAACAATCCTGTCTCTTAAGTCATATTATAAAATCACTTTCCTCCAGTAGTTATCTTACTTAATCATCAAATCTCATAAACATTACTTTATTCTTTCCACAAAAAGTCAAAGAGAGGTTTCAATTCTTTAAGAAATATATCTATCAATTTTTTTTCCAGATAAGCATATCGATTAATCCATCTCATTACTAATTATGATAATCTTATTGTCATAACCATAGTCAAAATAAACATTTCAATTAATCCATCACATCAGAATCTGTTAGGTTCAGTAATTTCAATAGCCATTGTTCTATTATCTCTAGTAATTCCATTTTCCATCTTCCATCTTCAGTAGTCTTGTTAAGTCCAGTAATTTCAATATCCAATCTTCCATTATCAGTATTCCATAATAATCTTGCTGTCAAAGCCATAGTCATATAGTAAGAGTCTGATGGGAATTACCTCTATCCCAAATATTTTCTTGCCATCCATTCTGAATAGGTTGCTGAAATACTGCTGTAAAATCATATCTCTGTTCTTTTTTTCAAAATACACTGGGTCATCTCTTAAAAGTTTTTCCATTGTCACATGGCTGCAGTTAATTCCATAGATTTTCTCTATATTGGGCACCATCACATCATTCCAGTCCAGAAGATAGTCCATGCCATTGATAACTTTATCTCTAGAATCTTCATTAATTTCTTCAGAGATAACATTGAGTTCCAAACAATAGATTTTATTTCTAAAGTCCATAGACTCCAAATCTTGTTCCTGTTCCACGTTTGTTCCAATCTCCGGGATCTCCTCTCTCACAGGGACCCCTATTCCAGTCTCCAGGGTCTCCTCTCTCACAGGGACCCCTGTTCCAATCTCCGGGGTCTCCCCTCTCACAGGGACCCCTTCCAGGGTCACCTCTCTCACAGGGACCCTTATATCTTTAATCTCCTGCTTCATTTTACTCAATTCAATTTTCATTATCTCAATCTCATCCATTATTTTCTGAAACATAGTTATTTCCAGATTCTCAGCCACTTTCTTAATTGCCATTTTAAAAGAAAAATATAGGAAAACCACTTCTTATTTCAGCAACAATTGGGTTAATACTCCAAACTTGGTGACATCACAGTATAAACAGAGCAGACAGCCTTATCTCTCCAATAGTTAAGTAAACAAAATGCAGTTCCCAGGATCGAAACAATTAATGGCAATCGTCAAGAAACAGATTCGTCAAAATAAAATAGACCAAAAAGAGAGTAGTCTCAAAACAGTATAATATTTTTCAAAATAAAAATCTGGAATAGAAATCCCTCTTCTGTGTATATCTTTAGAATGCAAATCCAGGACAGCTTTTTGCAACAAAAACAGAGATAAGCTATTAATTAGTGCGTAGCAGAGAGAAGTTACGGCTCCCCAGTGAGATGTCAAAAACCGATCAATCTGGCAAATCTCTTTTAAACAGCAACAATTTAAGTCAAGTAAAAGAAAAATATAGAAAGAAGGGTGCTTGCCTGTTAGTGCGTTCTCTCTTAGAAGATAAGGTGAACGTTCGCTTTATCAGATAGAGCTTGCTGTTGAAAATCCGTCCCACCTTCGTCGGCTGGACCTCGTCCCATAAATCTGGTCGTCCCAACAAAAATAGGCTTTGAGGTTAATCTCTTCGTTTCTCCCTACCCGGGAGAAGTTTAATCAGTCAAAAAAAAAAGAAAAAACTGACTGATATATCTGAATAAGCTTCTTTTGAGGCAGGAGCCCGTCTCAAAAGCAGGCACAGGCTAAGTCACCCTTCCCGGAAGTCCCGGTCTCAGCCACTTTCTTGATTTCCATTCTTAAAACCACGAAGAAGAAAAAAACCACTTCTTATTCCAGCAACAATTGGGTTAATATTCCAAGCCTGATGACATCACAGTGTAGACAGCACAGCCTGCTTTATCTCTTATATGTTCAGGAATGCAAAACAAATTTAGTTCACAGCATCAAAACAGTTAGTGGCATCTTGAACAAGCAGATTCGTCAAAATGGAATAGACCAAAAAAAATAGTCCCAGACATATAATACTCCAAAATTCATAAATCAGATGTATTTATTTTTCTCCTCGGAATAGAAATCCCTCATCCGTTTGTATCTTTAAAATGCACAATTCCAGGCCAGCTTTTTGCAATAAAAACAAAGATAAGCTTTTTCAATTTCTTTCCTCCTTAATTTCGTGAGTGAAAGAGAAGAGTTATAACTCACCCAGGGATTCTTTATAGCTGATTCATTGACAAATCTCTTTTTGCTGCAACAATTTAAACCAGATGATAAAAATAGAAAGAAGGATGCTTGCCTGTTAAAATCCGTTTTTCTTTAAAGAAAAGATAAACGTGTCGCTTAATCAGTTAGAGCTTGTTTGAAAATCCGTCCGGCACTGCTGGCTGAACCTTCTCTCATAAACTAATGAAATCCAGTCCTCCCAACAAACACAGGCTTTTGTGGTTAATCTCTACGCTTCTCTCTGCCCGGGAGAAAGTCTTTACCAGTCAAAAAAAACATTCTGACTGATTTTAAAACTGAAAAAGCTTCTTCTGAGACGAAAGCTCGTCTCAAAGGCAGGCACAGGCGAAGTCACCCTTCCCGGAAGTCTCTTTTTAAAAGTAAACTTCCAAGCTCTGGTTGCAGGTCACACTTTGTAGGAGCCAAGTTCATTTAGCTGGATCCAAACATATATTTTTCCATCAGTTTTTCTGTCTCAGCTTCCCACTGAAAGATTGCTGGGAATGATAGTTCTGCAAGGAAGCCAGACATCAGAGGCAGTCTGGAGTAACAGACGAGCTAAAGAGTGGGTGAATGGATTCCAGTTGCTGCTTGGTCATTTTCAGTTCACTAGATGCCCTCGGGCCAGTCACACTCTCTCAGCCTAACCTACCCTACAAGATTATTTTGAGGATAAAATGGGGAAACTATTGGAGTTTGGTGTATATAGCAACAGAGTGCAGAAATGAATAGTTTGGTAAGACTGGTGGTTGAAAGAATAAACTTAAGTTTTATAACTACTGGGAAACAAAGCCATTCTGAGTACAGACATACATGTGGCCATTATAGAGTCATCACTCATACTAACAGTAACAAGAAGAAGGAAGGAAGGAAAGCCTGAGAAAAACAAGTTCTTATGAAAGAAGGAATCAGTGAGGGAAGAATCGCTTTCCTTTTTGTCTATCCCCCATGCATTGGTTCAGGTTACTTGTTACAAGCACTGGTGCTTTACTCCGAACAGAAACAACCAGGGTCGCTGCCCTGAGCTCTTTGGAGAGACAGCAAGGTAGAGCACTAATAAAAAAACCAAACTTTTAAATTCTCAACACCCTCACAAAATACAATGTTCAGGATTCTTGGGAGGAAACCACTTAAAAACCCATTTGCTTTTACTGTATTCAGCTTGAAGCAGGGAGGCCACTTGCACATCACCAAAAAAAGAGGATAAAAGAAGACAACAGGTTGCATCCAACACTCATGGAACAGGGCTTTGCTTCCTCTCCTGATGTCTCCCCCCAATCTGTTCCAGAGGGTCCCCCAACCCTCTGGAGCAGATTTTGAAGGTATTGCAGGAGGCTTCAGGAGAGAGGAGAAGAGGGGGGTGTTTTGCTGCCTAAGCAGAACAGCAGTGCTGGATACAACCCAATGATTTGCATAAAATTTGCATATGCCAACTTATAGAGATAGATGGAAATTTAGAAATCATGACTATAATTAAAATAGAAATACAATACATCTCACAATTTTGGGGAAGGCTGTAACCAGGTGACTACTCCAAAGTTTCTGCTCATCCTTCTTAGGGCTCTTTATGTTTAAATTGGGTTTGGACCAGCCAGATTGGACAGAGGGTGCTGTCAAACAGAAGACTGTCCTCTGCAAAGTAGGGCACTTGGCCACCCTAGCTGGAAGGAACCTCATACCCAACTTTTACAGATTGACAGAATGCAAGAACAGAGCCAGTGTTACAAACTTCCAATACGACCATTTCCTTGCCTACCACAACCACTATCAAGGCAATCAGTGGCTACTAGCCATGATGACTATGCTCTGCTTCCATAGTCGGAGGCAGTATGCTTCCAAATACCAGTTGCTGGAAACTGCAGGAGAGGAGCGTACTCTTGCACTCAGGTCCTGCTTGCAGGCTTCCCTTGGGCATCTGGTTGGGCTCTGTGAGAATAGGATTCTGGACTAGATGGGCCACTGGCCTGATCCAGCAGGAATGTCTTATGTTTTTATGTTCACAGGTGCAACTGCTTCAAATGTAAGGGTGCATTCATTAGATTCCCAGACTCATCACATTTTTCCACAGGCAGAAGTCCTTCCGGGGGGGAATCATTTAGTGACCAATAGATTCCACTGGGTTTATTATATTTAGCATACTCAGTTTATCATCCACATTATCTTCTTAATATTGGCACTATGTAAGAGTTATGTCTGTGAAACTATAAATTACAGATATCCTGGCAACTTATGTATTGCTGAGCGATATAATTAATTGTCATTCTCAGGCCTGAGGAGCACTCTGGCTATTTGAATCCAATTTCACATTAAGGCGAAGAGTGTTAATTGTCGCTCTATAACCCTTGATGAGGAGTGAAGGGAAGAAGATGTACGTCTTTTGGAAGTCAGCCAGTGAGTTTCTGTTCAATATAAATTTAATGGGCTTCTCTACAGCTCTGAGAAAAAAAATTTTTTTTTAATACTTTATGCAGCATACCAGGAATCCCTCAAAACATATAGCTAACTTATAATTTCTTCCAGCAGTGTCGTTCCAGACAAAACTTCTTGTTACATCTTGGGAAAGCACAAATGCTAGGAGGCGGAGGGATTTTAGTTCAAGAATATCAGTTGACTGGGCCCTGATCCATTATTTTATTTTTATTTAACGGAAATTGTATGCCACTTAATCCTCTCTAAGCAGCTTACATCAATAAAATATAACTTAAAATTAATACTGATAAAAGAGTTAAAAACAAGTAAACCTAAACAATTTACCATTTTTATTTTATAAAAATCAGCCATTAAAAATATACATTATAAAACAAAATTACATATTAAAATGTATGTCAGCTTTACATGTCTGCATAGGTTTTCCTAACAAAAAAATGTTTGTAGCAGGTGCTGAAAACAGTAATGAAGGCATCTGCCTAGTGTCAATGGGCAGGGAGTTCCAAAGTGCTACACTAAAAGATCAATTTATTTATTTATTAAATTTATATACCGCCCGACTAGCAATAGCTCTCTGGGCGGTGAACATAAAATAGCATAAAAATACAATGAATAACAAAATAATACTAAAATACAATCATCAATCCAATACAATAAACATTTTAAAAAGTAAATCAGTGTAACTTAAAATGCTTCAGAGAATAGGAAGGTTTTGACCTGGCGCCGGAAGGAGAGCAGAGTCGGCGCCAGGCGTACTTCCTCAGGGAGACTGTTCCATAGTTCGGGGGGCACCACTGAGAAGGCCCTAGATCTTGTCATCACCCTCTGGGCCTCCCTGTGAGTTGGAACCCGGAGGAGGGCCTTCATAGCAGAACGTAGTGCACGGGCCGGTTCATATCGGAAGAGGCGTTCTGCAAGGTATTGTGGTCCCGCACCGTATAAGGCTTTATAGGTTAATACCAACACTTTGAATCTAGCCCGAAAACATATTGGCAACCAGTGCAAGCTGGCCAGAACAGGTGTTATATGCTCGGACCGCTTGGTCCTTGTCAGCAATCTGGCCGCCGCATTTTGCACTAGTTGTAGCTTCCGAACTGTCTTCAAAGGTAGCCCTACGTAAAGCGCATTACAGTAATCCAAACGTGAGGTTACCAGAGCATGTACCACTGATGTAAGGTCCTCTTTACTCAAATAGGGACGTAGCTGGGCTACCAACCGAAGTTGGTAAAACGCATTCCTAACCACCGAGGCTACTTGAGCCTCAAGTGAGAGGGAAGAGTCTAAAAAGACTCCCAGACTACGAACCCGGTCCTTTAGGGGGAGTGTAACCCCATCCAGGACAGGGTATATATCCACCATCCGATCAGAGAACCCGTCCACCAACAGCATCTCAGTCTTGTCTGGATTGAGCTTCAGTTTGTTAACTCTCATCCAGTCCATTGTCGCGGCCAGGCAACGGTTCAGCAAATCGACAGCCTCACCTGAAGAAGATGAAAAGGAGAAGTAGAGCTGCGTGTCATCAGCATACTGATGACAACGCACTCCAAAACTCCTGATGACCTCTCCCAACGGCTTCATGTAGATATTAAAAAGCAGGGGGGACAAAACTGACCCCTGCGGGACCCCATATTGGAGAGCCCGCGGTGTCGAGCAATGTTCCCCAAGCACTACCTTCTGGAGACGACCCGCCAAGTAGGAGCGGAACCACTGCCAAGCAGTACCTCCAACTCCCAACTCCGCGAGCCTCTCCAGAAGGATACCATGGTCGATGGTATCAAAAGCCGCTGAGAGATCAAGGAGAATCAACAGAGTTACACTCCCTCTGTCTCTTTCCTGACATAGGTCATCGTACAGGGCGACCAAGGCTGTCTCAGTGCCAAAACCGGGCCTAAAACCCGATTGAAATGGATCTAGATAATCAGTTTCATCCAATAGCGCCTGGAGCTGGCCAGCAACCACCCGTTCCAAGACCTTGCCCAGGAATGGAACATTCGCCACTGGCCTGTAGCTGTTAAAATTGTCTGGGTCCAAGGAAGGCTTTTTCAGGAGTGGTCTCACCACTGCCTCTTTCAGACAGCCCGGGACCACTCCCTCTCGTAAAGAGGCATTTATCACTTCCTTGGTCCAGCTACCTGTTCCATTCCTGCTAGTTTTTATCAGCCAGGAGGGGCAAGGATCCAGTACCGAAGTGGTTGCACGTACCTGTCCAAGCACCTTGTCCACGTCCTCGAGTTGAACCAACTGAAGCTCATCCAACAAAACAGGACAAGACTGTGCTCCGGACATCTCACTAGAATCTACTGCTATAACTTGAGAGTCTAGGTCCTGGCGGATGCATGAGATCTTATTCTGGAAGTGATCGGCAAACTGATTACAGCGGGCCTCCGATGATTCCACCGTGTCCGGAGGGTTTGAATGGAGAAGCCCCCGGACAACTCGAAAGAGCTCCGCTGGGCGGCAAAGAGATGATTTAATAGTGGCAGCAAAATGATGTTTTTTAGCTGCCTTCACTGCTCCTACATAGAGCTTAGTCGAAGCACTAACCAGCGCATAATTGTATCCGTCGGGAGTTCGTCTCCATGTCCGCTCAAGCCACCTCCTATCTTGCTTCATCGCTCTCAGCTCCGGAGTATACCATGGAGCTGTATGAGCTCTACACAGGAGAGGGTGTGCAGGAGTGATCGTGTTTACAGCCCGGGTCATCTCCGTATTCCACAGAGCGACCAGGGCTTCAGCAGGAGCGCCAGTCCTATCAGCCGGAAAATCCCCCAGAGCCCTTTGAAAACCTTCAGGATCCATTAGTCTCCGGGGGCGGACCATTTTAATAGGTCCCCCACCCTTGCAGAGGGAAGAGGTTACTGAAAGTCTAAACTTCAGCAAGCAGTGGTCTGTCCATGACAAAGGGAGTGTTGTAAAACTCCCCACATCCAGATCACTTTCCCCATGCTCAGTAGCAAAAACAAGGTCTAGAGTGTGCCCCGATACATGTGTTGGACCACTAACATATTGAGATAGCCCCATGGCTGTCATGGAAGCCATGGAGTCCTGAGCCGCGCCAGACAAAGTGGTCTCGGCATGAATGTTGAAATCCCCCAGTACTATTAGTCTGGGGGACCTCAACAATATATCCGAGACCACTTCTGCCAGCTCAGTTAGGGAAGCCATTGGGCAGCAATTCTTAAAGCTAAGTATACAAATATCATGTAGCTTACCTCCTTGATTCCGTAAACACAATTTTTAAAACAGTTTTACTGGTTTTAGGCCTACAAGCTTTACAGAGCAGCCCTATTCATACCTACGCAGAAGTAGGGGCACCTCCACATCATCCATTTGCTACTTATTTGTCGTGGCCCAGACTCACATTTTGAGAGGAGGGGAGCATCCACACAACATCATGCTAGAGTTGTATGCATCCAAATTCCTACCCCTCCCCTTGTTAATGCAGATTTTCTCGTACCATTAGTATGATTAAGACTGGTATAGATACAAAAACATTCCATAGGTGTGGATATTTCAAAGTGGAACTATTCCATTTTTAGAGGCAGTTTGTTTCTGACGTGCTATGTGACATTTCTTGGGGCTGGCTTCCAGTTGCCCAGGAGAAGCATTCCCCTACTTCCCCCAACCCTGGCTCCTCAAGGTCTTGTGATGCCATTGGCCAAGACAGCTGTTCATCCCTGATACACAGTCCGAAGCTCCCATCACAGCCTGATGTGCCAGGCAACGGAAAAGGGAAGAGCGCTGCAAAACATCCCAGGCTGGGCTTGCTGATGGTGTGTGGTGTGCAAGTCATGCTCAGCAATGTATATATGTAAAACAAAGATAAATACCAAAGAAGGATCAGTGTACTTAAACAACACATTCTGAGAGGATTTCCTCCACATGTAATCAATTGCAACATCAACCAAGCCTCCATTCTGTCCAGAGAAAACCTCCTCCACCATAATGAGGTTTCAATGTATTCCATTTGTGGTAGATTTCCATCCAACATCTCCTAGCTATCACCTAGCAATCCAGCAGAGCTACCTATTGCTAGTGAACTCTGAACATCTTGCTGGAACCATCCACAAGCCTCCTGTTGTAGCATTTCACCAGCCTCCTAATTTATGCAAACTATTCGTGAGAGTTGTGCTTAAGCCACCTATCAGTAATCCTGGATCTCATCCTTGTCACTCCAAATGCTGTATCATCTGTGTGTACCTCATGGAGACAGCTACTTTCAAAAGCACAAGGATGGACAGAACATTACATCAAACAGAACATCACCTGCAGGTTCTGTAATATAATTTATATCTAATATGTAGGAAAAATTACAACTGACCTATGCACAAGCTCCAGAAACCACAAATCTTGACTAAAAAAGCGGAGCAATCATTTTAACACTAAGGACCACAGCCTGTTGGATTTATCTATAATAGCTATAGAGATGCCAACAGATCCAACAGCACTGACTAAGAGAGAGAACTTCTGGATATACTCCCCGGACACATCGGGACCACATGGCCTTGACCTGGCGGACAGTTAAAACATCACTTAGCATCTGCAAATGAAGTGTAATAGGCCTCTTTAAATAATGTATGTATCATATAAGTCTATATAGTTAGAGTGTTTTGCCCCCTTCAGAGTTGTAATAAAATGTACTTTTAAAAAGGCAAGCGTTCCTGTATCCATTCTCCCCCTCCAAGAAGTGTGGGGGTATAGAGCCGGATTGTAGCTCTTAAATCAACAAGTCTGAGCTTAATCGCAAACACCTGAAGAGACCAGGAAGAATACCTTATTAGGATTCTCCAGATGTGTAGTAGTAACTTTAACTGGGATCTGATATAGATTTGAGAGATCTGTGAGAATGTCTGTAGAAACTGTCTGTGAGAAATGTCTGTGAGAATGGAAAGGTGATGCAATGTCAGATTGGATGAGCTAGTTGAGAGACCATAACAGAGAGATAATAAATGCAGTTTTTTATCAGTCCTCATGGACTGGTCATATGCTGCTGCCAGTTTGCCTAATTTCTGAGTCTTATTCCAAGGCTTCTCTGAGCCCCTGTGAGTGAGATTTAAATTGTCATTCTTTTCTGTCTATGTGTTAATATATCTAGACTGTATTATACAGCCACGAGAGTTGCTATATGCTATAGCCAGCATGGATTTTTCACATTCTGCAATGTTAAATTGAAAATACCCCCATGCCATTCTGATGCTTCCCATAGGCTCATTTCAAAATAAAACCTTACAAAACTTACAGTCCTGAACTCAGAAATGCTTGCTTAACAACCCTCTCAGTTTTCATGGTGATACACAAAACAGTCAGAGAGAATCGAGAGTTCAAAGTCTAAAAAGAGAGAAAAACAATCCAGAGCCCTTTTGGACTTTTTTCTCTGAGAGTTCTCATAATCTGTTGAAATTCATTAAAAATCAGCCATGTTCACAGAGTACCTGTAATCCTAACACTGACCTTGCCCCTTACTCTGACCTTCATCTTCTGCAGTTTAAAAGTTAAAAAAATGCCTGACTGATTTTTAATTAATTTAGGAAATTTTGGCTTGAAGCCAATGACAACGCCGGGCATGCACAGTAAGAACCAACTGTCAGTGTTCTAAAAGCCTCACAGCTGCTGGGCTTGGCTAATCAGGGGGCCACACCCACACCAGACTTTGATTTCACATGAGACAGTCATGGCTTCCCTCAGAGAATCCTGGGAAGTGTCATTGGTGAAGGGTGCTGAGAGGAGACTCCTATTCACCTGAGAGAACTCCAGTGGCCAGATGGTTTAATAGTTAGCCACTCTGACTGAAGGTCTGTGAGTGGAACAGGACATCTTCTAGCAACTCTCAGCACCTTTCACTAACTACACTTCCCAGGATTCTTTGAGAGAAGCCATGACTGTCTCAAGTGAAATAAAGGTCTGGTGTGGATGTGGTAAGGGACAGCTTTGGTTTAAATTTGGGTGGGAGGCTACATGTACCTGCTGTAGAATAAAAAGTTGTGGGAAACCCTGAAAAGCAATGATACTGTTCACAATGTTTTCTTTTTGGAAAGGAAAGGGGCTTTCCCTCTGCCCAGTGCCCACTCATCTAATCTCCTACCCCCTCCCCTCCCTGCCCCTCCCCCAGGTCAGTGTTGGACTACAAACTGGGAGACCAGGGTTTGAATCCCCACACAGCCATGAAGATCACTGGGTGACCTTAGGTCAGTCACTGCCTCTCAGCCTCAGAGGAAGGTAATGGTAAAACCACCACTGAATACCATTTACCATGAAAACCCTATTCATAGGGTCGCCATAAGTCGGGATCAACTTGAAGGCAGTCCATTTCCATTTTCAAACATGATTGCACAGAAATAAATCCCATTGAACTCAAAAAGTATAGAACTGATCAAACCCACCCTCCCTTCTCCTCCCTCCTGTCCCCTCCCCCTTGCCCCTTACCTCCCCTCCCCCTCCAATTCCCTCCCCCTCCAATTCCCTCCCCCTCCCCATGGTCAGTTTTACCTATCTTAAGCATGATTGCATGGGAGTAAATACCATTGCACTCAATAAGCGTGCAAATGATCAAACCTGCCCTCCCCTGCCCCTCTCTTTGCCCCTCCTCCTCCAATCCCATCCTTCCCCCTTCCCCTCCTTCTGCTCCCCTCTCCCCTCCCTTTCTCCTTCCCTCTCCTCTGCCCTCCCCCTGCTCCTCCCCCATGGTCAGTTTTACCTGTCTTAACCATGATTACATAGGAGTAAATCCCATTGAAATCAATAAGCATGCAAATGATCAGACCTGACTTTCCCCTCCTTCCCCTTTCCTCTCCCTTCCTCCTTCCCTCCCCTCTTCCTTCTTCCTCCTTCCCTGCCCACTCCAGCCATCCCTCTCTCCCTCCCAGTTTTACCTATCCTAAGCATGATTGTACGGGAGTAAATCCCACTGAACTCAATAAACATGCAAATGATCAAACCTGTCCTTCCCCTCCCCTTCCTTCCTGCTCCCCTCCCCCTCCTCCCCTCTGCCCTCCCTCCCCTCCCTCCTCTTCCTCCCCTCCCCATCCCCTGTGGTCAATTTCAGCTATCATAAGCATGATTGCAGGGGAGTAAATGCAACTGAACTCAAAAAGCATGCAAATGATCAATCCATTCTTGGCAAGCTTGCACAGGATCCCATTTCTTACCTCCCAGATTAAAAAGCAGAGAAATTCACTAATAGGTTAAAAAAAATTACAGTTTAAGAATGTACCTATAGCCAGAGCTTGGAAAAGTTACTTTTTTTGAACTACAATTCCCATCAGCCTCAGCCAGCATGGCCACTGTATTGGGCTGATGGGAGTTGTAGTTCAAAAAAGTAACTTTTCCAAGCTCTGCCTATAGCCCACAGTTATTTCTATCAAACTTGTTTGTTACCAAATTCTTCCAAGCTACACAGGAAGTGGATTGGACTGTGAAAGACCAACCCAAATTGTGTTTGCATTTTGACAAATTTGTAGGGCAGTAAAATATCTCAGAGAGGAGGTCAGGTCTCCTGCTCCTGCCCAATTTCCCTGCTTATTAAAGTTTGATAGAAATATCTGTGGGCTATAGGTACGTTCTTAAACCACAAGGTTTTTTGCCTATTAGTGAATAAACATATGTTACTTAATATCCATTGGTTTTGTGTTGTATTATTAATCCTGATTTATTAATTTACTGGCTATGGCCAGACTCATGTATGCTCATATATGAAAGGAAAATGGACTGCCTTCAAGTCGATCCTGACTTATGGCAACCCTATGAATAAGGTTTTCATGGTAAGCAGTATTCAGAGGGGGTTTACCATTGCTTCCCTCTGAGGCTAGTCCTCCCCAGCTGGCTAGGGCCTGCTCAGCTTGCCACAGCTGCACAAGCCAGACCCTTTCTTGTCCACAACTGCCAGCTGGGGGGCAACTGGGCTCCTTTGGACTATGCTTGCCCATGGCTGCACAGGCGGCAGAGCATGTAACCCTTGAGCCACTCACTGTGGGGTGATCTTTAGCTGGCCCTTGACATCCAGGAGACACGAGTAGGGATTTGAACTCTCAGACTCTGGACTCCCAGCCAGGCTGTCCTCCCCACTCTGCTATACCAGCTGTACATGCTCCTAAATATTCATATAGAAATGTGTAATCAATAAAAAGCATAACCTCCTTCTGCTGTGGAACTCTGTTCTTTTTTACCCTGATTTATCCCCAGTCCTGAGATAAGTCTCTGGTGGGAGTTTCCTCTTTAAGTCTGCCTGTTAAGATATACTGCTGGAGCAACGGCACAAGCCTAGGTGAGTGCAGTTGCTACATACAAGGACTCTGGACAGCTTTAGGGTTAAGGGAAAAGTGAAGATCCCTCGAATCTGTGCATGGGCGCATAAGAGGCTGTTCAAACGATTTCAGGAGCCTCTTGAAACATTTCATCTGCAAAGCTCTATAACTGCCACCTTGGTAGCAGCATTTGTATGTTAGCAGCTGATGAAGGCAGAATGGTTTGCTAATAACATAAAAACCTCTGTTTTGTTAATCACAATTACTTGGAGATATATGGAAAGGTGTGGATGGTGCTGTGCTATCCCATATTCTGATCAAAGTGGAAGGCGAAGGAAAAGAAATTGGCAGAAGGCTTCTGTGTTATAGTGCCCCAAGTCTCATGGAGTTCAATGTGACTTACTCCTAGGTTACTGTGTGCTTAACTTTTTCTGGATAAGTCTACAGTAGAGGTGGCTCACCTGTGGCCTTCCAGACATTGTTGGGCTACAGTTCTCATCATCCCCGACCATTTCCCATCCCGGCTGGGGCTGATGGGAGTTGGGCATCCAACCACACCTGGAGCACCACAGGGTCCCCCACACCTGCAGTATAGGATTGCATCCTTAATCAATTTCACTGGCAGATTAAAGAATTCAAACTTCACTTCATAAATCAGTAGGACTCTCTCTTAATTGGCAAGGGCAAAATGTAATCAGTGGGACTAAAAGTATACAGTAGAGCCTCTCTCATATGGCGGGTTATGTTCCAGACCCCCGCCTAAAAGTGAAACCCACCGAAAAGTGGAACTCATTCAATAGAATGGCGCCCAAGGGCCAAAAAATGCCATAAAAGCAGAACAAGCACCATATGAGTGGGGCCTTTGAAAGCCGCCATATTAGTGGAACGCCGAAAAGCGGGGCCCTACTGTACTTGTTTATTTTTGTGAGTATTTTAGTGCTGGTTTTATGCTAGAGGATGAGGGAATGGAAAATAAAACGATAAAGATGGCCTTACTAACATTATGGAATAGCTTTTTGGTAACATATTTAGTTGTTTATTTAGTTTAAAGATTTATAACTGTATTTTCAATCAGAATTCTCAAACTGAGCTTTAAAAAAAAAAAAAAGTACGTCCAAAGCATTCTTAAACAGATAATGGTAAATGTTTTGGAATGTGGAGGTGTGGACAGAACTGGTGGGAGGGGCTTGGTGGGCAGGGCTGGGGGTGGAACTTTGACTATCACCAGATAGGGGCGGCACCAACTTATCATATTTACCTCCAGCTCAGCCATGGACTCATTGTAGTCTGTGGGCAAAGTACACCTGTAAAGCAGGAACAGTAATTGATGATTTCACAGAGCTTTTCAAGATATTGGTCCTCTTGTGTTCTGCTTGTGGGCTTCCCAGAGGCATGTGGTTGGCCACTGTGAGAAAAGAATGCTGGGCGAGGCAGACCCTTGGTCTGATCCACCAGGGCTTTTCTTATGTTCTTAACAACATAAAGACACAAATAAAAAGCACCTTAGTGAAAACATAACAACATAAGAAAGCCTGCTGGATCAGGCCAATGGCCCATCTAGTCCAGCATCCTGTCCTCAGCAGCCAAACAGATGTCTATGGGAAATCCACAAGCAGGACATGAGCATAAATTTATTTATTTATTTATTTGTTACATTTATATACCGCCCCATAGCTGAAGCTCTCTGGGCAGTTTACAGCAATTAAAAACAATAAAAACAAATATACAAATGTTTAAACACACAAAAAAATTAAAAACACAATTTAGAAAAAATTAAAAACAATTTAAAAACACATGCTAAAATGCCTGGGAGAAGAGGAAAGTCTTGACCTGGCGCTGAAAAGATAACAGTGTGGGCGCCAGGCGCACCTCGTCAGGCACATCATTTCATTTGGGGGCCACGACTGAGAAGGCGCTCTCTTCTCCTACAGTTTCCAGCAGCTGGGATTTCAGAAGCATACTGCCTCTGACAGTGGAGGTAACTCATAGCCATCATGGCTAGTAGCCACTGAAAGCCTTATCCTCCATGAATTTGTCTAACCCGTTTTTAAAGTTGGTGGCCATCACTGCCTCTTGTGGGAGTGAATTCCACAGTTTAACCGTGCACTGTGTGAAGAAGTACTTTCTTTTGTCTGTCCTGAATCCTCCAACATTAAGCGTCATTGCATATCCACGAGTTCTTGTGTTCTGAGAGATGGAGAAAAACTGTCTCTGTACACTTTTTCTGTGCCATGCATAATTTTATACACTTCTATCATGTTGCCTGTGTGAAAAACATTTTTCCACTGTGGCTGTGCAGTGTTGTTATTTTTTAATGTTGCCATCATAGCAGGGGCTGATGAGCTTGTGGTGTGCGGATGTCATTTACTTTTCATAAAAGGCTGCCTAACTGTGACAATTTTGCCTGAGCAATGATGGCAAGATTGAATCCCTATGGTTCTTCCTGTCTGTCCAGCTACTATTTTGGACTCTGTTCTTGGGTCAAATGACTAAGGTGCAAACTGGATACAAAAATAATCCTCACCCACTGCCAGTCAAGCCTTAGACATGCTGCTTCATGCACATAGTTGTTTATTTTCATAATAGCGTGTTATCATTCTATTTTATTTTTTCCCTCCTCTCTCTCCTCCAAAGAAGCATGTAGAGGCTGGAAATAAAACTTGTCAGCTATGAAAATTTGATGTGGCTTTGACAAGCTGTCTCATTTGCTGAGTGCTCTGTAGAATAGATGGTGACTAGGATATTTGAATGTTTGTATTCCTTAGGGATAAATCAAACAGCAATAAGAGCATGCCAGTTAAAGTGACAGTATTCCTGCCCTATCAAGATCCTAGTCCAACATTTTAATCCAGCCTTTCCTAACCTGGTGCCTTCCAGACATTTTGTAATTACAGCTCCCACCATCCCAGACCATTGGCCATGCTGGCTGAGGCTGATGGGAACTGTAGTCCAAAACATTTGGGGGCACCAGGTTTATTATTTATGTATTTATTTATTACAGTTATACCCCACCTTTCTTTTCCTGATAGAAACCCAAGGCGGCTCACATATGGTTCCCAGGCGGTCTCCCATCCAGGCACTGACCACACCTGACCCTGCTTAGCTTCAGCAGAGAGCTGGCCTTATGTGCCTTCAGACCATAGCCTGGGGCCATAGCAGAAGACTGCTCCGATCACAACCACACTAACTTATACTGAATCAGATCCCTGGTACACCTAGTCTAGTGTTATAGTGAGAAGATGCATGGGGAGAGCCTTGGAACTGTTGTGGCCTCAGAGGGAAGGAAATTGTTCCTAACCTGTTCCTTCTCTTCTTCAAAATGGATAGATTCCTTAGCCTCAGGGAGGGTCTACAGAAGTCTTTCCTCCTTGACATCTTGACAAAATAATTGAAGTCCTGTCTAGACAAGCATCCTGTTTCCCACATTGGCCAAGACGATGTCTCTGGGAAAGCCCAGAAGCAAGCCATGAAGGTGGTAGGCCTCTCCAGCTGTTATTCCCCAGCAACTGATATTCAGAGGCATGCTGCTTCTGATCCTGGAGGTAAAACATTGTCATAATGACTAATAGCCACAGATAGCCTTATTCGCCATGAATTTGTCTAAGCCCTTTAACAAGTCATCTTGAGTTGGTAGTCATCACCACATCTTGCCGCTACAAATTCCACAGTTTGACAATGGGCTACACAATGTATTCTTTCCTCTGCCTTTGTCCATGGCTCTGCAGCCACGCTCTTTTCCTGCCTCTCTTGCCTAGTTCATGAGTAGGCCCTTACTCATGAGTAGGCTGTTACTCTCCACTCAGCCCTTCACCTTTTTCCTCCTCCCCTGCACCTAATTTGAGGTCACAAAAAGAACCCCATTGGAACAGACCAAAGGTCCCTCTAATCCAGCATCCTTTTCTCACAGTGGCCAACCACATGGCTACAGGGAGCCTGCAAGCCAAACCTGAGCGCAACAGCACTCACCCCACTTGTGATTCCCAGCAACTGGTATTCTGAGGGCTCTGACTCTGCTCCTGTAACTGGGGCTCTTTGGCAAGATGGGAGTGCTCATATGGCCAATTTTAACTGGTAGTGGCTCCCCAGTGCTTTATGCTGAGATCTTTCCTGGCCCTGTTTCCTTTTAACTGGAGATACTGCTGGGGCTTGGGGACATGGTAATGAATTGCAGAGGCTCTTCCAGGTCTGAGACAAATCAGGACCCTGGTCAGCTCTCAGTGGTCCCTGCTAGCTGCTTTTGGGAAGATACTGTCTTAGCAAACGCTCATCTGCAGCCTCAAAATGTTGACCGTCCTAGAATGATAGAATCATAGAGTTGGAAGGGGGCTACAAGGCCATTGAGTCCAACTCCCTGCTCAATGCAGGAATCCAAATTAAAGCATACCCGACAGATGGCTGTCCAACTGCCTCTTGAATGCCTCCAGTGTTGGAGAGCCTATCACCTTCCTAGGTAGGGAGTCCTGTGGCTCTGTCCCCTTGGGAGAGCTATTCGCAATATTTAAAAAGCATGAAGTCTGTTATGCTCCTGGGTGGTTGTGAAACAAGAGGCAGCAGGGGAATCATCCTCAGAGTCTGACGGAAGAGTGCCATTTTCACTAGGGCAATGTAGAAGGAGGGAGGAGCTGATGGCTTCTCCGTAACCGGGGTGACTGGGGCATGCTCCTCATGCCAACACTGGGACTCAGGGGCAGGGGACATGAAAGATACCAGGGAGTAAACCTGGGGCTGACATCATGTGAAGCATGTGCTCTAGCTGCTGAGCTATGGGCCCTCCCCTGTTCATTAAACAAATATCAGTTCCATGGCGCAAGCACAAGTATCAAAGCATAAAATAATAATGGCAGCTTTTCTGAATTAAGAGCTCTCTGATTCATGAATAAATGCTATTTGCAGGGCCTTACAGGCAAGAGTCTGTATGCCCATTTATAGCCTCTGGTAATCATTCCAAAACCTCCATTACTTTCTTGCCTTATTGACATTTGGCAAAGGATTGCAGCTTTATTGGACATCTTTTGACGTAATTAATAATCTGAAAAGCCCTGTGGATCCCCATGAACAAAGGCTGCCTGGAGGATACAAGACATCTATCTAAATTAGTCTGTTAGATTTCGAGTGCGGGTCATGGGTCAGAGTAAAGGAATGAATGAGCTATCATAGCTGCTCCTAAATCCATTGGCAATATGCCCAGAATTGAAGAAATGAGTGCATCTTTAACATGTCATCCCTCACTTGGCTATAATTCTTTGACAGCTCACTTGACTTCCTAGTTCAATAGGTGGACATTAATTAGTGGTCTCATCCATATTCATAATTGTTGGGTAAATACAGAGACCGAGCTGTAGGAGGTTGATGATAAAGGAACAAACGAGTTTGTCTAAATATGCACTGAGCTGTTTGAGTATGATTGATGGCAAATGAAAAATGCACCATGGCTTTATTAAATGATTAATCTGTAGTGGATCCCTACTCCAGCATTCATAGTGAGGGGAAGGAAAGGACTGTGGATAACTTGATAACAGAGCGATCATAGAACACAACAGAAATATAAGACCTATAAAGCTCTCAATGGCTTGTCCTATACATCATCTACATACCTGGGAGACTATCTTCTCCACCACAATTGCATAGACTGAGAGCATCCTCAGTCCTGCTTGTACCTAATGACTTGACCCAGAGGCAGGCCTTTTCACTGGTGGCACTCGTGTTATGGAATGCACTCCCTGCTGAAATATGAGAGGTGCCATCTAGATTGGCATTCTGCCAGCTTTTGAAGATGTATCTATTTACACAGGCATTCCCTTGAACTCTTGATCTATCTCCTGTTTTAATTACTGTGTTGTTTTAATGGGATTGTTTTATTGCATATATTAGTTATGACAAAGCACTCAAGGAGGGTGCAGAGCAGGGAGTGGACATGAGCTGGGAGAGTCTCAAGGGCTGGTTAGAGCGGACTGGAGGGCTGCACTCACCCCCCCCTCCGGAGCCTGAGGTACCCCACCTCTGGTGTAGACCACACAGAGCCAGATGGACCAATAGTTTCATTCAGTATAGGCAGCAAAGCATTCATTTTTATTATTTATTTAACAACATTTACATACTGCTTGATTATAGAAAACCTCTAATCAGTTTACAAAAAACCCCATTATCAATAAAACAGAAAACAAGTACTTAAAAACATTTTTTTAAAACAATTGAAACAGCAACAGACTAAAAAGATTAAAACACACCAATATCTATGTGTCTGGATAGACTTGCCTAAACAAAAAAGGAATTAAGCAGGTGCCAAAAAGAATACAGCCAAGGCCCCTGCTTGATATCAATGGGCATGGAATTCCAAAGAGTAAGTGCTGCCACACTAAAGGAAAGATTCTTTACCAGTGTGGCACCTGTGACAGTGCTATTTCTGCAGACTGAAGTGCTTGAGTGGACACATACGAGGTAAGGCGGTTCCACAAGTAAACTGGTCCCAAGCTGTTAAGGGCTTTATATACCAATAGTAACACCTTGAACTTGGCCTGGTAACAAATCGGCAACTAGTGCAGATCCCTCAGGAGAGTTGTTATATGCTGACAGGATCTCACTCTTGTCAGCAACCTGGCTACATCATTCTGCACTAACTGCAGTTTCTAGGTTAAGTGCGAAGGAAGCCCCACATAGATTAAATTGCAGCAATCTAGTCTTGAAGTCACCAATGCATGGATGACTGTCACCCATGTCAGTATTCCACATGGCTTTTCTCACAATGCTCTTACGATGTTGACTGACCTCACTGCCACCCTGCCCTGCCCCCAGCCATGTCCAGATAAGCTCTAGTGATGCAGGTGTCAGGAGGGTAGCCACTAGTGCCAGGAGCCCTTCTGTCTTGTCTGGGCTGAACTTCAGTTTGTTCACCCATGCTGTATGGGATTCTGAACACCATTGCATATCTTTACCTTGCCCTATCCACTCCAGGGCAGCAAAAATCCTTCACGTGGCCCTGGTCTGAATAGCTTCTGGTGGTTTTTTTAGGCATCTGCAAGGTGTTAGGGTTTATTTAATTATTTATTTTGGGATCATGGCAGTGGTTTCCCCCTATAGTGCTATTATTGTACCAGCCCCCAGTCCTACAGAAATAGCATTAAAAGTAACCAAATGTGAGACTTCCCAGGAGGATCCCTACGCCTGTGCAGCCTCTGAGATGAGCTCCGTCTTGGATGAAACTTATCCAGTTTAAATTCAGTCAGAAGGCTCTTTTCTGACTGGGAATAATTTCTTCCGGATAAGGAAGAAACGTGAGATTTCCCACACAGCTTTGTTTTGATTGTTGGAGTCTGGAATTCGTCAGAATTGTCTGTCTTCCAGCAGCTCAGACAGAGCGAGGATTTTTATGCTAGCTCAGCTGGATAAGTGACCCGTTTTTTTTTACGGATTAACAGGCAAACATCCTCCTGTCTACATTCATCATTTTCTTATCTATACAGCTAAAGAGATTTGTCAAAGTAACAGCAATTGAGATAACCTAGGTGAGGTAAGACTTTCCTTTTTTTATTCACGGAACTAAGAGGGAAGAAAATATAAATAGCTTATCTTTTTTTTTATTGCAAAAAGCTGACATGGAAAATAGCATTTTAAAGATTACAACGGACGGGAGATTTCTGATTGGAAGAGATAAGAAATCTTTTTGATTTATAAGACTTTTGTGTAATATATGGCTGGGACTATTTTTCCTGATCTACTTTTTTTTTTGACGAATCTGCTCATTCTCTCTGCTACTAGTTATTTGGACGCTATGAACTAAAGCCGTTCTTACACTTCCGGGCAGATAAGAGATAAGGGCTGTCTAGCGTGTGACGTTAGTTGGTTGGAAAGATTAACTCCTTAGTAACTGGTTAAAGAAATAAGCTGCTCTTTGTTTGGGACATTGAAAATTGAAGGAGTTTTGTTCCTTTGGCTTTAAGAATGACAATTAAGAAGATCATGGATGTACAAGAAGGGACTTTATCTCTAGACATGTTTCAGAAAATAATGAATGGGATTAAGTCAATAAAACAAGAACTGAGAAATAATAGACAAGCGTGGAGAATTGAATTTCATGAAATGAGACAGGAGCTGAAAGAAACTCAGGATTCTATGAGAAAGGAGAATAAAGATAGATCTGGAAAACAAAAAAAGGATGAAAGAGAAATTAAAGGCAAGGTTCAAACTATGGAGATTGGCTTAATTATGGACATGAAAAAAGATTTGGATTTCCTGGCTGTGATGGATCCTGGAGACAAATATTACAGTTTGGAATTCAGCGCTGTCCCTGAAGGAATTGAAGAGATTGGAGATAAAGATATTATCGGTTCAAAAAAATTCCTGGACTGGAAGGATTTGATGGAACTTGAAATGGAGAAAGTTAACAGAATTAATCCCTGTTTTGTGTCAATGGAAAAATCTTCAAGAGATGTACTAGTGTATCATGTGGAAAAGAGGAACAGAGATGCGGCTTTGCAACAATACTTCAGTGATACGTTTGGATTTGATGGCAAGAAAATATCTGTGATGGAGGAAATTCCTATCAGACTTTTATTATATGACTATGACAGCAAGATTTTTGGGTGCGTAAAGATGGAAGATGGAAGATGGACCCAATATGGATAATGACAGAAGAGCGATTTAAAATTACTGGACTTAGTAGATTTGATGAGTTGGATTAATTGATATGTTTATTTAGTAAAAAAAATTGATTGATATATATCTCAAGGATTGGAAACTTCTCTTTGACTTTTTGTGGAAGATTAAAATGATAGGATGTTAATGAGATTTGAAACTAACTAAGATAACCGCTGGAGGAAGGTGATTTTATAATCCATTAAGAGATAGGTTTGTTATACATTATAGATTTATAGCTGAATTATAGCGATTTGAAATTACTGGACTTAGTAGATTTGATGAGTTGGATTAACTGGCATGTTTATTTAGAAAAAAAATTGATTGACATATATCTCAAGGATTGGAAACTTCTCTTTGACTTTTTGTGGAAGATTAAAATGATATGATGTTAATGAGATTTGAAACCAACTAAGATAACCGCTGGAGGAAGGTGATTTTATAATCTATTAAGAGATAGGTTTGATATATATTATAGATTTATAGCTGAACTATGACAAATTGGAAGTCAATATTCTTTCTCTTTTATATATATATATATATATATATATTCTTTTTGTATTGTACTAGTTATTGATTTGTGTTGTTTTCTTTTTGTATTGTTTTGGTTTTGAAAATTGGAATAAAAATTAATTGCAAAAAAAAAAAAAGTAACCAAATGTAATGCAGAGGGGGAAATGGAGAAAAGTAGAGACCCATTTGCTTATTATTATTATTATTCATTAATTTTTTATTCAAAGTTTCAAAAAAAACAAAACAGAACAAAAACAAAAAAAACAAAAAAACCAAATTAATAACTAATACAATAAAATAAAATGTTGACTTCCGATTTGTCGCAGATCAGTTATAGATCTATAATATATAACAAACCTGTCTCTTAATATATTACAAAATCACTTTCCTCCAGTAGTTATCTTAATTAATCATCAAATCTCATTAACATTACTTTATTCTTTCCGCAAAAAGTCAAAGAGAGGCTTCCACTCCTTGAGAAATATATCCATCAATTTTTCTCCAAATAAACATGTCAATTAATCCATCTCATCAAGTCTGCTAGGTCCAGTAGTTTCAATAGCCATTCTCAGTGTTAATTCCATCTTCCATCTCCATCCTTGCACCCATAATAGTCTTGCTGTCATAGTCATAGTAATCATATAATAAAAGTCTGATAGGAATTTCTTTCATCACAAATATTTCCTTGCCATCAATTCCGAATGTACCACTGAAATGTTGTTGTAAAGCTGCATCTCTGCTCCTCCTTTCCACAGAATGCACCAGCACATCTCCCGAGAGTTTTTCCATTGTCACACATCTGGAATTAATTCTGTAAACTTTCTCCATTTCAAGTTCCATCAAATCCTTCCAATCCAGGAATTTTTTTGAACCGTTGATATCTTTATCTCTAATCTCTTCACCAATTCCTTCAAGGACAGCGCTGAATTCCAAACAGTGATATTTGTCTCCAGGATCCATCACAGCCATAAAATCCAAATCTTTTTCCAAGTCCATATTTGATATATCTATTCCAATCTCCAGGGCTTGAACCTTTCCTTTAATTTTTCTTTCATCTTCTTTTATTTGTCCAGCCGTATCTTTGGTCTCATCTACCTCCCCTCTCACAGAATCCTGAATTTCCATCAGCTCCTGTCTCATTTTGCCAAATTCACTTTTCATCTCTTGTCTGCTCTGTCTCAGCTCCTGTCTCACCAGCTTAATTTAATTCATTATTTTTTGAAACATATCTAAATAGAGAACCCCTTCCTGTACATCCAGGGTCTCAGCCACCTTCTTGATTGTCATTCTTAACTATTCCCAAGCAAAGAACAGATTATTTCTTTTTCCAGTCACAAAGGAGTTAATCCTCCAAGCCTGCTGACATCACCCTCTAGACAGCACAAACCGCCTTATCTCTTATGTGTCCAAAAGTGCAAAACAAATTTAGTTCACAGCATCCAAAAAATTAATGGCATAAAAAGTAAGCAGATTCGTCAAAAAAAAAAAAGTAGACCAGAAAAAATAGTCTCAAATGTCATAAAATCAGATTTCCTCTTTAGATTAGTTGCCCCTCATCCGTTTATATCTTTAAAATGCTCAATTCTATGCCAGCTTTTTGCAATAAAAAACAAAGATAGGCTATTTCGATTTTCTTCCTCCTTAATTCCGTGTATATGAGAGAAAGTTATAACTCACCCAGGGATTCTTTGTTGCCGATCCTTAACAAATCTCTTTTACTGTAACGATAACAAAATGATAAGAGTAGATAGAAGAATGCTTGCCTGTTAGAATACGTTTTTCTTTAAAGAAAAAAAAACGTCTTGCTTAATCAGTTTGAGCTTGCTTGAAATTCCTGGCTCCGTCCGACGTTGCTGGCAGGTCCTTCGTTCCTAATGAATTCAAGTCCCCCAACAAACACAATGAAGCTTGTGGATAATCTCTTCGTTTCTCCCTTGCCTGGGAGAAAGATTTTACCAGTCAAAAAAACCTTTTGGCTGGTTTTAAAACTGAAAAAGTTTCCTCTGAGACGAGAGCTCGCACAGAGGCAAGCACAGGCTAAGCAATCCTTCCCAGAAGTCGCTTATTATTTTTTTTTTAAAAGCAATTAAATTAAAAGTCAGGAGGGATGGAGTGTGCCCAATGTCAGAGCTTGGAAGATTACTTTTAAAAAACAATGAATTACAATTACTGTTACATAGCCCCAAAAACAAATAAATTACCATTACAATTACAATTGTTCTGAAAGGAATTTATTGCTTTACCATTACTCAAAAGTAATCAATACAATTACAGTTAAGTTATGCCTCAAAAGTAATAAAATTACTTCTTGTTTGATCACAATCACAATGTAAAGTAATTACCCGCTCATTCCTCAAAAATTAATAAATTATAAGTAATTTGTTTTTCCTAACAAATTACTTCCAAGTTCTGCCCGGCATTGAGGGGGCGGGATGGAAGAAAAGCAGTGCATTACATTTAAAGAACAGGGCAGGAAATACATGTTTTGAAGCGCTGGAGCATTTCTGCAAAAGGAGGGGCCTTGCTTCACTTCCCCCCTAAAGAGAACTCAAATCAAATTTTACAGTGCAGTCTTATGTATGTCTACTCAGAGTCAAAAGTGAGCCCCACTGACTTCAGTTGAAATTACTCCCAGATAAATAGGTATAGGGCCCCTCTAGGATGCACACCTTAACGAGGGTAAGGGGGTTTGAGAGTGTCGAAGAAATTAAGAGCAATGCCAAAGGTGAGACACCAGACTAAGATGCATCCAAAGTCAGAGGAAGGCAATGGTAAACCACCTCTGAATATCTCTTACCACAAAAACCCTATGAACAGAGTATCCAAAATGCAACACGAGATAGTGCTGGAAGATGAGACCCCCAGATGAGAAGGCACTCAAGGAGCTACTGGGGAAGAACAAAGGACAAGTTCGAGTAGCGCTGTGACTAATGACGCAGCTGGGTCAAAGCCAAAAGGAAGCCCAGAGACTGATGCGCACAGATGTGAAAGGAGAGTTTGGAGTTGTACAATGCGCTCTACGTGGGTTTGCCCTTGAAAACGGTCCGGAAATTACAGCTGATACAAAATGCGGCAGCACGTTTGATTAAGAATGGCCGTCGCCGGGATCATATCATTCCGGTGTTAGTAGATCTACACTGGTTACCAGTTGTTTACTGGGCCCAATTCAAGGTGCTGGTGTTGACCTTTAAAGCCCTATACGATTTCGGCCCAGTTTATCTGAAGGAGCGCCTCCAGCATCACCAATTATGCCGCCTGACAAGATCAGCCTCACAAGACCTTCTCTCGGTCCCACCAGTTAAAACAGCTAGGCTGGTGCGGACTGGAGAGAGGGCATTTTCGATTGTGGCCCCCACCCTCTGGAATTCCCTTCCTTTCGAACTTCGCCATACCCCCTCCTTGATAGGTTTCCGCCGAGCCTTGAAGACCTGGCTGTTCAGGCAGGCCTATGGGTTTTCTGGGGTGGGCTAGTTTTTAATGCTGTTGATTAATGTAAGAGGGGTGATTAGTTGATTATTGAGTGTGGTTTGTACTGGTTTTATATTGTATTTTATTTTATTATGTCAATGTACGTCGCCTAGAGTGGCCGTTAATTCGGCCAGATAGGCAACTCAAAAATAAAATTTTATTATTATTTATTAATGTACACAATAGGAACATGGAATGTGAGAAGCATGAACCAGGGAAAGTGAGAAATTGCCAAGCAAGAAATGGAACGCATCAACATTACAATACTTGGTGTGAGCGAACTAAAATGGACGGGAATGGGACATTTTCAATCAGGCAACTACAAAATATTTTATGCAGGATATGAGAAATCAAGAAGAATGGGGTTGCTTTAATAGTGAGAAGTGATGTAGCAAGAGCACTTAGGAGCTACAACAGAAGGTCTGAGCGAGTTATATCAATGAGATTAAATGGGAAACCTAGCAACATAACCATCATCCAAGTCTATGCTCCAACGGCAAACACAGAAGAAGAGGAATTGGAGAGATTTTACACAGAAGTACAGGAAGAAATTGATCATGCACCAAAACAAGATGTGCTGATAATCATGGGGGATTAGAATGCAAAAGTAGGAAACAGAGAAGAATTAGGAATTGTGGGGAAATGGAGCCTAGGAGACAGAAATGAAGCAGGAGAAAGACTTATTGAATTCTGTGAAGCTAATAATTTGTTTCTTGCCAACACATTTTTTGAGCAACCGAAAAGATGACTGTACATGTGGACATCACCAGATGGTCAATATAGGAATCAAATTGATTTTATGATTGGTAGCAGAAAATGGAGAAGTTCCATACTTTCTGCAAAAACAAGACCAAGAGCAGATTGCAGTACAGATCATGAACTGGTCGTATCGAAAATCAGAGTAAAGCTAAAGAAGACCAACAAAGCAATCATAATGCCAAAATACAATTTAAATAACATCCCAGAAAAATATAAAGATCAAATAAGGAACAAGTTTGAGACTTTAAACTTAGTTGACAGAGAACCAGAAGAACTATGGAATGAAGTCAGAGACGTTATCAGGGAAGAATGTAAAAAGACAATACCTCTAGTTAAAAAGAGAGAAAGACCTCAATCAGTGCTGTAACTAGGCAGGTGCAACAGGTGCACAGGCACAGGGCACAGGACGAAGGGGCCCCTGAAATGGAGCTGACAAAAAAAATTGTCAAATATAATAATATTTTCAAATTTTAAATTTCGCCGCCGTGCTCTGCTGTGCGGTTCAGATGTCGGTGAACCGAGTGTGTCGAGTGGGCCCAGGCAGCCCATTGCATTATTTAGCAGTTTAGCGACTGGTCATTGCGTCGCTCAGTCCCTGGTTGCCCTCGACGCACTCTGCTTTAGCAAGTTAAAATTAATTAAGAATTATTTAAGATTGACTATCGGACAAGAACGATTATCAAATCTTTCAATAATTTTGAATGAACATAATATCGTTAAAGATATTAATTATGATGATGTAATCAATGAATTTGCTGAAATGAAAGCCAGAAAAGTGCAATTAAAATAATTGTTTTCATTTATAAATACATGTGAATGATCTTGTATATTTCTTGTGTACACAAAAATTATTTATAAACAATTGTTATATTGTATTTGTTTTATTATTATTTCCCCCACCCCCAAAAAATTAAGGGGCCCAAAAATAAAACCTTGCACAGGGCACATGAAAAGCTAGTTACGGCACTGACCTCAATGGATGACTGAAGAAACTCTTAAAATGGTTAAAGAGAGAAGGAAAGCAAAAGCAAAAGCAGATAGGACAGAACCCTAAAGGCAACAATACAGCAACTAGTACATAGGGACAGAGAGAACTATTACAATAGTTGCTGTATAGAAATAGAAGAGAACAACAGAAAGGGTAGAACAAGAGCCTTGTTCCAAAAGATTAGAGAAATGAAGGGGAAATTTAAACGAAGAGTAGGGATGCTGAATAATCAACAAGGGAACACACTGACTGACCGAGATGAAATAAAAGGAAGATGGAAGCAATACACTGAAGAACTCTATAAAAGAGATGCCAGGATGACAGATTCATTCACAGAGGAACCGTATGATGAAGAACCAGAAATTTTAGAATGTGAGGTGAAAGCTGCTCTTAAAATACTTGGAAGAAACAAATCACCAGGAACAGATGGCATACCAATAGAGTTGCTACAAGCTACTGAGACTGAATCTGTCCAAATTGGGTGTTAGAAGAATTTAAACCAGAACTATCACTAGAAGCTAAAATGATCAAACTGAGGTTATCATACTTTGGACACATAATGAAAAGACATTTCACTAGAAAAGACAATAATGCTGGGGAAAACAGAAGGGAGTAGAAAAAGCGGAAGGCCAAAGAAGAGATGGATTGATTCCATAAAGGAAGGCACAGACCTGAATTTACAAGATCTGAACAGGGTAGTTCATGACAGATGCTAATGGAGGTCACTGATTCACAGAGTCGCCATAAGTCGTAATCGATCTGAAGACACATAACAACAACAAATATGTATAGGATTAGAACCTAAACCTTCTTTGTAAAATGCAACAACAACAACAACAACAAACTTTAAAGGCCAACATATTTTCAATTGGCCTTCCAGGCAGGAAGTTTATTAGCTGGCAGATGGACTGACTCAGTTATGTTATTTCCAACTCTGTGGAATGTTGTTGAGTGGTAATTCTAATGTTGTTGGGGTTTTTTAAAGAAGTATTATTGTTCTTTTTCACTTTTGTTGGTTTTGATTGTAAGCTGCTTTGGAAGGCCATTTGGCCAGAAAAGTGGCCCAAAATATTTTAAACAATCAGTCATGGAGAGCCAATACTTTTGCATCAGTGACATTATAGACACTATTCAAATAGTACTCATATCATTTGCATCTAAAACAAACCAAAATTCTATCCAATTTGAATATTGGAGTGACATTTTATTTAGCAGATTGTCTTTCTGAAGCCCAGTTCTCCTCCCCCATCTCTTCTAGTTAATCACATACCAAACAGTGCCCATAATCCTGAAACCACATTATAAGATCTCTCATGACCTTCAATTACAGTGCCGACAGAACTGCACAACTTGGAAGATATCTGCACTCCTGCATACTAAAGAATTTCAAGTGCACTATCATCTCATCTCTAAAATAAAAGGAAATGTCGACACCATTTAAGTCTCTCCCCCCTCTTTCTCTCACACACAGAGTATATCTGTTGATAGGCAAGCAGGTAGATATCTCCCCCAATTGAGGGCCCCTCCGGGTGCATCCTGCAACATGTTCTTGGTACAATAGTTAGTGGTGGATTTATTGTTCTGTAGTTTGTTCTGTGATTCTTCTCCAATACTACCTCATTATTGCTGTCCAGGAGGCCTATAGTGCAACAAACGTGAGACAAAAATAAACCAGAACACTTGTGGTATAAAATGTTACAGGATTTTTGCAGGAAGTCATAGGATATGCACTGATTTGCAATAAAGCAGTGTGACCTCCCCAAAACTTTGCAGGCGCAAACAGTATTGAAAGTGGGATTGTATGTGATCACCCTGATAGCATCACAAGCACCAGGCATCATGAACGCACAGTGAAAAGGATGTCTGGAGGGGGCAAAAGTTGCTTACAGTACAATGCATGCTGACACTGCAAAACAGTCACTGTGTAACTGACATTTGAGTGCACCTTAAGGCATGGGTGTGGTATCCCCCCCCAGTGATTTTAGAACCATTATAAGCCCACCCAAATGCAGCTTCATCAAAAGATGGTAAGAAGAGAATGAAGGGTTATCTTGCTCTATACAGTGTTATTCTTTGCATCTAAACTATCTAAAGCAAACCAAAATTCTATCCAATCTGAATGTTAGAGTGACATTTAGCATTTCTGACATTTCTGAAGCCCAGTTACCTCCCCATCTCTTTTGTTGTGAGTTTGGGGGTTGGAATGGATGATTCCTGTGGATCCCCTTCCAGCCTCTGATTTGGAATCCTATGCCTTGGGGGAGGGGCTGGCTCTGCTGGAGTTTCTTTTGTTAAGCTAATAGCATGGCCAGGTAGTTAATGGCCCTATTAGGTGCCCAGCAACTGGTGAATGAGCCAGGAAAATCCTTTTGTCATTGAAACTCTTCAGGAGAGCCTTCCTCCCCCTTCCTGGTGGCTAGCAGAAGTTTGTGCTTTGAGTGTGTTTGAGAATGTGTCTAGAGAAAGGGTGGGAACTGGAGGCAGGAGAGAAGCTATCTCTCTGCACCATGGCTTTAGGATGCCTCCTGTAACACTGATGGAAAAGCTGGATATTGGACTGCTGATGCCTTGAACCCCTCCATCCTAAGCTCAGGTTGGAATTTGTGTAAATAAATAAACCATATTTCATAAAGACACCGCAGTCTCCACTGGCCTTCTTCCCAAAGGAAACCAAACCCTGGATGAGTGCAGGGACCCCTGAAATCTCACAGCTCAGAGATTGGGGAAGCGCACAACAACATCATCCTGAAAGGCAAAGTGGCGTCCTGGGGAAGGGAGAGGGAGATTTTGTTTTTTCTTTAATTTGCCACACTTTTTTAGTGTCATCCTGGCACTGTCCCACCTAAGAGGCAAAGTTCCATTGGAGCCAACTGCTCCAGTTCTAGACTAAAACCTGTTATTCACAGAGAGGGCTTTTCCCCCCTTCCCCAGGACATAGGCCAACTGTTTGCCTGCAGAACTTAGCACCATACAAAGAAACAAGATGTAAATGTTGGAGAGACTCCTCACCCCCAAGAAAACTTCCTACAAAAATGCCATCTGTGGTTATTTTCCAATCCAAAAGCTCTTTCTTGTTCATTGTCTACTTTCATCCAGTGAAAGGAAAAGAAAGATGAAAGGGGGGAAATGCTGTTATAAAAACAGGATTTTCCTAGACCACGGATAT